>NW_026692434.1:5707500-6907500 GCF_021218885.2 Marmota monax | reverse complement strand
ATTTTAAATTTGAATTCTTGAGACTGATTTTTCTCAACGAATTCAGGCTCAAAAAAAATGGCAGCAGTTTGACTACCTTCAAAATTTGCAATTCCCGGTGGCAATAAATATTCCTTTATTTAGACTAATGCAAATAAACAAAGTTTTCATTCCAAAAGCTTAATTTGACATCAGAAAAAAAAAGGATATGAAAGGAATATAAAGAGAGAGAGAGTAGCAACTAAAGATGCAAGCATTCATAATCCCAAATCCCAAACTTAAATCAACTAGAAACCCAAAATATGTGGAAATCTGCTGAAAGTGTATAATCTAATGGCAATAAACTAATAAAGGATTAGTGCAAAGAACAATCTCTATTGAAAGAAGATAGTGTAACAGCACTAATCATGATTCATAATTTTAGTCAAAGAATTATGTATGTGCAGATGACAAATTCTATGTAACAAAGTGCCTTATAATTTATTGCCACAGATCATGCATGACGTAGATTCCTTCTAAAATACATCTACCTTGGACCCTGCTTAGGACTGCAGGGGCAGGGAGGGTGTTAATGAAGTACTGAAAGACCTAGTTTCATCTCTAATAATCCTAAATAACTAATCCAAAAGGCAAGGGGCTCTCAGAGTGTTTTGTTAGCAAGATCTACCCCCCACCACACACATCCCCAAGAGATAGCCTGCTGAGATCTTGGCATTTCTTATTTGCAGTACATCTTTCAGCAGTCTGCTTTAAGTCTGCCTCTGAAAAGATGAGCTACAGCTGAAGGAATCCTATGTCTCTCCTTGCTCAGGAACCAGCATTAGGATTCATTTCTGCTATGGCAGGGAGCTGCTCAAGGATTATCTCATTATCATTGCTGTCATTTTTGAGCAATTATCTAACTTTTCCATAATTAAATATAAATTAACATTACAGGTGTACAGAGTAAAATGGAATTATAACATAAAATCAGGACTTTTGGTCTTTTGAAATCATTGCTGAACATTAAAAGCTTAAAATAATGAGTGCAATCAAATACATGCTTGTGATTACCTGATTGCTGGATGACAAAAGCCGCCTTCTTGACCTCATCTTGTGACCGCCCATCTGTGACCACAACCAGCACTTTGGGGACATTCTTCCTCATGCCGCTTTCCCAGGTCAAGACCTTCTCCTTGATAAATGTGAGGGCCTTGCCTACAGGGTGTGGCATGGAACATTTTAGTATCATCTCACTGAAAAATACCTAAATGTCATGAGTCATGCCCAACTGATAAGAGTCCAGACATTAGGGTGAGATGATACATTCTGTTCCACTACCCCGACTGCTTTGGGGAGTGAAATCCACATAAACCCTGATTAACTGTACCTGTTCTTGTGTTTCCTCCTCGGTATCTAATATTCTGGAGGGCCCCAAGGGCTAGGGCTTTGTCATTGTATGTGTTCAGCTTGAACTCAGACTTGACCTCATCACTGTACTGTACAAATGAAACCTGAAAGAAAATGTTGTTTTCCAGTATCAGTCATCTAATTTTACATTTCAATCTTTGAGAGCTTCCTCTAGCTGCAGAATGGCAAAATATTATATGGCTAATATCTTAACACTGACTTTTGTTGTCTCATTAAACTCTCTAATTTCCAGTCCTTCAAGGAAATTGTCATGATTGACATTAACAATGAAAATATTTTGTAATTCATATGTGCCTTTCTCTAGGATGTAGGCAGAGAAGTGTAAATCTGGGTAACACTGAGGTCTCAGCATTAGCAACAAGGACACACCATCCTGAACTCGAATGTTAAGAGTTCTGCGCCAACCATTCCTTCTCATTGACTACATTCATTCTTAACGGTAATATAAAAATGTTGCAAGTGTGATGACAATCAGAACTCATGACTAATAGTAAGAGTGTGATTTTGGTCGAAAGAGTACAGGCTTTATAGTAGCTCAAATCCTAGCTCTATACATTAACAGCTGTGTGACATTGGGCAAGTTCTCTGTGCTTTAGTTTCATCAGTAAAGTGGAGATCCTCATATTTACCTTCTAGGGTTGTTTTAAGGACTAATTATCACACATACAGACTAATTGGTACACAGAAGTTAATCAAATATAATAGCTATCTCTATTAGAAATCTTGATTTCTAAAAAGGGTGAAAAACAGCCTAATTGTTAACACATTTCAAGAAGAATATGGCCAGACTTTTTACTCTTCTTGGGTTGAACAATGTCCACAGGATTATTTGAGGGTTTGAAATGTAGTATATTTCATAAAGTACTATTTCATTATGAGGATGTGGTTTCTCTATAAAATTACTTGTCATTTATTTCAATGTATTTTTATTTTTATAATGTCTCACAGATGCTACAATGACGTAAAAACTGCCAAAATAAAGAAGAAAATTCGCCAAAATGAATAGAGAAGAAAAGGAAAAGAGGATTTTAAGATATTTAGATAGAAGAGAATCAAACAAATAATGACAATGTAACAAGACATCTGCTGTAATGGCAATATAGAAAAAATACTTTCGGAGCAAGGAACACCTAGAGCCCTCGGGGAACCTCACCAGAAGAGTTGAATTGGAAGGGGTCTTTAAGGAATAGCTAATAATAGACTGAATCAGATTCTCAAAGAAGTCTGAGGAGACTGTCCAAAATAGTTTAGAGCCCCTAGGCTTGAGTGTTCATCTGTTCATGGGTATGTTGGGAATGGTGGATGAGATTCTCAGCTTTATAGGCAGGTTTTGACTAACTGATGAATTACTCTTGGAGGTCTCTCACAGAAATACAGCTGTTATCAGTTCCTAATCTAGTACAACAAATAAATCTGAAGCAATTTCCCAGTAATATAATTGGTAGTTAACATTTTAGGAAAACAAATTAAATACCCTTCAGGTCAATAATAGACATTCTTCTGGACAGGATAATATCTGTAATGTAATAATAGAGGGGGCAGCAGAGGCCACACAGCCACTCCAGTCACTGCATTTTTCTCACTTTACAGGGCATGACAATCATAATCCATTTGATGTCTAGAACTTTGAAAGACCTTTTATGGAAATTCATCATCGTTGGAAGTTTTAAACACATTAAAATCAGAATGTTCTAAATTCTCCAGCAGAAATATCATGTAGCCAAAGATAAAAATGAGAGGAATATTTATTTTCTATTTATTTATCATTAACACCCAAACCCTTCCTAAAAATACATGTGTAATAGCAATAGCAAAGAGTAAAGGTCAAAACATAGTTTATGATGAAATGACTTTCTAGCTAAAAAGAAACATTCAAAAGAGCAAGACACTACAAAGAAGTAACCACTAGCGGAAAGATACTCACCTGAATCCCAGCAGGACTGATTTCATCAAAGGCTCCCACAGTATTAAAGATGAATTTTACAACTTTGTTAAAATTATCATCCCCAATACTCCAAGAGGCATCAGTCAAGAATACAATATCTGCCTTGGCCCCTTTGCATACTGGAAAAAAAATACAGGGTAAGCCCCCAGTCTCATTAACTCTTTCTATTCAAATGAATTCAAGTAATAATGTAGGATGAAACTTCACTCCTTAAAAGTGTGGCTCAATGAAAACAGCACAGCCTGAAAGCATGTCCAAATGCAAACTCCTGGCCTCACCCTAGACTTCCTGACTCAAAATCAACAATAATAAGATGTCCAAGAGACTCAAGTACAAAAACAGAAGCACAGGTCTAATAGACCCTGATTCTCGACCTGGGATCACTCTTGTTTAGATCCATTATGCAAAAATATGCTATTGCCTCACAAAAATCTTCGAGTGGCTTCAAACAATAAATGAGAGGGGACATCAAATGAAAAGCAGTGATGTCTGGAACTGAAATGGGTCCTCAGTGGTTTGGAGAATTTGAATATAATTATCAAAGATTTGATGCAAATGAAATGTTTTGTTTTGTTTTGTTTTTTAATTTTAAGTTAAGCCACTAGAGCCATGTGTGGGAAAGGAGAGAAGTAAAATAAAGAAATAACTTTGAGTCTTTTTAGATTTGGAAGCCAAATAAAAATTCTAAAGAAAAATTTAATAAAATTTTAGTTTATGAAAATTAAATGTACAGAATGTACTATAACAAGAGTGAGCCCTAATGTAAACCATGGACTTTGGGTGGTAATGATGTGTCGATGTGATTTATCAGTTGTGACAAATGTACTAATCTGATGAGGGATGTTGATAGATGGGGTTGAGAAGGTAGGACACAGGTGGTTAATGGGCACTCTTTATACTTTCTGCTCAATTTGGTTGTGAAACCAAAATACTCTAGAAAATAAAATCTATTAAAAACAACATGTTTTGTTTGGTGGTTCTGTTTTTCAGTACTGGCGATTGAACCCAGGGCCTCATGCCTCTTAGATAAGTCCTCTACCACTGAGCTACACCCATAAACTCCAACATCATTGTTTTAACTGAGATTATTTATTGAATTTCTTTCAACAGTACAATTTTTTAAAAACCTGGTATTATTTTATCCTTTAAAAATACACTTTATTTTTTAATTTTACTTATATAATAGGTAAGTAATAATAGAGGGGCATATAATAGGTTTAATAAAGTTGCAACAATCTAGGTCCTCTAATATAGTAAGAAAAATACTTCTGAAATCTGAAATGCTTTCTGAAAAGCAGAATGTAAAAAAAAAAAAGAAGAAGAAGAAGAACCCCAGTGATTATTTAGCTTAAACATAATTTGATGGAGCTCTGAAGAACTGCCCCCAATTTACTGAGAGCCAAGCCTACCAGCTCAGAGTGTCTTTTTACCAGTTCTCTGCAACTGACAATTATGTCTCAAACTTTAGTGAATGGAAATTTTTTTAGTTTTTTGTAATCCAGGGCTCTTCTCAAGTCAGAAGCCAGAAATTCCAAAATCAAAAGCCTCAGGGATTAGGTTGCAGATATAGCCAAAAAAGGTTCTCAGTGCCTCTTGATACCAGCAGCCAGAAGAAAGAAAAGTCCTACATATGGACTATGGAAGGTATTTCTAGATCTCAACCTGCAAAACTGAGAAAATGGAGTTCCAGCCAAAGAGCTAGAGAAGTTTATGACTGATTTTATTCACACTAAAATGTACCCAGAAAGAGAGAGAAACAAACTACTGATCTTTTTTTTTCTACCTGAAAACTCTTCATCAAGAAAAGTAAATCAAAAACACTCCGGATCAATTGTAAATAAGTACATAAGGCATAATTAAGAATTTGCAAATCCCTCAATTCATTGCATAATTATCTGAACTTACCATCCCGGGCTGGTGGAATAGTGGGAGGAGGAGGAGGTGTGGGTGGTTCTGTAGGAGCTTCAGTTGGTTTTAAGGCTAGAATTTAAAAACAATAATTAGAAAAATACGACATGTGTTCATTTCGTATTCCAAAAAGTAAATCTTAAGGACGATTTGAATCCTCAGCAATAAATCAAGTCTTGTAAAATAAGGCTCCAGGCTCATTGGCGTTGACGTACGGGGAATTCTATTCTATTATTCTATCCAAACTTGGTATCCTTGAGTTTTTCACATGAATTACAGTTGTAGAAAGCACAGATTCAATGGGAAAATGCAAAGCCTTCAGAGAGTGCCAAATGACTAAATCACTAATAAGGATGCACAGACTCCTTCTCACCCGACTCTGAGGAACCATCATCCCACCATTACTGCCACTCACAGGGAGAAGTGCCTGAGCAGGTATCTCTTAAGTTCCCCTCACCTACAATGTTCTATTCTTAAGTCGTATGGAGGATTCCCAAATTGCTCAAAAACTTACTAGTATGTTCTCTGACAGGGACACCTGGCCCCTCCAGATTTGGTGTCTGCACAAACACAGTGACACCGTATTCAGCATCTGGTGAAAGGCCCGTGAAGCAGTGGCTGGTTTCTGATCCACGCACGGTAATTTCTTGTCCTCTGGTTCCTGATTGTGACAACAACAGAAATGCCAGCATTATCATCTATTACAACTAAAGAATTTATACATCATTTTATAAATAAAATGAAATATTCGTCACTAAAGTTCAAAATGTTTTCACTATGGGCTATAGTTCATTTTTTTAAAACACACATACCATCTGCAGGGCTTAGTTTCAGTCTGTAGGAGGTGGCTGCCCGGTGAGGTGACCATCTGACACAGAATGTGTCCCACCCAACCTGGTAAGTTTTCAGATCTGTCACATTTAAATAAACTACAAAATAAAGAAAGGGAAAAAAAGATTCACTGTGAATAAAGTCAAAAAAGCATAGTTTTAATCACAACACAATTTTCACTGTAGCTGAAATATGTCTAAAATCGTAATGTTTTCCTTATAAGAAAAATACATGAAAAATACACAAAGCATGGGGCTGGGATTGTGGCTTAGCGGTGGAGCACTTGCCTAGCACATGCGAGGAACTGGGTTTGATCCTCAGCACCAGGTAAAAACAAATAAAATAAAATAAAGGTATTCCGGCCAACTACAACTAAAAAATATATATTAAGAAAAAAAGAGATGAAGCATACATGAAAACATACATGAAGGAAGAGCCAAAACAGACCTTCCTTTCCGTCACTGATTTTCAGGAAAAAGAAAATTCACATAGCCCCGCTCATAAATATGAATGTCAAAGACATCTTATAAAAAAACAGTAAATTTTCCTAGAAGGATAGCTACTAAGTCCTTAAAAAGCTATCAAAGCACTAAGCGTCAAAAAAACAAATCTATTTGTGGGACAAGTTAGAGATTCAATGACTCAATCAAATAATATATTAATGAAATCAGGTAATATATATTTTAACATCAAATGTCAAGAAGAACTAGCATTACAACTTTATACAGATTATACATAGATGAAATGCCAAATTATACAATTTTTATCTTTTAGGATTCAAAATATAACAATCTGCATAAAGCAAACACCTTATATTCTTATATATTCAACTCCTTTAGGATTTAGATAAGTACCTTGTTTAACTGGATATAAAATCACTACCTATGTATAACTTAGGAAATATGCATAAATTTAAAAAAGTGAAGTTAAAACAGGCTGGACTGGAAGAAATATGCATAAATTAAGAAAAGTGAAGTTAAAACAGGCTGGACCACACATTTTCTTACAACCGCGAAGACATGCATGACTCACGTGTAGTGCCTTGATCTGTGAGGGGAACACTGAGTCCAGAGTCATACTGAGCATAAACATTCACGTCATAGGTGGTACTGGGATTGAGATTATGTAATGTGTAGGATGTTACTTCTCCAACAAAGGCTTCCATGGGCTCATTGGAACCTTTACAACAACCACAAAACAATTTAGAAAGATGCAATCATACCTCAGATTTCACTCAGCACTAAAGACCCTAAAGTCAAATGGTAGGGAACACCATTCATTCCTGTAGCACTTCATCCACTGACTGACTGTGGCACAAGCCACATTGGATGGTGAATCTGAAACTGTAGCAAGGACTGACTCTTCACTCTCCTATTCTCAAAGCACAGCACAATACCTTGAATGCATTAGGTGTATAATCAATGCTCTCTTAGTAAATATGTTCTCATGACTCTTTTTAAGCCCACCTTGCCAGAGAAGAGATGCTCAATTAACTTTTTTTTTCCAATTTATCATAGAGAGAATCCAAAAACTTCTATCTTGGACCTCATTTAACTTTTTTTTTCTCAGTTAACGACTCCCCTTTCCTCCTAAAGTTCTTTTTCTGTTCCTATACAGGTTCACTTTCTCTTTCTCTTGCTTTATCTCCTTCATGTTTCTAATTCATAGTCTTCCTGGGTACATTGAAAATAATGCCCTAGGAAGGTTGATGCAAAAATCATGTTTCTTCTGATTTTAGTAAGCATATAGGCAGAACATTGAAACAGATAGCAAATAATTTACCAAGGTGATATTGATTTTGGTGAAACTGTCAGTGGGGAGTTGAAAGCAAGCTTGTCATGAAAAAAACAAAATTCACAAAGTCTATGCCCAAAATGAAATAATACCTAGACACAAGGGTAAAGTACTAAAGTTTATATTGATAAAATCATGACATTTGCAGATAAATGGATGGAGTTGGGGAATATAATGCCAAGTGAAGTTAGCCAATCCCAAAAAAACAAACACCTAATGTTTTCTCTGATATAAGGATGCTGATTCATAATGGGATTGTGGTGGGGAACATGGGAGGATTAGACAAACTCTAGATAGAACAAGGGGGAGGGAGGGGAAAAAGGAGAATGGGGGTAGGAAAGATGGTGAAATGAGATGGACATCATTACCCTAAGTACATGTATGAAGACATGAATGGTGTGACTCTACTTTGTGTACAACCAGAGAAATGAAAAATTGTGCTCTACATGTGTCCTATGGATTGAAATGCATTCTTCTGCCATGTATAACAAATTAGAATAAAAAATAATAAAGACAATAAGAAAAAAGCTTTCATGATCATTAGAATATGTAGAATGACTGAATACATGTAGCTTTGATTTATACAACTTTACAGATCAGATCAAACTTTTCAATCATAAAAGTTGATGGTCTCATCTACACCCAAAGTATCAATGATACTTTAGACCACTGACTTAAAATATCCATTAGAGAAAATTAACTCTGATGATAATGAACTTGATATAACTGAACTGCAAGGAGAATCTAATAGTTGAATGCAATAGAGAATATCCTAACATGTAAATAATTTTCCAATGCATCTCTATTATGATAAAGATGCTTCCTTACCCACTGGCTTGTATACAATTTTATATCCAAGAACTGGAGAGGGTGAAGGATCCCAGGACACTCTGAATCTTGTATACCATTCATCAGAGATGTGTATGTTCTGAGGAGGAAGCAGTCCCACTGAAAACAAATATCAACTTGTGTTATTAACCCGGCACAGAGTGAGCACAGAACCTTATGGGTATTATTAGGACAGCCTTATTGGTTTAATTAGCTTAATTTTCTTTTCCAGAAATTAACTAAAAACCACTGAAGTGTTCATAATAGCTTGGTAATTTACAAAATTCAAACAGCTATTCAAATGAATTCAGGAACCTGGTAATTTTCAGAAAAACCTCCTGAGCAGGAGGCAAGATCCTGAGGTGATCTGTAATAAGACTCAAAATAATAGAAAATAGATCTCAGATCTGTTTAAGAATGTTATAGGTTGGATTGTCAGAACCAGAACACAATTTAGAGGCTATCTGGTTAGATCACCACATCACATAAATAAGATATAATTTGTCCAAGACCGCACAGCTAGCTAGTGACCGAAACATTATTCTTCCCTTCCCCCTCCTTATCTTCCGCCAACATAACCTAGACTGCATTCTCAATGCTCCAGAGGCACTGCCTCCAAACCTACACCTTGCAAAATCAATGCTGTTTAGATGGCATGACAAATAGTTGCTATTATTTATAGCATTACAAAAATAATCCACATTAAAACCTTTTTTTATAAGAGAAACTAGACATGACTTTGGCCGTTTCTAGAAAATTCAAGATGCATTAAACATTTTGTTTTGTGTTAGTTTTACATTTTAATAAGCACAAAATTCTGAAATATACTATTTTCCCAGAAAAGCACTAAAATGTAGTTTAAAAGGTGGAAAAGGAGAAGTTGTTGAATTAAAATCACCTTGAGTCACTAGACTGTCTCCAATGACTTAGTCCTACAGATGATAGTAAATCAATATATAGATTCCTGACCTTGAGAGGCTGGGCTGAATCAATTCTAGCCCTGCTTTTCTCTTAGGAACTTTCCTCTCCCAAATTCTGTAATGTTATCAAGAAAATTTAAGCACAAAAAGAGTTTGAGCAAGTGAGTGAAGAAAGAAACCTAAGTAGATTTTTGCTGAATGAATTAGAAAAGTGGAATGCCAATATTTACCAGTAATACACCAGGAATCCAGCCTGCCTTTCTGCTAGACTAGTGGCTCTCAACCTTGGTTGCACATTATAACATCTATAGGCCCAGCCCACACCTCAGACCAATTACATTAGTATCTCTGGGAGTAATTCCCAGGGACTAGTATTTTTTAAAACTCCTCTAGTGACCTCAATGAGCAATCAAATTAGATAATTTTTACTCTAAACCATAAGAAGTTGTCATCAATATAGGTTAGAAAGGGGCTTGAATGTTGATAATTTTTTGTAAATTATTTGTTATAATAATTTTTAAATAGCTAAATTTTTAGGAAGATGATGAATGCTAATCATTTTTTATCACTTAAGATTCACTCACAGCAGAGAATTATTTTAGCTGATATTTATACTATAGTCTTGACACCAAACCATAACATTATGCAGAGAATATACAATGGTTTTTCAAAGAATAAATAAGATTATCTCAAGCAAAGAAAAATATGCATGCTTTTGTCTTCTTTTTTCCTAATTCCATGGATCTTTAAATTTTTTAAATAAATTGTGTTCTTATGTAATCATTTTGATAAATGACAGTGTCAAGTACAAATGTTAATGCAATGTTAATGTAGTAGTCTCTGAGATACATTGGTAGAGACAAATTAAAAGATTTTTAAAGGTATAAGAAATAATATTAAAATCCTTACAATTTCAAAGCAAATAAACAAACAAACAAACAAAAAAGTGTCAGACACTGACCAGTTCTTCCATTTCCTGTTAGATGGGCACCATCTCCATCTTCATAAATAGGAATAACAGTAATTTTATATGGAGTATCAGATTGCAGGGGCTGCAGTATTACGTTGTTTCTTCTGCCTGGGACGGTAGTCTGTAGGGAAATTAAATTATTCATTTATTGCAAGCCAGATTGCTTCAAGATCAAAAGCCAATATTATTTTATGCATTCACATAAACAATAAAGGTTTCTTTAAATTTTCTTTTTGTTTCAGAACACTCATGGAAAGACTACTTGTCTACACTGTCTCTATGCAATATGGGATAATGGTTTTAGCGTCCAACAGATGTGAGTTCAGATTCCAGATCAGCTAGTTAATAACCATGTGGCTAAATATCTTTGAAGAAAAACCTGTGGATTAAAGGTAGTAACACACACAACTCAGAAGGCACTGCTGAGTAGAGTAGCGCTCTGCAATAAGTTTGTCTCCACCTCTCATTGTCGTGCATGGTGTTCAGGTAGTCCTTCAACAGCATGTACCCTACACAGGGGAGCCAGGCATGGTACTAGCTACTGGGTAAGCAAAAATGGACTGTTTTTGCCCTCAAAAATATAAGTTTTGCTGACACTAATAAGGTAAAGAAGATGGGAAAGAGGAAATAGAAAACACATTCAACCACAAAGAGGAAATAAACTAGTCATCTCAATTTCTCTTCCAATCCCGTGCTTTGCTTCCACAAACAATAGGGGTCAGTTATGCCAGTGATTCTCAGCATAGAATATCATAACTAAAAACAGATTGGTAGAATAAATTATATTTTTAATGTTTTAATAAAATAAATGCCAATTGCACATTTGACTATGGCAAGGCTGAACAAAAACTAAACATAAGCTTTTCTTCTTTAGTAAAGGGTTAAAATCATCTATCTCATTTTGATCAGAAACTCTAAATGGTAATTATGCATGTTTCTTATTAATAAAAAAGGGACTTTAACTAAAGCCTACCATACTAAGTTCAAGTAGATGAAATGTTTCATCATATGAAGTTCATCAAGGAAGAATGATCTAAGAGGATTTATGTGGCAAAAAGAATGCAAACCTCAGTCCTAACTCTTTTCTAATCATAATTGTGGGTGATCTTCTATGGGCCTATCACAGCAATTAATCACTAATCTTCAAGATAAGTGCTTTCCCATCTATACCAAATGGATATGCGGAGTGAGGGCTATGTGGAAGCTACAAGAAATTTGAGCCAGGATCTAGAGAGAAAATACACACTCAAAACGTTAGGAGAGGTTGAGAGTGTGGCTCAGTGGTAGAGCACTTGCCTAAGCATGCTGGAAGCCCTGCATTTCATCCCTAGTACGGGGGGGGGGGGGGGGGGGGGAGGATTGGAGCTAATAAAAGAACATATATATATATATATATATATATCCCAAAACAAAAGTGTACTGAAAATGTTAAGTTTAGAAAGAAGATAGACCAATTAGCATCACAGTATGGAATGGAGACCTTGAAGAAGAATTAGATTTGAAGAAAAGGTACAGTTTGTATATTCACATCATCTGAACATTCACTTAGATGTTCCATTATAAGAGTATCATATTCACTAATGTGTTCCTATAAGTAGGTGGTTGGAAATATGCAGGTGATCATGAGTAAGACAGTTTTTCAACATGTCCTTAGAAAAGAAGTGATCCCCAAATCATTGCTTCTCTGTGATGAGGGAAATAGACCAGGCACATTTGGGTGGTCCCCATGTATATCATATATAAAATCTGATTACCACACAATACTCAAGGATCAACTCTAATCACGACATACTTCTTAAGTAGAAATTTGACTTTACCCTCTAACCAGCTAAGAGTGTGTTAATAACTGAATCTTACACTTACGTATTCATCAATGGGATCACCAACAGTGGGAGAATAAATGATCCTATATTGCTGAACTGGTCCATCAGCATGATCCCAGGCTACAGAGAGGCTGTTGGTTGTCTCTCCAAAAACTCTCAGATTCCTTGGTCCACTTCGTGGAACTAAATAAATAAAATATGGTAAAATTTGTTTCCCGCCTGATAGCATTATGGAGGGACATTAAGGAAGGTGCTTGTAGGTATTTCTCCATTCATGATGATGTTCATTCCTGATAAGATGTCCATATTTTGTGTGAGTTTTTTGTTTGTTTTTGTTTTTTATTTATATATGACAGCAGAATGCACTGCAATTCTTATTACATATATAGAGCATAATTTTTCATATCTCTGATTGTAAGTGAAATCATAAACAGTACAAGGTGCTAGATTTCAGAACTACAGTTACATGCTAAACTTTCAGTGACACAGAACTGGATTTGAATCTAGTGTAGAGACTGGGAAAGAAAGGGGTTGTTTTAACTACTGCAAGCACCTTCTTTAATGACACATAGAGACTGAGGTTTCACATTTCCAAAGCGCCCATTTGGTGAGAAGAACCACTGCAGAGCAGAATAAGGAAGAAACCCTTCCTTAATTTAGGTCCCAGATTTGGGAAAAAAAAAAAAAAGACTGAATGAAGTTCATTCAAAACAAAACAGAATCCTAGACCCAGAGCTTCAGCCTGGCATGGGAAGTAGAGAAGCCCAGGCATAGTCTCATGCAGAGGGCTGCCCTGACCTGCACCAAGACAGAAAGCTCTCTGTACCCCTCACTCACCACCACCCACCCCTTATTCCCTGGGAGAAGTCTGGCCAATCTAAATACAAGGAACAGGGTGGAGAAAGGATTTCCTCCTCACGTGTTCGGCCCTGGCTGGGGCTGGGATTCCCCTCTCCGTCTGAGTAGAGAGCCACAATGTTCACAGAGTAGGGTGTGTCAGGAATGAGCCTCTCCAGGTGCACCGTGCGGGTATTTCCTGGCACCACAATCTGTAGGGGGAGAAAATGCCAAATTCTGCCTGACAACAACCCAAATGCTTACCAAGTCTTTGGTTAGTCAGCATAATAATATTTATAATAAAAAGCTGAGCCCAGACATGTCAGAAGCCAAGAGTGCTTCCCCGTGTGAGCTGCCCAGGCCACACCATTTAGACAAAATTTGTGCTCAGAAATTCCCTTTCCAAAAAAGCTAATTCATCCTTCACCCTTAGTTGCTTCAATTATCTCCCATTTATATTTATTTATAACATCTAGGACTCATGAAATTTAGTCAAAGAACATCCTGGGTTAGATACATTTAAGACAAGGAACTCAATGGGAGTTCATAACCCGCTTGAATCAAAGTGTGAAATATGATATATCAAGAACTATGTAATGTTTTGAACAACCAACAATAAAAAATTAAAAAAAAAAAAGACAAGGAACTCACCACATTGGTGGGAGAGATATTCTGTATTAAGATAGAGAGCAATTCCATGGAATAGATAGATGTCTGAATATATCAGACCATATACAGAGTCATGAAAATCAGTATTCACACAGAATGCACACATTGCTTATCATTTGTTTATCTTTGTTCACCGCTATCGTTTAGTTTTGCAGACTTATAAATTGAATTAGTCCATAAATTTACTCTCACATAAGTATCCTGACACTATTATTATTCACATTAATAATTTCTGAGTTCTAATTTACTAATCTATTTACAAAAGCTGAGTTGTATTATAAATTGAAGATAGGTTACAATTTGTAAGAGCCAGTAAAGGCAGACTTTAACATATTTTCGTAACAAAGACATTTATACTTTACAACAAAAGCTCATCTTGACAAGGTCTAGCAATGATTTACATTTATTACTGAGGTTTGTAACTCACATAGACAGCTAACTTACATTTTCCCAAAATTCTTTTTTTTTCCCCCTAAGTAAACCTATCATTAAGATGCCTGCCTTAATTGACCCAAACCAATCACTTAAGTATTACACACTGGCAAGACTGTGGCTTTTATTCTCACAGGCACCAAACGTGACACAAACATGCAACTGCATTCATCAGGAAAAGCAGCTTCCTTGAGAGGCTGTGTCACACCAATAATTGGCTTATTGTTTTTAGCCAGCTGCCATGGCAGGAGCCACAACAGAATCTACAAAATTCTTTAGCTGAGCTCTAAGATGACAAAATTACTTACAGACTCCGAGGGTCTTGTGCCATCGACAGGAGAATACACAATGCGATACTGCTGCACAGGCCCAGGAGCAGGGTCCCAGCGAACATCCAGGCTGTTGGGTGTAGGATTATACACTTGGACATTTCTTGCCAGCCCTCTCACCACTGAGGAAATGAAAGCCAATGCCTATTTCTTAAGTCTGTTTATGCATGTCAAGTTTTCATCACTTTTCCACAATTTATACTCTGTAACATGGTAAAACACTACCTTCTTTAAACTTCTAAATATCTACATGTAAAAGCAGATTAAAACTCTCCAAATCCAAGCTCAGTCAAAGTTAGCCAGCTGTGGCCTTTGTTTATATGGAAGCAATGTTGTTTTCAATAAACAACAATGTGACCAGTAGAACTGGACTGGTCATAAATGGGCACAGGAAAAGGGAAAGGAAACAGGAAAACGAGCTTTTATTTCTAGTATAGACAACGAAGAGAGAGGAGGAATTTTATACAGTCTGTCTTCTAAGGAAAACCTGACGAAAGCTATAGAGCCCATCTAAATCAGCTAGTTTGAATTTTTCATTCTTTCATTCATTCCTACTTCATTCAACAAATAGCTACTGAAAGCCCTTCTGTGATTTAGAGAAAGGGGAAAAAAAAAGAGGAAGAAATAAGATATATTTGGTTCTCAATTAACTGCCCCAATAGGGACTTAGAAAATTTGCAAACTAAATCCATGTACTAACCCCAAATTCTAGCTTAGTCAATAACATCATGTCTCTAGACCTTTAGTGTTTTACTAAAGGAAGCCATCCATGCCTGCTTCCTTTTAGCCATCAGCAAGTATATTTTTGAAGCCAAAGAAATACTTATAAGTATGCACCTAAGACTTTAAGCAATACTACAAAGAAGAGTAAAACATTATAAACCGATTTCTTGTGACATTGATGACAAATGAAAGCATGTAGATTTTTAACCCCCAAAAGCACTTCATTAGTAAACCAGAGATATGTGCAACTGACTAATGTGATGAACAGATTTCAACAATTTACACAATGAAAGCCAAGCACAAAACAGGGCCTTCCACAAATAAGGAAGGCACAAAGAACTGCTCAGTGAACTGTAGTCGGTGAGAGAGAATAAAGTAGAATACTGGTGAGTATGTACACATTCACAAATCCTGAAATTATTGTAATTGTCATTATAAATGTGTTATTTCCTACACTACAAAGTTAACAGTTGATGGTGTTTGGGATGTGAACTATGGGTAATTTCTGTTTTTAATTTTACCATTCTGAATTTTCCTTTCTCTACTGGACCTAGATGACTTTTAGAATGAAAAGCAAAATTTATGATGAAAAGTCTTTTTTTCCTGCTTTTTGACTTACATGTTCTTCCAGTATCTGATGTGCGCCCCCCATCACCTTCTGTATAGACAGGAACTACTGTAACTGTGTATGGAGTATCTGGCTGCAGATTCCTAAGAATGGCATAATTGGTATTCCCAGGGATTGGTACCTAAAGATTTTAATAAAAAACTTTAAGTCTGAAAAACTTTTAAAGGAAATAATACTTCAAATACTATCATATCAGTTTAAGACCAAGTCAAGAAGTTTTGAAGTATTTTGATATAATAATGTTCCCACAAGTGAACTGTTACAAGAGGTTACAAAGATTTCTCTCTATGCCTTCACTTCATTTTGTTCAAACTTCCTAGAATGACTATTTCTTCTCCTACCCCCATTCCCACAATTCCCCTACTCCCCAGACTCTAAGGCACCAACTGTTTACCCTCTGTCAAATCTTATTACATGAATATGAATTTCTTCAGCTCTGAAGCAAATAGTTAACTCCTTCAGTTCTACTTATAAATAGCCAGAGGTGGTTTTAAAAAACTAGAAAATAGTTACCAATTGCTCTGGGCCGCCTGCTGTTGGAGCATAGAAGAGTTTGTATTGGCGAGGATTTCCCTCTGCATGGTCCCATCGAACATTCAAGGTACTGGTAGAAGGGTCATACACTCTTAGGTTCCTCACAGTATTCAGAGGTTCTGAAATAAACAGAAATCACACCACCGTATGGCCCCAAAAGCCAAGCACACCTGAAATACGAGTTAAGGGACCCTTAATATAGCAGACACCCCAAAAATTCTTGCATGTCTCATTTATCCACAAGACATTTGGGCCCCAGTGACTTTTTTTTTTAATCCTAAAAAGTAAAAGTGTCTTTCTTCACAAATAGAAGGAGATAATTCCAAGAAAGAATGTTAAAAGCAATCGATACTATTTTAAAAGATTAGGAAAACTCTGTGTCACCCCAATGTTTACAGATAAAAGTGAGAGTCCAATCCAATAGGAGTTATTATAGAAGCTACAGGAACTCGGGTTTTACTTACTGGTCTTGCCTCTTCCGGTCATCCGGCCACCTTCACCATCAGGATACAGGGAGGACACAGTGATTGTATAAGGAGTGTCAGGCTTCAGTTTCTGCAGGACCACACTATTTTGTCGTCCTCCTATGGTGGTCTTAAATAAAACAGGCCTTAATAAGCATTAGCTTTGTTCTCTCCATCTCACTAGTATGTCAGAAAATTCCTTCTACCAGGGAACACTCTGAGACCCCTGCCAACTTTTGGAATCATGTACCACAGTGAAGGTTTAAATATAACTTATAGTATACTTTTAAATGTAAAGTATGCACCTCAAATCATAAAAAGGATTCCAAGCTTCAGACCGGTGACCTCAAAAAGATATTTCAACTTGCTAGCCGCCAGCACTGCAAAATTTCATCCAAAACACATTTCACAGAACTCTTTCAAAAAAAGGGGCATTAATCTTAAGTGAGCTACAAAGGAACTTTAAGATACCAAAGAACTGCATAACTTTAGAAGCTCCACACCATTCTGTATTATTCTTACTTTTTCACAGATGTTTTTTATTTGCTTTAGAAACACATTAAAATGATTCAGCAAAAGATCTAAAGCTCTTGGTGTTCCCCCCAAACACCGCCACTCTAACAGCATTAGCTGTGTAAACGACGTGACTGGACCCTTTGCCAAGCCACACTCAGGCAGGGGTTCCCAGTGGTCTCCATGATACCACCCTTGTGGAATGAAGCGCCTCAATTTACTCCAATTAGGGAGTCTGCAGTTTTATATTCATTGCTCAAGGCCATCTAGCTATCTTGTTGAAAGAAAATTTGTTCGATTTGTTAACAGTCTACCGAATTCAGATGTTTATGCCACATTAATTAAAATCGCATGAAAATGGCATGCTGCCCACAATGAGCACACATGTACATGGCTGGATGTGCTAGTACAGACCAGATGTTTCCAACTTAGCACCCATCCACTCAAGTAGTCTGAATTCCAGAGAAAACCTCAGTGAATCAGTGCAGTCATCCTAAATATGAGCGAATTGAATTAAAGTGGCAAATTTCAAAAAATTTAACATTTGAGGTTATGGGAGAGCAGTATCAATATTAGTACAGCCATTTTCATAAAATTTTGATATATAACACATTGGAAAGCATCTATTTAGGGAACTACTCTCATGAGTAAGTAAAGGGGTGTCTCCTACTTCTCTCATTGAACTCTCCAACATAATTCCAGCATTCATGCTTCATTTCTTTGATTATTTCATGGATCAGCACTGAAACAAGATGGGGAGGTTTTTGATCCAGTTAAACCCATTCAGGGAGGAGCAGAGGGCTCTAAACACATACTCTTATCACTGACAGTCTCAACCTCTGCTAGCACCTTGAACTCATAAGAAGTATGCACCATTTGCTTATGCTCAGCAAATGTGATAATTAAATTAAAAACATGTCTTTCTAAGGCTATATAAGAAAATATTATACCTATCTTTTAAAAAAGTCAGCAAAGTTCTAGATCTCACCAAGGAAGGTATTTGAAATAACATCAGTATAATCCTATTTGTATAAAAATTGTGGTGCTTCCTGACCTAGGGAGAATGTATGCATGTACTTAAAAGGCAAAGCTGGTAAAAGCCCAAAGGCAGACAGCTAAAGTTAGGAAGGGAAAAGGTCAATTAATTAAGGGAGGACTCAGAAGATAAAGATGACAGCAGCTGAGTTTGCAGTTCTATCATCTTTCTTAGGTACCTCCCTTTGGATAATATAAAAATGGTGAGTATTTTGAATTAGATGAGTGGATTTTTAGATCAGATCTAGAAGACATCCCATGACATGCAAAAACCAGAAAAATAGGGATACAGAAAAGAAACTTTATTGGTGAGTTTAGCAAACTTTCAGTGCTTGATTAAGTTAGAGAGAGATAGATTGAAGACCTACACAGACTCTGAACATATCTTGATATCTTCATGGATAATCCTGCATTAATAGGATTATTAATGAAGTGTGCACCCAATGTTCCAAAGCTACTATGAAGAGCAACTATCATCCCCTGTGAGAACATCCACTGGGTCTCCATGATGCCCTCCAGATGTGAGTGCTGGCTAAGGGGTCAAATAACCCCATTCAATACAGGAAAATCTTTTAACCCTTAAATAAGCATGAATTCACATTAAGGGTGAAAGGAATTTGAAAAGGAATAGGTAGAATTTATCCAAGTTGTAGTTTGTGAAAAACAAATTACCGTCTGTTCATTGCCTTCCCCTGTTGAAGGCTGATAAGTGATTCTGTATTTCTGCACACGACCACTAGCAGGGTCCCACTTAACAGTCAAGCTGTTAGATGTTGCATTGTACACCTGAAGGTTTCGTGGACCACTTTTTGGAGCTGAAAGAGGATTGTTAAAGACAGAGTAAGCACACAGAACGAGGCCTCCCTAAAAAAAATATGTGTGGTTCCCAAGGAAATTGATATAGCTGTGTACCTCTAGGTGTAGAATTAAATTTAAGCTCATAATAAAAAAGGTTGTTATCTCTTAAATGATTACATGGTATGGATTCAATTTGAAACCCTAACCTCCAATACAACGGTATTTGCAGATGTGGCCTTTGAGGTTAAATGAGGCCATGAAGGTAGAGACCTAAAAATGAAATTAGTCTTTATAAGAGGAGACATGAGAGACTTTCCTCTCTATATATGTCATATGACAACAGAGGGAGAAGGGAGCTGTTCACAATCCAGAAAGAGAGACCTCATCAGCAACAGAATGGGCTGGCACCTTGATTTTGGATTTTCCATTCTCCAGAACTAAGAGAATATAAATTTTTGTTGTTTAAGTCATCTAACCTGATATGAGTTAGTTGCTAACCAATACACTCCTTATCCTCAACAAGTAGTAGTAAAACCAAGTTTTTCAAGAAAAGCCTACTGAAAAGAAACCCTGCTCTTCACACTTACGATTAAAAAATAGAAGGTGTATTCAAAATGTATGTTACCGTATCATTCATTCATTTATTATTTGTTCACTCAAACAATTCAACAAATTAAAATTCTTACCTTGTGTTGTTAAGGGTATCAAACGCACTAAAAGAAAACAGAATTTGGGGAAGCATTACGAATTTAGCCCTACTTTTTAACAATGAACTTTAAAATATCAAGGTCCTATTTAAAAACTGAACACCTACATGTGCGTTCGCTGCCACTCAGGTCATCACTCTCTGACTCGTCAGGATAGATGGCAGTAATGGAAACTTCATAGAGAGTGTTGGGGTTCAGGTTTTCAAACACCAAGGTGTTTTCATCTCCATTTAAGATGGTCTTGGGGAAAGAAGACAAAAACATGTGTTCACAACAATAAGTCTCCATTTATATGATACATTTATATGATACACACTGGCATTTCATTGACATCATTTAGACAGATGTTCCTCCTGCTTTAATGCATGCCATGAGCTCAGATGTCACTAGTAGAAAGGGATGCTTACTTGGCAATGGAAATAATGCACATTTCAAATAAGCTTCTCTATAATTAAATGGGACATGAAAGAGAGAAAAAGAGAGTGTGTTAACCTCCATCTTATCCGAGCTTCCAAAAGGTGCCCAGGTTATTCTGTAGAGAGACACATCTGAAGCTCCATGATCCCAAGTTCCTCTGAAACTCTCTGGTGTTACTTCAGTAAGCTTTAGGTTTGTTGGGGCTGGAACAGGTCCTATCATGAAATAAAAGGCAGGACTAAGTGTAGTATCAACTTCTTTTAATAGAATAAAACTGCTTTGTTTATTTTAATAGATGTGCAGAAATTGATGAACTATGTTGCTTTAAAACCAAATATTTTACCAATTCAGTTCATTTGAAAAATAAATACAATATAGGGCAAGCACTGTATGGATATTATAAGTTATTATTGATGTTCTATTACAATGATGATGGGGCAGGAGGGTGCGTGAAGCATCGAGGCGGCTGCCGAGTGTGCAAGCCGGTCACAGCGCAGCAAGGATTTTCCAAGAGGCTGCGGCGACTGGCCCTTCCCGGCCTCCTGGCCGGGGAGCTGGCTCTTCCACTGCCGCGAGCCCAAATCTAGACCTGACCTGGAGGCACAGTCTCGGGGGCTCTTGCTCCCTGTGCCCAGTGGCAGTTTGAGTCCGGAACACTCCTGGACTCTCCCCAGGGCCATCTGGGGCTGCCCGGACGCTGCAGGCTGAAGACAGCCCGCATCCTTGAAGTTTGATCATTTCCAAGGCCAGCAACTACAATGGTTCTCCCACACCTGGAAGCTAATGAGTAATGAGCACCATTAAGGCTTATTTCAAATGTAAAAAACCTTGAGATAATGTACTAAATTGTTCAGAAGGTTGTTTTCTTAGTAGAATGCTACAGGATTTTCTTTAGCCATCCAGAGTTCCTGCCTTCGTCCCAGTGCTGGTGAAGAGGAAGGTGGAAGAATTTCCAGTGTTGCTGAGAACCAGATGAGACTTCGGATCAAGCTAGTTGCCTGCAGAACTTACCTGGACTGTGATTTAAGCTAGCTGCCTGCAGAACTTACCTGGACTGTGATTTACCTGGACTGTGAGTTAATCTATTGAGACACTGCTTTACCTGGACTGAGATAACAAACTGTAATCTACAACAAGTTGTAACTCGGTATCTTTGCTAACGGTGTCATTGCTGGTATAATTTTTCCAAGGGCTTCTTGAATGGAGCCATCAATTGGCTTGGTATTGTGGCATTTTGTATCCTCCCTTTCTGTTTGTAGCAGGTTATTTATGGTGTTTGTGTAAAAACCACTATGGTCGTTATTTAAATTAAACAAAAGGGGGAAATGTTAGAGTCTGTAAACAAGTCAAAATAACACCTGGCATTTTGCCAGGGGAATGTTAGAGTTCATAAACAAGTCTGGATGGTGCCTGGCAAAATGCCAGAGGGAGTGGTTTGAGAAGTAACAAAAGCGAGCCATTAAGTGTGGAGATTCCTTATTGGTTGACTGATGTATCTAGTTTATGCTAATTAGATAAGCTGTGTGGAATGTATAAATACTGCTCCTGTCCTGCAATAAATGGCTTCCATTCCTGCTGTATCAATCTACACAAGTTGTTCGTCACCCCCCGGTTATTTTGCTGCAGCCGGACTGCGGCAAACCCCAAAGGCCCTGATAACTGCTAAAATTCTACCACACGGTCCCTCAGATGGCCAGGCACTCTGGTCAGTTTGCAGCATAAGCAGTCTGGAATGTCTGCCATGGTCCTAGGCTTTCATTATGTATTATTTTCCTATCTCCTGGTAACGGAAACCCAGAGCCATCAAAAATTTGTTCCTAAGTACAATGAAAGAACAATTGCAATAAATCAGAGGGCTATACTGCTTCCACAAGCACAACTGCAAAACAAACCAGTTACTAAGGATGCACTTTGCATATATCAGAATTTATTAGATCCAGGTGCAGTGTCACACACCTGTAGACCCAACTACTCAGAAGCTGAGGGGAGAGGATCACTTGATCCCAGGAGTTTGAAGCAGGCCAGGCAACATAGGAATCCCCTATCTCAAATAAAATAAAATATATTTGGAAATCTTAAGGATTGAATACATATATTGGAAATATTAACCTATTACACCAAATTACTATTTCATGAGCCTTTTTCTTGACTTTTTTCTCTTTAAGATGCCTATTATGTTTATACGAAACTGCCATTCTACTCATATACATCAATCCTCATCCTAGCCTTGATTCTTACCATGTAAAAACATATGCCAAGATGACAACTAAAATTGCTAAGAGATCCCATAGTAAAAAAATAGCAGAGTCAAAAAGAGAGGAGTGGATATACCTGAAGCAAGGAGGCAGACTGTGTCATTTGACAAGATGCCCTCATCAGACGTAGACAGCTGGACACTAAAGAAGAAGTTACTGAGAACCGTGAGGGGATATTGGATAGGAGGTGAAAGTCCCAGACTATAGCACTGGAACATTAGTTCCAGACTAATCCCACCTCTAGATTACAAAATGAGGCCATGCAAGTCATTTAAATTCTCTAGCCCCATGCTGTCTACTATGGAAACCATTAGACACATGTGGCTATTTAGCACTTAAAATGTGGCTAGTCTGAATTGAGATGTGCTGCAAGTATAAAAATACACACTGGATTTCAAAGAATTCTTACAGAAAAAAGTGAAATGTCATTAATAATTAAACTGAAACATCAAAATGATAATAGTTTTGGTTAAATTGGGTTGAATAAAACACATTAAAACTAATTTTATCTTTTTAATATAGATATCAGAAATTTTTAAATTACTTATGTGGCTCCCATTATATTTGTTTGGAATACTTCTGGTGGTAGACTTGGATAATTTTAGCCCTCAATGGATTAGGTTATTACAGGTTAATCATTAAATTAGAAAACTGTATGCTGAGCCCTAGAATAAACAATTATGTGCCAGGCCCTGGAAATATGCAGCTGAGAAAAATAAACATCTCTGCCTTCATGAGGAGAGACCAAAGGGAACACAGAATAGGTATTTAAAAGACAAGCAAGCAGGCATGGAGGTGCACAACTGTAACCCCAGCTTCACTGGACTCTAAGATAGGAATATCACACGTTCTCGTAGCGAGAGCCTTTTTCAAAATAAAAATTAAAAAGGGCTAGAGATGTAGCTCAAAGTTAGAGTACTTGCTTGCAATGTGCTAGACCCTAGATTCAAGCCTTAGTACCAAAAGAAAATTTGAAAGATACTTCTCTTCTGTTACCCTGATAGCACTTTGCAAATAATGAGATCTCAAAATTATACTTCATACTTTCCAGAGAAAATGTCCAACATGCATCTAGAGTATGCTTTTTTCCCCACCCTACTATACATACACACCAATTAAGTAGCAAGAGAAATTAAGGGAAGTGACTGATAGCATAATAAAGGAATGGATACAAAGAAGATGAATAAAAAGACAATCTAAATTTAATGCAGTGGCACATGCCTGTAATCCCAGTGAGCTGGGAGGTTGAGACAGGAGGGATGGCAAGTCTGAGGTCAGCCTCAGCAAATTAGCAAGGCCCTAAGCAACTTAGCAAGACCATGTCTCAAAATAAAAAATAAAAAGGGCTGGGGAAGTGTCCCTGGTTCAATTGCTGGTACCAAAAAAAATTTTTTTTTAATTATTAAAAAGACAATCTACCCAACCAGTATTAAATACTAGCAAAAAGAACATGAAGAAATGAAATGCCCCAGTAAGCTGAAGTACACATGAATGCAGAGTATTGTTTTCCAAGTATCAATAAAGCAAAGGCACAACTCACGGGTTGTCTCTTGAGCAGTCACTGGAGGAGACTCCCCTTCATCATACACTGCAGAAACACTGACTGTGTATAGGGTTTGTGAGGAAAGATCTTTGATGGAGGTGCTGGCCCGTGATCTGTCCACCTCGACCTATAATAACAACAGAGCAGCAGAACTATTTTTACAAAGGGTTTGGTTTGAGAATCTCTCAATTATTTACTAAAACTCTCAACAGGGGAACATAAGAATTATTGTAAGAAAAAAGCAGCAGTATGCTTCAATTTGTATAAGAATTCAGAGAACCAGATACAGTCTAAATGTTTCCAAAGTGGGGAAAAAAATGTATGTACTAGAGAATCAGATCTGACCCAACTGGCAAATGATGACTGCATATGGATTTACATAACCTAACCTAACCATTTTTTACCTGTCTCTCTTCATATTACACCTTATTTCTTTCAGGAATGTTCTCCTATGCATTGTCTCTTTTGCTATGCACAAGAATCTTGTGAAACCCATTTAGATGTTCAAATGGAAACTAGAATGACATGGTTGTGTGCATATGTATAAATTAACTTTTGCATAATCTACAAATTAGCAGCATTTATAAATGCCTGGGTGCTAAGAGGAACTATTTCTATGTTCCAAAAAACACTCTATTTGCTCCCACTTTGAATCAAGTTGTCCTGAAAAGAGCTCTCCATCCCCAAGTTATCTCAAAAAAGATCATTCCTAAAGGGGTGCTCTTCTGGGACAACATATTACTCCTTCCTCTCTGTCCTGTTCAACTGTCCCATCTTCCCATCATCTGACAAACTTCCATTCTTCTCTCTTGCATCTTTTTAATATCTTTTATTTTTAGAAACATGATGGCATTTTTTAGTCATTCATAAAATGAGAGCACCATATAAGGTCTCAGGATGAGAAGGAAATACCATTTAAATTCTTATAGCTCTTTATCTACAAAGGAATAAAGACCACACTGTTTTTGAGATTAATATCACACAGCAAAACATTTCTGAACTACATCCAAGACAGACCAATACGTTATGATTTTCAAGAAGTGTTTTATTAATATCACAAGTTTTCAACCCCATATGAGTAAAAGGACAAGTGTTTAAGTCCCACTGTCATCTATAATTTATGAAGTTATTTTGTTAAGCCTTCTGAGAAAGCAAATATTTCATGTCCTTTCTAATTCTCAACCTACCTCTTTGACATCCTCTTCTGGTGTTTTGTATCGAACAATATATTTACGGACTTTTCCAAGCACAGGTTCCCACAAGACATTCATCGTGCTGTGAGTCACGTCTCTGAGTTTCACATCTTGAGGTCTGGGTAAAGGCACTGGAGAAGCATGAGATATGAGACCCAGATGTGCCTCTCAACCACAAACTCCAAATCATTCACTAAAATTTCAAGAAGTTGTCTGGGGAAAACTTAAAAGTATGGGCAGCAAAATAACTGAAAAAATTATTATAATGATAAAAGGGCCACCATTCTACCAGAAAGAACTTCCTATGAAGATTTTAAAAATAAGATATATTTTATCACAATACTAACTTCTTATTTATGTTAATTTTCTTCCACTCTAAATAACTTGCTGCTCAGCCATAATGAATCACAGTTCCTCATAAATGTATAGCTCATGTTTCTTTATCAGATATTTAAATCAGTTATGATAGATAACAAAATTGAGTTATGCTCCCTTAAGAGTATGATAGAAAAATAAGTAGTTACAAGAGTAAAGAATAGTAAGCACACAGTGAGCTTCTAAGAAAAGCTACAGAAGCCTAAATGGTTAGAGGTAAATCAAAATAAATAAATAAATAGATAGATAGATCTTTTACCAAATCCAACAAACTTTATCTTAAAAAGAAGGAGGTATATAATGAGGAGAAGTAGAGTTTCTACTTTGCCAGGAACTTGAAACACCTTGATCTTAACCCTGAATATCTTCCTCCAAAACCTCACTCACCTGCATCTTTTTAATATTGCCATTCTCCTACATAGGGTATTTCAAGAATCTAAAACAACATCAATTTTAAGATGCACCATTATTTCATGTTCTGTGGCTTGACAGAAACATCTTGGTAATACACTATAGATCGTAAGACATTTCTCAATACCAGGCATGATAAATGTGAAAAAAAATGTGCATCCTAGAATCGATTTAAAATTCTATTGTATGTCTAGAATTAAAGTATTTATTCTCAAACTCATGTGTCTAAAGTAACAACTCTGTAACTTACACATGAATAACCAATCATTGATAGCATCATGTAAAAGAAATATTCTAATGAACATCAAGTTTACAGCAATAAGAAGGGAAGGAAAACTGGCAGCATCTTACAGGTGACTTCCCAAGCGGTGACAGGTTCACTAGTGAGGTCGTGGAGGACAGCCTGAACTGTGACCTCGTACTCAGTATTGGGAAGAAGGTCAGTCAGCTGCACATCAGTCACTGTTGGCCCAACACGCATCTACATATGAAAATGCCAAGCAGCTTATTAAATGTTCAAATCAAATATTTCCATTTCCTGGGGATATCTAGTTGAAGCCTATTTGTATTCACTAGATTGCAACACAGCTTTTATTTTTCATTTATAAGAAATGCACTTGGGTTTTTGGGGGGTTTTTTTGTTTTGTTTTGGTTTGGTTTTTTCTTTCTTTCTTTTTTTTTGTGCGTGGTGCTGGGGATTAAACCCATGACCTTGTTCATACAAGACAAGCACTCTACCAACTGAGCTATATCCCCAGCCCCTGCATTCTTTTTTCATGCCAATGTTTTCTAAAAGGTGTTTGGGGCCACGAACTTAGTTTTCTATATTTCTGTTTCTATATTTCATAAGTAACGGAAGTATAATGGGGACTGTAAAACTGTAAAGTCTCAGAAGGGCCCAGCAATTAAAAAAAAAAAAAACACGTCTCACCTCTTTGGGTTTGGTTGGTTCTGGGGCTTTAACAGGTTGGTGTGATAAGGTGTAGCCAGTAGCTCCTCCCACGGGCTGCCATTGCACATGCATGGTGGTGGGACCAATATCATAAATATTCAGGCTGACTACAGGAACAGGCACTATTAAAAGCAAAATCATAAGTAAGCAAATCAGATATCAGCTACTTCCTTTCATTCCACTTACATTTTTAACCTTTGTTTTTTACTTTATTCATATTTGTATGCATTAAACAGAGAATGGGTTCATAAGAAATAAATCACAGTTAACATAATCCTCTTCCCCCATGAAAAAATTCCAATCTCATTGCTCATTGCACTTAATACTCAGGACTGCATGGACAACTAGTAAATGGAAAAATAATTCAAAAGTTTAGATTGTAAATGACATTCCAGTGGGTTCCTATAGAAGCCAAAATAGATAATAACTTTCTGAGACTTTAATCTCCCTTTCTGAAACATAATCAAGTTGGCTCTTTTTATTCTTCAATCATAGAACTTCAGACATAAGTAATCAGCACAGTTTATTTCATCTTTCTTAAAAAATTACATTTAAAATGAGCATGTTATACATTAATAACTGGAACATGGAGATTCATAGGCTTTTAAAGATAAGCTCATGAGGCAGAGTAACAAATTTACAATCTCTTCTTCACTTAATACCCATATAGTTTTCAACTATTTTTTATTCAAAGATTGATTTAAAAGTTTTAAGAAATTTGGGGCTGGAGATGTGGCTCAAGCGGTAGCGAGCTCGCTGGCATGTGTGGGGCGCTGGGTTCGATCCTCAGCACCACATAAAAATAAAAAAATAAAGATGTTGTGTCCACTGAAAACTGAAAAATAAATATTAAAAAATTCTCTCTCTCTTCTCTCTCTCTCTTTAAAAATAAAAAAGAAAGAAATTATCGCATAATCCTGCCAATTATAAAATGCATTACTTCCCATCTCCTATAATTGAATATAAAGAGAAGAGATGAGGACCTCAGGAAATGAGCAGTAAGTGCTATCAGTTCTTGCCCTACAAAACAATGATGCTCACTCCTTAAACAGGTTTCTCAGTCAGGCATGGTGGTGCATGCCTGTAATCCCAGTGACTCAGGAAGCTGAGGCAGGAGGATCACAAATCTAAGACCAGCCGCAGCAACAGTGAGGCTCTAAGCAGCTTGGTGAAACCCTGTATCAAAATAAATAATAAAAGGGGCAGAGGATGTGGCTCAATAATTTAGTGCTCCTGGGTTTAATTCCCAATACAAAAAAAAAAGAACACAATCTTTTCTTGTCCGTAATATCTAACCCAGGAAAGAGTAACTTCATATGGCCTTGGGAACTCTACCAGGAATAGGAGCAAGAAATACCTCCCCCAAAAGCTTCACTCAAAGTCAAAGCCTTTACAGTTTTTCCAGCAAAGTACAGAGGCCAGACAAAACAGGGAGACCTTGTTGCCAGCAGGGAGGTCTGCCAATCAGCAGAGGTAAAATAGGCCATCTCTGCCCAGTCACTCTTCCTCACCTACACTGTACTCTCTCCATGGCACTTTTTAGTCTTGCCCCTGAAGAGCTTAGTTCCTGGATAAATAGTTACTGTGTAACAACTAGAGTAAAGTTGGAAGTATTATCCCCGTGAAAGGTATATTTTCATTTTAAGAGATTTTCTTGTAATCAGGAAGTCCCAGTACCCTGAGAAATGTATGACAATATTAAAAGGATTTTCCTTGTATATTATTATGGCCATAGCCACTTCCCACCAGTGGGATCCTGTGATGGCATGAACAGCCAGTAAGAGTAGAAAAACCACTGTTTTTTGAGCACCTGCATGATGAGGCATCCTGTAAATATTTATTCAATGAATACTGAATAAAGAAATGATTTCAAAGGCTAGCAAAAAGCTCACATAGACCATGAATACTTTATCTTGGAAAACAAGACAATGAGAAAAATGTGTGTTTTGGATTTTTTAAAATCTGACTTACGGGTTTTTTCTGTGCCCTTCAGAGGTTCACTATATTCATCTTCTACCACAGAATACACATTGACCACATACTCAGTCTCAGGCTTCAGATCTTTCAGTACTGTACTAGTTTCCAGTCGACTCACATAAAACTGGGCAGGTGAATAAAAAATAATAGCAACATATGTTTAAACCAGTTTCCTCTTTTCTACTGTAGTTAACTGCCATGAGCTTGGAAATTATATTTCAATGGGGCCATTGTCTTCCATTTATGGAAACAATTGGGTTACAATGAAATCTTGGACAATTAACATCAATTATTCTCCCAGGTATTATTTCCTTATTTATAAAATATGTGAGTAAAACTAAATTCTTAAATTATAATTTTATGGTTTATCCTTTTTTATTGGTGGATATTAACTGTACAGAACAACAGGTTTCCTTGTAGCATATTCATACATGCACATAACATAATTTAATCAGTTTCATTGTCAGTACCTCCCTTTCCCCCACCCCCATCCTCTTCCTCTACTCTATTGTTCTGACTTCTAGCTTTATGGAACCCCTTATATTTCCTTTTTTCTCTCTAGCTTCCACATATGAGAGAAAACATATGATACTTGTCTTTCTGGGTTTAGCTTATTCAGCTAGTTCCACCCATTTTCCTGAAAATGGATTAATTTAGTTCTTTCTTATGTCAATAAAACTGTACTCTGTATATGTGTATATATCACATTTTCTTTAGCCATTCATTTGTTGACAGACACTTGGCTATTATGAACTGTGCTGCTATAAACATGGGCATATCTGTATCTCCATTGTGTTCTAATTCTTTCGGATAAATACCAAGGAGTGATATAGCTGGATCATATGGTGGCTCCATTTGTAAAATTAGATCATCTTTAATGTTCCTTATCAACTCCATGATTCTAATACAAACTCACAAACAAATTGGCATCCTAAAATTATTTTAAATTTAAAAATCACATTGATATTCTACAATTCTTGGAAACCATAAGAATTTAATCAAAGGCCTTTCCCTTTCATTAAGCTCAAATGGAAGTGCATGCCTCGCCAAGAACAGAAAGCACCATTCACAACTCAGTTCTGCCCCCCTCACAGCCCTATTGCCCCACACCCAGTAGTTTTCCCAGAGCACTAATGAGGACCCAATCTCAGTATGAGAAAAGAGTGGATTTAGGTGTTGTTTACTCACTTCTTGACGTTTCCCTCCAGAAACAGGATAGTATTCCACTTTATATCTATCCACACTGTCAGAAGGGGGCGTCCAGCTCACCCTAAAGGAACGATGAGTTCGCTCAGAAATAACTAGGTTGGAAGGAGCTTCCAAGTCACCTACAAGTGGAAATAAAGTGCATGTGCTTTTTCATTATTGCAGCAAGGTGATGAAGTTTAATTGAAACAGTATTGATCTCTTTTTTTTTTTTTTTGGAAGCTTTTAGATACTTCCTTTCACATATTAAGTAAATAATAAGTAAATACAGAGGTCCATTGCCCATAAGACCACTCTAAATGAGTAGTTCCTTAAACTTCATCCTCTTCTTCTTTAAGACATCACCAGTTAAAATCACCTAGACCCAAACTTCTGCATCATCCTCGGATATTTCCTTCCATCTTTACCCTTATACATATAATCAATAATAAGAAAGAATTTGGGTCCTGACAATTTAGCCTCTCCATTGTCTCTATCACCATTAACACTGCCAGAGTTCCCTGCCCTCATTATCACTTTGTAGTGTTTATATGTGTGTATGTAATTTTTTTTCATGTCTTATCTCCTTAGCTAAAAGTTATGTTCTGTAAGGATAAATGTGGTTTTAAATTTTGGGAACAGGGCTTTGATGTAGCTCAGCAATAGAGTGCTTGCCCAGTATGAAGCACTTAAAAACAACAACAAAAAAACAAAAAAAAAAAAAAACTATTGAGGAACATTCTACTGCCTGTGAATTTTTTTTTTTTTTTTTTTTAGGTTCCAAGGATTGAACTCAGGGGCACTTGACCACTGAGCCACATCCCCCAGCTTTTTTTTTTTTTTTTTTCATTTTATTTAAAGACAGAGTCTTACTGAGTTGCTTAGAGCCTTGCTTTTGCTGAGGCTGGCTTTGAACTCGAAATCCTCCTGCATCAGCCTCCGAAGCTGCTGGGATTACAGGCATGTGCCACTGAGCCCACCTGCCTGTGATTTTGCTCCCACATGTAGATACAGGTGAAATAAAATTATATAATAATATCTAAAATAAATATCAATGAAAACAAAAGTATGGGACTGGGGGATACCTCAGACCAATATTTGATCCCTAATACTTCAAAAAGAAAAAAAAAGAAGAAGAAAGAAAATAGAAGTACTCAGATCAATGCAAATAATAATTTAAAGGGAGAAGAATTAGTCCAATGACTCTCTGAGCATGGCAAATCATTTTCATATAAACTCTCCATTTTTGTAAGCCAAAACTAGGGAGAGCATTTCCATTCTTAGTATCCTAACCTTTATTGTACTTGGGTCATAGTCAAGCTTGCAAAATTATCAAGCAGTTTTACTGTCTGGGAAACTAGAATGAATGCAACTAGTTGATAAAAATAAATAAATAAATAAAGGAAAACAGATAAAAGATGTTTTCATCCCCACTCAAAGTTCTCTCCAATTGAATAAAACTACAACTCTCTCAGTTAATCCAGAGCCAGGAGCCTACAAATTCTGGCTGCCCAGCTGGTCTATTTCTCCAGGGAAAAGGTCAGTCTGTTGTTCAAAATCCAAAAGAGAAAATCTGCAAAAGTTTGGAGAGAGAAACTCGAGAAGGAACATTAAAAAAAAAAAAGTAGCCCCAGTATCCAAAGCACATGAACCATTTTTACCACATTATTTGTTAAACTCATTCCAACTTTTCCAAAACCAGAATAAGTTAAAGGACAGTTTTTACAATAATCTACATATACATAAAAGGAAATTTCTCATAAAATAAGAACCATAACTTTTATTGTTGGTTTTCAAAAAAAAAAAAAACAACCATTGTGGTGTTTACCATGTTTTGACCTATGTTTTTATATAGATAATAGTCATTCTGCACCATCCTCTGTTATTACAAATCTAGGTCTAGAGTTTCATTTCTAAATTCTAATTTTTTATCCATATCTCTCAAAGACCCCTAAAAACATATTTAACCATTTTATCCTGGTAAAAAGAAATTATGTAATTTCTAAAAGTACAAATCCTAAGATTAGTAATTTCCTTTTATATTCTGGTGTTACAAGCATAACCATCTATAGTTGAGACAAAAAAAAAAAAATCAGATATAAGACCCCTCTTCCCATTCTACTTGAATTAGGAAATCAAAAAAGGTACCAATTTTAGACAACAAAGTTTATAAACAGCCATCTAATGGCAACATAACAATACTTAACTAGAGTTACTAGAGAAGAGATAGTCACAGAAAAGGAAGCAGGTCTCTCCACCTCTCCCCACCCCTCACCCTGACTCCTCTTTTTCTCTCCCTGAGTATTTTGCTGGAGGTGCAAGCATATATCCAAAAAGTACATCCTCAGAAAAGCTAAAAGCCCTTTTCTAGTTTGGTGCCTTTCCAAGAAACAATCAAAAAAAATTAGGGGCTAAAGAAGTGATTTTCAACTGGGAACAACTCCCCACACCCACCCCCAGCAGACATTTGACAATAGAGAAAATCTGCAAAAGTTTGGAGAAAATCAAGAAGAAACATTTAAAAAATGCACCCTCAGTACCCAAAGCCTCTGAATCACTTCTACCATACATTATTTATTATATTCATTGCAATTTTCTCAAAACCAGAGTAAATTGGGGATAAGAAGGATAAATAAATCAGACATTAATATCCTCTGTGCCTATATGACTACATGACCAGTGTGATCCTACATTATATACAACCTGAAGAATGAGAAGTTATATTCCATTTATGTATGATGTGTCAGAATGCATTCTACTGTCATGTACAATTAATTAGAACAAATTTTTAAAATCAGAGTAAATTAAGGAAGAAAAGTTTGTATCATAATCTAAATTTATTTAAAAGAAGTTTTTCTCATATATTAAGGACCACCATAATTTTTATCATTAATTTTATGAAAGCCTTCAATTTGGGTGTTTATCATACATAAACATAAAGATATTCCTAATTATCTTAACTCAAGGAATGCCTCTGGCTTCCAATAGGCAAAGGCCAGCAATTCTGGTAAACATCTTACAATGCATAAAACCACCCTTCTCTCTATCCTAGAAAGAAATATCAACAGGACTGAAGATGAGAGCCCCTGGACTAAACTTACCTGGCCCTTTTACACTATTACAAAGGTTGATGGTGAGGTCATCCACAATCTTGGAGAGGGACTCAAAATCTGCCACATTGTATGCATGGATATCATCGGGGTCAGTTGCAATCATCTTCAGCTCAACTTCATCAGCATTTTTAATACCTTAAAATAGATAGATATATAGATAGATAGATAGATAGATAGATAGATAGATAGATAGATAGATAGATAAATTAAAAGCACTTCTTAGAAAAAAATCAAATAAATTAAGCAAATATTTTAGAACTTTTTAAATCGATGACAATTAGGCCAACTATGAAGGTTAATAATTTATTAACTAGAATATATTATTATTTTCTTCAAGACTGAAATGACACCTAGAAAACCAAAAAATAAAAAGAGATTTTTAAAAATCGAAATATGTGTGTATGTCTGGGTATAAAAAGATAGAATGATTTCTTATTGGTAGTTATAAAATAGAAATAAAAAATAATATCATCTGAAAAGTATTCTAAACTGCCTTTTTCTAAATGCTTCTAGCACTAATTTCCCACCAAAAAGTGTCTTTTTGATGTTTTTTCTGGAAAGCAAAATAATGGATTTCAAAGATAAATATAGTTCTGTGGAAAATCAAACAGGAATTTTCCTGAATCCTATTAATATAGTACATTTTTTTCTCTTAATCCATTACTTTCCTTCTGAAAAGCCATGTAGTTGTGTCTCATTACAAAGAGAAAAGAAGAATGTGAACTCACTTTCTGGCACATCATTTTGATGAATTATGTGATAGAGAATATATGTTTGTTTGTTTTTCTCAAATGTCCTCAGCACTTTTGCAACCCCATGGACATCGCTGCTCACTCTAGCACTTACCAATGGCAAACAGCTCCACGCCTTCATCCTTGAGCTTCTTGGACGGTGCCTCCACATCATCTTGTGATTTTCCATCAGTAATGAGAACACCAATTTTGCGAGCACGAGGCCTCATGCCAGCTTGGGTCCTGAAGCTCTGCTGGCGAATGAAATTCAAAGCCATCCCTAGTGGGATTTTTAAAAGAGAATCAGTCACATTACTTCTCAGCCACATGTTGAACCAAAGCATGAACTTTTGAAAGAGTATCAGGGCATCTTCACTCACCTGTGAGAGTATTGCCTCCTTTGTATGGTAAGTTTGCCACAGCTTGCAACAAACTCTTCTTATCTCTGTGAGCATTTAATTGCCACTCTGTTCTGGGGTCTCCGCTGTACTGAGCAAGGGCTAACATAATACCATTGACGTTAGGGTATATAAAAGAACTCCATGAAAATGTCTTAATGTCATCAGTATTGTCAGAACCTACCAATTTGTACTCTTTTGGGGCCAATCTCAAAGACTTCCACAATACGAGAAATGAAGCTCCTCACAGTTCTAAAATTTGCCCTGCCGATGCTCCATGATCCATCCACAAGCAACACAATGTCTGCTTCAGCTCTGGTGAGACACTCCATCCCTGACACAGCAATCATTAGATAAGATAGTGAGAAGCAAATTGTGGGCAGGATTTCTCCCTAGCCATGCCTCTGCCACCAACTGGGTGTTCCATACTGCCTGTTGTGATACTGCAGCTCAACTGAATGATTTAGAGTGTAAGACTCTATAAATATGCAAGTATGACTTATTAGCCTTAAATAACATTCTCCAAAATCAATTCCTTCAAAGATTATTTCAGTTGCAAATCTTTCCTTCATCTTTGACTATATTTCCTGTCCTTAGACATAGAACCTGAAGACCTGAATTAGATTACCATTATAAATTTGAAAGGCTCACACACTCAAGAGCTGAAATAAATGAGAATGCATAGATGTCTAACAATACAGCATTTACAATTTCAATAAAATTGTAATGTGATCTAAAGATAAGATACTGCATTCTTTTGTAATATTTAATAGCAGTTCACAGGTAAGTTTGAGATGGACTGATTAAATGTGTTAACCAGAAATGGTTTTAGTGAGCCAAAGGTATCTTTTAAAATAATTAAACTCCCAGGTAACTATTACATATATTATGAAGGCCAGATACATGACTCTTAAAATTACACCTTTATAAAGTAAATATATATTTTTAAAACCTGATACACTATTATTTAGTTATTAATTATTTAACTTTATCATCTACCATATATAAAAATCAGATCAATACAAATGGTAAAGTTTGCACATTTAAAGAATCAAGAAAGAAGGAAGGCAATTTAGAAAAGTACACAAATATACAAATTGAGAGCTGTAGAGACAAGCACAAACACTGATACAAAGCTAGGGTGCTTTGGAAAGAGAAAATAATCCCAATATCCTCAGTGTAAAAGCTACAAAATAAAAATATAAGTCAGTTAATATCATCATAAGAGAAACAATAAAACATTAATGCAAGACAATAAGATTTGATACTTTTATTTATTTTATGCACATCCAAGATTTCAAGTGTTCTCTTTTCTAAGAGCATGTGTTAACAGCTATGAATTTTCCAGTTTCTTCTATTGTTAACATCTGATCTTGACATTATGAAAAAAGGCATTGAAAAAAAAATAAGTAATGCTCATCACACTACAAAGTACAATGTGCCATTCATGTATTACATACAGGACTAAAGACTTCCAAATACTATTCTAAGCACTTAAGACTTTGCAAACCTGTTCCTGCTCTGCTTATAACTACTGTTTTTTAATAAATGATAAAAAAAATTTGAATAACTACCTACCACTTCACCTCCTCTAAGAATGTTAAAAACTATCTTTATTTACATCAAGGCATAATTGAGCAGGGGCAGAACATCTAAAGGGGTTTATGTTACCAGTTTGCTTCCCAAGTCACGGTTGTCCACCCTTGTTTCTAACCTAACTCTGCTTGCCCAGCCCAAATATATTATTTAAGTAAAGATATATAATTACTTTAACAAAATAAAATTGCATCTTAATCACTAAAAAGAAGAAAAATGTTAGAAAAGTATAGATGTTATCTACAGTTGTTATTATTACCTGTTAATCTTTAAATAATGCAGTATAATGTCACTAACACAATGTTAAAAAAGAAACTTAAAAAAATAATTTAAAGTATGCTTGACTGGATGTCTTGAAGCATTTTTTCCAACATCAAAAAGGAAGCATGCAAATTATTTAAATAAATTTTAGTGAAAAAAAATAATGTTAGTCACTTCTCATTGTATAATAATCTACTAGTTCACATTTGAAATAGTTTCATAATGCTAAATTTTCCTAGGGGAATATAGCTCAATGTCTTACCAGAGGATAAAATCGGCATTACAGTTGTGTCAGAAAGAGTTGTCATTTCTTGTCCAACAAGAGGTGAACTTTCTCCTCCATCAAACATTCCAAAAACATTTACCTTATAGGTGGTACCTGCCCTGAAATGACAAAGTGAATAGTCTGTATGGACCATTGGTTCAAGGCATTATTTTGCTTTCTTAAAGACATTTATCTTGACTAATAAACTTCTACTCAGAGTAACTTACAAAGTACAGCATTTTCACAAAAGAAAAAGAGTTTCATTCTCGTTTGTTTACCCTGTGAGGTATCAAGAAAAACTAGCCACCTAGCACTCCAGAGAATTTCGGGGATTCAGAGCACCATTTCAGCCTTGCCCTTCTATCAGAGGGAGAGTCCCTACGATGCTGCTCAGCATGTCAGAAAAGGATCAGGATCTCTACTCTGCTGTTTCTTAGCAATGGGCTTTAAGAATATGATTGAAATGTTGTGTCTTGCAGGGTAGCATAAAGCACCTAGCACAAAGCCTGGCAAATAGTGTGCTTCATAAATTTTATCCCTCCTATACTAGTAAAAGTCAATAACAAGCATTTACATAGTTTTCAATATTGCTGAATGAACAGTTAAACAAACTTTCCAAGAGGCAATGCACAGTAGCCCATTCTTTTTACTGTAATAAACGAAGGGTGCTGTTCAAACTCAAACTTCCTTGTTTTCTACTGCACAGCCTAAAATTTGACCTTCAGTGAGCCCAGGATTCTCCTGCCAGCTGGCACCAAGCACAGAGAGAGTCCTGCCTTCTGGCTCTAGTGTGTCACACTGGAGGAGGACCCACACCATGAGTCACCCAGGCCCTTCCAGAAGGCACAGGAACCCCCACATTTCTTCATGGCTACAATTTTAGTAAAATGACTACAATTTTGGTGAAATGATATAATATGTATGTTTTGTTAAAACAGGGTGCTATTGAAAAAAAATGTTATATCTGATAACTTAAAAAAAAATCATTAAAGTATTATGTACATTTTGCTCAGGCCAAAATTCTGTTGCTGGCGTCTGACTAACCTCAACTCCAGTATCATGAAGCACAAGAAAGCAGATTTAGCTGATTCTTAAATACTCTGCTAACAAAGAGACATATGAGTGATTATTCACATAGGGTCTATTGATTTACATAGGTTGATTCAATCTTTTAACACAAGTTGATTCAATCTCTTAACACAAATATAATTAGTTCCTACCTAAGTTCCTCCAAAACAACTGTGTTGTCATATGGTCCAACGACTAACTCCCCTAGTTTTCTGTCATCCCCCGTAGGGTGGAATGTGACTTTATAACCCTTCACCTCCCCAGGGGCAGGCTCCCAAGTCACTCGGAAACTTGACATAGTTGGGTCAGATGTTTTGAGATTTCTGGGTGACTTAAATCGGGAAGCTGTAACGATAAAAAAGGATTTTTAAAATAATATCCATAAGACTGGGCTTTTGGCATTTTCTGTTAGTGCCTACAAAAATGCATATTTATAAGAATCGTTAACTGTTGTGACCCCATATAACATGTGCAACAAAAGTCCTGATAACAGAGCACTACCCAAGAGTATAAATAATCCTTACAATTCAGATTGGTTTAGCATTAGAACATTAATAGGTAGAATTACTTTACCAGGGGGTTGGTAACAATATGCTAATTGGGTATTCCAAGTAATAATTAGAGTTGAATTTATTACAGATTCCATTTCAAACTTTTATAACTGAAGTAGACATATTAAAGTCTTTTTTTTAAATGTTACATACACTTTCCCCTCCAATAAGAGCATTATTATTTCATACCTGTTGTTCCTGATCCTTGCCTAAGCTTTCCTTCTCCTGTCTTGTAGACTGGGAGAACTGTGATATCATATGTGGTCTGGGGTTGAAGCCGTTTCAGCACTGTAGAAGTGACAGTGGCAGGCACTTTAGCAACCATTTGTCGCCCTCCCCCTTGGGGTCGGTATACAACACGGTAGTTGACAACCTTTCCTGGTGCAGGTTTCCACGTAACTCTCATTGTATTTTCTGTTTCCTCGTCCACTTTCAAAGTTTTGGAATCTTGGGATACTGTGAAATAAAAGGAAAATTAATATATATACTATAAGAGAGTGTGTGTGTGTGTGTGAACAGTTCCTTGATTATGCAAAAAGAAACTATCTGTGGTTTCTTAAATATGTACACTGTTCTCTTACTCAGCCTTGTAATCTCATAAATTTATGATGGCGTGTGAACCTTAATCTCAGCAAGATATCAGTAAGATGTTTTCTCTTTATCCAGCTAATACTAAAAAAATGGAAGTTCATATTGCAGGGATTTCCTATTTGCATCCTGGAGACTTCGGTAAAGAAAACATCCATTTCCGGAAATGAAGTTTTAGACTTTTTATTATATTTTCATCTGTAAGGAATTCCTCTAATCACAATGCCATGGGGAATACTAAAAGCTCTGAATGCAGGGTTAGAAATTTTACTCAGGCCATTTCAGAAGAAGTTGCTGTCTACAAATGACTAGACAGAATTAGCATGGTTAATACTATTCTTGTGATTGCCATGTGCACAAAACTATGAACACAAGAGAACAGGAAACTCTAACATATAAAAATACTTCAAGGGCTCTAAAGATAAATTAGTATATATTTTATATTTAGGAAGCACTATATGTTATTATTAGTACAATCCATAGACAATATTACTTATTAAGTTATCTTTTATTAATATTTTATAATTGTTAATTACTTTATAAGAAACAGATCCCCAAATACACACCAATAGCCAACAACATCCTTTTGTATTTGGGGGGTTTTCGGGGATGTGGTTATGAGGGATTGAGCCTAGGACTACTTTACCACTGAGCTACATCCTCTGTTATTTTTATTTTTATTTTGAGACAATGTCATGTTAAGTTGCTGAGGCTGTTCTTGAACTCGGAATACTTTTGCCTCAGTCTCCTAAGTTCCTGGAATTTAGGTGTGTGTACACCCAGCTATGAAATCCCTTTTCTTATACATAAGTAGAGTTCATAAGCATGATCATTTAATTCAGATTTAAGAACCTTCATATTCAAGAAATCATAGGCATTTTATTGAAAGAAATTAAGCTGAAGAAAACAAAATAAGCAAAGAATCTTTCTGATTTTAAGAGAAATTTTATATTCAAATGGGGGGGGGACCTATTAAACAACTAAAAACTCTTTTTAAAAATAGTTTTTAGACAATGGGTATCAGAAAGCACTGAACAGTGATTCCCTAAGCAAGAAGGAAGAAATGAGAGTAGACTCTACGAATGACCCAGATTCTAGCCCTAATATAAGAAGGTGGGATCCAGATGGACACTGGTGGTCTCCCTTGACTGACAGTATGATGTTGAGTGTCTGAGGAGTCCAAAGCAGAATTTGCAAAACAAAATACTATAAAGAGATCACACCATCAAAAATGCCCCCAAAACATCCAAAAGGCTCCCAAGTCTTCAATTCAGTGTTAATCAGGGATCAAGTGCGAGGAAACCATCCAAAACCAGGGAAAGAAACACCCAAAAGAAATAGAGGGAACTATTTCTGGAGCTCACACAGGGCCAGAAATGATTCCCACTAGCCAAAGAGAAAACCATATAACTCTGGAGACATCATGTAGAATACTCAGAAGATTATTACTTCCATAATGGAGCAAAATTAGCCCTAAACTAAAACAGAGCTCAAAAGTAAACTTCAGAAAGATCAAACTATTTTTCAAGGAACTTAACTATATTCCAGGAAAAAAGCTTAAGAATATTTATAAGAATATAAAAATATATAACACCCAAAAAGGTAAAATTCACAACGTCTGGCTTCAAATAAAAATTATTGAGCATGCCAAGAAGAAAAAACTATGGCCCATGTTATGGATGGAAAGATTACATCTCCCCCAAAAGTCCTATGTGTTCAATGTGCTAGTGTTTTGCAGACAGGGCCTTTAAGGAGATAAGTAGGATTAAATGAGGTTGTATAAGTGAGGTCCTAATTTAATGGGATTAGTGTCTCTATAAAGGAAGGAAGAGACTGTTGATCCCACTGCCATGAAGAGGAACAACAGAGAGTTTGCCCTCTGTCAGCTTACTAGTGTCAATACATGGTTTCCATGGTATCAACAGATTGTACACCATACTCTTCTAAGTTTCAGGTGATCCTGATCCTACAGACATTTCTAAAACATCCCTTGGGAGCGCCTATGAAACTCTTAAAGCATAACTGGGTGACTCGTTGAGCTACCCCCTTACGTTAGGATTCATCAGTCACCTAAATGCCACCCCTCACATGTCTGAAAGGACTTTGTGGCTTTGTGGCTTTGCTTTCCCCAAAGACAAAGCAACACACAACAACCAACAGCAGTAGAGCCAAAAAGGTTCGTGTCTTCTATTTACTTAGACATTTAAGCAGTTTTGTATACTCTGAGAAATCAATGTTTCCTTCCTTCCAAGTCTGCTTCTAGTTCAAAAGAGACTTCTCTGTTCACCAGCCTTAAAATCAAAGAGCCAAAAAATACTAAAAAGTTCTCAGTTGCTCATGTTCTAAGAAACAAAAGTTTATTTACAGCTTCTGCTAACATACTTGCTTTTGGCTAAATCACATTCCTTATGAAGATTTTCAAACCTAATTATCTGAAGGCTCGGATACTTTTAGAAAAAGATATAATGGAGAATTTTTTGGAAAGAAAATTCTCTAAATGCACATACTTTAATAATTTCTCAACTATATGAATTTTATCTTTACTCCTATAAATAAGGTTAGCTCTATGTGTCATTATCTGACCTGAGTTTGCAATATGGCTTCTCTTACAACAAAGAAATAGAGAATCAATTTCTGCCAGTTTCTTAAACTACATCAGCCAATCTATTCCAGACACAAGATTTCATTTAGTACCATAGAAACTAATCATGTGAATATCTGAGCAATATGCCTTTACACAAATTTAAATTTCATACAGGAATTTTTTGGTTTTTTGTTTTTTGGTTTTTTTGAAAGCTGGTTAATTTAGACAAATTTAAATTTAAACATATCCAACTGAGCTTGTCAGTGGTAAAAAGAAAATGAATTTCTCAGGCAACTCAGACCAAAAGATTTTTGTTAAAGGACAATTTCAAATCAGGATATGGGACTTAACTGAAAATCCTCATGGCACTTCCTTCTTTCTCTTTGCCATAAAGATCACCAAAATCCTTCTACTTCTTTCTAACAGAAGAAAATGCAAAGATGATCCATTTCTTTCCCCTTTTTCTAAAATCCTCCCAAAACAAAAGGAATAAAGTTTTTTTCCCTACAAAAGCTTAGAAGTACCCATGCTTAACAAATGAATTTTTTGTTTTTTTTGTGGGGTTTTTTTTGGGGAGGGGTGTTTTTAATATACTTTCTTTTACAACAGTTTTAGTTTTATAGCAAAACTGGAAAGAAAGTACAGAGATTCCCCATGTATCCTTCCCTGACCCACACATACAGGACCTCCCTCATTCCTAACATCCCCCACCAAAGAGATACACTCATAAAAACTACCAACTGACTCTGGTACATCATTCATTATCAAAAAAATAACTTTAGGAAAGAGAATTAAAAAATTTTGACACATCCTGCACCAGCCATGTGATGATAAATGATGATAGATTATTCATAATTGTTCACCAAAAAGAATACTAATGAGACAGAGTCACTATAATATTGAGTGAGATTTTGATTTATCAAATATAACAGGAATAAAGCAAAGAATCTAGGATTGGTCTTATTATATGAAAATCATTATGTCGATAGTCAGTAATCATTTATAAATTATTACTAAATAACTAGTCACTGTACTTGATGCTTTGTACATTGTTATTTCATTTTATCCTCATGACAACTCTGAGAGACAAGATTTATTATCTACATTCTACACATTAAGAAACCAAGATTCAAAGGTTAAGTAACGTTAGCCAGATCATGCAACTATAAATGTGCCTGAATTCTGTCTCCAGGGGTCCTGATCTTTTTCCTGGTCGGGGGTCCTATCTAGTTGATCAGAGATGGGGCAGGGAGTTAAATGAAGGTAGTTGAAAGGAATTTGGTATTTCAAAATATGACTTTTTTCCTTCTTTTTGCAGTACGGGAAATTGAATCCAGGGGTGCTCTACCACGGAACTTCACCCCTAGCCCTTTTTGTTTTTTATTTTAAGACAGTGTCTCTCTTAAGTTGCTGAGGCTGACCTTGAACTTGCAATCCTTTTGCCTCAACCTCCTGAATCACTGGAATTACAGACAAGCACCACCATGTTAGGCTGACATATTTTTTCATGTATTAATTAATCTGAATTTAAATTGCATTCTTTAAATATTGTAATTGTCAAGTCCTTGTTTAGCATATGAACAAAAAAAAATCAAGTGGATAAACTACATGTCCTTTGGGCTGATAGCTATTAGGTAGCACTAATACACTCCCAAACACACCTGTGATGTTACCTACATTCAGTTGTGGCGTCTCCAGTCAAAGGTTCTCCTTCTCCACTACTGTAAGTTGCAAAGACCGAAATTTTGTATTTGGTCTCTGGCTGCAGATTTTCTATTACAGTATGAATTGCATCTCCAGGAAGATTTTTCTCTCCAGCCTCAACATCATCATAAAGAGATTTCCATGAGACCCTGTATCCTCGAACCATTCCTGGAGCAGACGTCCAATAAGCACCAACTGATGTATCAGTGATGTCCTTAATAACTAAGTCTTGAGGTGAACCACGTTCTACGATAGAAATTAAAGGGAAATCATTTTTTTTAAATAACTACTAAATATTTGAACATTCATTCATCCTGGGAGACATCCTAACTTGCTGAACACAAACTCAATTGCTATTTCTCCTTTCTGAGTTTTTTTTTCCCTTCTGTCAGTAGAGCAGGATTGATGGAATAAAACTTCAGAATTATACTTGATTCCTATTTATCAGCCTTACCCCCCATGACCAGTCTGATTGCAAGACCTTCTAGGAAACGGTTATCACCCAAATTTGAAGGAATAGGTGTCTTAAATTTTTTTAAAGGAAAAATAAAGCATCTAAATCCCAAAATTCTGTCACATTTCAGTCTGCTTGTTGACATAGCCCATTGTTCACAAATATCTTCATTTACTTTCATGATCTTTTCCTCCCAGATCTAATTTAAATAAGCTCAGTTTCAATATATGATTAACAATAACTGCATCAATCTCATATCATTTGCAAACCTAAATTCCAACAATCATGTTCTGGAGAAATTTTTGTTTGCTCATACAGTTAAAAAAGTAGAACTAACTTTCATCATAGCTTAACCCTAATAAAGCTAAAAAATGAATAATTCTTCTAGAAAACTTAAAAGTGAATAGTCATCAAAATAAAATACACCACTTGTTCTAGCTGATCAAAAACATCTGCTACTAAATTCTGGCTCTTTCATGAAAAAAAATGGAAAAATATGGAAACCTCAATTTAATGGGAGGCACAGATGTCTTCCAATAAAACTCTCGCTCTCCATAGTTTAAATGTAAGATAAATATACAGGTCACTTTATATTGGCTACCTTTACTAAGGCTTGTGCCACAGTGTGACATAATTATGAAACTATCTGCTTCTTCAGCATACACTTTGCCAGTAATTGTTGTATACTCATGCCAATAATATACAATGCTATTATAAGAATTATGGAAGCTATTAATTTATTTGGCTCAAAGAGTAAAAATGAATATCTTAAAGCTATTTATAATTAAATAAATTTCAACACACAAAAAAAAGTAAAGATAACAATGAACAATAAAGAAACATCAGCAGACAAAAACCTACAATATATCATTAAATTGGGAGGGGAAAAAAGAAATAAAATGAGTTGAACAGCCTACCAGTCAAGCCTAAATGGAAAATTCTATTATAAATAACTTTAACTGCTGACAGGACATCTCATCTCTGGAAGGAAATTAGTTGCATATTTTGCTGCAAGAATACTTATTTTCAAGAACATACTGACTTTCTCCCCCAAGTACATAAGGCTAATTCTCATTTGAAAGTCTTCTTCATTGTGTTTGCTACTTAAATGGCTACACATCTTTATATCTTCTCTACCTACAGGAAGATAAAAGTGCAATTTTAAGTAGTTTGTTTAATTTGTTTTGTTTGGTTCAGTTATTGAGGTTTTTATTTGTCTGTTATTTATATTAATCATTGATATCCCAAAAACTAGTCTCTAAGCTTCAAATGTGCAAAACTTTTTTCCTTTTGTTTCATATATGCCAGTTTTCCAAATGTGCCTCTTTCAATATTTCCCAAGTTGCAGTCAGAAATAGCTGCTATAGAATGACCACTCTTGAAAGTGATTCTGCGTTTAAATAAGCTAAATACTGTATTAATGACATTCCAAAAAATATAAGACAAAGTTAGAATGTGGGAATTCTATTCCAAATTAATACTGGGATAATTCACAAACAATAATTTAGCTTCTACTTTTCTTAAAGGTTATGCTTCTCAGACTGTTTTTCTCCCTGCTTTCTACATCACTGAATTTGTGACATTGTTTGTTTCCATGACAACAGACATCTCACAAACACAAATACAAGTTAATGATTTCACTGTGAGAAAAAATAATAATAATGGGAAGAGAATTATGGCTGAAGCAAAAATATATTCACAAAGACATTTCTGAGCTTAAAACAAAAGGATCTCATATCACTAGACATGTCTCCCCATGCATTTTAACCAACTATTTTAACACTCTCAAGACATATAAAGCTAGAGCAAAATATTAATAAAATTGCTATAAAGACCTTTTCCAGGTTTATCAATGTCCTGAAGATGAAATCTTCAAGAGCACTTTTTAAGATGCAAATGAAAAAGCAACTAAAAAATCATTTCTGAGTTCTCATGAATGTCATGACAACATTAATTTTAATGAACATGAGTAGGTTCTCAATCACAGGAAAAATAATCCTCTATAAAGTCATAGTTTCTGCCTGTCTTGTACAAAGCCATTATTTGTAGGGAAGAGCATTACCAATTCATATTAGTTACAAAGAAACACAGACTTCAAAGAAAGGAAAAAGGTATTTCTATTCACTAGCCAGGATTGAAAAGACAACTCCTTCACGTGGGTTTCTTATGTCAATCAGTCAGCTTGATAAGAATATTCCTAAACATAAGCTTATACTATTCTCAGGCATTAAATTTTTTTCTCCAAAAAAGCAAGATATCTTGAGTATTGTGTTGCCTTACACCCACAAACATGGAAGAAGTCATAAATTCATGACACTTAAGTTTTATCAGATCTACAAACCTTCAAGTTTTAAAAAATGGGATTTTGGCTTGGCCAAACATTAGATTACCAAAAAAAAAAAAAATGAAGAAATTTTAAGCACTCTGTGGCACAATTGGCAGGAAGCAGGTTGGCAAGTGACCAAGTTGGTCTTGGAGCTAGGTGTACAACCAGCTGTGTGGGCCACCAGCAGACCATGTCAGTACCTGAGGCCCTGGATACTCAGTAGCAAAATAACTGGACTGTACATGATCAAATATACAGAACTTCCTGGAGAACCAAAGGCTCCATCCTGCCTTTATCCATTAAATCAGAACATCCAGGCCTAAATGCTGATGCTTTCTAGAAATCTTTAAAATCTGCCCCATAGCTCTAATTCATCTATAATTCTTTATTCTTTCCCCATCTCTAATTTTCCCCCTCCTTTTCTTTCTGCTGCTTCTCTCTGAGGCCTAGAGAAGCATTTACTTGGAATGTATGGTTGGTCAGTGTGGGAAAGAACCTTCAGACTTTCAAAGGTAGCCCTGTAGGAAAAAAAAGTGTAGAAACAGGGCTACCTTTTCACAAAGGGTGAAAAACAAAACTGTTCCAAATGTTGGTCCTGGCGATGCTCTGTAGGATAGTTTGATGGTTCACTTATGACCAGATAATGGATAAGTCATTGGATAATGGAGAAGTTATTTAGCTCCTCATCACATCCTTTCTATCCCATAAAATACAGAGGAAGTTCACCCCTCCCTTTTCCCCTCTGCCAATATGTTGTAGCTTTTGTTCTCAATCTAAGGAACTCCACACATCAATTACCACAGAAAGAGATTATTTGGCTTCTTTTGGTTTAGTTTGATCAGACTGAGTTTGAGAAAGAGTTCCTTTTTACCTTAGAGAAAGGAGATGGGAAAAGAAGTCAAATTAAAATTCCAGTCCCTACCCTGTCTCCAAGAAAGATTACTGGTTCTCAAGAGGGCAAGGCACAGTCGCAAGGGCAGTGAGCAGAAGCCAAGTCCAGCAGACTTTCTGCCCCTTTCCCCACTACATTTCCCTGAGCCTAGACCCACTTCTGCTCTAGCAGAGGCTCCCTCACTCCCTCAAATGTACGTGGTTTTTTGTTTGTTTGTTTGTTTGTTTGTTTGCTAGATGAACACAATATCTTTATTTTATTTTTTTTATGTTGTGCTGAGAATCGAACCCAGTGCTTCACACATGCTAGGAGGCAAGTGCTCTACCACTGAGCCACAATTCCAGCCCTCAAATGTATGTATTATGATGTGGGGGTTGATTTAGGATATTTTCTTTTTTTTACCCAAATGACATTTTTTTCAATAACATTTAGCTTCCTGATGTTTACTGACTTCTGTTCTGGATTACATGCTGTGTTTTCTTCATTATGTTTATCTCATAATAAAATTTCTGGCAATTATTTTAAATAAGTCATCTTCTATAATGATGGTATGCATCTTTTCTATTCCTTTGATTCCATGTCAACAGTTTTCCCATACACTAGTATATGTATCAGCATAAGTACCATGAATAACAATTCATTCGTATGATGGTATTGGCTAAAGGTATTAAATTCTATCAGGTTTTGAAATTTTGACACGCAGCATTTCTGTCCTGATTATAAAGCACATTCACACATATATTCAAAAGCATTGTTCTCATGAATGCTGCTGCTGCTATGGGAAGTAATTCAGACAGGTGCATTTCTCATGATCTGCATATCCACAAGGGGTTGATTTGCACACTTTTATTTCCATATACTATGCCAAAGATTAATACTTCATTTAAGTAACTTTCATATATTTCCTTAGCCCTTTCCATTTGCTTTCTGAAAAGTAAGTTATCATCCAACTCAAATGTAATTATAATATAAATTAGCCAACAATGATAACTGAAAAATTAATCATTACAAAATGAAACTATATTTCATCTTATAGATTGTTCCAGCCAGCTTTCACTGAGTTTCACATACCACTTTCAAAAATAGAAGTTAAATTGAAAATGTAATGTAAACTCTCTTCTAAATCAATTTGTCTTTTCCGTTAGAGCTCAGCTCAAAAGCCATCCAACTTTCCACAGCAGAATGCAGAAGACCTGCTTCTGGATAACATTCATGTGGAAATACACTTGATTTACAACCAATGAACTAGAACCACCATTCCAAAGGACAAAGTTCACTGTCAATAAGTTAACTCAGTCACTTCAAGTAATAAGTTCTTAAAAACATCTTAACATTAAATGGTAATTCAACTTCAGAGCCTGCATAAGCAAAAAATATATATATCTTCCTGATTGATTTAGATTTTTCTCGGATCAACAATTAATTCACAGAAAAGGAACTGTGAATGACTGTCCTGTGATTGTGCTAAAGTTCCTTGGCAACATTACAGTTGTTAGGCCCTAAATGTATGATTTTTCAAATTATGAGACAGCAGTAAATCTCGGGAAACATAGAGGCTTTGTTAGTTGGTTTTGATGAAGCCTCATATTACTCAACGTCATGCAGAATTCTTGTGATATGCTAAAAACCTCATTGCAACAAAATGTCAACTGAGTTTGGTTTGATCTGTAGGAAGCCATTCATGTCTAAGGCATTGGCAAGTTGCTACAGCAACTGAAACAAAGAAAATTCTGAAAAGTCATATTTTCCATAGCCCAAAAAACAACACTCAGAAATTTTTTTAAAGAGCCATATTATTTCCTAACTGATATTTTCATTCATTTGTGGTAAATCTCTGAATAGAAATGAACACTATTCATTTAGAGGTTTATAAAAGCAAGTTTTCCTCTTAATTATTAACAATAACTACAAAGGTTTCTAGTAATATTTAATGGGCATCTACATGTATAATCATGTTTTAGAAATTACATTAAGCCTATCTATTTTAACAACAACCACCCGGTTAAAAAAATGTAAATCAAAACTAATGGTTTGTGCTCAAATTCCTCTGAAGTTGGATCTGAAATAGTAATAAACTCTGCCTTTGTGATTCCATTGCATACAATACTAGAGCCAACCATGAACTTCCCCAATGCCAATGCTAATAAATCTCTCTTCCAGAGACAGGGGAATTTTCTGATCTTCAGCTGCATTTTTAAAAAAGAAAGGAAGGAAGGAAGGAAAGAAGGAAGGAAGGAAGGAAAGAGGAAGGAAGGAAGGAGAAAGTACCAGGAAACAGATTCAAGTTAGGGAGGGTTGTAGGTTATAGTAAATATTTTTTAAAAATGCATTCTTGCTTTTTGAATTGAAAGCCACAATGCACTTGAGGTAATTTGTACAATTTTCAACCTAGGGAAAGCTCTTATGGTTGCCTCCATGCCTCTGGATAGAAGAAACATTCCTTCAAGGTCTGCTCTTACCACCTCCTCTTCCAAGAGAAAAACAGATTAGAAAAACAGCAGCCCTCAAAAGCAGTTGCCTGGCTCTGTTTCTGGGCTTTCCACTCCCTGCATTTACCATCATATCCTATTCCTGTATATGGTATGTGGATTTGGCTGAGTTAATATAATAAAATGAAATGGAATAACCAGGGGCAAAAGTCTTCTATTATTTTAATTTAGTCACAACTATGCTTTCACATATTTGTCAAGTTTACCACACATAATGCAATGGGACAAATATGTTCATAAAATAAGGCTGGCATTTTTTTTTTTTTTTTGTGATCTTTCATTGCAGTAAGGAGCTCTAGTGTAAATGAAAAATAATTTTTATTATTACAATTGAGTAACAAATTAACTATATTTTTAAGCAAACTTGAAAATCATCTAGCTTTCCTCCATCTCAGGAAATGAGAAACTGTAGTGTTTAATCTTTATTTTGTTTCCTATGTATATCCCACAGAGACAATTTCTGATCAGATATCTAGTATGTGTGTATGTATGCACTCAAACATGAATACAAGTTACTAGACTATCTATACCACTGGTTCAAAGTTAAAAACTCATAAACAATTAACTACACATCTAGCCCCAAAAAAACTACAGTCTAATAGAATGTAAAATTTTTAAAGAGAATTTTATTATATAAGATTTTTAGGGTTTTTTTTTCTTTGTTTGGTGGTGCTGGGGTTCGAACCAAGGGACTTGTGCATACAAGGCAAGCACTCAAATGAGCTATATCCCCATCTTCATTCTTGAAGAAAATACCTTAATTTTTAGAATTAAGAAATTTTTGAGTGTGACTATACTTTTAAAAGAAAGTGGTACAGATGAATATAAGAAGATTAAAAGGTACAACCAAAAGAAAAACTATTAAGTTATTTCCAAGACCATGAAATAATTTAAAGGAGAATTTTTTACAAATGTAAATAATCCGCACTTATTCTTTAAAAAAAAAAAAAAAAAAAAAAAGTCCAAAAGTTTATCCTTTGAAAAAAATCCTATGAACATCAGGCTAAAAACTTATAAAAAGCATATGAAAAAGAAATCTGCAAAAGGTCAAAAGAGAAGGGCTAGTTTCTCCAAAATTCTGGATGAGTTCACATGCTTTTATTGTTATGTTTATGCCTCTGTATGCCTCTTCATTTCTGCCTCTCATTTTGAAAGTTTTCGTGACAATCAATACTAGCACTGTATTTTTAAATATCAGTTCTAAAGTTAGTAAGGTATTTCCTCTTGATGAATTTTATATCCATATAGTAATTTATAATTCTGAGAAGAAGGAGGGAGGATGATCATCCCCCTTTTATAGCTGGAAAAACTGAGGTTCAGAGGGGTAAAAAGCTTATTAAGTTTGCTCAGCTAAGTAGTTCAGCCAATCTTCTGGTTATCAGGACTTCACACACTGGTATGTAATCTTATATTTAAATCCTTTTCTAAGAACAGATTTTTGGGGACTAATGGGATTAAACTTTCAATCATGGTTATTTTGATTTGAAAATTTTTGTTTATTTGTTTTTAATTCTTGACTAGGTCTTTAAGCATCCAATTAGAATTACTTATTATAGGTTTGTCCCTGCCAATTCCAATTTACAATCCTCCAAGCTCCTGAATTGTCAAATTTGATGGGTATTTTTCCTAATTTCCTACAAATTTTTACATCACAAAAGGTATTTCAGATTCATTTTCTCCCAATAATGATTTAAATAAGTAATATAAAATGTGATGATAAAAAGAAAGAAAGCTTGTTAGCCTACACTACTAATCAGCATCACTGTAACCATCTAGTGATAACACTTTTTCTTTGCATTGCAATCATTCTCTTTGTGGTTAACTTGAATTTATGTTTTCTCTACCATGCACTACTTACTTATTTGTGGTGAGTTAAACCTAAGCTGCCATTATATCTCAAAAGAACCTAAAAAATATGAAGCACTCTGACAATTCGTGTAAAAAAACAAGGAGACAGTCTTGCTGGTTGTGCTTACTAAGTATTGCATTAACTCCGAAATTCTAACATGGAATTGAATTTTAGAAGTTACTTAGAAAACAAACAAAAACGTGGGTTCTCAAATTTCTGAAGCTACTATGAGTGCTTTTGTGCATAGTAAAAGAGAAGACCATGTGACCGAAAGAGAAAATGGCTCCTATCAGGCCCTGGTTGACATTGACCTTCAGCAATTCAAATACTCTTTACCTATAGATATTTCCCAAGGCTCCTTCCCTCCCTGAATGTCGCACCTTTAATATCCATTAAACCAACCCAAGGCACTATAAACACATTTTCATGGCCTTACTATACAGACTGCTTCCCAAAGATACTTTTTCCTAATCAAGTTAAGTTTTTTTTCAGTTTCTTACTTTCTATATCTCTGAATAACAGGCAATTTTATGGTTATTCATTTTCAATTATAAATTCCTTTTAAGAAAAAAAGATTACACATTTCCAGATTTCATTCTTTGAAAAAGTGTTAAGCTTCCTAAATGCAGAATCACAAACAAGTTCAAGGATTTTCATTAAAATATGACAGTGATTACCTTCCAGTGTTGTTCCTTCTCCAAAAAGGGCATCTCCAGCCCCAGATGCATACAAAGCTGTCACAGATAAGGCATATTGTGTCCCCTGCTTTAATCTTCTCAGCATGGTATTGGTTGTATCTCCTCTCACAGTGACCTCTTGAGTCTCCCCTCCTGCCACTGGGGTGTATGTGACGAGATAATGTTTGACTTTTCCAGGTGCTCCACTCCAAGATAACTTCATGGTTGATGTTGTAGCGTCAGAAACTCTTAAGTCTCTTGGATTCCCTCTAACTTCATTAAAAATGACAATAACAACATTAAAATCCATTATTTAATAAACTGACTTGAAAAACACTTGGTTACTTTATATCCTGAATGAGGCTAGTCATTTAAATTGTTAACCAGTCAACAAAGTTTAAGCATTTCTAAATCTGGACCTCTGCGTTAGTAGAAACAAAGCCAAAGACATACCATTCCTTTTCTGAATTTAGACAGATTAAAATCTTTCATGTTAATCTGTGTAATTCTCATGTTAGAATCTTTTGTGTAAAATATTTTTTCTTAAATTTTCCCTGAAAGTGGGAAAAAACTTTATAAAATGCACCCATGTTGATTAGTATTACAATGGAGGAGACTTTAACTCCTCCAAGATGTCTCAGTACAAACACTTTGTTGGTATAAGGCTATAAATATCTAAAGGTAATATCCAGGAAATAATGCTGATAGAATAAAAGTGATTAAAATGATCTTGTCCTAAGGGGAAAAGAGAAGAAATAAGTTGAGACACGGAGCCTTGGGTACAGCTTGGGTACAGTTAAGAGGGCCACCTATCCCTTCTCAACTATGATGTCTAGCATCTCGTGGCTGCAGGTAGATTGGCCACATCATCTCTGAAGAGTCTCAGGGTACTCAGTTACCAACTGGGCACATAGCACCCAGCCAGTTTTACTCCAGAAAACAGAAAGATGAAGAGTTACTGGGTTGTTTCATGGTGACCAGCACAAAGAATCCCAGATTCCCAGCAAGTAAAAGAAAAAATGAAACAGTGACTTTCCAAAGGAAGAGAAAGGAGGAAGAAAGGACACAGAAAGAGAAGGGGTTACCTCAGAAAAGGCTAATGAGCTAAATTGCACAGGGAGGGAGGGGAGCAATGAAGTAGGGGAAGGAAGAGTGACACAGAGGCCACACTGTACTGTAGTAGATATTCCTTGGAAGCATCTGACGAATAGCAGTGAAGAACACAAACTCATATTCATGACTTATGAACCACATGACTTAGAGTTATTATTTAATTCCCTTGGCCTCATTTCCTTCTAAAACTGGGACAATAACACTAACTTCACAGTCTGTACAGGAATTTAATGAGATAATATGCAAAAAAAATCTTTGCAGATTCTACTTCAAATAGGTGCACAATAACTGCTTGTTTTTTGCTAATATGTTCTTAGCATTTTATTATTATTAAAAACTACACAGATAAGACATAAAATAAAGATTATATATGCCTTTTTTCCCTCAATGAAATATATATTAAACACTAATTATTTACTACAAATGTCAGAATTGATCCCAGAAGTCTAATTGCCACAGTAAATAAAAACAAATTAAGGTTTAAAAATCTTCCCAAAGAAGTAAAATATGATCTGTTTTAATGGTGCCAAGAAGTTTGATTTATAATCCTTAGTCATGCTTCAATTTTTAATTAAAATATTTAATAATATCATTTTCAATGAATGTTAAGACCATATCACAGAATTCAAGTTCTCCTGAATCAAATGATGTCACGAGTAAATAAAAAAATTGAATAACTACAATTTCAAAGAAGTATGGCCTAATACACTCAGATAATTGAGACAAAATGTCTCATGACTTGTGTTATCTGGAGAGTTATCCAAACTTTCCCCTCAGTTTAAGATTTTGGTTGTTACCATATCATCAATATATTTCCTCTACCTTCTTCAGTAGCTGCATTTCCAGTCAGTGGAGTGCCAGGTCCTGAGAAATATTCAGGAATTACAGATACTTCATACTTTGTGTCTGGAGTCAGGTTCTCCAGCGTTCTCCTCCTTTGGTTGGCTGGAGTGGTAACTTCTTTGCTTTCTCCACCAGTAACTGGTCTATATATAATTCGATACCTTAAAACTCTTCCTGGAGCTTGAGACCAGGTAATTTTAAAGCTATCAGTAGTCTCATCTGTCACTTTTAGGTTTCGAGGTGCTCCTTTTACTAAAACAAACAAACAAACAACGTATGTATGTATGTGTATATATATTTATATATCATATATATGTTCAAAAAAGTTAGCAGAATTTATGTGAAAAATACAAAAACTAGCTTTTATACACTAAACTAAAGCATTTCTCTAACTAAATCTACAGTTTTTGGACAAACATCCTAGTTTCTGCACTCATTTAGCCAGAACAAGTAGATTCTGAAACAATACATTAACTAACTTTATCTGTACAGTCATTTGATTTGAAGAATAACTGGACTATATATGTGAGGGAGCAAGCATGTGATGGGTACTTAATGAACACTAGTTAGATCTATATCTTGAAGTTAAATTGCAATATGGATAACACACACAGACTCACAGTCTGAATTTTCATTAAGCCCAAATGAGAGCATGATTTGGCTTCATGTCTAGTAAACATTTATTTGTTCAAGGGGGCAAACTGTCCATATGGACAACATATTGAGAAAAGGTAAACTCAAGGTCAAATTGTGTTCTCAGTCCACTACAGAGAAACATGCCTGTATCTTCCTCCCAATTAGAACTTTACTTAAAAATTCAACTTTACTTAAAAATCAATAGATCAATCCAAAGAGGAAGAAAGGAAAGAAAGAAATGGTGGTTGGCAGACTTACAGCCACGATTCATTTTGTATGGCAAGGAAAAAGACTAAATTAGTCAGAACAAATGAGGCAGATAGACTGAGGAGTTTGTCTCCTGGCTCTGAAACTTAACATATATGTAAACGTGAGCTTCAGATTACCCAGCAGTAAGACAGGACCATTTATTGGATTATTGAAGTGGTTGAATGAGATAATCCATGGAAAAATATTTAGCATAGCATCTGACACATAGCAGGAGCTCAAAAAGTGTTATCTTAATGAAAGTATTGAATCAGAAACTTCCCTATTGACTAAAAAAAAATTTACACCTTAGATTTTGCTACAAACCGTATAATTAGAAAGGCATTGCCAAATTCTGTTGTAATAGCCCAATGGCCAAAAACTAGGGAGTCTGTGAATATAGTGGCCTCTACTCCAAAACTATTTCTCAGAGGAGGGGTCAAGTTTTAATGTGTTTATTTCTACAGTTGTTTTTATGAAAAGAAAGTTTCTGAAAAAAAAAAAGATTCCCTAGCTTTTATCAATAGAGTATGGCCATGTGTGCCAGATCTATCAGTAAACATTCTGTAACTATTGTAAATTCCTCATGCTGGTCTTTGGGCTCTTTCTCTTCTATCTCCAGTCAAAATAGAGAACAATCAACAATCAATATTCCCTGTCTTTATATTAAAAGTAATTGCTTTGTTTTAATCTTGTCCTAACCAGGTTACATTGGTACCCTTTAAATGTCAATATTATGTCAAAAAGTATTCAGCTCTACCCAGTTGACCCATCTAAACAAATACTTCTTAAAGCATTGGTAAAATTAGCACACCCACGTTCACAGAAGCCTTATTCATGACAGCTAAAAGGTATAAGCCACCTGAATATCCATCAATGGATGAATAAACCAAATGTGGGATATACATACACAAAACAGTATTCATCCTTAAAAAGAAAGGAAACTCTGAGTCGAGTTGCAATGTAGACAAATCTTGAGGACATTGCACTAAGTGAAATAAGTATTATATGCAAAAGGACAAATGCTGTATGGTTCCATTCTTATGAGTCACTTAGAGTGAAAAAGTTCATACATACAGAAAACAACATGGTGGTTTCCAGGGCAGAGGGAATCAAGGAATGGGGAATTTTAGTTGAAAGGCTACAGAGTTTCAGTTCTGTACATTCTAGACATGGATGGTGGTGATGGTAGAATAACAAAATAAACATGCTTAATGCCACTGGAATGAATGTACACTTAAAATGGCTAAAATGATAAATTTTATGTTATGTATGTTTCACCATATTTTTTTAAAAAAAGAAAACATGTGGCAATATGTATCTGCAGTTAGCTCCATTAGCAATATAAGGCAATTGCAGAAGGATTTTAAAACATGACGTTGCCAAATGTACAACAGAACATGATGGAAAAGCAGTATTTCAAAAGTTAGTTCCACAAGTATTAATAATTTTCTGTCTCTTAACCTTGAATTCATCACAACAAATCTAGATTTTTTTTACTTAAAAGTGTTTTTCTCTTTCTAAGAAACGATGTATAAATAGCTGTATCTTAAAGATACCAAATTTTACAAAGATGTTCACAATTCTGGACTATAAAGCTAGTTGTTATAACTGTAACTTTGTTCTGCAATAAATGACTAGTCCATGATAAACCATGATAGAAACCCCATCACACCTTCTTCAGTGGTCTCCTCTCCAACTGTGGGAATGCTGAAGCCGTCCTCATACTCTGCAGTCACATTAACCAAATACAAGGTCTCTGGCTTCAGGTTGTTGAGAACCACACTGGTGCTTGAGGCTGGCTCCACCACCGTGATCTCGTTGTCCCCAGTAGCTTCCTTGTATGTGATGTGATATGAAAAAACATTTTCTCCAGCAGGAGACCAGTTGGTTTTGAAACTGTAAGATGTCACCTCAGAAAAACTAATATTCTTTGGAGGCACATAAGCTATTCAAAAAAAAAAAAAAGACTTGATTTAAAATTTTAAAATTTATAAAACAAAAATGGATCTAATGACTTCATGTTTCTGAAATGGCTTATATTAATTTGGGAAAGTGGCCATTAAGGCCAATGTACTGAGTCAACCTTCCACACACAACCACTGAGAGAGGGCCCTTCACTCACAGCCTTACAAGGAGGTCCTGATGATTTGCCTTGACCATCCATAATACTGAAAAATGTAAATGCTTAATTAAAATTGAATTTGAGCTTCTTAAGACAAAGTGGTAATAGAATGGCACTCTTCATGTGTGGGCTACTTCAGTACTAGCAAAGCCAAAAAGAGCCACTGTGATTTTCCCATTCATTCCCAGGACTTGGATATGAACCTTTGGTGGTAGGTAGGTAGATACTTCAAAATAAAACTAAGGAAAATTTTTCCTAAAAAGGAACACTTATTAAACTAAGCATTTAAACTAAATCATAGAATGAGACAATGCTTAATGCCATTGAGTGTCCTCCAGGGAAATACTACTCGAACTGGAGAGATGAGCAAGTGCATAGTTATAAACAAAAATGGCAACACATGTGGATGCCAAATGAACGAAAGCAATAGTGAGCATTCCAGGGCTAGACCAGTTAAGGCAGGTAGAACGCAAGGGATGGAACTCTTAACTGAACACTGAAAGAGAATTTAGTTAAATGAAGAAAAAGAGGATAGGGAACTCCAGATGTGAGGAGTGATGCCCAAAAATTATCCAGAAAAGTGAATTTCTAAAAATAATTCAAAGGTTCAGGACTTTGTTCTAGTCACCTTTGTTCAAAGAACCTGGCTCAGTATCCAGCACATAATAAACACTCAATAAATTGGTGTTGATTTGCTATGGCCAATAGGTGAGATAAAGTTGGTTCCTACCCCTGATTGAGAATCTAGGAGCAAAAACATCTCACAACTCTTATGGGTGAGCATAACCAACAAAGAAATGATCCATACCCAGCAGCCATCGCTCAGAGCTAAATAGACTAAGGCCAGTAGTTTTCAATGACATAGGAATGTTACTTTCTCCTATTCATAAAAAGAATTGAAGAAGCCTATCATCCACAGGATTAGAATCAAAAGGCTTTGGTCATGAAAAGATAACTTGTACTCCACAAACCTTTTTTCTTGATAGCTGCCAATTCTTGCTCAATTCTAAGGCAGATAGATTGTGTGAGTTCAAAAGATATCCTCTGAAAAGCATCAAAATCTTCCACTGTGAACACATGGGTCTCAGCAGGAGGAGAAGCGATAGCTTCCAATTCCGAGCGAACAGCATCCTTCACGCCAACTGCAAAGATTTCAACATCTGAATTCCTTAGTTTTATGGCAGGATCTCTGAAAGCATCTGATGATTTCCCATCAGTGATAAGAATCATAACCTTTGGTACATTGCTTCTTGAACCCTTGTTAGGCACAAATATTTTCTCTCTGACATAAGTCATTGCTTTGCCAGTGTTCGTAGATCCTCCTCTGTAGGGGAAGGTGTTTATTGCTTTAATTATATCTTCAACTCGGGTAAATTCTTTCAAAGTGAACTCGGTGTGAGGATCTCTACTGTACTGGACAAGACTTATCTGGACCCTGTTTGGTGAAATCTCAAAACTTTTTGCAAGAACTTCCAAAAATGCTCTAACTTTAACGAAGTTTGCAATCCCGATGCTATAGGAGCCATCAACCAAAAACACAATGTCAGCTTTTATATCCACACCACGTGAGCATTCTGTAAAGAGAAGAAAAGCCCATTAAATTTCAACAAGTATGAATTCATCTTTAAAATATAAGTACTGCCTTCCCTAGCATGCTTCTTTCAAAGAAAACTATTGCAAATTATTTTGCCTGAAACCAAGTCTGAACCAGTGGGGCATACTGTCAAATGGACCTACACAAATTACAAACCCAATGGTGCATGCACTCACTCACCCACTTGAACCTTCATTGGCTGAGTCTTCTCCATTATTGAGATGGCTTCACTGGATGTCAGTCCCTTCATGGCAGAAACACTGATCTGGTATTCCATGTCTGCTGAGAGGTCACGAACGTTGAGCAAGGTTGTCTGAGGCCCCACACTCAGAGCGTGCTGTCGGCTTCCTGCAGCCATTGGTGTGAGGAGGACTTTATAGCCAGTCACTGCACTGGGAGATGGATCCCAACTTAGCTTAATGTATTTCGATGAGACTTCCGTGGCAACCAAATTTGAAGGAGGTTCAACAACTAAAAAGTTATAAGTAAGTAGACAGTGATTAATAACAAGAAAATGCAATGTATTGATTAATTGGTTAGGTTTGAACCTTCAGTTCTCTTTATTCACAGTAATGATGAGGATATGCCTGACACCCTCTTTCCCTTTATTTCACCTGTACCTAACAAACCAGTAGTGCATGGATTTTAGTCAGATTGATGAAATTTTAGGGAAAAAGAAAGTATTTGAAAGAAACTAACAATAGGGCCCCTGGTGCCTGATTCTTCTCTGGAACCAAGATTTCTATTTTGATTTTGGCATTTCACCTCTTTCCTTTACTCTCAGATTCCCAAAGCAGGTGATAAATATTTGTTAAATCAATGATTCACACAATCCATTAGAAAATTTTTCTCTTTTAATAATATCATTAAAGAGAAAAACTGATCTTTGGAAGACACTATATATGATTCCAAAAAATAAGAAGCACTTAGCAGTTCTCAAATGACAGGTTCTTTTAAACAATTTTAACCCCACTTAATACTGAATAAAAGAAAAAGTTCAATTACATTCGAAATGCCACAAACGAGAGGTGAAATAACAGTTTCTAACAGACATATTTTGATATGTAAATATTGATCATGTAAAAAAAGTTGATCCTTAGTCACTGTAGAACATAGTCATGTAATTTAAATTTAAGTATTTATGATATTAAAGATATTCCAGACAAGTCTCCAAAATTCTAGGCTTGCCAATGGAATTGACTTCCCAGAAGATAAAATAATAAATTTGTATAAATCAGACTGGATGAAGTAAGTGCAAAAACAGGCACAAGTTTATTCATTACCTCCTAAAAACAGTCAATCAGATGCAGTGTCTAAAAATGATGTTTAAGTGAAAAGTAGCAGGAGGAAAGCCATAAATATCCCAACTGGAAGTTTAGCAAAAACTGTTGGGTGGTGCAGAGACAGTACAGGGAACAGAAGTCTCAAACCAAAGCCAAAGGAGAAACACCAAAGAATGGTGTGAACAACTGTGGAGTGGCCCCTGGTCCCCATACAGAAGAATTCAAGCCATGGTAGGACAAAATTTGCCCTTTTATTATGGATTAGCTATGAGATGTTCCCCAAAAGCTCATATGTGAGACAATGCAAGAATTTTCAGAGGTAAATGTTTAGATTATGAGAGGTGTGACCTAATCAGTGCATTAACCCATTAAGACAAATTAACTGGGTGGTAACTGTAGAAAGATAGGATATGACTGGAAGAAGTAGGTCACTGGGAGTGTGCCTTTGGGGTTATATTTTGTACTTGGTGAATGGAGTGCTCTCTCTCTCTCTCTCGCTCTCTCTCTCTCTCTCTCTCTCTCTCTCTCTCTGCTTCCTAGTGTCATGTCCTGAGCTGCTTTCCTCCATTACATCTTTCCACCATGATGTTCTACCTCATCTTGGGCCCAGAGCTATGGAGTCAGTCAACCATGGACTAAACCTCTACAACTATGAGCCAAAATAAACTTTTCCTCCTCAATGTTGTCCTTGTCAGGTTCTTTGGTCACAGCAACACAAAACTGCCTAAAATACCTACCCTTACATACACACAACCTCACCTTAGTGAAGAATTAGCATATTTTTAAAAAGAGAGTAAAGACAGGTCATTCAAGGAAAGTGGTTGTGGGGAAGATGGATTTTGTAATAATACAGAGCAAAAAGTCAGGCATTAGGCAGTAAAATAAAGAAAAAGATTCAGAGTTCATGAAATAATGAGAGGTTGTGAGATAAAGTTAGCAACAATGAACATTGCCAAAATACTTGAGATTTGGAGACTAATGGATTTATAGGATCGAGGATGTAGCTATTTAGAGATATATCATTTGTCAATTCTTGGACTAAAAAGCAAACAATCATGGAAAAATATAAACGCCTTGAATTGTGACTTTCTATGTTCAAAATGATGTTTGTGAAACATCTTTTTGAAATGTCTCTTCTTTCTTCCATGTATTTAGAAGTAATAACTGATAAAAGTTGGAAAGCTTTCCAGATGTGGGAGTATTAAATTGACTGGTTTTTTAAATATTCTTAAAAGCTTTGAAACCAATAAGTAGAGTATCTTGATGGAAAACCTTTGTCTTTAGTCAATTAGTAGAAACATTGTTATTATTTTAAATTATAGAATGCTAAAATAAATGTCTTTTCAGCAAGCCAATCTTCACATCAGAATGTAAAGATAATTAAAGCAAGTGTCATAAGAGCCTGATTATGGACAGACAATAGGCATGAGTATTTAAGAACAGAGCAAATCAAAACTTGTCCCCCAAAGTTTTAAGAACTTAACAATGACATAAATATTTTATTAAATCTCTCACTGATGGGACAGGTTAGTACAAATGGCATTAATAATTTAAGTTCTGAAAAACAAATAGAGTATAAAATTAGAAAATCACTGGAGGATATGTTTAAATATGACTATTTGTAGGATATCTGTAAAGCTATAAGTGTTAGCAAAAAAAAAAAAAAAGGAAAATTCTAACACATGGGAAATAGTTAACAAACAATGTACTTACCTTCTTCTCCACTAACTAGTTCACCAAGCTGTTCATCAACACCTGAGCACACCTGGGAGATGATCTCATTTTGAATATCCACAATTGCATCAAAGTTGGCCACATTGAAAACATGGTTCAATGAAGGTGTGGATGCAATTTGTTTGAGCTCTTTTGCATCTGCAGCTTTAATGCCTTAAAAACAAAAAGTCAAGGATATATTAAAATGGAAAAGGTGTCTACTTAAATTTCTTCACTTTCTCAGTCTTTCACAGCTGAACACATTTTCAAATCCTTAAGTCATAAGCCAGAATTGCTTTGCTTCATGACGAATGTGCAACTGTTCAGATGACAAAAGCATTTTATAATTTCACATAAAAAGAACAGCCAAAGAGGAAAATGACTGGTTAGTAAAACAGAGCAAGCTCTCATCCCAACCACACCATCATTTGTCTCTGACATCTGTAAAGATAATACTTTTCTCTTCCAGAGTCCTGAATGAGCTGGAGCCCTCTGAATTCTTCAAGTATTACATAATATAGGAAACACATAAAAAACACTTAATGATAATACAAGGAAGATCTTTATTAGAATCATTGGCCCAGTTTTCTTTGAAAAGTAGAGAGCTAACAAAGAATGTATATATACCCTTACTTTAATACACATGCCAAGGAAGTTACATGAGGGAAAGAGATAAACAGAAGTTTTTACTCAAAGACACTTTGGTTTAATGGCCACACTATAAAATACAGTAAACACTTCTTATAGCATCCTTCCTTGAGTAATTAATTCACATCTTCCTAATTATTAAGTGTACTGGAGCAGTTCTACAATGAAAATAATTAGCCAAACCTAACTCACCCAAAGAGAAAACTTCAACTCCAATATTACGAAGCTCTCGGGCTGGAATTTCCACTTCATCCTGAGATTTGCCATCAGTAATGATAATTGCCACTTTAGGGAAGCCAACTCTTGCTCCAGCAGATTCCGTGAAAGTATTTTTAACCAAGAAATCAATGGCATCCCCTAAAAGGACAAAAAAACATGTTCATTCACTCTATGCTATTTTGCCAACGTCAAAAACTATGTGATTAATTTCAAAGGCATTTAATATATGATTACTAAGCAATGCTTAATTTCTTTCCAAAACAAACATTCATTTACTAGAAACAATAATAAAATCTGTAAAAACATACCTGTCATTGTGTTGCCACCTTTGTATGGGATTTTTTTAATTGCAGCAAGAAGCTCATCCCTTTGGTAGTACTGATTTAAGTTAAATTCAGTCCTTGTATCAGAGCTGTACTGAACAACTCCCACCCTTGTCTTCTCTTCCCCAATGTCAAAAGCAGACACAAGAGCAGCAATAAAGTCTAAAATGTACTTGAAATTATTTCTTCCCACACTCCATGAGCCATCCACGAGGAAGACTAAATCAGTCCAGGCACTGACAGAGCATTCTGAAATACATTTGATACATTTTTAAATGATGGATTAGTCAATCAATCCATTATTAACAAATACAAGCCAAACTGCAAAAATGAATCATCCTATTCATGAGAACTTATTTATCCCTTATTCTTCATCCAAGCACACAAAAGAATTAAAAATATTTATTAACACACATAGTAGTATTTCAGTGCCTTCAAGATGTATTTATGGAACTACATGTTTTAAAATTGCTAAATAAGACTTTATGCAATAAGCTGGGTACAGAGATGCATGCCTGTAATCCCAGCAACTCAGGAGGCTGAGTCAGGAGGATTGCAAGTTCAAAGCTAGCCTCAGCAAGAACAAGGCACTAAGCAACTCAGTGAGACCCTGTCTCTAAATAAAATACAAAATAGGCTTGGAGATGTAGCTCAGTGGTCAAGTACCCCTGAGTTCAATTCCTGGTACCCCCTGCCCCCCCCCAAAAAAAGACTTTCTGCATTAAGAAATAACTAAACATGTAATTGATGTGCTATCTAGGAAACTGTGGTCCAAGCATTTTTGCTATCAACTTATCTACTTTTATGAACTATATTCTGAATCTTCTCTCCAAGTAAAAATTATATAAAGTATCTTGGAAATATACAAAAGAAATATAAGTTTAACTTTTTTTATTCCTTGGTATTTATCAACAAATAAATTCAAAGTAATTGTGCAATTCACGCAAATGCAATTTAATTTTTAAAAAACTAATGTATATTTGTTAATGTAATTGTCTAATTTGAAATAGGGTTAGTCTAAATAGTTAATGGAACCTAACAGAAGTAAAAATAAGCATAAAATGGTGCAAAGTAACCAAAACATCTTGTCCTAATTATCAATGTATTCAAATTTGACAAACCTACTTACTGAACAGAGGAGAAATAATCATTTTATTCCAAAATAGATAAATCATATGAAATCCTTAAAGTACTGAAATACAAAGATTGACTTTTATAACTGGATGTCATCTTTCCTTCTCTCTACAGTGGAGGGGGCAGGTCAGTTTTCATGAAAATCTCTATTTGCAAGGCAACACAGAGTAGATTTTCTGAAGATATTTTTGTTCTTGCAAGATATGCTATAGATAGTAAAAGAAGTATTTGGCTAGGATGAGGAAGAAAAGGGTCCTGGAAAATTTTGCAAGCCAAATACAGTTGATATGCTTAAAAAACTTTTGCACACTATTTAATAAGTCAATTTAAGCAAATTAAAAAGTCTACTGGGGGCATAATGCTTTGATGCAGAATAAATATTGATGGTTTGGGGAAAATATTAGCATTGTAACTTAATACTATAAACTTCATTCCAGATTCTTAGACTGCTGAAAGAATAATAAGTAGTGATCTGGAGGGAAAACTTCCAGGTAGAGAGGCTTTGTGTTTATAATATTTTCTTGTCATTCTAGGTCATAAATTCAACTTTTACAAAGTGGCAAAATTAGTAGTTCAAGAAATCCCTTAAATGTTCATCCTAGTAAGTCACACAAAGCAGGATAACATAAAAGGAAGCTGTTAATCACAAAACCTGAAATTGCTTTTATCTGATTACAAATGCAACAATATAGCAGAGATGTCTCACAGAATCTCTGAAAAGGTTGGAAAAACTGCCAACTAAGACAACACAAATACCCTGGAGATGAACATAACATATGCCTGGACTTGAACGTGCATTTTCGTGGCAGCAAATGAATTGTGTCAGACAATAACTAAGGACATTTCTCCAGCCTTACATTTCTTATATATTTCTAAGTCCCACTTATTTTTATCAGTGTGTTTAGAATGAAAAATTAACTAAAAAGTCAGAACTTTTTTATAAGTACTTAGTTATACATTTCTCTCATATCATTTGTGCTCCTTCTAGATAAACCTTATAAAATACAGAAATAAGATCAATCTTTGTATATAATTGGCACATCCACTTGTTACTACACTTACAACTTCAAATCCCAGCAAAAGCATATGGAAACACTTACTTTGTTTCTCTGTTTTTCCAGGTTTCTTCTCCCCTGGCTTTGGAGGACCACCTGTTTGAACTAAATCAAAACCTCATTATTAGAAAAGAAAATTAATTCAAACAAATGTTTCATTAAAAGAGAATAAATATATTTATTTTGCTATGGTCTTTCAAAAGTATGGTTATGCCCTCCTGGTCAGACTTCCAAACAAGCAGTTCCTTGCAATGAATTATTTTTAGTGAAATATTAGAGATATTTCAAAAAGACATTAGCACTCTTGCCTATAAATTTTGTGTTCTAAATAATGTTCATTTAGAACATTCCTGCTGCTTCCAGAGACCAGGGTTATAAACCAGGAATGAATTTATTTGCATCCATGAATAATAGCAAATGTACTCTATATAATAAGAGATTAAATCTGAAGATAGAAAAACATATTTCAGAATAAAAATATAAAAGTTTGAATGTATATGTGAACTTACTTGTTAGTTGGCCTATTACTGGTACACTTTCTTCTACTTCATCATATGAAGTTATTGTTACCACATACTCTATTTCAGGTATAAGGTCTGATAATAAAGTTTCTGTGGTACTAGCTGCAAGGGTAAATTCTTTAGTGGGCCCATCTGGAAATATGGAAGAGACAATATGAATGCAATGAAACCTTTTTAAAATATAACACAACACAACATATTGCAATTTCCAAATGTACTAAAATATTTGAAAAATTCAATATATGCATTTTTCAGGATATTCAAACATTATTTTTAATCATCTATCAAGATTAAAACCTTGAATCTTAGAAATGCAATAAATTTAGTGACATTGCCTTTATTCATTACAATCATTTTCAATACTTTTTGAAGGCTCAGGATTCTTCTAGATTTAAGTTATATCAAAATAACAAACCAAAAATCTCATTGGTTTTAAAGACAGATGGTAGATTTTTAAAGTTGTTATAAATGAGATATAAAGCAGAAATAATTTAATTTTAAGTTACACATTAGAGGAAAGCAAAGAGAAAGAAAAAGAGATAGAAATAAATTCAAGGAAAACACAATCTTTTTTTTAAATACCTTTATTTTATTTAATTATTTTTATGTGGTGCTGAGGTTCGAACCCAGGGCCTCGCACATGCTAGGCGAGCGTTCTACCACTGAGCCACAACTCCAGCCTCAGAAAACACAATCTTATAGATTAAAATTAACCACTAGGCCTGGTGCAGTAACATATACGTATAATCCCAGTGACTCAGGAGGATGAAACAGGAGGAGCACAAGTTCAAGACCAGCCTCAGCAAATTAGCAAGGCCCTAAGCAACTTAGTGAGACCCTGTCTTAAAACAAAAATGGCTGGGGATGTAGCTCCATGGTAAAGCACCCCTGGGTTCATCCCCAGTATCAAAAAATATAAAAATTTAAAAATTAAATTAAATTAACCCCAGTAGAAAACAACTAGTGTGGAAATAATATACCATGCTCAAATAGGGTCTTAAAGGGTAACTTAATGTCTGCTAAATTGATTTAACTTCCAAATATTTCAAGGTATAGCATCCTGAATGTTTACTAATATATTGACAATGTACTTTCTTTTAAATTCTGATTCTCAATTAAATCAGAAAACATGGTAATTCCTAGGGACTAAATGTATTAATATTTTTAATTATATCATATTCTCATCAAAACATAATTGGAGGTTGTAGCTCAGTGGTAGAGCTCTTGCCTTGCACATGTAAGGCACTGGGTTCGATCCTCAGTACCACATAAAATAAATAAATAAGTAAAATAAAGGTATAGTGTCCATATTCAACTAAAACAAACAAACAAACAAACAAAAAAAACATAGTTAAGAAATGTGGCATATGGAACAAACCCCTGAGAAATGCTCTTGACTCACATGTGGAACATGCAAAAGCAGCTAGGCCCCTAGGAGACATCAAAGCATTGGGAATATGCTGGATTGGGTACTCATTGTGCCAGGTTTTTGAGTGTTGGGAGCCAGCAATTTCTAATATCTGGGTACTGAATAGACCCTATTTGAGTGCTTTTCTACTTTGGAATAGATCAATTAATTAACTGCAAATACATTTGGGGAGAAAAGATTCAAAGAGGAAAAAGTAAATTCCTGGCCCATTTTTAAGTTCTTAAACCAAATTTTAAAAAAGACTCATTGATAAACAGCATTTTTAATTATTGGTATTTTTAAAGACCAAAAGATAAAGAACAAGCTATAGTGATAAGTTATATTGGTATCACCCATATCTGTCAGATATACTGGCCAGTGCTCAAAATTGTTATTGTTTCACTCCATTTTTATAAGTAAAAGTTAATCACCAAGAGTTTGGTTTTCCATACTTGGGAAACATTATTAACACTAAATACCACTGTAGCTACAAAATCCACCTAGCAAAGGTAAATTCTTGTCTTTCATCATGGTCATTCACCATGATCATGAATAATGTTTCCTGAGCACCAGATATAGGGCACTGGATAAAGCATAACAACTCACTTCATTGCTTGGCATTTTAAATGTGAAAAATATTAATTCAAGAAGAATTCTATTTTTAAAAAAATTAAAGATTATCAGTAATAATCTGATAAAGTTTAAACAATGCAAAAGTCCATTGTTAATAACAACTTAGCACAGCAAAGCATGTTAAGGAAGCTGAACACCACAAAATACAGAAATAAGTACTGGGATGGAAATCTGTGGACCTCAGTCTACCAAATATCTAGTGACATCAACCAAAGATCTCAAGCTTGCTAAATCTTGACTTCCTTGTGATAAGATGGGAGAAAGGGAGAAGACTGGATTTATCATTTTTGATGCCTCTGTCCTAAAAACACAAATCTCAAAACTTACCTGTTGTAGGGTCCACTGTTATTCTGTAACCCACAATTGGATCAACTGGTCTTGCCCATGACATATGAACAGTATTTTCATCTATAATTTTAAAATTCAAGTCTGAAGGCGGGTCAACTGCAAAAGAGAGAGTTGATATTAGTTACATTTTCCACTGTCACAAAATGGTCAATATAATTAATAAAGAATTGTGTTGAGCAAAGCTTACTAAAGTTGTCTTTGCATAAATTTGTTTCCAACAAATATAAAAGATATCTTGTTGGATAAGAATAAAATTAAAAGCTGACAAGATATGACAAAACATCAGAGAGTATACATATTACAGAGGACAGGCACAAAACACTTTGGATTCTTGAGTTGCTAGGTCATTCAAGAATGGCCAGCAAAATCAAGCATAATAGAAACATATTTGGTTACAGGTACATACAAGTACAATGAAATCACAGATAATAACCACATATGCAAACAATTCACATAACAATTAAAAGAATATCAATACATGCTGAGTGCATTTTGAACAAGCATGCCAAATCACAACCTGCTTACAACAATAGAAGTTAATTTAGAACATTGACATAGTACTTTTTCTTTTCCATAATGTGGAAAGGAATCAATGATATTTTTGGTTCATTCTCTGCACTGTTGCCTTATTATTCATTGTTGTTTCATAAATCTCAATCTGTGGCAGAGATAAAAACTGTATCTTAGTGAAAAGGAGAAATCATAGGAAACTTAGGTATTTCTCACAAGGAAATATACATTTAAATGTATATTCACATTCATATAGACAAATATTCAAGCATAATAATAAGAGATGTTAATAATTTATAAGTATATAAACAGTGATCTACAGGTATTTTGAAAACTAATATTCTGCCTGTTTACACCAACTTGCTATGTGTTTCCATGGTGTAAACCAATACAATTATTTCCTTTGCAGCAGGTATACTCCATACTAGAAATGGCATTTTAAGTTAAAATGCCAGTATGGTCCTTTACAAAACAATGGTTAATTATGAAAAGACAACATCAATGTATATTTATGGACATTTATTTACAGAACTTAAAGAAAACAGTGGAGAAGAATCAGCAATCTGAAGACATGACTGTGCATAAAAAACTTGAAGAAATCAATGACAGGAATAATTGAAAAGTACAGAAAGGAATAGTTTACATACAAAATTATACAGCATCATGCATGTGTCAATGAAATGTTGACTTGTTTTTAGTTTCCCACAATAAACAAAAGCCTCCATGTACAATAGTCATTACACAAAGACATTTCCAAAATATTTTATAATGATATTCTCTCTACAATGTTCATGCCTCATCATGTAGCATTGTACTGACTCACTGTCAGTGCATGGTCAATGCATTAAAAATTATTACACTTGAAGCAGGGCAATAAGTAAGACGATTTTCAGCCATATTCTTCTTAAAATGTTTTAGTCTGAAAGTATTCCTTGTGAGTTAGAATTTTTGCCTATGTTTTGAGAGAGTACAATCTCCTTTTAGAGCCTTATAGAGGTCAATTGAAACACAGTAGTAGCTCTGAGAGTCATCCAATTTAACTGGGGTTAGAGATTTACATAATATTAATACCACATTTTAATTAAAATAAAACAAATTAAGCAAACATTGCTTTAATGGACTGCTGCTTGCAACTGTGGGAGATGGTTTTATTTTTTTATTGAATACACTAGCATAGGAATGAATGTTATTTTCTTACTATCCATACACAGGCAGTGAGATTAGAAAAAATTATCTACATGCAATATTTAATTATTGAACATTCTTCTGTCTGTAATCATATCACAAGTTTAGCTAAAGTCCTCACTTAGTATAACAAGCATGCAACAGATGTTAATAGGACAATAGGTATTAAGAATATCATTATAAAATATTGTTCCAGTAGCAATGGCTCAGGACAAATTTAATGCAAAGGCAGACACAACTGGCCTGAGCATGCTTTAAAAAAAAATCAGTACATGGAAAAATAGTACCACCAACCTTGGAAGGAAATTGACCTGAAGCAGCGGACATTAGGTTAAAACTGCTGAAGGTCAGCAGCGGCCCACCTTGTTGATATCCAAATGACCAGGATTCCAGATAAACTGAAAAATTGACTGTGGGGAAAAGTCTTTAACATTTAAGAGGATTTTAAAGTGCTCATAGAAACTCAGATGTGGTACTTGGTAATCAAAGTAGGAAATGGCCAACTAGCCTGTGTAAATCATAGAGCCCTTTCCACTTTCTGCTGATTTTGTCATATATACAACCTTTCAGGATTGTCATTCTGTGTATACATTTTTGTTTGTTTCATGAAAAAAATAATAGTAAAGTAGGAGTGAATATGTGACCCATTTCAACTTAAATCAATGCAAAAAATATATTTTCAGCCAGGTGCAGTGGTGTACACCTATAATCCCAGCAACTCGGGAGGCTGAGGCAGGAAGATTGTGAGTTCAAAGCCAACCTCAGCAACAGTGAGGACCTAAGCAACTCAGTGAGACCCTGTCTCTAAATAAAATACAAAATAGGGCTGAGGATGTGGCTCAGTAGTTGAGTGCCCTGGAGTTTAATCCCTGGTAGCCCCCCAAAAAATATTTTTATTAATTTTGAAAATCTTACATAAAAAATTTCACAACTACCATTGCATTGCCATAGATCATAGATATACCCTAACAACAATGCTGATGCTGGAATATTTCAAATATGAAGTAGTTATATATGGTTCATAATTACAAAAAGCCATAGTTACAAAGAATGAGAATCTGAATCAAAAGAAAACTAAAATTATAAATAACTGATATCTATTCATAAAACCTAAATGCTGATAGTTAAGACTAAAATTTTAAGTATTTGTAAGTAGTTTAATTTTATATTTATGATTGATGCTTTTTGTTATCAAAACACTGTTACAATTGTCTCATTCAGATAATATTTTTGTTACATAAGCTGAAAGGATTTAGGACATTTTAGGAATGATAATACTAGATAACATTTGCTGATTGTCTTCTATGTAATAAGCAAAGAGCTAATCAATTTTTATACTGTCTGCTTTTTCCCTTATAACAACCTAATTGTGGGCATTTTCACAGGGGAAATTCAAAAGAGGTTAACATAGCTAATAGGCAGCAACACTTTTTATTCCATGATCTTGACTTTAAAGTACAGTTTTCTACTATACTAGATCAAATGAAAAAGAAGAAATATTTCAGCCAAAAATTAACTTTAGAGCCCAATATTAATACATCATTGTTTGTTAATATATGCATACATATTTTCCTACTACATGATAAACCATTATTAGAACAAATGATGCCTGGTCAACTACAAATACATGGTATGCAGTCATCTCCAGTTCTGATAGAGATAGAATTTGGTGTATTAACCTTACACTTGTTCAATCAATTCTAAAACTAAGGTGTGTGCCTTGATATACAATAAATAAAAAATAATTTTTATTAGGTCACCCAATGGGAGTCTGTGACCAAGAATTTACCAACCATGGCAGAGATGAATAGATGGATGGATGGATGGATGGATGGATGGATGGATGGATGGATGGTTAAGTGGATGAATGGACAAGTGAGAGGGAAATATTCTAATATGCTTGATAAATGTATCTAAAGTGTTACAGATAAAGCAAAACTGAGAACATACACTAAAGTATCATGTTGATTAACTAATTAAGAGTCGTCATTCAGTATTTGGAAAGAATTTGACCTTCATGTTAAAGCCTTTTAGAAGTGTACAAAGTGTGATGAGTTTATTCCCTAGGCATTAATTCACATTTTCCATACAATGTTAGTATATATTTAAAATTTGCCATGCTACCAAAATTCATTTAATTTTTGTTTACAAAATGCCAGAAGTAACCAGTGGAAAAATTCACATTTTAGACAAACAATGAGATTATACACATTACAAAATGCTTTCTCCCATTAAACTGACTACGTTGACCACTTGCTCAGTAAAAATGAAGCATAGTGTGGCCAAAACAGCACTAAACCAGCACTAGAAGTCCTGGGTCTTCTCTGTGTTTTGTCCCTAGCTATATTAATTGATCAAGTTATTCAACCTCTATGGGCCTCATTTTCTCATTTGGAAAATAAGATAATTACCATAAATGATCTCTATATTCTCCTCTAGTTTGAAATTTCTGTTATAAGATATGCTAGACAAAGGATTCTGGAAATACATATTAATTTGCTTCTTAAACAATACACAAGATAATTAAAACTTATGACCTCAACTCACTGATGAATTGCTAATATCCAATTTTTCATTATATATTATAAGCTATAAATAATACTGACAAAAGTTAAAACTCTGTGTTTCACAAAATTTTCCTCCATTTCAAATTCTAGATTAATTAGAAAGGTGTACAATTCTGGACTGGGAATATAGTATGGTGGTCACTTCCTTGCCTAGCATGTATGAGGCCCTGGGTTCAACCCCCAGTACCACAAAAAATAAAAGAAAGGTATCCAAGTCTCAGGAAATATTGAGTATTAAACTTTAAATAAAAAATGTTAAGGTATTAAATTTTCTGAAAAATATTTTTTTAAACTATGCAATATATAAACCAAAAATAATTCACACATTCAGGCCACAGAGAGAACTGACCTAGTTATAAGGTTGGTGATGTCTATTGTGTATCTACTACAAATATTAAAGGTTAAAAAACACACACATTTTCAGTTATTTCTATAGAAATAGATACAATAGTATGAAAAATATAATATATTATATGACTACAGAGAAGAAAAACAACAGGGCAAAGGCAGTAACTCTGTTTTTTTAAATGGAGAAATATAAAAGTGAATACCAAAAACTTTTAATTAATATCAAAAAAGTACTGGGTTTCAACACATAAAAATTAATTAAATAAAAATGATGAGAAAACTATCAATATAAGTGTTCAAGTGTGAGTCACAAAAAAGAAACAAAAGTAACTCTGGATACTTTAGGACTAAGATCAAAATGGCATAATACCAAACAGGGGTGCAAGTTGAAATTTTGAATGCTCCCAACAGAAAGATTTCAGAAAAATTCTCTTTCCAGCCCATTGTCCCCAATAAGGCTTTGGCCACAAATTTTGTTGGACCTTCACAAGCTCCTGGGGACACTTAGTTGGTAGTTAACACTAGAGCTATGCTGTCCAGCACAGGAGAAACCAGCCACATGTGGCTATCAAGTATTTAAACTGTAGCCAGTCCAAAATAAAATGTGCTACAAGTATAAAATATACACCCAATTTCAGAAACTTAGTCAAAGATGCAAAATGTCTAATAACTTTATATTAATTGCATGTTGAAACAATATTAGGTTAAAAATATATATATGGTAAAAATTAATTTATCCTGTTCCTTTTTATTTTCCATGTGACTACTAGAAATTTTTTAAGTTGCATTTGTGGCTTATATTGTATTTCTATTTGACAGTGCCAAACTAGAAAATAAGGCCAAACTAGAATCTTACTAAAATATACTGACTTAAGGGGGTAGGAAATTTTAAAAAAAAAAGACACAGTTTAAGAAATCACTACCATACCATATGGAAACTAATGAAAATTAAAAAGACTAAATGTGAGAAATATGGAAATAATCAGAAGTAACAATTTAGACAGTAAAATGTTGTTTTTAACTGCACTTTGCTAGCTAGCCATAAGCCAATTCAGAATTGATTTTTTCCACTTACATCATTTCCAACCTAATTCTTTTTTTAAGAATTCTCAAATCTTTTATTTTCAAATAACTATTTTCTTAATAAGCAATAAATGGGCCTCTTCAGTGAATTATATAAAAATATCTTCAGTAGTGTTTCCAAAAGTTCCCCCTCAAATAAAATTCCTTCCTAACAACCACAAAGGAACCGGGCACCAAAGGCAACCTCATCTGAATATTACTTTACAGAGGGCACTTGAAAAAAGCTCTACATTCACAAGACTGATCAAGTAAGAAGAGCCAACCAGTTTCTGTTACTTTTCTAAATATGCATACATTTTGGAGACTCTGTTTTTCCTAATCTTAGTTTTTGTACTTGCAGCTTTATTGTAGAAAGTTTTCCAAAACCTCAGTGTTTTAAAATAGCCCCATTTTCCCCTAACCTGTAAAAAAGTCACAACCCACCCTGAAACTTTAGTAACTGTCACATGCAGAATTTCTCATTTGACTTCATCAAGAACATTTTTTAATTGGGGGGGGGGATGTCTTTTATGACATTACCCCAAATTGCACAAAAAGATGACTAGTTCTTCCACTGGTGTTTGAGGAAAGTCCTCACGGACTTAATGCATAGAAATGGCTTTTTCAGTGAATTTCTTGAAAGTAAGGCATCAAGTGCACACCAAAAAAAAAAAAAAAAATCAGGTTTAAAGTCTAACAAAAGTCCTTCGTTTTCCAAAGGGTCACATGTCTGGAGACCCTTCTAGAGTCTCTGACTGCCTCTTACTAAAGTCAGCCGCACCCAAGTCTCCCGGGAAGAAGGCAGGAGCAAAGGAGGAGGGAAGGACAATGGAAGTGGTGCCCAGCTCCTTTGGCTCACACTGGTTTCCCGTGCTGGGAACCTTGGCCCAGATCCAAACTGCTTGAGCTGGGTTGTTCTGGGCCACGTGCCTTGGAGCCCTTCGAAGCAAACAGGGACAGCAGAGCCCCTAGGTCACTGGAACACCCACAGCCACCCCGGGGCCCAGGGCCCCACCTCTTTTTGCCGCCCATTCCGGGAGCGGTTTGCCTGCTGACCCCATTGCCCTGCATGGTCCGCCTAGCCAGTGGGCTCCCTACAAAACACAAAGACGCGCAGACCTGGCGCTGTTGGAGTCTTTTATTTCGTTTTGTCATCAAAGACGCATCCCTGACTCAGATGGTTTACCGGCCCAACAAGTGAGTACGACTGCGCTCCGAGGCTCCTGGGTGCCACCCGGAGATGTCCTGTTGGTAGAGCTAGATGCAACGTCGCCCCCGCCAGGGGGGGCTGGTCCTCTCGGAAGGCGTCAGTGGAGGTGGCAGTGTGGACAGCACACCACCGCAGAGACAAGAGCAAGGAGACCACACAGCACTGTACGGAATGGCTTAAGCAGAATACAAAAGAGCTGGACCTGAGAGCTGGAAAATGGACAAACCTCAGAAGGGGGCGTTTCTCTGGAGGAGAGAAACCACCCGAGAAAGCACGAAATGCGGGGGAAACAGAGCAAGCAATAGAGAGTGGAAAGATGTGTTTTGTTTTTTTGTTTTTTGTTTTTTTAACTTTCTCGAATTCTGCAGTGTCACTCGGGAAGGCGGAAAGAAAAGCCTTTTACCTTCTGCCTCAACGTTAGACAGGAGCAGGAAAGCCACGCCCAGGGCGGCCAGCGCTGTGGGAAGCCTGGTCCGCATGCTCGACCGCAGTGTTCACAGCCTCATGAAGACCTGCAGGAGGAAACAGTAACTGCATCAGAACCGGGTTTGGATAGGTCTGGAACCAGGCTAGAACTGGAGTCTGGACACAATCCAGAACCCTGCCAAATCTGCCTTAATAATCCCAGAGCCCAAACCGGCACATAATGGATCTATTGTGGAGCCATGGAAGTCAAGTTCATCTACATAAATCTAATCATGGCACCAAGAGGGAATTCAAGTTTAAAGAGGGTCCTATTTTCCTGGAGCCCAACCCTGCATAGCATCTCAGGAAGGCCTTACCAGTCCCCATATGACTTCATCCTGGGTGATGGCTAATTCAGAGGTCATTTTATCCCTGACTCAACTAAATGTCTCTTCCAGCTGGGGATTTTATTTGGCTGCTTTTTCCTAGCTGCTGAACTCTTTAGGTAACTATACTTTAGTGGCCTCAGGGTAATTTGGAAAAGTATAATAAACCTCTTTTACTCTCTTTTTTCCTCATTTTGTCCTGCCTACAAATGAGCAGGTCTTGAAGGTCTGAAATGGATTACACAGAAATATGTGAGACCCAGCTGAAACCTAACCCTTCTGCTAACTATTGTTTTCACATCTGATAAATGCTTTACCCAAGATGAGGGAAAAACAACTCTAAAATACATAATAAAGAGAGACAGGGCAATGGAAGAGGCAAAAGATCTTTGTCTGTTTTCCCAAAACATTTTAATGAAAAATCTGCTAATAATGAATCTGTGCATTTAATTATTCATTTATCCTAGAAAGTTGCAGTTATATGTGCTCCAGAAGTGAATATGTTTTATTCTGAGTTTTTCTTATTCTGTAACCAGATTATCAGTTCCTTAAAGATAAAGAGTCTTATTCATCTTTTGTAGTTTCCCAACACCAACACACAGTAGGGAAACAAGTCAACAGAATGGAATCTCCCAAAATATTCTAAGATCCAATCTAGAGACAAAAGCTACCAGGAATGAACTGAACTAGGACCTAGCTTCCAGTGGCAAAACACAAAATGAGAGTTGACTATAGGTACACAAATTATAATAAGGCAACAACAAGCTAGGCCTCATGCAAAATGGAGGGGGAAAAAGACTGGTGCTTGAGAATCCAAAAATGAGCCAAAGCTCAAACTCCTCTTGAGAAAAAAATAAATAAATAAAAATCTCCAACCATGTCTTTCCAAATTATTGGCACAAAGCATTAGGACAGCTTTCCTCTGCCTTAGTGTAAATTGCATTTTAATGTCTGATATCAGGGGTGCCAAATTGCCCAGAGCACCTTTTTATGAAGCCAAGATTAAAATTTTGGCGTTGCTCAAGAGATCCAAGAGCTCTACAATTTCATTCTTCCTAATTAATAACTGATATCTCTAATGTTCTTCTACACCAGTGAAAAGCAAGAGGTGAGACTGGCCCGTTGTTCTTGCCTTAACTTTGCCATAATAATTTCCAACCCAGCTGGCAATCGAACGTGTGAAAAGTTAAAAGCTGACAATCGACCCACTAAACATCGTGTGCAGATTCAAGGGGAAAAAAAAACTCAACAAAAACCTGAGGCGCTGAAGCATTTTTCTCTGGGTCTACAGCGCCACCTATCGGCTGCCTGATATCCATTAAGAATGAATCATCTCGCTTTGGGGTATCTGAACGCAGAATCAGTTCCGCCAGCCAGTCATTCTGTCCATATATGTTGAAAAAAAGAGAGAGAGAAAGTTTTCTCTCTTTTTTAGCCAAAACATTTATCTGAATACTTAGCAACACTTCATTGAGCATTCTCAGACATAAGTGTCTGAAAGTGGCCGCCCCTACGTGGCAGTGAGGATTCCCTCACTTCACCCTCATGAATGAAAATGAGTCAGTTTCAGGGTGGGGGGGGGGCCGCTATGGGAACTGGTCCCCTTCGCCAACTCGCCCTTCCCCCACTCCCTCCCACCCCTCTGGAAGAGGCCAATTTCTTAACTCCAGAGTCAAGTTTTTTAAAGAAGATTTTATACACACACACACACAACACACACACACACACACACACACATACACAGCCTCTCCAGATCCCATGCCCGCCTTCTACCGTCCCTGCTACTTACTGAGACCCTAACCTTAGCTAACGACTGGCTTAACGCTCTTGTCCTTTCTAGCCCCATGTCTCCCCAGCATTCTTTAAAAGACTGCCTAGTCTGGGTTTGGGGGGTACGGATTCCAGAAGCCCAGAACTGGTCACTGGAGGGTCACTGAGGATGCTGGATTTGGGTCTTGTGGTCTTCCAAGTTCCAGGTCCCCTATCTGTAAATGATCTGGGCGTCCCGGGCTTTCTAATCCACCTCAGAATTTGAGGTGGTGAGTGCCTCAAAAGTCCCACCAACCCTGAGTAGGGCCTCAATAATGCACTCGGGAAGGGGATCAAAGAGGGGGTTTTCTCCAGGGACTGGGAAAAGTGGACCAAGAATGGGTCCCCGAGAGCTGGCCTAACCCACTATCTCAGATGCTTCGAAAAACCCCGGAGAAGAAATCAGAACACTGCACCAGGAATCTGTCTCGAGATGCCACCCACACCCGTGCAGCCTGGACGAGCTGCAGAGCACTCAGCCGGCTCTCCAAAGAATTCCGCACGGTGCGTCACTAAAATACCTTCGCAGAGCCCCGGCCTCACACCGGCACTCCCCTGCAAAGATACCGCTAAGATACTGAGGGACGAACTGCCACAGTACCCTCTGCACCCTTCACTGACAGCCTATATTGATGAAATTCCCCCCACAAACGGAAATATTTGACTTGATGCTTTGCGCGCAAACAGTCGCCCTGCATCAGCTTTTAAGAAAAGACTTTTTTCCCCTTCTCCCTCAAAACCCCAAGTAAACCACAAAACCCCTGTACATCACTGCAAAACTCAAGTGCTTCTCCATTCTTACAAGCCTACAAGGTCCTTGCCCGGTATTCTTCATGGCTCCCATCTAAGTGCAGGCTAAAAGCAAGTTTCCCTAGTTGTCTTAGGGGCACATAAAGTAGTTAGAAATCAAACTGACCTGAGGCGGCGGTGACAGAGGTAGCGGCAGCGGCGGCAGCTTCCGGACGTCGCAGAAGCCGGAGCCTCGCGGTGACCCCCGCAAGCCTTAAAGGCTGTGCGGTCCAGGAGCACCTGGCGGGAATAGGAACAGCAGCGGGGAGGTCCTGGAGGAGGAGGATCCAGAGAGGATCGCCCGGCGCGGCAAGACAAACGGAGACCGCCGCCAGGGGCTGCAGCTGCCGGCGGACAGTCGCGTCTGGGGCGGCTCGCCTTCGCGGAGTGGGAAGAGACTCCGCGCCGCGGGCTACTTAATAGAGGGCTGTTCCCACTCTCAGTTTACTCGGTTACGAAACGCCTGAGAAGGTGGAAGCCTGCCACAGGGTGATGTATGCTCCTCCGGCGGTGAAGGAGGTCTACTTTTGGGAACGTGTGCATACTTCGAGCATTCCTTCGGCGTGAGGTGGCGATCGCCGTAGTAGCAGTGCCCCGCCGGGGGCGGGGAGGAGGGAGGGAGAGGAGAGGGGGACAGCCGCAGCCGGGTTCACTGCCAAGGGAAGCCGCGTACTCCTCGGCTTGGGGCGGGCTAGGGAGTTCGGGTTTCCCTCTCCGTGCGATTTTCTTTAATAAATTTCTTTTTCTAAATTAAGAACAATGGAGAGGGGGAACGCGGTTCTTACTTTCAGAACTGCTAGACGTGTAACCCATTCACCCCCACGACATCCCATCCCCATCCCCCATCATCGTTACCTCCACCTTCCTCCCCCTCCGTCCTGGGTGCACTTAAAACCGATTTACAGGGTTTCCATTAACTAACTGTCTGTGCACGCGGCGGGCCTTCTGTCTTTTTCAATCTCCAAGCAGCGATTGGAAACCCGGACAGCCGCCCGCACCGGGCTCAGGAGATGGGATGGCTTTCCCAGTCCTGCCCCGCTCCCCTGGTGCTTCGGGATGGAACTGGGAAGTTTAATTTGAGCCCAGAGAGAGGGAGGGAAAGGGAAGCTATGAAACCTAAGGGTCTTCAGAACAGGAAGCCACTCAGGGACAAGTTCAGTCCACCGCAGAAATTTCTCACTATATTGGGAGCAAAACCTAGCCCCAGGCGGAGGCTTCAGACTCAGCCCTGCTCTTAAAATTCCTTGGGGTCAAAGGGAGGAAGAGGAGTAAATTGAAAGTGAGTTGAGAAAAGACATCTCCCAAAGGAAACACACACACACACACACACACACGCCAAAAGGAGCCTGGTGTTCTGCCAGCATTATTGCCCCTTTTTACAGCTCCCCCACTTCCAGCACCCCACCCCTTGGCCCTGAAGGTGTCTGGTACTCTACGTTATCAAATTGTACAAGGCGCATGGGAAAGTGCTTCCAGCAGTCACATCATGGTATCAGAAAAGCGATACATACAAGAGAGGTTCTAATTACACAGGTCTAGGCGCTCAGCACAAGCCCTGAGCTTTTTGTCCTCTTTGAAGCCCAGGGTTTACCCCTGCCGAGTTGAGCTACCTGGTATCTGGGCGGAGAGCCAACCAGGAGTAGCGTCCTTGTAATTGACTGCCAGGAGGTCAGGTCTCCTTTATAAGCTTCTCTTTCCTGTTTGGGCTGACCTCTGAAAATCTGACCTTCCTTCCAGTAGGTGTGATAGCCTCCAAACTTGCCTTGAGAATGACAAAAACGTGCAGAGCCTGCTTTCCCACCCTAACTGGCTCACCTCGCCCCACGCACAGGCTGCTACAGGCAAGAGCCAGCGGAAGCAAAAGAGAAGCCTGAAAGAAAAAAAAAAAATCTAGAAAAATGGGAATCGCCACCTCTGCACATTCTCGGAGCACACACGGCCCACTCGAAGTCCAGCTAGGCAGCTCACACAAAGAGCCCACACAGTGCACAGGCTTTTCCCCCTTCAAATCCTCACAATTCTAGTGTCTGACAAAGCCCCAGAGCCTGAGAGCCTCCAAGGATGTAAAAATCTAACATGCCCAACCCAATTGGTGGGCCACACAGCCCAGACGGGTTTGCAGCGACTTTGCCTCAGTGCTAGTGAGCATCTGTCTCCACCCCGGGCCTGCCCTAAACCCGCACTCCCACTCCACATGCACAACAAAGAAGCCCAATCCCACCTGGCTCACAGACGCGTGTGGGAACAGAACCCGGGAGCAGGGAGGTCCGAGGGACTATGCCGGGTGTCCAGTCCTCAGGGTGAACGCCCTGGAGGACCCTGCAGCCTAAAACAGCCAGAGAAGCCCCCAGAGAAGTCCCCGGGACAACAGAGGAGTTGTTCCAATATTTTAAAACAAACAAACAAAAACAGCGGGCGAAGGAGGGGGCTGCCTTTCAAACCATGCAAAATTGGGGTTTGCGTTTCGCCCAGATGTTTTCTCTCTGTGTTTACTTTTTTAAAAATATTTTTAAAAATTGTGATGGCGGTGTTTCTGACTGAGGAGCACGAAACTCTGGGTGTTTATATTCTTCGTTTAATCCGTGGATCGCCCAGGAGTTGCGCAGTCACTCCTTAGGGAGCCAAGGCCAGTAGCAAGCTTCTGTAAGACTGGAGACTGCACACTGGGTGAAAAAGGCGTCTGCCCCCCGAGGGCGCCCACATTGGGAACTGGCGTGCAAGCTTCTCTAGTTCTAGGCATTCTCGCTCACAAACTTAGATACAATACATTTGAGAATGATTACTGCGAAGGAGTGCAGTAACACAGACCAACAACTGCAAAAAACGTTTCCTCCTCTCAAAGCAAGAGGAATCCTATGCAAAACTTCTAAGGTTGCTGAGAAGGGGAAGTGGAAGGAGGATACACCTGGGACTGGGAGTACACTGACACTCAAATCCACAAACTAATCCAAACGCTCTTATTCCCAGGGGACAGGAATGCAATACAAAGAGATTCAAGGGGGCACCTCAGGGTACTTGAGACCTGTAGACCGCGTTGCTTGGTTTCCTGAAGGCTTTACTTTAGCGTCTAGTAGGGTAAGTGACAAAGGCGGGTAAAAAAGAAAGAAAAGAAAAAGAAATGCCAACTCTCTTCCATCTTCAGTCTTTCAGTGAAGCGACCAGTTCTTAATAGCCCTTGAACCCCGTTAAGCCAGGCTGGCAATAAATTCAAGGTGTTTATTGACTGTGGCATACCTGGTTACATTAATACACTTTGTTTGCTTCCCGTGGCTTTTATTCCTCTAACAATACCCCAGGAACTCCCTCTCTTCACATTCTGTTTTCTCTGCTCCCACCTCTTCTCCCTCCGAGTCCTGGGTTCCCAGCGGTTCCAGACCCTCCGATTTCTTGTCCCATAGCGCAATCTAGCGGTCATGACGAAGTCTAGCATCCGAGGTCAAAGTTATAGAAGACATCTGGCAAATTGTTAACAGTTTTAAAAGTCTTGAGGAAGTTTTTGAAAGATATATCATACATTGATCTGGTTTTCAAGAATGAAAGACCACGAGATGAGAGAAAGAGGAAAAGGAAAGCATAAATTTTCTTTGTGCCGGTTAATTGGCTGCCTATAGAAATTCTTGCGCAAAGGCTGTTTGGGGACCAGTTTTCTTTGAAGAAGAGGTGGGAAAGGGGGAAGATCTGATTCAGGAAGCAATTATTATTACAGCGTTGTCCTTAACTTCTAAGAAGGTGAAATGTGCTTTGAGTCAACTTAGCCAGTCCTCCCGGCAACAAGTGATGGTTTCTGGGTATTTCCATTGCAATTTCTGGCTGATTTACCTCATGAGCAGGGAAGGAGAAACTTGGGCTGAAAGAGTATGTATTTTCCAGCTCTTATGGCTATGAATGCCCCGCCTCCCAGAACACTCTGAGGGTCTTGGGTGAAGAAAACACACACACACACACACACAGGAGGTAAAGGTGTGAAGGTTGGAGGTTCTCAGGCCCAGAGAGGCAATCTAACCAGCATGACCAAAAAACCAAAGGTTTGGATGCTCATTTAGTTCTCTGTGGGCAACTCAAATATCATGATTTAATGAGCATCACCTATGTATTAGATCAGGGCTCAGAGCAGCTGATATGAAGACAATTATGACAAGGAATTGCCTCAAAACTGTCAAGTAATACCTGGGAAGGAAGCCTGAGACAACTTCACATGGCCAATTTAAACTGCTTAAGAGACTGTGCCTCAAAGTGTTTTAACATTAGAAGTAAGAAGAAGTCAACAATTACCCTCTCTGCACTAGAAAAGCTTAGGAATGTCAAAACCAAACCTTCCCTGCATCCCCTGCACTCCTTCTGTCTTAAGCACTTTCTCCATGAAGCCCACAGACCTTCTTCTTTGTACTGAAATACAATCTCTTCCACCAGAATGTGAACAACTTCAGAGCAAAAACCCAACGCTGCATCTTATTTATCTTACTATACCAGTTGGCTAGCTCAAACCTCATCTGATTTCAAAAGGCTATAACTGCAGAGAAGACAATCATGTTTCAAAACATGCTTCATCCACATACAATATATTCTTAGGATGAACCATTTGGATTCATTAAAAGTCAAGTCCTGCAGGAGTTGATTTTTCAGTTAGCTCTGACCTCTTTGAGCAAAATGTGCAAGGTAGAATGAAATAAATCCACTTAAGAGTTAATAAAGAACCCTCTGCCTCTTCTTCCTCTGTTTCCTTAATAGTCAATACTGCTTAAGTCACCCTTGTCTTCACAGGAGACTTAGATTCCATTTGTTTTGTAACTACTGAGTTACAAAACAGAATTTCTAGTCAGGCCACTACTCTAAGTGTCAGCTGTTGATACATGTAGACTGACATACACTTTTAGGTTTCTGGAAAATGTGAAAAAACACAGCAACCTATTTTTGATCTTGAAAACTATACCTAGCAGACTGAACTACAGTAATGATGAGGTTTCATTGCTCTCAGTTGGAGCCTCTGTGTAGGGTGATATATAACGAGACAAAAGCTGAATTTTTAATGCATTTTTATACATTTACTAATTCATTCAGCTACATTTATGGAACGCTGACAGCCAAGTGTTCATAGCAGACAAGATCCCAGACTTTGGAATGCTTCTAAATCTAATGTGGAATGCGCCCTCTGGTGGAGAAGAGGAAAAGATGACTATTACCTGAGTAGGCTCAGTTTAACCATTTTTATCCTGAATTTTCATTCACCAGTGCTATTACTTTTGAGTGTTCACTAGGAAATATGAGAGATCTTTTAAAAGGAAAACCAAAATAAGTTCCAATTCTAAGAAACTTAAATGTGGTAACAAAGATTATAAATCAACATTTGTAAAAGTCAAATTCATTAGAGGTCTGGAGGCAGTGAATAATTGATAGCTGAAGGACCAATGTGAAAAATAATTTGGGGTGAAATTAAAAAGAGAGAGAAGAAAGATAAATGACATCACAAGAAGTGATCAAGTCAATACAGAATGTGTAACATTCTGTGGGGGGAAGAATGACCCACTTTCTCCTCAAACCAATGACAAGGGGAAAAAAAAGAAAGAAAGAATAGATCATTGTGCAAAAACTATGTATCAGCTATGCAACCTAATAATAGTACTAGTAATTGTCTAGGACTGTGAGGGATTTGAAGTTTTTATCCTGCTTACAAGCTTACAAGTTAACCTACTGCAATTTCAGGGATGCTGGCAGAATATACAAGGAACAAAAGACAAAGGATTTCATTGTACATGGCAGTAGTAGTAGTCACAGGACAATGCAAAGATATCGGGTGACCCTTTCAAACACAGAGAATTGCATTACGAAACCAAATCTTAGCTTGAGATCCTTTATAAGGGACCTTTGCCCTAGAGGGACACAGTGTCTTTGCTATACTAGACAGTAAACAAACCTGCCCTTTGCTCTGGAGGCAGAAATTATCTCTGTCTTCCAAAGTTGTTAGTATGCAAAGAGATAATCTGGAAAAAGGCAATAAGTGCCTCTAATCAACATACTTTCAAAAATGTGAGAGACCATGGAGAAATGTCTCCCACAGTAAGGATTGTTGGAAGTTCATAGGAGGAAAGAAGCACTGTATGTTGAAGTGGTGCCTGAAATTTTTCTGGAAGAGGAAGATTTTAAAAGGTTAGAAATGAGCACTTGAAACACAAAGTTCAAAATAAGAAGTTGAAAAAAATATATATCAAAAGGCAAGAAATGTTTTGGGCAATTAATAAAGCCAAGTTGTTTTAGCAGAAAGTTTGTGACTACAGCTGGAACAGTAATGGAGCTTGAAAGCAGCTGAGAATCTGGAACACAATCCTGTAAGTATAATAATACCAATAATTTGCAGAGCATCCACTATATAGTACACAAAGCATTTTCCATATGTTAATTCATGAAATTTAATATTTATTATCTCAAATCAGAATGGAGACTAAGAGGAACAAGTGATTTGCTAGTCCATAGTATTTCCTTTATATTAAAATGTATGATAAAACTGAATGATACAGTCGGTGCCGTGACACACACCTATAATCCACCACCTCTGGAAGCTGAGGCTGGAGGATCACAAGTTCAAAGTCAACCCCAACAAAAGCAAGGCACTAGAAACTGAGTGTGACTCTGTCTCTAAATAAAATACAAAATAGGGCTGGGAATGTGGCTTAGCGGTCAAATGCCCCTGAGTTAAAAAAAAAATTTTTAAAAAGATAATAATGATCTTGTTTAAAAAAAAGAAAGTCTAACAACAGGTTTCATGGTAATTTTCTAAAAAGAGAGCCTGCATACAAGGAGATGGGAAATGAGGAGGTGAGCACCAGAGTTCTAGAGATGCTGAAGATCTACAATGTGGTGCTCACAGTATTGGCACACAAAGGACGATAACTGGCTTTAAGATATAAGCATGGGAAAATATGTTAAGATACCAGAGCCAAACCAGGTAACTGAAATAATGATGATCATGCTATGGAGAAAATTAGAGAAGTGCAATGGGTGCACCAGTTTTATGTGGCATGATAAAATGGCTTCAGAAGTGCCTTATGTATGATCAAAATCCTGGGGCTTTTTTTCCCTAATAGAAAGTTTATTTGTGACTTCCTACTGTTATTAATAGAAAAGCATCTCAGATTCAAATATGGAATGTTTTTTAGAGTGATATATCCTTTCCTTTTCCCCAAGATTTTGCAAATAGGAAAAATTTAAGAAACAAATTTGCTTTCTATGCAAAAGACAGTTATTCAAAAGGAAAACAATGGCATTGTTATTCCTTGGCTCTCCAGCAAGCCCATGAGTGACCTCAAGTGATACAAAAAAGCATCTGGGAAATGCTTAAACAGTTTTCTCCACCCTCCGTCTATCTGCTGAGTAAGTGTTCCACTCTTCAAGCTAAAAGTACATAAAGTTATCGCTATGTTTAAGTTGAGAAAATCATTTCAAACTCACACATGGCCCACTTTTTCAAGGAAAAAAAATAGTTTTACTTATAGAATGGCTTTTTTTCATGTATTTTTTGTTCTTTCTTGATAGTAATAGCTGTGGAACAAAACTACAAATTACTCCCAAAGTAAAAATTCCTGATTATGACGCTAAGGACAAATATGGTCATGTTCATAACAGGAAAGTAAAACCAGGTATTGAGTATCATGTTTGTGGTTTAACTAACAGTTTTTTTTAAATGAAGTCCTGTGCCTTTATTACTTTTATGATGACTTATGAAAATGAAGTTGGAATATGTGCTCTGACACTTTCCAGCAATGCCCAAGGCTCATTCAGATTTTTACACAAGAGCTAAAGAGCAAACCTGCCCCCCCCCCCCCCCCCCCCCCCCCGGCCTGCAAGGTAGGCGGAACTGTGACCACTGGCAGAACAGGCCCAGCGGCCTGCTGAGGGGCAGAGCCGCCCCCTCCCCCGGTGCCTGCAAGGTAGGCGGAACTGGGACCACCAGCAGAACAGGCCCAGCGGCCTGCTGAGGGGCAGAGCCGCCCCACCCCCCGCGACTGCAAGGTAGGCCGAACTGTGACCACCGATGGAAAAGGCCCAGTGGCCCGCGGAGGGGCAGAGCTGCCAACCACGCCTGTAAGGTAGGCGGGCCTGCGACCCACCTGCAGAACAGGTACAGCAGCCTGCTGAGGGGCAGAGCCGCCCCCTCCCTGCAAGGTAGGCGGAACTGTGACCACTGACAGAACAGGCCCAGGGGCCCGCGCGCCTGCAAGGTAGGCGGACCTGCGACCACAAACAGAACAGGCCAGACCTGCAACCGACAGACAGAACAGGCCCAGCGGCCTGTGGAAGGGTAGAGCCGCCCCCCCCCCCCCCCCGTGCCTGCAAGGTAGGCGGACCAGCGACCCACCGGCAGAACACGCCCAGCGGCCTGCAGAGGGGTAGAGCCGCCGCCCGAGCCTGCAAGGTAGGCAGACCTGCTACGGACCAGCAGAACAGGCCCAGCGGCCTGCCGGCATGGTAGGCACATTGCCCCAATTGGAGGAGGGGTAGAACCGCCGCCCGCGCCTGCGAGGGAGACTTTGCAACTATACAAGAGCAATATAAATATATAGGGGGAAAATTCAATAGCACAACAGTTTCACCAAGCAGAAAGAAACGCGAACAGTATGAAGAGACAAGGAAAGAAAGGACCACAAGCAATGCAGGTCAACTCAACGTTAGAAGAGGTAATATCTGCAGCAGATGGAATGTCAGATAAAGAATTCAGGATATACATGCTTCAGATGATCTGGAGTCTCAAGGAAGACATCAGACAGCAAAATCAGACAATGAAAGATCACTTCAACAATGAATTACATAAACAATTCCAAGAAGCAAAAGATCAACTATACAGGGAGATAGAGGTTATAAAAAACAAACAAACAGAAATCCTAGAAATGCAGGAAGCAATAAGCCAACTTAAAAACTCAATGTAGAATACTACCAGCAGAGTAGAACACTTAGAAGATAGAACATCAGACAATGAAGACAAAGTATTTCAACTGGAAAAGAACATAGACAGCTCAGCAAGACTGTTAAGAAACCATGAGCAGAACATCCAAGAAATATGGGTAACATACAGAGACCAAACTTAAGAGTCATTGGGATACAGGAAGGGATAGAGTTTCAAACCAAAGGAATGAACAATCTATTCAATGAAATAATACGAGAAAACTTCCCAGACTTGAAGAATGAGACAGAATCCCAAATCCTAGAAGCCTACAGGACGCCGAATGTGCAAAATCATAAGAGATCCACACCTAGACACATTATAATGAAGATGCCCAACATACAGAATAAGGAGAGAATTTTAAAAGCTACAAGAGAAAGGAAGCAGATTACATTTAGGGGTAAGCCAATCAGGATAACAGCTGATCTTTCAACACAGACTCTGAAAGCTAGAAGATCCTGGAATAACGTATTTCAAACACTGAAAGAAAATGGGTTCCAACCAAGAATTGTGTATCCAGCGAAATTAAGCTTCAGGATGGAAGATGAAATTAAAACCTTCCACGATACACAAAAGTTAAAAGAATTTGCAGCTAGAAAACCATCTCTTCAAAACATCCTCGGCAAAACATTACAGGAAGAGGAAATGGAAAATAACAATGAAAACCAACAGTGGGAGGTAGGACACTAAAGGGGGGAAAAATAATCAAAGAGGAAAACAAACCATGTTTAGTAACATAAATAAACAAATATGGCTGGAAGAATAACCCATATCTCAATAATAACCCTAAATGTTAATGGCTTAAACTCACCAATTAAGAGACACAGGCTAGTAGAATGGATCACAAAACAAGACCCAAAAATATGCTGCCTACAGGAGACGCATTTGATAGGAAAAGACATACATAGGCTGAAGGTGAAAGGTTGGGAAAAATCATATCACTCATATGGACTTCGGAAACAAGCAGGAGTGTCCATACTCATATCAAATAAAATAGATTTCAAGCCAAAGTTAATCAAAAGGGATAAAGAGGGACACTACAAACTGCTTAAGGGAACCATACACCAACAAGACATAACTATCATAAATATATATGCCCCTAACAATGGTGCAGCTATGTTCATCAAACAAACTCTTCTCAAGTTCAAGAGTCTAATAGACCACCATACAATAATCATGGGAGACTTCAACACACCTCTCTCGCCACTGGACAGATCTTCCCAACAAAAGTTGAATAAAGAAACTATAGAACTCAATAACACAATTAATAACCTAGACTTAATTGACATATATAGAATATACCACCCAACATCAAGCAGTTACACTTTTTTCTCAGCAGCACATGGATCCTCCTCAAAAATAGATCACAAATTATGTCTCAGGGCAACTCTTAGACAATATAAAGGAGTAGAGATAATACCATGCATCTTATCTGATCATAATGGAATGAAACTGAAAATCAACGATAAAAGAAGGAAGGAAAAATCATGCATCACTTGGAGAATGAACAATAGGTTACTGAATGATCAATGGGTTATAGAAGACATCAAGGAGGAAATTTAAAAATTCTTAGAGATAAATGAAAACACAGACACAACATATCGGAATCTATGAGACACATTGAAAGCAGTTCTAAGAGGAAAATTCATTGCTTGGAGTTCATTCCTTAAAAAAAGAAAAAACCAACAAATAAATGATCTCATACTTCACCTCAAAATCCTAGAAAAAGAAGAGCAAAACAACAGCAAAAGAAGGAGAAGGCAAGAAATAATTAAAATCAGAGCTGAAATTAATGAAATCGAAACAAAAGAAACAATTGAAAAAATTGACAAAACTAAAAGCTGGTTCTTTGAAAAAATAAATAAAATCGACAGGACCTTAGCCATGATAACGAAGAGAAGAAGAGAGAGAACTCAAATTACTAGCATACGGGATGAAAAAGGCAATATCACAACAGACACTTCAGAAATACAGAAGATAATCAAAAACTATTTTGAATCCTTATACTCCAATAAATTAGAAGATAGTGAAGGCATAGATAAATTTCTTAAGTCATATGATCTGCCCAGATTGAGTCAGGAGGATATAGACAACATAAACAGACCAATATCAATTGAGGAAATAGAAGAAACCATCAAAAGACTACCAACTAAGAAAAGCCCAGGACCGGATGGGTATACAGCAGAGTTTTACAAAACCTTTAAAGAGGAACTAATACCAATACTTTTCAAGCTACTTCAGGAAATAGAAAAAGAGGGAGAACTTCCAAATTCATTCTATGAGGCCAACATCACCCTGATACCTAAACCAGACAAAGACACTTCAAAGAAAGAAAACTACAGACCAATATCTCTAATGAACCTAGATGCAAAAATCCTCAATAAAATTCTGGCGAATCGGATACAAAAACATATCAAAAAAATTGTGCACCATGATCAAGTAGGATTCATCCCTGGGATGCAAGGCTGGTTCAATATACGGAAATCAATAAATGTTATTCACCACATCAATAGACTTAAAAATAAGAACCCTATGATCATCTCGATATATGCGGAAAAAGCATTCGACAAAGTACAGCATCCCTTTATGTTCAAAACTCTAGAAAAACTAGGGATAACAGGAACATACCTCAATATTGTAAAAGCAATCTATGCTAAGCCTCAGGCTAGCATCATTCTGAATGGAGAAAAACTGAAGGCATTCCCTCTAAAATTTGGAACAAGACAGGGATGACCTCTCTCACCACTTCTCTTCAACATAGTTCTCGAAACACTGGCCAGAGCAATTAGACAGACGAAAGAAATTAAAGGCATAAAAATAGGAAAAGAAGAACTTAAATTATCACTATTTGCAAATCACATGATTCTATACCTAGCAGACCCAAAAGGGTCTACAAAGAAACTATTAGAGCTAATAAATGAATTCAGCAAAGTGGCAGGATATAAAATCAACATGCATAAATCAAAGGCATTCCTGTATATCAGTGACAAATCCTCTGAAATGGAAATGAGGACAACCACTCCATTCACAATATCCTCAAAAAAAATAAAATACTTGGGAGTCAACCTAACAAAAGAGGTGAAAGACTTATACAATGAAAACTACAGAACCCTAAAGAAAGAAATAGAAGAAGATCTTAGAAGATGGAAAAATATACCCTGTTCATGGATAGGCAGAACTAACATCATCAAAATGGCGATATTACCAAAAGTTCTCTATAGGTTTAATGCAATGCCAATCAAAATCCCAACGGCATTTCTTGTAGAAATAGAGAAAGCAATCATGAAATTCATATGGAAAAATAAAAGACCCAGAATAGCAAAAACAATGCTAAGCAGGAAGTGTGAATCAGGCGGTATAGCGATACCAGACTTCAAACTATACTACAGAACAATAGGAACAAAAACAGCATGGTACTGGTACCAAAACAGGCAGGTGGACCAATGGTACAGAATAGAGGACACAGAAACCAATCCACAAAACTACAACTATCTTATATTTGATAAAGGGGCTAAAAGCATGCAATGGAGGAAGGATAGCATCTTCAACAAATGGTGCTGGGAAAACTGGAAATCCATATGCAACAAAATGAAACTGAATCCCTTTCTCTCGCCATGCACAAAAGTGAATTCAAAATGGATCAAGGAGCTTGATATCAAATCAGAGACGCGCCGTCTGATAGAAGAAAAAGTTGGCTACGATGTACAGTCGGTGGGGTCGGGCTCCAAATTCCTCAATAGGACACCCATAGCACAAAAGTTAATAATTAGAATCAACAAATGGGACTTACTCAAACTAAAAAGTTTTTTCTCAGCAAAAGAAACAATAAGAGAGGTAAATAGGGAGCCTACATCCTGGGAACAAATCTTTACTCCTCACACTTCAGATAGAGCCCTAATATCCAGAGTATACAAAGAGCTCAAAAAATTAGACAATAAGATAACAAATAACCCAATCAACAAATGGGCCAAGGACCTGAACAGACACTTCTCAGAGGAGGACATACAATCAATCAACAAGTACATGAAAAAATGCTCACCATCTCTAGCAGTCAGAGAAATGCAAATCAAAACCACCCTAAGATACCATCTCACTCCAGTAAGATTGGCAGCCATTATGAAGTCAAACAACAACAAGTGCTGGCGAGGATATGGGGAAAAGGGTACACTTGTACATTGCTGGTGGGACTGCAGATTGGTGCAGCCAATTTGGAAAGCAGTATGGAGATTTCTTGGAAAGCTTGGAATGGAACCACCATTTGACCCAGCTATTCCCCTTCTCGGTCTATTCCCTAAAGACCTAAAAAGAGCATGCTACAGGGACACTGCTACATCGATGTTCATAGCAGCACAATTCACAACAGCAAGACTGTGGAACCAACCTAGATGCCCTTCAATAGATGAATGGATAAAAAAAAAATGTGGCATTTATACACAATGGAGTATTACTCTGCATTAAAAAATGACAAAATCATAGAATTTGCAGGGAAATTGATGGCATTAGAGCAGATTATGCTAAGTGAAGCTAGCCAATCCCTAAAAAATAAATGCCAAATGTCTTCTTTGATATAAGGAGAGTAACTAAGAACAGAGTAGGGACGAAGAGCATGAGAAGAAGATTAACATTAAACTGGGATGAGAGGTGGGAGGGAAAGGGAGAGAGATGGGAAATGGCATGGAAATGGAAGGAGACCCTCAGGGTTATACAAAATTTCATACAAGCGGAAGTGAGGGGAAAGGGAAAAATAATACAAGGGGGAGAAATGAATGACAGTAGAGGGGGTAGAGAGAGAAGAGGGGAGGGGAGGGGAGGGGAGGAGGATAGTAGAGGATAGGAAAGGCAGCAGAATACAACAGACACTAGTATGGCAATATGTAAATCAATGGATGTGTAACTGATGTGATTCTGCAATTTGTATACGGGGTAAAAATGGGAGTTCATAACCCACTTGAATCAAAGTGTGAAATATGATATATCAAGAACTATGTAATGTTTTGAACAACCAACAATAAAAAATTAAAAAAAAAAAAAGAGCAAACCTGGGCTTGCACAGGATGGCTTTTGTATGAGCTTTGTGTTTGTTCCAGTGATTTCCCTCTTTCCTGTGCCCCACTATGGGCTGTGTGGTGGCTTGGGATGGCCCTGATAGGCCTAAGCCAATAGGTCAAAAACCAGATTGCCTGAAAGAATCTCCAGGGAAGACTGAAAAGCTTTAGAACTGATGCCTGAGTTCTACCCTGAGGCCAATTAAATCCCATTCCCTGGGGGTGAACCTGGGGCATCTGTACATTTGCAAATCTGTCCAGATAATTCTAATGGCTAATGAGTTTACGGGGCAGTCTAAGTCAACACTAAGGCATGCTGAAGGACTCAGCTCTCACCAGAACAAGAGGAGTCATACAAAACTGGTAGATTAGAATGACTAACTACCTATAGAACTGGTTCCCAAATTAGTGGTTCCAGTGGGTTCAGCCTAGTTAATAGAGTTAGGGAAATTATTATAAGGAAATCAATTCAACTACCCAGGATCATAGAGCTACACAGTCAAACCCAGAGTCAAACCCATGTCTACCTGCTTCCCCAACCTCCACCCCTCCCACTTCTAGGTACACCCAGAAAGAATCTGGTTCACTGTTGTCACTGACTTTCAAATTTAATCCAAACAAAAACAGTGCAGTTTCATTTGGCAAAAGGCACTTGTGATGCTGTTTGTTTTATGTTCTCACTAACATTGATACTAAAATTTATATCCAAAGATGAGAAAAATTGCTTATTTCTTCTGATGCAATACACATAATTTTTTTACTATATTTATAGTCAACAGGTGAACTTTTATTTTAAAAAGCAATGATGTCAGGTGTAGTGGCACACATCTGTAATCCCACCTACTCAGGAGACTGAGGTATAGGAGGATCACAACTTAAGGGTAGTCTGAGTAACTTAGTGAGAACATATCTCAAAATTAAAAACTTTTAAAAGAGGTGGGGGGATGTAATCAGTGTCAGAGAGCTCCTCGGTTCATTTCCCAGTACCCGCCCCCCCACACACACACATACACACAACAATGAACCTAAGTGTTAGGCCTCATCTTATAATGATAGGAATTAACACAGTGATAGAACTAAAAATAATTTTTTAAATCCTGCAACTAAATCCCTCATTTCATGTTACAAAACCTGAAACAATTTTTGTAACGTGAAATGAGGTAGTTGAGTAGCTTGCTCAATGCCACGTCCCTATCAGCAATGCCAGGACTAGAATCCAGATGCCAGCTGCCTACCTGGTCTTCCTCCAAGTATTCCTGGTACCCTCTTCCCAGGTATGCCAATAATTTTGTAAAACGTGTTATAACTTACTGTCTCACTGTCTCAAGAATGGGATTGGAATGGAGCCTGAACGGCTGTTGCCTATCACAATATATCTGCATTGGCAATCTTTTAAAGTTAAGGTACTCCAGGCATAGTGGTGCACACCTGTAATCCCAGCTACTCCAGAGTCTGAGGTAGAACCACAAGTTTGAAGCCAAACTGAGCCTCTGGAAGGAAAAAAGTAAGGGAAGGGAGAAGAACGGAAGGAAGGAAGAACAGAACAAAACTTTACTTAAATAGGCAGTGACATATGCAACTATATGTGCCTGACCCACCCAACACTACTAGTAACACTGACAGAGCTGTGAAAAAAACCAATGCCTCAATGCCATTCATTCTTATTTTGTAGCAAGCAAGAGGGAGAGGCAGCTGCAGCATCCGTTTGACGAAGCTTAAGCAGCATCAGATCCATGTTCACATATCAATGAATGAAAATGAAAGGACAGACTCAACACAGAGGACATAGGTCCTAAAACAGGTAATATCTGCCCTCTTCTCAAGTCAGCCTTTGGAAGTCTTTAAGTATATTGCCTCACCCACTTTCAATCATTCCTCTTCCGAGAGTGCCCGCAACTGGCACTCTACTGCCTTGGAGAATTCTCTTTAGGAACAACACAGAAATCGTAGGTACTGAAACACTCATGAAAACCATGAGGAAGGTAGTCCAAGGTGTAGTTCCATGAAGTCCTCAGGCACCCAAACTCTTTCTACCTCATTACTCCACCTAGGAAGCCTCTATTTTAAGGTACCACATGGTCCAGGATGGCTGCTCCAGTTTAAGACATGGCCTATGAATATTAGCCAGAAGGAAATAGCAAAGGACAAAAATAGTTAAAGTAAAGAATTTAAATGTGGTCTCCATTGTCTCTTCTTATGAAGGCACTAATCCCATTCACTAAGGCTCCACTCTCATGGCGTAGACACCTCCCAAAGGCCTTTCTCTAAATATCACCACTGTAAAGATTAGGGTTTCAGTATGTGAATTGTGGTAGGAATAAATAGCCTGTATAAAAATATATTTTCCTTTTAGAATGTGAATACTTTGTGATTATACTATCTGCTTGATTGAGGAAAAGGTTTTCATAGATGTCTTTCTTCAGCCTGTAGTTACTGGCCATGTTCTGTAGACTGCTGACCTGGGCATTTGATAGCTAAAGAGCAATCCAAACCAATCTCTAACCAAGAATTTCAAACAATCCTTCTCACTGACATCAGATTTAGCAGGACTTTAAACTGAAATTTTGATTTATTTCACTCAGTCTGAGAAAGAGCTGCCAAGCACAGAGGAATCTCCTTTGCGCTATTGTCTTCAGACATTCTTGGCCCTTACACTTAGCACAATTCTGAAATTGGCTCAACTTGAAAGCAAAACCATCCTGTGAGCTAGATGACCTATGGAAACAGCAGGTCCCCAGAGAACAATTGGGCCATGGAATCATCATCGATGACATCACCGCTGGGACATGTGTTTTCCCTAGCAAGTCACTTATTCCATTAAAAAATTTCACAACGAGCTTCACTTCATCTTTCCTATCATAGGGGGCATTGAAAGGATTACACAATATCTTGTTTTTTTATATATAAACAAACATTATGCTGGAAAGCAAAGAAAGCAAAACAAATGTAGTTATAATTAGACAGGAAATATAGGCTGCCAGGAAAAATGTAGGCGTTTTATAAATGGCTGTTCCTGAATTGCCCTGTGAAAAGATGCTGGTGCTTATCTTTTGGACAATGAATAAGTCACAGTAGAATTCTCATATCCTCTCAAAAATTAAGAAGGTTCCTTCTAGCACTTCAAGTTCATTGAAATGTAATTTGAGAATTCCTTGATCTATTAGACAACAGAAGAGAATTAAAGGGAGGATGAGCACCTTTAAAACCTGACCAAATAAAAGGAGACACTCAGGAAATATATATATTGCACTGAAAAGTACACCTCAATTCAATTTCCACACCAATTTGTTTAATGTAAACACAGTTTATATTATTTCCCACCATCCCAAATTTTTTTTAAAAAATCAGATTCATAATGGGAATTTATGTGATTTGCTTGAAGTCACTTGAAAGTGGCACAGGTAGCTCTTAAACTCAGATCTATGAACATAGCTGGCAGAGGAGTAAAAGAGGCCTCTTGTTCTAGTGTTCTGCCACACAGGTTGATGGTCATTTTCTGCTTTTCCCATCTGATGCCCCATGCAAGGACCCTCTCCAGCCTGCTGTCCCTTGCCTCAAATGGCTGTACTCTGAGTGGCTCTTCCCAGCCAACTCATAGCAGAGCCTGTGGAAAATGATGCGGATAAGCCCTGATGAAGTAATCCCATCAGATAAGCTTCCTGTGGACTTTGAATTCTAACAGAGTATTTCCAAAAACATTACTTGAATGATACCACAATGGAGTGATACTTCAGCTTCAAGTATCACTAACTGTAACAGTAGAAGGATTCTTTGGGGAGGAATGCATCTCATTCAACATCTTTTTATTCTGGGAACAAAAATAGCTAGACGTCAGCCCATCTATTCATTTATTTTTTGCACATTTAAAAATAACTTAGTAATATCTGACAGATATAAAATCAAGAATGAAAAAACTTTTATTTATTTACGGGGGGGGGGGTACTAGGGACTGAACCCAGGGGCATAAAACCACCGAACCACATTCCCAGCCCTTTTTATTATTTATTTTGAGACAGGATCTCACTAAGTTGCACAAATTGTTTAGTGAGGCTGGCTTTGAACTTGCAATCCTCTTGCCTCAGCTTCCCCAGCGTCAGGGATTACAGGCATGCACCACCACCACTGACAACCATATTCATTTTTAAGGCATTTATGCACTGGAAAGAGTACAGCTTAACTCAATTCTCACACCACTTGTTTAGTGTAGACACAGTTTATATTATTTTCCACTATCCAATTTTTTTTTAAATAACAATTCTAAGCAGGAAGTGTGAATCAGGTGGTATAGCAATACCAGATTTCAAACTGTACTACAGAGCAATAGTAACAAAAACAGCATGGTACTGGTACCAAAACAGGCAGGTGGACCAATGGTACAGAATAGAGGACACAGAGAACAATCCACAAAATTACAACTATCTTATATTTGATAAAGGGGCTAAAAGCATGCAATGGAGGAAGGATAGCATCTTCAACAAATGGTGCTGGGAAAACTGGAAATCCATATGCAACAAAATGAAACTGAATCCCTTTCTCTCGCCATGCACAAAAGTGAATTCAAAATGGATCAAGGAGCTTGATATCAAATCAGAGACGCGCCGTCTGATAGAAGAAAAAGTTGGCTCCGATCTACATATTGTGGGGTCGGGCTCCAAATTCCTTAATAGGACACCCATAGCACAAGAGTAAATAAATAGAATCAACAAATGGGACTTACTCAAACTAAAAAGTTTTTTCTCAGCAAAAGAAACAATAAGAGAGGTAAATAGGGAGCCTACACCCTGGGAACAAATCTTTACTCCTCACACTTCAGATAGAGCCCTAATATCAAGAGTATACAAAGAACTCAAAAAATTAAACAATAAGAAAACAAATAACCCAATCAACAAATGGGCCAAGGACCTGAACAGACACTTCTCAGAGGAAGACATACAATCAGTCAACAAGTACATGAAAAAATGCTCACCATCTCTAGCAGTCAGAGAAATGCAAATCAAAACCACCCTAAGATACCATCTCACTCCAGTAAGATTGGCAGCCATTATGAAGTCAAACAACAAGTGCTGGCGAGGATGTGGGGAAAAGGGTACACTTGTATATTGCTGGTGGGGCTGCAAATTGGTGCAGCCAATTTGGAAAGCAGTATGGAGATTTCTTGGAAAGCTGGGAATGGAACCACCATTTGACCCAGCTATCCCCCTTCTCCGTCTATTCCCTAAAGACCTAAAAAGAGCATGCTACAGGGACACTGCTACATCGATGTTCATAGCAGCACAATTCATAATAGCTAGACTGTGGAACCAACCTAGATGCCCTTCAATAGATGAATGGATAAAAAAAAATGTGGCATTTATACACAATGGAGTATTACTCTGCACTAAAAAATGACGAAATCGTGGAATTTGCAAGTAAATGGATGGCATTAGAGCAGATTATGCTAAGTGAAGCTAGCCAATCCCTAAAAAAACAAATGCCAAATGTCTTCTTTGATATAAGGAGAGTAACTAAGAACAGAGTAGGGATGAAGAGCATGAGAAGAAGATTAACATTAAACAGTGATGAGAGGGGGGAGGGAAAGGGAGAGAGAAGGGTAATTGCATGGAAATGGAAGGAGACTCTCATTGTTATACAAAATTACATACAAGAGGAAGTGAGGGGAAAGAAAAAAAACAAGGGGGAGAAATGAATTACAGTAGATGGGGTAGAGAGAGAAGATGGGAGGGGAGGGGAGGGGAGGGGGGATAGTATAGGAAAGGCAGCAGAATACAACATACACTAGTATGGCAATATGTAAAACAGTGGATGTGTGATCGATGTGATTCTGCAGTCTGTATACGGGTAAAAATGGGAGTTCATAACCCACTTGAATCAAATGTGTGAAATATGATATGTCAAGAACTATGTAATGTTTTGGACAACCAATAATAAAAATTTTAAAAAAAGAAAAAATAATAATAAAATCTGTTTTATGAACACCAAAAAAAAATCAGATATTTAAATAGGGATTTATGTGATTTGCTTGAAGTCACTTGAAAGTGGCACAGGTAGCTCTTAAACTCAGATCTATGAACATAGCTGGCAGAGGAGTAAAAGAGGCCTCTTGTTCTAGTGTCCTGCCACACAGGTTGATGGTCATTTTCTGCTTTTCCCATCTGAAACCCCATGCAGGGACCCAAGGAACAGACACCAAGGAACATGTGCAGGGCTAGGGCTACAGCTCAGTGTTAGAGTGCTTGCCTTGCACGCTGGGGGCCCAGGGTTCAATCCCCAGTACGGGGAAAAAATAAAATAAAATAAAACAAAAACAAAGGAGTAATTATTTCATTTATATAAGAGTATAGCACTGGCAAAACCATAGGGACAGAACTCAGAGCAGCAGTTTCCAGAAAATAGATACAGGAAAGAGACTCGCTACAAAGAAACAAGTAGAACTTTTGGAGGTGAGAGAAATGTTCTCTATCAATTGTGGTGTGGTTACAGGACTACATACATTTGCCAAAATTCATCAAACTATACACCATAAAATAGTAAACTTTTTATATGTAAGTTATACCTCAGTAAATCTAATTTTTAAAGCATATTGTATGTAATAAAATGTGGTTTAAAATTTTTTTGAATCTGAGATCTGAGAAAAATATGTTTTAAAAAAGAAACAGGTACAGTGGCACACACCTTTAAACTTAAATATTCAAAATGCTAAGGTAGGAGGATTACACATTTGAGGTTGGCCTGGACAATTTAGCAAGATGCTGTCTAAAAAGAAAAAATAAAAAGGACTGGGGATTTGGCTCAGTGATAGAGCTCTCCTGGGCTTAATCCTCAGTTCCACAAAAAGAGAAAAAAAGATAATTTTTATTGCAAGTTTTCTATAAGATATCGTCTAGTCTATTGGGGCTGCTATACCAAAAACTCTTACGCAGTGTAATTCATAAACAATGGAAATTTATTTATCACAGTTCTGGAGACTCAATCCAAATCTAAAGGACGTAGAACCAATAGAGCTGAGAATGGAACCCTCAGTCCAAGACCAAAGGCCTGAGAACCCAGGAGACATGGGAGCACTGGTGTCAATGTTGTAGTCCAAAGGCCAGAGAACCTGGAAGTCTCTGGAGAACCAGGAGAAGAAGAGTGTCCCAGCTTCAAATCCATGTGGTTCTGGCTTTAACATTTGAATTTTGCGGTGGGGTGGGGGACACATGAATTCAGACCATCAAGATAAGCACTTTACTGGGATTTAGTAATAAGAAAATGGAAGACATAATCTATGACTTTAAAGATCTTAGTATCCAGTGAGAGGAAACAGGAGTAAATAAAGCCACAATATTGAGTAATAAGTGTGTTAGTTGAGTATGCACAGAGGGACATCTTGACCTGATTTCTGGAAATTATGGACTCCTAGAAAGAGAGAGGTTTGAGCTGAAGTGTGGTCTGTAAGAGTCAATTATCTGGATAAAACAAGGACATTTTTAATTAAGGGAGTAAAAAGTACAAAAACAGAGAGAATTCATAGATAAGTTCTACTTGTAAAAGTTGTCAAAATTAATCATGTAATGAGTAAAAAGGAGAAAATTTAGACAATGAGTCAGAAAGTAAATTGTATGGCCGTGGAGCATATTAAAATGTGAGCTGCTCTTTTCCAGGAAGTGACAAATGACCTTAATAATCCTGAAAAAAAATCTCACTCCAATTAGAAAGGCAATCCTGAATACAAATAACAATGATTGCTAGTGAGAATGCAGGGGGAAAAGGTATATTCACACATTGTTGGTGGGACCAAAAATTAGTACAACCACTTTGTAAAGCAGTGTGGAGTTTAATCAAAAGGCTAGGAATGGGATTACTGTATAACCCTGCTATTCCACTCCTTGGTATTTATCCAAAAGAGCTAATTTCAGCATTCTATACTGAAACATACATACCAAAGTTTATAGCAGCCCAATTCACAAATAGTCAAGTTATGGAAACAACCTAGGTGCTCATCAACAGATGAGTGGATAAAAAAATATAGTTTATATACACAGTAGAGTTTTACTCAGCTGTAAAGAAGAATGAAATTATGGCATTTGCTGGGAATGGATGGAACTGGAGATTATGCTAAGTGAAACAAGCCAGACTCAGAAAGTCAAGGGTTGAATATTTTTTCTCATTTGTGGGAACTAGAGAGAAATGAAAATGGGACATGGTATCATGAAAATGAAAAGGAGAACAGTGGAGTAAAGGAAGGGGACCCACGGAAGTATGCAGGGAAGCATAAGGAACGCAACTGTGAGATAAAATTGACCAATTTATGCTATATGCATGTATGAATGCATCACAATGAATTTATATATATATATTTGCACTAATTAAAAAAAAATAGAAGGAAAACTAGTAGACTATAGGATAGGGATTGGGGGAGGGAGGAAGAAAATGAAAGGGGAAGTATTGGAGATTGGGGGGGGAAAAGAGAATCCTGAAAACCAAGTTTATAAATGAACAGGACTGTTACATATTAAGAACAAGCATTTTTTTGTTTTAGCAAAGTGGCTTAATTCTTCAATGATTCAAAGATCAGCACAGACTTTACTGATCTGTTCCATTTCTGATATCTTTACTTCATGTCCCATTTATTTCAATTCATTGATTCCATGACTTTTAAGCTTTTAAAAGAAATTAAGGGCACAAAAACCTGGCTGTCTACCATGCTATATCATCCCGGAACATGCAACAATTATTTAGCATATGTCACTTCGTGGTACAAAAGTCCCTTCCCAAGGATCAGCAGAAACAGTAGAATATGATTATCTAAAGCCTATACATAGTCTCATGAACAGGTCCCTACAAGTTATTGTACAACATTTGTTTTCATTCTACTGAACAAAACTCAGTCATAGAGTGTGATGTTTAATTTTAGATGTCAACCTGACGGGATACTCAGATACCTGATATTTCTGAGTATATCTTTCAGGGTGTTTTCAGGAGAGAATGGCATTGGAGTGGGTAGCCTGAGTAATATCTATCCTCACCCAATGTGGGTGGGCACCATTCCGTCTGCTGAGGGCCTGATAGAACAGAAAGGAAGAAAAAGGTCAAATTCATATCCTCTCCCCTTCCCCTCTCCTCTCTCCCCTCTCCCCTTTTCACTCTCATCTATACTAAACTGAAACATACATACCAATGTTTATAGCAGCCCAATGCACTTACAGTTTTTTGTAACTTTGTTTAAAAATAGGGAAATGGCAGAGTGTGGTAGCACATGCTTATAATCCCAGCAACTCAGGAGGCTGAAACAGGAGGATTGCAAATTTGAGCCAGCCTGAGTGATTTAGTGAGGACTTGTCAAAAAAAAAAAAAAAAACCTTAGGGGAGGATGTAGTTTGGTGGTAGTGATAAAGGGGACAAGAGGCTGAGTCAATGAAATAAACCCCTGGATGCGTAAAAAGACCTATCGTGAGACCTTGATAAAACCACAAAACAAGACCCAACACTATGCTGCCTGCAGGAGACGCATTTGATAGGAAAAGACATACATAGGCTGAAGGTGAAAGTTTGGGAAAAATCATATCACTCATATGGACTTCGGAAACAAGCAGGAGTGTCCATACTCGTATCAAATAAAATAGATTTCAAGCCCAAGTTAATCAAAAGGGATAAAGAGGGACACTACATACTGCTTAAGGGAACCATACACCAATAAGACATAACAATCATAAATATATATGCCCCAAACAATGGTGCGGCTATGTTCATCAAACAAACTCTTCTCAAGTTCAAGAGTCTAATAGACCACCATACAATAATCATGGGACACTTCAACACACCTCTCTCACCACTGGACATATCTTCCAAACAAAAGTTGAATAAGGAAACTATAGAACTCAATAACACAATTAATAACCTAGACTTAATTGACATATATAGAATATACCACCCAAGATCAAGCAGTTACACTTTTTTCTCAGCAGCACATGGATCCTTCTCAAAAATAGATCATATATTATGTCACAGGGCAACTCTTAGACAATATAAAGGAGTAGAGATAATATCATGCATCTTATCTGATCATAATGGACTGAAACTGAAAATCAATGATAAAAGAAGGAAGGAAAAAGCATACATCACTATAAGCAATAATAAATGTCTCATCTTAACAGAGTGAAATTCTGGATATATTTGTTTTCATGTCTTGAAAGAAGAAAATATAAATCATTAGATAATTTCTAAATTTGATTTCTTCTGAGTGATCCTTAGTTTAATGATATTGTTATGAAATCATCACATTTCAAACATCCCTTAAACGTGAAGCTATTCCTTTATTCATGAAATCAAATGCAATAACAGGAATACATGTGATCATAAAAATTCAGAACCAAAAATGAGATTAGTACAGGACAGTTATTATTCTCAATGAAATGGTATATCTCAAGAATAAATGCATAAATTCACATTCTGGAACTGCATGCATTAAACAAATACCTTTATGTTTAAAAATGTCTAACATTTTGAGTAGGTACCAGTGTTTGTATACAGTATCCATGTTTTCTGATTTTCACATGATCAGGAGTATCATCAATTCAAGCCCCACAGTGAATATAAATACCGGTAAACAAGCTACACAATCATCAACTTTCTTGACTTCCAGAAATGTAGCCCTTAACATTTAATATCCACATTCAATTTTTTTCAATGTATTTCTGCTAAAGGACATACTGAAAATAAAATGTTTATCAAATCATATAATGAATTATATAAGGCAGTGAAGTGGAACATACTTGTAATCCCAGCAACTTTGGAAGCTGAGGCGGGAGTATCACAAATTTGAGGCCAGCCTCAACAACTTAGTGAGACCCTATGCAACGTAATGAGAAGCTGTCTCAAAATAAAAGAAAAAGCAAATTCATAGAATATTATTTATAAAATATACCCCCAAATTATTAAAGATAATTATCCCTTTTAAAAAAGTTATTACTTTTTTAAACTTGGTCATGGTGAAAACCAGCGTTTGAAACTTTCCCCATCTAGTTTGATAAATGTCAGTATATTATGTTGTGCTTCACTTGATGTTCTGTTCTTGTGGGAAAACTGATCTATAGAAGAGAGAGGTTTTTATTATAAAACGTTAGATGCTGTATCACAATAATTAAGCCATCAGGCATATTTGTATGGGAGTTATGGCAGCCACCTTCTCAGCTAAACGTTATTGAGAAGTTTACTATCACTCCAATGCTTGTTTGAAAATAATTTTTAAATAAATTTAAAATTTGAAAATATTTTGGAGTGCTGGGGATGTGGCTCAAGCGGTAGCACGCTCGCCTGGCGTGGGCAGGGCGCTGGGTTCTATCCTCAGCACCACATAAAAATAAAGATATTGTGTCCACCGAAAACTAAAAAATATTTTAAAAAATTCTCTCTCTTAAAAAGAATTTGGAAAGTAAATTCAATGAAATGCATTGAAACAGTCACTGTTCAATCCACAGAAGTAGTTTTGGTCAATCATCAAAGTCAAGAGAAACAACAGGCTCCTCTAAGCACCCGATTATTGAACTTTATGAATAAGCCAGTAGAAGCCACCTGGTACAGAGATCCACAACCTCCTAGGAGCCCCAAACACACTTCATCAGGAGAGTCAAAGCTTGGTGTGCACACACCACCTCAGCTGAAGGAAGCCATCCATTCAGTTTCCTCACTGTTCCATTAGGGTGCATGACAGTTCCCTGTCTTTATGCCTTCCAGTCACATTGCACCCTCAGGGTACATGGCTACCTGCTACTGCCTGCTAGAGACACTTCTCGTCATTATGCCAGTTTGGCAAAGTACAGTTTACCTAATTAGCTATTCCAAGGATGAGGCAAAGATGCTCCCTAGGGTTGTGCCATTATTATGGATCTGATGTCCTTCTGTCATCCTGTGAACTTGTCACAGGAGGATTCAATTCAGCATCAAATCCTCAAGTGTTTCTGGAGTTGAGGAAATGTCACAGACAACCTATTAATCATGTCCCTTCATAGATAAAGTTAAAGTGAGTAAAATAAGCATCTAAAGGCCTGGGAAATGTTGGCTACTTCTGATTCATCTCCATTCATTTGGCCCTAAAGTTTCTTCTTATTATTTACAATGAATTCAGAAGATCCTTCCAAATTAAAAGGCCTGATTCCGAAGGCTGTTCTTGAGCTAACTTACTTCTATATCAATGATACCAAATGCTCTCTGTGTCTCAAAATTTCAATGACTCATGTATGTTCCAATATTTCATGAGAGGACCCGATCTTTGGTACGTATTATTTCATGTTATTTTATCTTTAATAGAAGTTACTTTTATCTAAGTATAAAAGGATTCAAATTAGTTTTATGGAATAAAGCTATAAAAATGGGATGGAAGAAACACTAAGTAACCTAGAATCTCACACTCCAAAGAAAATCACTGTAGCATTTCCAGCTCTGGGAGTAGCAACATCAGTATGTGAGTGGGCATCTTTGTAACTGCATTCAGGAGAGAAATCTAAAAGGAGGAATAATCTAAGATTGAGAGTTACAGCAGGCTCTGCCTACAACTCTCTAAGGGGAATGTTTCCAAGTCTCAATCTCAGGAGTTTGAGCATCCATGTTCCCTGTCAAGTGGACACCTACCCACCATCATCCTGGAACAGAGTACCACAACTCTGGAGTCACCTAAATACACACACACACACACACACACACACACACAGAAGGGAATAACAGGACAAACCAAGACCCCGTCTCCCATGCTCCCTTTTTAACCATGTAGTCTCTGTACTTCTCATTCTGATGGCTCTATTTAGAGACTGACTTGAGATTACATATATTGTCATAGCTGAAAACAACTATGGAAAGTGAAACTTTCAAACATTCACTGTTAATCACCATGTTTCCTCAAAAACTCCTTAAAGGCAATATACCAATGACATGGGAGTCTGGGTTTTAGGAGAAAAGTGGATGGAAGATATGAACAAGGGTATTCAGCTCCTGACTTAGGGAAGTGGAGAAGTGGAGATGCATTTTCCATCTTCACCACCATAACACCCCCAAACTGGAAAGGGATTGGGAAGGACAGTTTGAATGAAGAAAGGCAAATTTGCCCTCTGTAAATTGCCCACACCCCCAAGGCACAATAAGTCCTCTCAGCAAAAGCCAAATGTAAAACCTGATCTAGAATTACAAAGAAGAAATGGTTTTGAATTCACTGGGAATAAATGATGCATTTTTCCCCCATAAAGAGTATGTTAAAGAACCTCAAAACCCATATTGCAGATAAGCCTCTCAATACTTTTAATGATCCATGAAGTTATTAGATATGTTATCTGATAAGCAGAGATTTTTATTTTTTTATTTATACAGTTAATGGACTAGATCAATTTTTTTTTTTTTTTTGCATTTCATTCTGTGCCTCTTTGGGATGCCAACATTAACTCTGATTTGCCTAGTAAGATGCATTTAGACCACAGAGATGTCTTGATTTCAGAAAGTAATATAGAACTTAGTTCTATTGGCCTTTTTCTCTCAATTCAAAATCATCTTATCGAAAGCTAAAATATTCTTGGTATTTGTTCACATTTTACTGTGTTTTGTACATTTAAGAAGTTTTCATTGTTCAATTCTAAATGCTGCTTGGCATATTTGTCTACAGAGCTAGAAAAAAACTATACACTTTGAACACAATGTATGTGAACATAATGATAATTATAGGCATGAAAAGACTTTTAAATAAGCAATGTATAGTATTGGTAAGAATATCTGATAATGGTATTTGAGTAGTTCTTATTTGTTAATGAAAACTAGGCAAGGCTTTGGGTGGGGAAAAGTCTTCTTTAGCCATTCCATTTACCCTTGAAGTATTTAATGAAAATGTGGAAACTTAAGTTGCTGTAATATGTGAGTACCTCAAAATATATAGCAGTTAAGTTTTCAATAACAACAGCCTCATTCCAATATTGGGTGGCAAAGATAAGTTGTTTACTTCTTTGGAGAATAGAACTGTGGTAATCAGAGCCTGGGAAGGGAGTAGAAGAAGAAGGGTTGAGGAGAAGTACAGGGGTGCAGTTGGATGAGAGGAGTAACTTCTAATGTTCTATAGCATAGTAAATAACTATGTTTGACAGCAGTTAAATATTACCAATAACTAATAGAGTATTTTGAATGTTGCAAGCACCGAGACAGATAAATACCTGAGGATATATGCCAATTAAATTGATATGATCCTGACACATTGTTACACATTTTATACACATCTTGAAATATCACCTGTGTCTCATAAGTATGTACAATTAGCTCTGTCAATTAAAAATCAAAATATATATTTTTAAGATTTATTATTTCTTCTGTTAATTACATGATTTGTGAGAATCCCTTTTTTATTTTTTCCTAATACTGTGGGTGAGCCCAGGGGAATTAAGCCACTGAGTTATATCCCAGTTTTTTGTTTTTTTTTTTTTTTTTTTTTTTTGTTAGTTTTTATTGAGGTAGGACCTCTCCTAAGTTGCTAGGCTGGCCTTGAACTTGAGATCCTCTTGCTTCAACCTCAATTGCTCGGATTACAGGCATAGGCCACCACATCTGGCAAGAATCCTTATTCTTATTGTGAGGAGCTGGCTCTTCCTTTACCTGTATTTCCTATCTCTGTGTGGGGTAAACACTAGTCAGTACCTAGGAAGGCTATTGTTCCTGGCAGTGAGGTAAGGACTCCAAAGAATGTGATAAGGAAGAAAATGGAGAGGAGCAACTGGTTGTTTCCTTTCTCTCTAATCTTCAGGTGAGGAATAAAGCAGAGTGACCTTGGTTATAAAGTAGAAGAATGTACTCATAAAACTTCTGAAGAACTTCACCTCTGCAGTGAGCAAGCAGCCTATCCCATATATTCCCCTGCTTGTACATGCTGTGCAGCCCTCTATTGTATCCTGGCTTGCCACCACCAAGGAGCACATGAGTCATAAAATATCCAAACCCTATCTGTTGAATCCTCAAAGTTCCTTCTTTGGGACTGAAAAACCCTTGCAGCCCAGGGGGTTGAACACTGTATTTCTGATTGTGTCCTTTTTTTTTTTTTTTTTTTTTTTTTTTGTATTGTTGTTCTCTTATATAAGTATAGTTAATAAAGATTTGCATTGGAAAGTTAACAAGGGAAATAATTTACAAGCATTTTTGGACATTACAATATCTTCAGAACTCCGTTCCAAACATGTGTTACCTCAACTTATAATAACGAGCTAAATCATTTGCTTAAGTATAAACATAATTCTTTGTGCTTATAGTTAAGCACTTTGATACACCTAATTCAAACAAACAAACAAAAATAAATAAAATCCCCAGGGAAATCTTTGCCAGTAGGAGAAAACCGTTACAACCTCTCAATCTAAATCACATGCCAAAGCTGATATTTAGATTCCAATATCACATATAAATCTAAAATCCTTTTACATTTTCTATGACTTAAATATGCATTTTAGCTCCAGCTTGCAGCATCCCTTTGTCAGGAAGGTGATCAATTATTGCAGGGTTGGAGCAATTCAGAAGTAACATACAATGCCAGGCTTTGTAGCCACATGTAGTCTGGTTATGAGAGTTTATCCTTGTAACAACAGAGAAGCAAATAAAATTTAGGGAAGTTATACATTGGAATTATGTATTTCCATTGTGTCTTTAGAATGAAGAAACTCTCAGGACTTGGGATGTAGCTGGCGGGTAAAATGCTTGCCTTCCCAGGAAAAGGCTCTGTGTTCAATTCTCAGTACTAAGAATAAAAATAAATTAGAATAAAGAAATTTTCAAGCTTTGCTCATTTGTGTTATTAATGAAATGTCCTCTGATAAAATGATGCTCTTTTTTTTTCAACCATAGAACTCTTTTAAGGTCTAAGAAGAGTAGGACTCAGTTAAGTTGAGCAATAAGGACCAAAGTGTTAGCACAGACTTTATTGTGATCCTTAATTCCAATTTATCATTTCCACTCTACTATCCTTAATTTCAAATTATCTTTTCCACTCTACTTTTCGGGGCGTGAAAAGGAGTCTGTCGAGTACACATTATTTGAGAAGATAGAAACTAACTTATAGAAGTATAAAAGAAAACGAATTCCACTTTAAGGATAGTTATGCTCATATTTTCACAGGAGAAGAAATAGGGAGGTAGCTTAATTATAATGACTTAAATGGATTATTGGTTTAATTCTTTTTAATGCAGAAGCTTATAAGATAGACCCATGTCATCAGTACAAGAAAACAGGTTACAGGAAAAGCATATATTTTACAGTGAACATTTGTAGATTGCATATTGGAATAATTTGTATGTATTTATTCAATATATTGCAAACAAGAGAGAGTTAAAAGGTAAAAAAAACTACTAAATACATGCTTGTTTTTATCCCAACCACAGGACAGATTGCTGAGCAATCTGTCATAAAACTTGACTTTTAGTTTCCAAACTTTTCCTGCAGCAAGAAGAGATGGCAGTGCTTGGAAATGGGAAAACTAAAACTGAAAACATCTCAGAAAAAAAATTCTCTGAAGAAACTTCTTTTTTCCTGGGTAGAGTCATGCTACAGGCATCCTGCCAGGGAGATAGACTCCTTGCCACCTAAGCATACTAGCATGAGCATATATAAATCAATCCTTCTATCACACAGATGAAAGCAGAGCAAGCCTACAGGTAACGAAGAACGGTCTGCAATTATTCAGGCTCACCTCATCCCTCTAGTCTAAGAGAAGAGAACTTATTTCTTTCTAAATGAAGTACAAATCCCATAGTAGCAGTTTTGTTTGGCTAACAGGGTCATGTGACTCAGTGTCCATGAGTTTCCAGAGGGCTGTATTGATACCCTTTCCCCTAGAATCCATACAGTACAGCAAGGCCATTTTCCCAAAAGTAATAGTACCACTAATTCTAGACTGGAGAAGAGATGATGGTCATATGCAATCGAAGCAATGTCCTCCTCAAGTGACAAAACCGCAGGAGCACTGTTGGAAAGAAACAGAAATACAAAAGGTCTGATTTGCTTCTGCCATGTACTTGCATATTTGAGATATTTAAAAATTTTAGTGGATATTAAAAGTGTACAGATAAACAGAATAATCTCCAAGTCAGGCTTATTTGAGGTTCTCTCTCTCTCTCTCTCTCTCTCTCTCTCTCTCTCTCTCTCACACACACACACACACACACACACATGCACACACACACTCTTTCAGAATGCTCAATGAAAGAAATCAGCCTTCCTCAGCCTTAAGTATGAAAGAGGTTTCAAAGGCACACACTGGACAATTACTGCAATGCATGAGCCTTGGGTCCATTTATAATATATGGGAATTGTCCTAGATATTCTGAGTATGATGCACAATGTTGATAAGCTAGCCAACTATATATCAAATAGGCCATATTGGAGATATAACCAAAAGGATTGGTGCCCTTAGGGAGCTTTGTATTCTATCTTCTCTAAGCCTTACCCAGGCTCTAAGGTAAAAGATCTTAAAATATTTTGTAGCAAAGTTTTCCATTAATTTTTTTTCCAAAATGAAGTCTTTACTCAGCTGTCCAACATATGCAACAAATAAAAGTAAAACTACTTAAGTTGAGTGTGAGTTTGGGAAGGGAGCTTGCCTAGGCCCAGCTTCTTCCTGCCATTATTCTTGTGTTCAGTCAGAGTTGATCTAACTAATGAAGGAGGCAGGACTCATAGATGTTAAAAGTCTTATTGTGCTGATTTCTATGCCAAATTTTAGTCTGACAATATGATTTTCAGAGTAATTTTTAAATGTGGGAAATTCAACCAAAATTCCCTCAAACAGTAATGATTTGCTATTAGAAAACAAGTAGAACAAATCTTAAAGAACAACGAATAGATTATAGAAAAGAAAATGTTTGCTTTTAACAATGGATATAGTACCATGGAAGAATTGGATAAGCAAAACTTAGACAATAAATCCAAACCTTTCAGTAGAACCCAGCTCTCCCATTGATATAAAAAGCATTCCAGGGACCATAGAGATTTTGAAATCACTGCAGAGGGAATACAAATACAGTTTGTAGAGGTTAATTAGGGCATTAGACGACAATATTGCTTTTGGAAAGTTTTTTGTTTAAATAACTGGATTGCTGAAAGATTTCAAATAGATTTCTGAGAGAAAACAAATGAGTTTTTGGATTTAAATTTAAATAGTTGAAACAAGTTTATCCTAATGTAATATGCCTTAGAATAACTATGAAGATCATCATATATACCGCCCAAAATACAAGAAACATTTTTTTTTCCTCCAACTGAGCAACTAGAGAATTAAAGCATATAGAAAAGAGATTTTTTTAGTCATGTGGAAATTCTTGAAAGTGATAGATGAAGACTGGTAGCTTGAAAAGGGTTAGACAAAGCTGATGTCATAGTGTTTACTTCCAAATGTTCAATGACAGTAAATGTATTTCTCTCCAAGCCCTAAGAGCAGTTTAAAGATGTTATCTAATTAATCCATTCATTTAAAAAAATGATACTTATATCACCCCATGAGATAGTCATCTGTTCTACTGCAATTATGCTGAGAGAATCAAGGAATGTATGACAAAGGACTTGTCATTCATCCACTTAGCAAACAGATACAAGGCAATGTCACTATCTGTAACAGGTGCTGAGGATAAGCAGCAAATAAGATATAATCTCTGTGAGAATTGCACAGTTCAAGGTAAAATAGATATAGAGATCATGTCAGCATGATATAGGTATTCTGAGAAGTAACTACAACATTATATTTGGAAAGATAATTAAGAGGATGTTCAGGAAGGGTTTGTCATCTATAGGGAACCTAGATATACAAGTTGGCCAGGAGAGGAGAGTGATGAAAGAATGTTCCATTGAGAGGGGTCACAATATGCAAAAACCTAAGGGCCAAATACAAAGGTCATGTTAGAGGCTCAGGAATCATTCAGTGTCACTGAAGTAAGAGTTAGAGAAGGGGTGTTATGATATTATGCTGATAACATAAACAGAATCTAGACAATGAAAGGCCACAAATAGCATGTCAGGGATTTGAGGCATTATATAAGGCTTTCAAGCAAAAACTGATTTTTGCTGGATCTGAATATAAAACAGATTGTTCGGACTGGAAGTGGAGAAGGGTGTGAAGGTGAGCAAGACTGTATGCAAGGAGAACAATGAAGAGTGAACAGTTCTTCAGTAAGAGAATTTAAAATTTCATTGGGACCAAACAGAGGTAGCAGAAGTGAGGACAGAGAAAACTGCCCCAATCCAACTGGTCTTTATAGGGCCCAGCAGATAAGACTTCACAGCAGGAAGGACAGAGACCAAAAGAAGGGAAGTAGGAAGCCTTCTGGGTTTTTGGTCTTGGCATTGGGTGTCCTTAAATGGGGAATACAGGCTGGATTCTGGTTGATGAATTTAGTTTTTAACATGTGGAACTTGGGGTTTCTGTGATTCCCCAAGAGAAATTCTTGTGTTTTCTCTATTATTTTCTTTACTTTTTAGGTACTAGGGATTAAACTCAGGAGCACTCTACCACTGAGCTACATCACCAACCTTTTTCATTTTCTGAGTCAGGGTCTCTTTAAATTGCTGAGGCTGGCCTCAAACTTCTGATCCTCCTGCTTCAGTCTCCTGAGTAGCTGTTATTATAGTTGTGCACCACGCACCTCTTGGAATTTTTGTTCTCATCATGATCCTACTTTGTTCAATGTAACTGCATTAGATGAAATAGGACAAATTGAAGGAAAGATTATATACTGAAGGCAAATATTGATGAGGAAAAGGGAGGTAATTGGAAAACAAACCACTGAACCAGTGAAATAAAATGAAATGCCAGGTACATCGGCTCACACCTGTAATCCCAGCCACTTGGGAGACCAAGACCGAAGGATCACAAGTTGAAAGCTAACCTTCACATCTTAGTGAGACCCTGTCTGAAAAATAAAAATTAAAATGGACTGAGAATGTAGTCCAGTGGTAAATCACACCTGGGATCAATCTCCAGTACCAAAAGGGAAAGAAAAGAAAGGGAGAAAAAAGACACTACTCAGTGAAATGGAATTACAAAATCATAGTATCATAAGTACTGTGAGTAGTTTTCCATATTTACAAGATTAAAGAAGCAAGCAACACCTGAATTGCATGTTGTCAGTATAAATTCACGGAGGCAGAGCACGAACACCTGTGTGTACACAAAGAAGTCAGTGGAAACATGAGATTAGTAGAAAATAATGTCAGACCACCTACCTGACATGGTTAGCCAATAAGATTGGCTGTCTTGACTTGATTGACCTGATTGGCCTCAGTGTCAGTGTTCATCTCTTAAGGACATATGTACATCTCATATTGAATATTCTGAGGTTTCTTGACAGGAGATTTTTAGTGACGAAAAGATCCGGTTCTGAAAGACTATCTTTATTAGGCATGAAACTTTGTTGGTCTATTTTTTTTTAACCATCATGACATACGCAGAATGGAAATATTCTTTAAATTTAAGAGTTAATGGATTTCCTTTTCCATGTAATATATACTAGATAATTGTCCAATCTTGACAATTAAAAAATAAAAAACAAATAACAGAAGTTGAAAGAACTCAGAGGAAGAGTCAAAAGTACTAATATCTGTATGTTATAAAGCAGAGAATAAAAAATGAGTGTTTATGATATATGGAACAGAAAATAAAATTATGAGTACTATTTAATGTTCAAATATAAGAATTTAGGAACAAAATGATAGAAATCTTGTATGCTACATCACCTAAAGATTAAAATATAGCTACCAATTCATCACAGTGCTTGGCTGCAGTCATGACAATGGTATGAATGTGTGTGAACAGAGAGTGTGTCAATCAGAAAGAACATACCATTAAAATGCACTATTGTGTTCCTAAAAAAGTCAAGGGAGACCTGTACACTTGTGAAAGGATCACTCAAAATACATTGAGTGAGAAACTTTGCTGAAGGTCACATGCACTCCATGTGTTATGGAATGTGGTTCTTGATATGTTCTGTTACAGAGGCAATGGCTGTCTTGGAAACATTAAATGGAGAGCATGTTAAGAGAGATGGATTACCTCTTAACTGAAAGCCATTTTGCAGCAATGAACTGTTTGGAATTGTATTTCTTACAGGCGTCCTTCACTCTTTCTCAGGGTCCCATGACTTTAGGGCACTCACAGTACAGGCCAGCTTCCACTCCCAGGCTTGGTGTTCTTTTCCTCAGATTTCACTGTCATGATGTAGAAGATGGAAGATGGAAACGACAATGCCTGTCTGAAGGAGCAAGTGGATTAGGGTTCTTGAAATGTTCTGTGACAGAGGCAATGCTATCTTGGGAACAGTGAATGGAGAGCATGTTAAGAGAGATAGATTACCTCAGAAGTGATAGCCAATTACAGAGCACTGAAGTGTTAGGAATTGGCAGGGCTCGAGTAGGTCTTTCTTTTCTTCTCTGACTTAGGTCTTTCATAGTAAAGGCCAGCATCCACTCCCAGGCATGCTGTTCTTTCCTCAGATTTCAGTGTCATGATGTAGAAGATGGAAGAAGGAAACGACAATGCCTGTGTGGAGCAGCAACTGGATTAGGATTCTGAGAAGTTCTGTGACAGTCAATGGTTGTCTTGGGAACATTAAATGAAGAGCATGTTAGTAGCAATGTATGACCTCAGAAGTGACAGCCAATGAAGATGCACTGAACTGTTAGGAATTGGCAGGTCTCCAATGGGTCTTTCTTTCTTCTGGGGGTTCCATGACTTCAGGGCATTCAGAGGACAGGCCAGCATGCACTCCCAGGTTTGGAGTATTTTTCCCCAAATTTTACTGGCATACTGTAGAAGATGGAAGATGGAAATGATGATGACTGTTTGAAGTAGCAGCTGGGTTAGTGTTCTTGAAATCTTCTGTGACAGAGGCAATGGCTATCTTGGGAACATGAAATGGAGAGCATGTTAGAAGAGACATATAACCTCTAAACTGAAAGGCATTGATGGAGCACTGAACTGTTAGGAATTTTCAGGTCTCAAATGGGTCGTTCTTTCTTTTTCAGGATCCCATGACTTTTAGGAATTTCATAGTAAAGGCCAGCTTCCACTCCCGGGCGTGGTGTTCTTTTCCTCAGACCTTCAGGTCATGATGTAGAAGATGGAAGGTGGAAAGAACAATGCCTGTATGAAGCAGCAACTGCATTAGGGTTCTTGAAATGTTCTGTGACAGAGGCAATGGCTCTCTTGAGCACATTAAATGGAGAGTGTATCAAGAGAGATGGATTACCTCTGAATTGAAAGCCACATATGGAGCACTGATCTGGTAGGAATTTGCATGTATCAAGTGGGTCTTTCTTTTTCAGTGTCCCATGACTTTAGAGCCTTCATAGTATGGGAAGCTTCCACTCCCAGGCATGGCGTTGTTTTCCTCAGATTTTACAGTCATGGTGTGGAAGTTGGAAGATGGAAACAACAATGCCTGTGTGAAGCAGCAAAGGGATTAGGGTTCTTGAAATGTATTGGGACAGAGGCAATGGCTGTCTTGGGCACATCCCATGGAGAGTATGTGAAGAGAGATGGATTACCCCTGAACTGAAAGCCATTGATGGAGCACTGTAGTGTTAGGAATTTGCAGGTCTCAAATGGGTCTTTCTTTCTTTTTTGGTGTCCCATGACTTTAGGGCATTCATAGTACAGGCCACCTTCCACTCCCAGGCGTGGTGTTTTTTTTTTCTCAGATTTTTCTGTCATGATGTAGAAGATGGAAGATGGAAGCAACAATGCCTGTGTGAAGTACCAACTGCATTAGGGTTCTTGAAATGTTCTGTGACAGAGGCAATGGCTGTTTGGGGCACATTAAAGAGAGAGCAAGTTAGGAGAGATGGATTACCTCTGAAGTGAAAGCCATTGATGGAGCACTGAACTGTTAGAAAATTACATGTCTCAAGCAGGTCTTTCTTTTGTTTTCCGGGTCGCATAACTTTAGGGCATTCATAGTAAAGGCCAGATTCAACTCCAAGGTGTGGTGATCTTTTCCTCAGATTTTACAGTCATGATGTATAGATGGAAGGCGGAAATGACAATGACTGTCTGAAGCAGCATCTGGATTAGGGTTCTTGAAATGTTCTGTGACAGAGGCAATGGCTCTCTTGAGCCCATTAAATGGAGAGTGTATCAGGAGAGATGGATTACCTCTGAACTGAAAGCCACTTATGGAGCACTGATGTGTTAGGAATTTGCATGTGTCAAGTGGGTCTTTCTTTCTTTTTCAGTGTTCCATGATCTTAGGGCATTCATAGTATGGGAAGCTTCGACTTCCAGTGGAGGTGTTCTTTTCCTCAGATTTTACTGTCATAATGTAGAAGTTGGAAGATGGAAATAACAATGCCTGTCTGAAGCAGCAACTGGATAAGGGTTCTTGAAATGTTCTGTGACAGAGGCAATGGCTGTCTTGGGCACATCCCATGGAGAGCATGTGAAGAGAGATGGATTACCTCTGAACTGAAAGCCATTGATGGAGCACTATGGTGTTAGGAATTTGCAGGTCTCAAATGGGTCTACCTTTCTTTCTTTTTTGGTGTCCCATCACTTTAGGGCATTCGTAGTACAGGCCAGTTTCCACTCCCATGCCTGATATTCTTTTTCTCAGATTTTTCTGTCATGATGTAGAAGATGGAAGATGGAAACAACAATGGCTGTATGAAGCAGCAACTGGATTAGGGTTCTTGAATGGGTCTGTGACAGAGGCAATGGCTGTCTTGGGCACATTACATGGAGAGCATGTGATAGAGATGCATTAACTCTGAACTGAAACCCATTAATGGAGCACTGAAGTGTTAAGTTTTTGCAGGTCTCAAGTGCATCTTTCTATTTCAGAGTTCCATGAATTTAAGTCTTTCATAGTAGAGGCAGTTTCCACTCCCATTCGTGGTGTTCTTTTTTTTTTTTTTTTTCAGATTTCTCGGTCATGATGTAGAACATGGACGATGGAAACAACAATGCTAGTATGAGGCAGCTACTGGATTAGGGTTCTTGAATGATCTGACAGAGGCGAGGTCTGTCTTGGAAACATTCAATGGAGAATCTGTTAGGAGAAATGGATTACCACTGAAATGGACGCCTTTAATGCATTACTGTAGTGTTAGGAATTTGCAGGTCTTAAATGGCTCTTTCTTTCTTACTTTTCTGGTGTCCCTTGATTTTAGGGCATTCATAGTAAACTGCAGTTTCCACTCCCAGTCATGGTGTTCTTTTCCTCAGATTTTACTGTCATGATGTAGAAGATGGAAGATGGAAATGACAATGACTGTCTGAAGCAGCAACTGCATTAGAGTTCTTTACAGGTCTGTGACAGAGGCAATGGCTGTCTTGGGATCATCCAATGGAGAGCATGTAAGGAGAGATGGAGTACCTCTGAAATGAAAGCCATTGATGGAGCACTGTACTGTGAGGAATTGGCATGTCTCAAATGCAACTTTCTCTCTCTTTTTCTTTTTTGGTGTCTCATGACTTTAGGGCATTCATAGTAAAGGCCAGCTTCCACTCCCAGGTGTGGTGTTCTTCACCTCAGATTTTCAGGTCATGAAGTAGAAGATGGAAGATGGAAATGACAATGCCTCGCTGAAGCAGCGAATTAGTGTTTTTGAAATGTTCTGTGATAAAGCCAAAAGCTGTCTTGGGAACTCTCAGTGGGAAAGCGCCCCTTGAGACTTCCCAGTTGCTATGGGAACTTATCTGTTCAAACAGAGGTTCTGTGACACTCATGGAGTTCTTCACTTCTTGACCATGAGGTTTGGATGCCAGGTGTAGGAGTTAGAAGTTTATCAAAGCAAGCTGGTCATCATAATCGGGTTGCCCCTACTTATGACCCTGTTTTGCTTGCTTTGCACAAACTTTCTCCCAAAACCCCTTTCATTGATCACACTGAGAAGGCTTGTGGTCATTGCACTCCATAGTGTAATAGCCTGTTTGGGTCCCATCTGCTGCCACCTGCAGGGTGGTTGATTGAGGAAACCAGATGAGGGGCCATGGGGGATGAGAAAAGTCAGAAATCCAAGGGGTGAAAAAGCTGGAACTGGGTGTCGATTACACTCTGGTAGAGTGCAACGGTCAGGAGCCAGCTCAACACGTTTGTTATATAAGTTTCATACTTAAAAGGTTTTTTTTGTGAGAAAATTTGGGCAAAGCCATCAAAACCAAGGTCATATGTATGACCAGTCCAATTATGAGTAGCAGCTTGTGCCCATAACGTTCCACCGCTGAGCCCTGCCACCTGAACCACAAGTTCAAGAACTGAATAGCTCCCTGGGTGGGACAGGTGGAACAGGTCTTCACCCAAGAAACTGGGCAGTCTTGACCAGCGCCTTGCATCAAGAATTCCCACGAGGGGCATCACCTCCCGGGACAATTAAAGAACCCTAATTTAGTCATTGCTCCCAACAATTGCCTAAATGTTATTCTATATGTCCATCAGTGTTGAGGAAAACACTTCAAGTTGCTGCTGAATTTACATCCTAATGACTGGGTTCCAGTTTGAGCTCACTGGCAATTTTGGAAGCAATATTTTTGAATGCCTTGGATTTCTCTGATATGGGCTTAAAGCGGACCCCGTTTAAAGACAGTCTGGGAAGTTTACATACCTCCATCTCCCACTGCACCACTTTCTCGGTGTACCCATCTCCATAGATGCAAAGGAGCAGAAAGGGCGTCTTGTGCATATATTGGCAGTTGTTGGCATCTAGCACCTTGCGGATTTCCCTCATGATGTCACTAGGATCCATGGCACTAGTGATTTTCATGCCCCAGGTGAAGTGCAGGGAGCAAGGTTTTGCTTGTTGGTTCTCCTTTCTCTGCTCAGCAGAGACATGTTGACTTGAACCCTTATATCTCACGGTCTTCTCAGACTCAGTTGGAGGCCTTCTTGTGAATTTAGATGTTAACTTAGTAAAAACACCAGTGGTGCCTCTTCTTTGAGTCTGGGGCAATGCTTCAGCTGGATGGAAGCAGCTGGGTGAGGCAAGAGGACCTTCGTGTGTTGCAGTTTGGGATTCCCGGGGCTGGCGGTGGAACATTCTACGAAGGACACTGGCTCTGGGGAAGCAGATGCAGCCCCGGGTGGAGGTACTTGGGACACTGTGGGTTGAAGTCACTGGAGGGCTCTGAGCAGGGAAGTTGCTGTTGTTCTGACCATTCTGGCTCACTGAACGTGTGTCTGCTTTGGTTGTTTTGCGGCAAATGTACTTACTCCACAGTGTCCTCCCTCCAGATGGTGTGCTGCTCTTGTAGGCAGCAGGCATTTTCTTGAATTCAGGAGTCTCCAGCTCCTTGGGACTGGTGGTGATCCCAGGTAGGGGCCTGGCTGGAGAAATTCCCTTTCCTCCCACAGCACTGCCACCGGATTTCTGGGAGGCCATTTGATGTTCTCTGAGGTGACTCTGGGCAGTGCTGGTCAGATATGGCCCAGTTCCAGCATGGTCCAGGGACTGTGTCTGCTTCTGAGTGGAAACGCTTCGCTGCACTTTGCGGTGAGGAGGCCAGCTGGTGCTCTTTCTGAGGACCCTGCTTGGCAGCAGCTTAGCCAATGAGATGTTTCTGTGGAAGATGGCCACATATGGACCAACAAGAGGTTGGAGGACATCAAGGCCTCTGTTGATCCACCTGTCTCCCATAATTTCGGCCAGGGTGCTGCGCTTAGTTGGATTGAGCACCAGCAAGCGTTTCAGCAGATTTTCACATTCTGTTGACATGTACAGAGGGATTTGGTATCTACCTTGTAGCACTCTGTCTCTAATTTCTCTCACATTGTCCCCAACAAAAGGAAGCGACCCGGTGACTAGGGTGTACAGAACCACGCCAAGACTCCACACATCCACTTCGGGACCATCATACTCTATGCGCTGGAAGAGCTCTGGAGCTGCGTAGGGCGGACTGCCGCAAAACGTGTCGAGTTTACACCCAAGTGTAAACTCGTTGCTGAGTCCAAAATCGGCTACCTTGATCTTCATCTGTGAGTCTAATAACAGATTGTCCGCCTTCAGGTCTCGGTGGGCGACCTGCTTTTGGTGACAATATTGGACTGCAGACACGACCTGCCGGAATATAGATCTTGCCTCCTCTTCCTGCAGCCTTCCTTTGTTGGCCAGATAGTCCAAAACTCCCCCTCCACTGGCGTACTCCAGGACCAAACAGAGTGCTTTTTCGCAGTCCAGAGCTTCATAGAGCTTCAGGATGTGTGGGTGGTCTAACATCTTGAGGATTCTCACCTCTCTGTACATCTTTTGGAGGACTTGTGGCTTCAGATGTCTCTTATCGATGATCTTGATTGCCACTTCTTTACCTGTGATGACGTGACGGGCCAGCATGACTTTGGCGAAGGTCCCCTTGCCAAGGGTTTTCACTACTGTATAATCTCCAATGCGAGGTGGTTTACCTGCAGAGGAAGCTGTGGATTTTGGGCGCTGTGCTCCAGAGTGCCCGGTCTGGGAGGTGTCTTCTGCCCGTCTAGATCCATGCGAGGGGTGCATGGTTTGACCCAAGTTGATGATCGATGGGTCTGGATGTCCCTGGAAAGTTTAGGATAGGTTAGGGCTAGGCAAGGACAGGGGTTGGGGGAAAACAAGGAGAGAGTTGGAGATGGGTTGGGGAAAAAACAGCCACAACTGCCTTTTACCAACAAATACCGTGCCCAGTTCAAAAACTCGCTCTGGGAACATCAAAGGCCAAAAGGCAAATGAGGAGTGGTTCTAGGTCCACTCATTTCTAGGATTCTCATTCTATTATCTCCTAGGCAATCAATGCAGTCATAAAGGTACTGACTGCATAAAGAGTGGTCATATGCACCCTAAGTGGACCAAGGACCCAGGCACTTACTCTGTCTATGGAACTTGACAGTTTGGGGGTCAAGACCTGATGAAAAAGAGAACTATTTTTTTTTCCAGAAATATTCAGCTGGACATAAACACACTTGACAATTCAATTTGGATGGTGAAGTTGATTGGTGAAAGCACTGGGGTTGTAAGAGTGGTCCACTTTACCTTTTGAATATAACCCTGGCTGCTTATTTTAAAAGGGAAATGTTTTTCTTTTCCCCTTCTCCCTGTCTCCCTCCCTAACCTGGGGGCATGGAACAAGATTACCTTGAGTTATCTGTTCTCCACAGGAAGGAGAAATCACCAGAAGAACTAGGAAGTGATGAGCTCCCAGATCAACTAGTTAATCATAACACACACTCAGGATGCACCTGGGAACCCCTGGTCAGGGCACACCCGGAGTGGAGCCTTTGAATAGTCTCCTTAAAGACCCTCTGTTTTCCCTGATGGGCAGAATCAAATCTTCTGGCACAGGAGTCCCCTGTGTTTCCCCTTTGCTGGCAAAGCAATAAACCTCCTTTCACCTTGATCTCAAAACCTTCTCCTCATTATTGCATGGCCATAAGGGACAAGGCCCAAGGTTTTTGGTAACAGGTCAGGGACCCAGGCTCTAGTGTATTGCTCATCTGCTTTTTTCCCCTAGTGTCTTTCAAAAGTCTTCAAAACTCCTTTATTCAATCATTGTAGGGGCCGCAACATGCAAATACTAGTTTCACCTCTCTTCTTTGTAAAAGTTGTCTTGCATTTCTGCCAAATACCTGTATCTTTCAAGGAGATTATTAATTTACTTCCAGTATTGAACATGTAGGCTTTTTAATATCAGTAAAGAAACAAAATAAAATGTGTCACACATGTGGCCACTTAATACTTACAAGTCATTCTCAAAATAAACCCGGATGCAATTTCAAGTGCAGCCGCACTCCATCTGCTGAAATTTTATATCTTACCCTATGGTATGATTTTTGGAAATTAAGTCATTTTTTGAACAAATACAAAATATTCAAAAATGGGCCTGGCATATGCTTTGTACTCATCAACTACTTGTGGAATAAATGGTTTACCATTGCTTTGTATTCTTAATTACCAGAAGAGTGTGTGTGTGTGGGGGGGGGGGCACATGCACATCAATGCAGCATTTCCTTGTTAATAGCAGTCTTCTTGTTCATATTGAATGCTTTCACACATTATATTCTAATAGTGCTACACACATCTGGTGTCAATGTAACAGTGGTCCACCTTGTGTTTTGAATAAAGCTCTTGACGCTCTGCCCCTGTAACTCATTTTTTAAGTAGATATGTTTTTATTCTCTTCTTCTCTCATTGCTCCTCCCTAATTTCAGGGGGAACAGGATTATCTTTTTTTCCCCATTTCAGGCAGATTTCTCTCTCTGAGTGTTCACACCCACCAAAGGAAGGACGTAATCCAGACTTTGGGGATGGTACCAGAAGATCTCAGAAATGATTCTCCCAAATTAACAAGTGAATTACAACTCCAGACAGAGAACATGTAGAATGTAGCCTTTGAATCACCTCTTTATAAGCCCCCTGTTCCTGCTGATAGGCAGAATCACAGCCTTTGGGACAGAAGTCTCCTGTGTTTCTCTTTTGTTAGCAAAGCAATAAGCCTTCGTTTTCTTTTCTCTCAAAACCGTGTCCTCCTTATTGGACTGGGCTTTCAACAATATCAAGATGCTATAACGAATTCAAAATACATACTATTTGCAATTAGTAGACAGGTATCATTTGAGTCTACCAGATTTGTACAATAACTATTAAATGTTCTCCCATATTAAGTGGCTGATACTGTGAATACTTTAACCTTTTCTCAGTGACTCATGTTCACCTCTAGCAACATCAATAAATGTAAGATTTCAAGCCTATGGGCCTTCCATAAGCTTCCATCAGCTCTCAATAGAGGTCTGACACATTGTTTTGTTTTGTTGGTTTTTTGTTTGTTTGTTTTTTTGGTGTTGTGTTTTGGTATTAAACACCCACTGAAAAACTTAGATTATTTGTCTAAATTTTATGTTGTGACCATATAATTTAAGATTCAAAGTGAAACATTTTGAGAGTTAAAAAAGGGGGGCATAAGAAGTAGTCAACAATAAAATTATACATTATTTGGAACATTTTATATTGGCTGATGATTAGCTTTATTTTCTCACTATGCCTATACAATGGTATAGTTAAAAAGTAATGATTCTAGTAAAACAACAGTTCCATTTAAAACAAGTAATGGTTTTATTTACTACAATGGTTCTAGTCAAAAACTCATTTTAAATCAAATATTTTATGCAAATTAAAATTCCAAAAGTTCATAAGTACCAAAGTGTCTTTAAAAAAGATAAAATCTTTATATTGGCTATAAACTCTTGAAGCATGATAGCTCTTTGTATACATCCATGTTCTTTAATCAGATTCTTAACCTCATGTGTTCCTTAATCTCATGTCAGAGATATTTTTTCTGAAGAATATATTTTTAAAGAAGATCTCATTTAAAAACTTCAGTGCATTTCCCACAATCCTGGTCATGCATAAATTTTATAATTAATATTTGCCTATATTGATTTTCTCAGTTGACTCTTTTCAGCATATTATATTTTTAATCAGGAAAACAATCTTTCTACAATTAGTGATATACCTGTTAAACTCAGTGAGAATTATTATAAAGAATATCTTAAATTCAAATTTTTATTTAAAAATATGTATATATTTTAGCCAAGTATTTTTATAGGTCTCCCTTCTCTTCAAAGTGCCTCTCTTCATCTAATGTTTTCTCCATGCAAAATGTGCTAACATGTTATCTCTGTTTATGATTCTTTCTACAGTAGTGCCAAATTTAGATGATATAAAACTATAATCTTTATTTCACGTCATTAAGGTTGTTATGATTTGATTCTGTGTCCTTTCCAAAAGTCACGTTGAAATTTATTGTCATTGAAAAAATATTATGAGGTAAGTTTGTTGAGGTGATGAGGCTCTGCCCTCATAAGTGGATTATGCTGTTATGGTGGGAATAGGATTTCATAACAGGGTAAGTTGGTGCCCCCTTACCCTTCTATACCCTCTGCCATGGGATGACCCGGCAAGAAAGTTATCACCAAATGCTGTCTCATGGATCTTGGACTCTCAGCTTCCTGAATAGTAAAATATAAGTTTCTGTGATATGTTACTATCACAGCACAAAATAACAGAATCTGTAACTTTCTAATTAAAAATAAATGTCCGGAGTTGGAACATGGCGGTGGGTGCGGAAGGAGCAATCCCATGACCTCCTCAGCTATGCTGGCAAAAAGAGACTTCAGAATGTCTGGATGCTGTCTGCTCAGGAACGCCTAGCAATGTTGGGCTGAGGTGGTACCTAAGTGAGCAGTTTGAGTGTCTCAGAGGCCACAGTGTGCTCAGGTAAGGGTGAATCCAGGCCACCTGGAGCGTGGAGTTACTGGCTGGTTGATTTGTGACCCGCCACCCACCCACCGCGACTCAGTGCTACAGAGACCCTTGAGCAGAGTAGAGAAACAAAACTTTGGAGCTTTGGAGGATCTTTTGAGTGGTGCCAAAAGAGCCTCCATGGTCCAGCAGACCGACAGCTGAGGTAGGATTTAGGAGATACAGACCAGACCCAGTCTTCCCATCGGACACCCTGGCAAGGAAACCAGGGTCCACCCTGGCAGAGAACTGATGTCATCAGAGTTCGGGGGATGGATCCCTCCACAATGAAATTGGCGACCACAGCGCTGACAGCGGAGGCATTTTTCACAAGCTCCTGGGGGCGTGGCTACCTGAGGGAATTAGGCAAAATAAGCCAATGGCCCCTAGCTCCAGTGCTCCACAACCTTGGGGTCTGGGTGAACAGCAAATAGAGAGAGTGCCCAGTCTTTCAAGAGAACAGGGTACCCAGGGGGCTGTAGGCCTGGAGTGTAGCTAGATCTGTGGAAAATGGCACCAGTGAGTGGGGCCTGGCGGGCTGGAGAAGCATGGGTGGAGGGGGTGGGGGGGCTGCTGGTGACCAAGAACGGCCCTGGGCGACCAGGATTGGTGAGCCACCCAGCTGGGGAGGACGAGCTGTCTCACAGGGATTGTTTCTTGCATCTTGAGGGCAGAAGTTTGGCCCAGAGGGCACAGCTCCACTTACTGGAAGAAACTCTTAAGACTGCATTTATGTTTGTTTGTTTGTTTGTTTCAACTTTTAATTTTATCCCCTTTTCCTTTATTCTTCCTATTTTTTCTTTCTCTCTATCTCTCTCTTTAATGACTTCTTCCTTCTGCTTCCCCTAGCTTTCCTCCCAAGCATTACGACTTCAATTATGCGTAATTTACTAAATGCATATAGGTGAATGTTCCGAGGTGGTCTACAGTACTCCCAAGTCCCTAGCTACCCCCAAATACTCCAGTCCATTCTCCTGTAAATATCCCACTTCAGTAGAGCAATCTTCCAAGGTTGCTAAGATATACCAATCCCCATACCATCATATCACCAGACCCAAACATAAAGTCCTAAGACCAAACCGTTGATCGCTATATGCCATCAGAATCTGTATGTCATTTATGAAATGAATGTATTTGCTTTAAAGTACACTTCTCAGAGGAGGACATACAGTCAATCAACAAGTACATGAAAAAATGCTCACCATCTCTAGCTGTCAGAGAAATGCAAATCAAAACCACCCTAAGATACCATCTCACTCCTGTAAGATTGGCAGCCATTATGAAGTCAAACAACAACAAGTGCTGGAGAGGAGTGGGGAAAAGGGTACACTTGTACATTGCTGGTGCACCAATCTGCAGCCAATTTGGAAAGCAGTATGGAGATTTCTTGGAAAGCTGGGAATGGAACCACCATTTGACCCAGCTATTCCCCTTCTCGGTCTATTCCCTAAAGACCTAAAAAGAGCATGCTACAGGGACACTGCTACATCGATGTTCATAGCAGCACAATTCACAATAGCAAGACTGTGGAACCAACCTAGATGCCCTTCAATAGATGAATGGATAAAAAAAGTGGCATTTATACACAATGGAGCATTACTCTGCATTAAAAAATGACAAAATCATAGAATTTGCAAGGAAATGGATGGCATTAGGCAGATTATGCTAAGTGAAGCTAGCCAATCCCTAAAAAACAAATGCCAAATGTCTTCTTTGATATAAGGAGAGTAACTAAGAACAGAGTAGGGACGAAGAGCATGAGAAGAAGATTAACATTAAACAGGGATGAGAGGTGGGAGGGAAAGGGAGAGAGAGGGGAAATTGCATGGAAATGGAAGGAGACCCTCAGGGTTATACAAAAGTACATACAAGAGGAAGTGAGGGGAAAGGGAAAAATAATACAACAGGGAGAAATGAATGACAGTAGAGGGGGTAGAGAGAGAAGAGGGGAGGGGAGGGAAGGGGAGGGGAGGGGGGATAGTAGAGGATAGGAAAGGCAGCAGAACACAACAGACACTAGTATGGCAATATGTAAATCAATGGATGTGTAACTGATGTAATTCTGCAATCTGTATATGGGGTAAAAATGGGAGTTCATAACCCACTTGAATCAAAGTGTGAAATATGATATATCAAGAAATTTGTAATGTTTTGAACAACCAACAACAAAAAATTTTTTAAAAAAATTAAAAAAATAAAATTCAGAGACATTTATAATCTCAAAACCTAATACATGAGGATGAATTGCCAAATATATTGAAGGTCAAAGAGAAGTGTAGAAAGACACCCATAGAGGAAATATTTAGCCAAAGATCTCAAAGTCATAAAAACCTAAGTCACCAAGGCTGGTATGATGACCTGGGACACTGTATAGGCTGGATCAAGGTAGGTAGGAGTGATTAATCATACATACCTTATGAATAGTATTGTGGCTGCCAATCTCATGTGGTTGGGGGGAAAATGAAAGCTAGAAGAATTTACCCACATGATCTTGTATCATAAATAATTTTACTTGTAATGGAATTTTTCTATAAGCCTGGAAACTTTCCTAACCCTTCTTTTACATAAACTTCCTGTAATACATGGTGCAGAAAGAACTCTATTCATTCTCCACTCAAGAATGGGTGAATAAACAATAAAGAAGCCATGGGATAAACCTCACCAAAATACCACCAGAGAGAGAGACCGGGCTCAGATGTAAGACAAGAGAGAGAGGAAGGAGGAATATGGGGGAGGGGAAGCAGAGACAATAACAAGAAAAACAAATGGCAAACAAAATTTAAGAAAAATACTTTTGCAGAGAAGATTTAAAATACTTCAAAATTTAATTAACTAATTACTTCTGTAAAACAGGAGCATAAAGCAAAAATGAAAGTTCAAGCAAGACAATCCTATCCAAATCCTAATGACATTTTTTGCAGAAATAAAAAAATCCATCCTAAAGTTCATACAGAATATCAAGAAACACTGAATAGACAAAACAATATTGAAAAAGAAGAACACTCTTTCGCTTCGCTCCGGGCGGAGAGGCTGAATGTGTAATCAGCAGTGGATTGTAAGTACCCGAGGCAAAGAAAGCTCAGTGTGCCCCGCCTTTTTTTTCTTTTTTTTTTTTTTCTTTTTTCTTTTTTTGAATATTTTTTATACAGGGAGAGTTTGTGGATTGGGATTGTTGGCGGGGCTGTGGTTTCTGTGCCGAAAATCCACTCCGCGGGAGCCGCCATTTGCTTTCTGCTTGCTGTCTTGATGGCTCTGTATACACTGTCCGGCAGCCGCACCTAGAGGTTGGAGCTGGGCTGCGTGCCGAGCCCTGTCCTCCAAAGGCTGGACTGCAGCCTCGAGCGTCTCGGTGGCCTGTTCGCCGCTGCACCTTCGGGCAGAGCCTGCTCTGGGGTCGTTCTGCACCCCCCTGCCAGGGGACCCGTGCTCCGGAGGAGGGGGACGGAGAGCCGCGGCGGCAGCCGCTTGGGCCCCTGGGGCCGGGTACCGGGCTGAAGAGCTGCGGAGGCCAGGGCAGCTCTGCTACGGTCGCAGACAAGCGCGGCGCTCCTGAGCGCGGCCCAGAGACAGAGGCGACGGCGGCAGGGTTTCATTTCTAGAAATCTGGACTGGAAACAGAAGCAGCAGTTTGTATAATCCCAAGAACTTGCTTATACCAGGAAGCTGTAAGGGCAACATGAATATCATTGAGGAGATGTAACATGGTGGCAGGCGCAGAGAGATCAAGTCTCTGACATCTTCAACTGCGCGGGCATAGGGAGCCGTAAACTGTCTAAATGCTGTTTGCTCAGGATCACTAGGCAATGCTGAGCTGACGTGGATCTGGGGTGTACAGGCTGGGCCCCTCAGAACACACACACAGAGCCTGAATCGGAGGCAATTAAGCTCCGGTTCGCCTGCTTCGTGTGACTCAGCACTAACGATCCCGCTGAAATAATTGGCCGGCCCTTAGGAACTTACAGAGGTAAAAGCCAACCGAGCCTTCATAGGCAGTGGCCACAGGACTGAAACGGGGATTGGGAGAGACAGTCAGGACCCACCCGTTGCATTGGTCACCCGGCAAAGGGAACAAACGGTCACCATTTGCATGGGATATCACCATGGCAGAGAAATGGCATCACGGGTGGAGGAGATAACTGCATTGAAACCAGCGAGACAGGTGTGTAATCCCCTAGTCATCTCTCTCCACACAGCAGGGAAAACTTAAGGGCCACTCCCAGCTCTCCTGTGAACGCAATAACCAGACCGAGGGAATCAGGAGTGGCGCGGGACTCGCGGCGCAGAACTCCTGGCTACCGCTCCCACCAGTGCTGACAACTGAGGTCTCTTGCACCAGCTACCGGGGGCGTGGCTACAGGAGGGCAAGCAAATTCGCTGGGGGATCTCAGCCCCAAGCTCTACAAACTTAGGGTCTGAGGGAGGCAAACAGGGAGAGTGAGCCCAGGTGTTCATGAAAACAGGGCTCCCAGGAGCAGCAGACCTGGCATGTAGCCAGTATTGTGGTGAGCACCACAGGTGAGCATGGCCTGGCTTGAGGAAACACAAGACAAGGCCCTAGACACTCAGGATTGGAGACCCGCCCAGTCTAGGAGAAAGAGCTGCTGCACAGTGAATGGTTCCCACCTATTGAAAGGAGAAGCTTGGCCCAGTGGGCACAGCTCCACCTACTGGAAGAGAAGTTAATAGAACTCTAGGACTGCATTTATTATTATTATTATTATTATTATCATTTTTTTCTTTTCTTTTTCTTTTTTTTTCTTCTTTTTCGTTGATTTTCAATTTTTATTTGTTGTTGTTCTTTAACTTTTTTTCAATGTTTCTATTTTTTTTATTTTATTATTATTATTTTTTAAATTTTAATTTTCATTTTTTATTATCACTATTATTTTTGTTAAAAATTTTTTTTCGTCTTTTCTTTCTTTATTATCTAATCTTTGTTATTCTTGTTTCTTTTGTCTTTTCATTTCTTTTCAATTTTCTTATTCCCCCTTCCTTGAATTCTACCTGCCTACTCTCATTCTCTTTAGTGACTTCTTCCCTTCCCTTCTAATATCTTTCCTCTCAAGCATCAAATAAATCTATAAGAGTAAACAGTAACTCAGCAGTCAAACAGAACAAGAAGTAACATGAGCAGCATAAAAAAGCAAGGAAGAAAAGGAGTACAAACAATGAAGGACAGCCTAAATATTCAGGAGGACCTAGAGTCAGCAGAAAAATGGTCATATAAAGAACTCAAGGAATACCTTAGACAGATGGAATGGAACCTTAAAGAAGATACGAGACAGCAAATCCAAACAGTGAAAGAACACTTTGAAAATGAATTACATAGACAGATAAAAGAAGAAGTTAAGCATCTTTATCAGGAGATTGAGATTATAAAAAAAACCAAACAATAATTCTAGAAATGAAGGAAACGATAAACCAAATTAAAAACTCAATTGAGAGTATCACTAACAGAGTGGAGCAAGTAGAAGCCAGAACATCAGATAATGAAGACAAAATATATCATCTTGAAAAGAGCCTAGCCAACTCAGAAAGGCTGGTTAAAAACCATGAGAAAAACATCCAAGAGATATGGGATAACATAAAGAAACCAAACCTACGAGTCATTGGGATAGAAGAAGGTACAGAGATTCAAACCAAGGGAATGAGTAACCTGCTGAAAGAAATAATTACAGAAAACTTTCCAGAAATAAAAAAGGAAACAGATATACAAATTGTAGATGCATACAGGACACCGAGCACACAAAATCACAGTAGACCAACGCCAAGACACACTGTTATGAAGATATCCAATATACAGAACAAAGAGAAAATACTAAAAGCTACAAGAGAAAGGAGGCAGATTACATTCAGGGGTAAACCAATAAGGTTAACAACGGATTTTTCATCACAGACGCTGAAAGCGAGAAGATCCTGGAACAACGTATTTCAAACACTGAAAGACAATGGATGCCAACCAAGAATTCTGTATCCAGCAAAATTAAGCTTCAGGTACGATAACGAAATAAAAATCTTTCATGATAAACAAAAGCTAAAAGAATTTGCAGCCAGAAAACCAGCATTGCAAAGCATCTTGAGCAAAACACTACACGAGGAAGAAATGAAAAACAATAACCAAAACCATGTGGGAAGTGCCTCTATAAAGACAGAGGGTGGGGGGAAAGCTAACCATGGAGAAACAAACTAAATTAAAAAAAAAAAAAAGAGAAGAAGATAAATAATCAAACATGGCTGGAAGTACAAGACATATATCAATAGTAACTCTAAACGTTAATGGCTTAAACTCTCCAATAAAGCGACATAGGCTGGTAACATGGATTAAAAAAACAAATCCAACAATTTGCTGCCTCCAGGAGACACATCTGATTGGAAAAGACGTACACAGGCTGAAGGTGAAAGGTTGGGAAAAAATATACCACGCACACGGTCCTCATAAGCAAGCAGGGGTGGCCATCCTCATATCGAATAAAATTGACTTCAAGACTAAATTAATCAAAAGGGATAAGGAAGGACATTATATACTGTTAAAAGGAACCATTCACCAACAAGACATAACAATTATCAATATTTATGCACCAAATAATGGTGCTGCGACATTCATAAAACAAATTCTCCTCAAGTTCAAGAATCAAATAGACCACAACACAATAATTATGGGTGACTTCAACACACCTCTCTCACCATTGGACAGATCCTCCAAACAAAAGCTGAATAAAGAAACTATAGAACTCAATATCACAATCAACAACCTAGACTTAACTGACATATATAGAATATATCAACCATCATCAAGTGGATATACTTTTTTCTCAGCAGCACATGGATCCTCCTCAAAAATAGACCATATATTATGCCATAGGGCAACCCTCAGTAAATATACAGGGGTGGAGATAATACCATGCATTTTATCTGATCATAATGGAATGAAACTGGAAATCAATGATAAAAGAAGGAAGGAAAAATCCTACATCACATGGAAAATGAACAATATGTTACTGAATGATCAATGGGTTACAGAAGACATAAAGGAGGAAATCAAAAAATTCTTAGAGATAAATGAAAATACAGACACAACATATCGGAATCTATGGGACACAATGAAAGCAGTTTTAAGAGGGAAATTCATCGCTTGGAGGTCATTCCTCAAAAAAAGGAAAAACCAACAAATAAATGAGCTCACACTTCATCTCAAAGCCCTAGAAAAGGAAGAGCAAAACAACAGCAAATGTAGCAGAAGGCAAGAAATAATTAAAATCAGAGCGGAAATCAACGAAATTGAAACAAAAGAAACTATTGAAAAAATTAACAAAACTAAAAGTTGGTTCTTTGAAAAAATAAATAAGATCGACAGACCCTTAGCCATGCTAACGAAGAGAAGAAGAGAGAGAACTCAAATCACTAACATACGGGATGAAAAAGGCAATATCACAACAGACACTACAGAAATACAGAAGACAATTAGAAATTATTTTGAAAACCTATATTCCAATAAAATAGAAGATAGTGAAGACATCGATAAATTCCTTAAGTCATATGATTTGCCCAGACTGAGTCAGGAGGATACTCACAACTTAAACAGACCAATAACAATAGATGAAATAGAAGAAGCAATCAAAAGACTTCCAACCAAGAAAAGCCCAGGACCGGATGGGTATACAGCGGAGTTTTACAAAACCTTTAAGGAAGAATTAATACCAATACTTTTCAAGTTATTTCAGGAAATAGAAAAAGAAGGAGCTCTGCCAAATTCATTCTATGAGGCCAACATCACCCTGATTCCGAAACCAGACAAAGACACCTCAAAGAAAGAAAACTACAGACCAATATCTCTGATGAACCCAGATGCAAAAATCCTCAATAAAATTCTGGCGAATCGTATACAAAGGCACATCAAAAAAATTGTGCACCATGATCAAGTAGGATTCATCCCTGGGATGCAAGGATGGTTCAATATACGGAAATCAATAAATGTTATTCACCACATCAATAGACTTAAAAATAAGAACCATATGATCATCTCAATAGACGCAGAAAAAGCATTCGACAAAGTACAGCATCCCTTTATGTTCAAAACATTAGAAAAACTAGGGATAACAGGAACTTACCTCAACATTGTAAAAGCTATCTATGCTAAGCCTCAGGCTAGCATCATTCTCAATGGAGAAAAATTGAAGGCATTCCCCCTAAAATCTGGAACAAGACAGGGATGCCCTCTATCACCACTTCTATTCAATATAGTTCTCGAAACACTGGCCAGAGCAATTAGACAGACGAAAGAAATTAAAGGCATAAAAATAGGAAAGGAAGAACTTAAATTATCACTATTTGCAGATGACATGATTCTATACCTAGAAGACCCAAAAGGGTCTACAAAAAAACTACTAGAACTAATAAATGAATTCAGCAAAGTGGCAGGATATAAAATCAACACGCATAAATCAAAGGCATTTCTGTATATCAGCGACAAAACCTCTGAAACGGAAATGAGGAAAAACACTCCATTCACAATATCCTCAAAAAAATAAATACTTGGGAATCAACCTAACAAAAGAGGTGAAAGATTTATACAATGAAAACTACAAAACCCTAAAGAGAGAGATAGAAGAAGATCTTAGAAGGTGGAAAAATGTACCCTGTTCATGGATAGGCAGAACTAACATCATCAAAATGGCGATATTACCAAAAGTTCTCTATAGGTTTAATGCAATGCCAATCAAAATCCCAACGGCATTTCTTGTAGAAATGGATAAAGCAATCATGAAATTCATATGGAAAAATAAAAGATCCAGAATAGCAAAATCAATTCTAAGCAGGAAGTGCAAATCAGGCGGTATAGCGATACCAGACTTAAAACTATATTACAGAGCAATAGTAACAAAAACAGCATGGTACTGGTACCAAAACAGGAGGGTGGACCAATGGTACAGAATAGAGGACACAGAGACTAATCCACAAAGCTACAACTATCTTATATTTGATAAAGGAGCTAAAAGCATGCAATGGAGGGAGGATAGCATCTTCAACAAATGGTGCTGGGAAAACTGGAAATCCATATGCAACAAAATGAAACTGAATCCCCTCCTCTCGCCATGCACAAAAGTTAACTCAAAATGGATCAAGGACCTAGATATCAAATCAGAGACTCTGGGTCTGATAGAAGAAAAAGTTGGCGCCGATCTACATATTGTAGGGTCGGGCTCCAAATTCCTTAATAGGACACCCATAGCACAAAAGTTGATAACAAGAATCAACAAATGGGTCTTACTTAAACTGAAAAGTTTTCTCTCGGCAAGAGAAACAATAAAAGAGGTAAATAGGGAGCCTACATCATGGGAACAAATTTTTACTCCTCACACTTCAGATAGAGCCCTAATATCCAGAGTATACAAAGAACTCAAAAAATTAAACAATAAGAAAACAAATAACCCAATCAACAAATGGGCCAAAGACCTGAACAGACACTTCTCAGAGGAGGACATACAATCAATCAACAAGTACGTGAAAAAATGCTCACCATCTCTAGCAGTCAGAGAAATGCAAATCAAAACCACCCTATGATACCATCTCACTCCAGTAAGATTGGCAGCCATTATGAAGTCAAACAACAACAAGTGCTGGAGAGGATGTGGGGAAAAGGGTACTCTTGCACATTGCTGGTGGGACTGCAAACTGGTGCGGCCAATCTGGAAAGCAGTATGGAGATTCCTGGGAAAGCTGGGAATGGAACCATCATTTGACCCAGCTATTGCCCTTCTTGGACTATTCCCTGAAGACCTTAAAAGAGCGTACTACGGGGATACTGCTACATCGATGTTCATAGCAGCACAATTCACAATTGCTAGACTGTGGAACCAACCCAGATGCCCTTCAATAGATGAATGGATTAAAAAAATGTGGCATTTATACACAATGGAGTACTACGCAGCACTAAAAAATGACAAAATCATAGAATTTGCAGGGAAATGGATGGCACTAGAGCAGATTATGCTTAGTGAAGCTAGCCAATCCCTAAAAAACAAATACCAAATGTCTTCTTTGATATAATGAGAGCAACTAAGAACAGAGCAGGGAGGAAGAGCAGGAAGAAAAGATTAACATTAAACAGATACATGAGGTGGGATGGAAAGGGAGAGAAAGGGAAATTGCATGGTAATGGAGGGAGACCCTCATTGTTATACAAAATTACATATAAGAGGTTGTGAGGGGAATGGGAAAATAAACAAGGAGAGAAATGAATTACAGTGGATGGGGTAGTGAGAGAAGATGGGAGGGGAGGGAGGGGGGATAGTAGAGGATAGTAAAGGTAGCAGAATACAACAGTTACTAATAGGGCATTATGTAAAAATGTGGATGTGTAACCGATGTGATTCCGCAATCTGTATTTGGGGTAAAATTGGGAGTTCATAACCAACTTGAATCTATTGTATGAAATATGATATGTCAATAGCTTTATAATGTTTTGAACAACCAATAAAAAAATTTAAAAAAATGAAAAACAAAAAACAAAAAACAAAAAAAAAAAGAAAATTTGAGACCAATATCTCTGATAAACATACATGCAAAAATTCTCATTTAAATTCTGGCAAATCGCATACAAAAGTACACTAAAGAAATAGTGCACCATGATCAACTGAGGTTCAATTCAGGGATGCAAGTTTGGTTCAACATATAGAAATCAAAAAATATAATTCATCACATAATAGACTTAAAGATAAGAATCATATAATTATATCAATTGATGTAGAGAAAGCATTTGAGAAAATACAACATTCTTTCATGTTCAAAACCCTACAAAAACTAGGGATAGTAGGAACATACCTCAACATTTTAAAAGCTATCTATGCTAAACCCAAGGCCAACCTCATTCTAATTGGAGAAAAACTGGAACAAGACAGGGATGCTCTCTTTCACCACTTCTATTCAACATAGTCCTTGAAACTCTAGCCAAAGCAATTAGACAGATGAAAGAAATTAAAGGGATGTGGATAGGAAAAGAACTCAAACTATCATTATTTGTTGATGACATGATTCTATACTTAGAGGATCCAAAAACCTCCACTAGAAAACTTCTAGATTTAATAAATGAATTCAGCAAAGTAGCAGGATTTAAAATCAATACCCCAAAATCAAATGTATTTCTATATGTCAGTGATGGATCTTCTGGAAAAGAAATTAGGAAAACTACCTAATTCACAATAGCCTCAAAACAAACAAACAAACAAAACTTGGGAATCAATCTAACAAGAGAGATGAAAGATATCTACAATGAAAACTACAGAACACTAAAGAAATAAATTGAAGAAGACTTGAGAAGATGGAAATATCTCCCTTGCTCTTGGATAGACAAAATGAATATTGTCAAAATGGCCATACTACCCAAAGCTTTATACAGATTCAATATTATTCCAATAAAATCCCAATGACATTCCTTATAGAAGTAGAAAAAGAAATCATGAAATTCATTTGGAAAAACAGGAGACCCAAAATAGACAAAACATTCATTAGCAAGAAGAGTGAAGTAGAAAGCATCATAATACCAGATCTTAAACTATACTACAAAGCTATACTAACAAAAATTGCATGGTATTTGCACCAAAATAGACATGTATAGCAATGGTACAGAATAGAAGACACAGAGACAAACCCACATAAATACAGTTATCTCGTACTAGAAAAAGACCAATAACATACATTGGAAAAAAGATAGCCTCTTCAACAAATGTGCTGGGAAAACTGGAAATCCATATGCAGCAAAATGAAATTAAACCCTTATTTTTCACTATGCAGAAGACTCAACTCAAAGTAGATTTAGGACCTAGGAATTAGACCAGAGACTCTGTTGCTAATAGTGGAAAAAAGTAGGCCCAAATCTTCATCATGTCAGATTAGGCCCTTACTTCCTTAAAAAGACTCCTAAAGTATAAGAAATAAAATCAGGAATTAATAAGTAGGATGAATTCAAACTAAAAAGCTTTTCAGCAAAAGGAACAACCAATGAGGTAAGGAGAGAGTCTACATTTTCATTTTCAGAGCAAATTTTGCCACATGCACATCAGATAGAGCACTAATCTCCAGGATATATAAAGAACTCAAGAAACATAACATCAAAAAAATTAACAACCCAATCAACAATTAGACTAAGGAACTGAACAGACACTTCTCAGAAGACATATACAATCAACCAACCAATATATGAAAAAATGTTCAATATCTCTAGCAATTAGAGAAATGCAAATCAAAACTATTCTAAGATTTCATCTCATTCCAGTCAGAATGGCAACTATCAAGAATACAAACAATAATAAGTGTTGGTGAGGATGTGGGGGAAAAGACACATTCAAAATCACTGGTGGAAGTGCAAATTGGTGCAACCACTCTGGAAAGCATTATGGATATTCCTTAGAAAACTTGGAATGGAACCACCATTTGACCCAGCTATCCCACTGCTTGGTCTATACCCAAAGACAGTACACTATAGTAACATAGCTACATCAATAACATAGCTACATCAATGTTCATAGAAGCTCCATTCACAGTAGCTAAACTATAGAAGCAATGTAGATGTCCTTCAATAGATAAATGGGTAAGGAAAGTGTGGTATATATACACAATTAAATATTATTCAGCATTAAAAGAGAATAAAATTATGGAATTTGCAGATAAATGGATGGAGTTGGAGGATATCATGCTTGTGAAGTAAGCCCATCCCCCAAAACCAAAGGCTGAATGTTCTCTCTGATAAGTGGATGCTGATCCATAAGTGGGGGGAGGGGCATGGAAAAATGGAGGAACTTTGGGCAAAGGTGAAGAAAGGGAGAGGAGGGGGCATAGGGGCAGGTAAGATGGTGGAATGTGATGGACATCATTACCCTAGGTACATGTATGAGTGCACATATGGTGCGATGCTACATCTTGTACAACAAGAGAAATAAAAAGATGTTGTGCAGCAATTGTGTAAAATGAATCAAAATGCATTCTGCTGTCATATATACCTAATTAGAATAAATAAATCAATTAATTTTAAAAAAAGAAAAAAAATTGGCATATAGATGTTATTTGTACTTTACTTAAGCTCAGTACCCTATTCTCTCTCTCTCTCTCTCTCTTTCTCTCTTTTTCTGGTTATATACAAAGTATATTCACACCAATTCATGTTTTCCTACCTATACTTTGGATAATAATGATCATCACATTCCATCATCATTAATAAACCCATGCCCCCTCCCTTCCCCTCCAAACCCTCTGCCCTATCTAGAGTTTGTCTATTCCTCCCATGCTCCCTCTCCCTATCCCACTATGAACCAGCCTCCTCATATCAAAGAAAACATTTGGCATTTGGTTTGGGGGAATTGGTAACTTCACTTAGCATTATCTTCTCTAACTCTATCCATTTACCTGCAAATGCCATGATTTTATTCTCTTTTATTGCTGAGTGATATTCCATTGTGTATATATGCCACATTTTTTATCCATTAATCTACTGAAGGGCATCTAGGTTGGTTCTACAGTTTAGCTATTTATATTGAAAGATGTATCTTCAGGCATTTTGTTCAGATCCATTTACAAAGAGCAAAGGCATAAAGTGGAGAAAAAAGTAAAAAACAAACAAAAAACACATAAAACTTGAATAATAAATGGTGAAAATAAATTATTAAAGTCATTTCAAAAAAGTATTTTTAGCTAGTATTTTATTCATTGCAAAACAATTTAAAAGATCATGACTTTTCTCAAAAAATATCTATCCATGATCTGTTACCATAATTTGCAATGACATTGAAGTTTCATTTTTTACACAATAGTCATTTATATTTGTTTAAGAAGTAGTGCACCTACCCACTGCTGATGGTGGGGCTAGGGGAGCTGAGAAGAGCCCTCCAACACCACTCAGGTAGCAGAATCCCTCAGCAGGCTACAGATAGGGCTGCCAAGTGGACCTTGTGACATATAGGAATTATTAATAAAATAAAATAATCATTTCATCTGCTTGTCCCCACAGGGGACAAGCAGATAAAACTCACCAGAAACTCAAAACATTGGCAATTACACTTTCAAAATAAAAATCAGAGGGGGAGATCTCCCATAATTTAAACAGCTTGAGGCCAGGCTACCAGTCACAAAGAGTAATTCAGAGTCACAAGGGTGCTCAGGCCCCAAGTTCTGTTGAAATTATGGTTCTGAATCAATTCTCATTTGAATTAGAAGTAAACCAAATCTGACTAAGTAATAACTAACAAAACTCAGCTCAACTTGGTATAGATTGACTTAGTACCACATCTCCCATGAGTAACTATGGATATTCAGATTATTAGTATACCATGTAGAAATCTTACACAAATCCTTGGAAGTAAATGCAATAAAATAGAGTAATAAAAAGCATCTGTTTTTTTAAAAAACAATTAAATGTGGTTCTTTTCCATTTCCCTCTTAACCTAAGATTTATTGCCTTTGCCTTCATTAACAAAATTATTCATTCTATCATTCTGACTTTTCCAATAATAGATTCTGACCAAGACAGCTTTAAGGCTCCCCTTAGTTTACTCAATCTTGAAAAAATTTCTTCCTAAGTCTGGGCCTTAACCTCCCTTTTCTTCAAGCATCTATTTAAGGAAACTTATAATTGTGAAATCTTTTTCTGCCTCTTTAAGATGTATTTGTTTTTTGGTATTATTAGATTCTTTTGTTTGGTTTTCAATTTAGGGGATTTTTAAAATTTTTTAATTTTTAAATGTTTTTATTAGTGCATTATAGTTATGCATAATATTGGGATTCATTTTAATATAATCATACATGCATGGATTATAATATGCTCCACTTTAGTCTTACTATTTCCTCTTTATCTTTGTCCTTCCTCCCACTATTCCCCTTCCTTTACTAGACTGGTCTTCCACCTATTTATTTATAGTTTTTTAAGTTGGTGCTCTACAGATATACATAGAAATGTAATTCACTGTGATATATTCATATATGTACATAGCATCATTTGGTCCATTTCATTCCACAGTGTCTTCCTTTTCCTGTCCCTCCACCCTAACCTTGTATCCCATTCTTCTACTTCACTGATCTTCCTTCTCTTCTCATAATACCCCTGCATTTTTTCTTATTCCTTTTCTTGCTCTAGCTCCTGCATATAAAACATTTAACCTTTGACTTTCTGACTTATTTCACTTAGCATGATAGTCTCCAGTTCCATCTATTTACCAGCAAATGCCATAATTTCTTTCATCTTTAAGGCTGAGTAAAACTCCTGTGTGTGTGTGTGTGTGTGTGTGTGTGTGTATCACATTTTCCTTATCCATCTATCTTCTGATGGGCACTTGGGCTGGTTCCATAATTTGACCTTTGTAAATTGTGCTGTTACAAATATTATTGTGGCTGTATCCCTATAGTATGCTGATTATAATTCTTTTGGATAAATATCAAGAAGTGGAATAGCTGGTTACATGGTGGTTCCATTCCTAGTCTTTTGAGGAATTTCCATACTGCTTTCCAAAGTTAAACTAATTTGCCATCCCACCCACAATGTATAAGTGTACAATTCCCCCCACATCCTCGCTAGCATTTACTGCTATTTGTATTCTTGATGATTGCCATTCTAATGGCAAACACAAGGCCAACATCATACTGAACATAGAAGAACTGAAAGCATTTCCTCTAAAATCAGGAACAAACCAAGGACGGCCACTCTCACTGCTCTTATTTGATGCAGTTCTTGAAACTCTAAGCCAAAGCAGTTATGTAAGACAAGTAAATTAAAGGGAAACAGGAAAATAAGAAGTAAAAACTTTTGCTGATGACATGATCTTATATTTAGAGGACCCAACCCCCTCCGCCTGAAGACTTCTAGATTTGAAAAACAGACTCAGCAAAGTAGCAGAATGGAAGATCAACACACACAAATCAATAATTTTCTTATATTTCAATAATAAATCTGCTAAGAAATCAGGAGATCTATCTAATTCACAATAAACTAAAAGAAAATCCTTGGGAATAAATTTAACCAAGGAGGTGAAAGACCTCTATAATGTATACTATAGATCACCAAAGAAAGAAATTGAAGACTTTAGAAGATGGAAAGACCTCCCATGTTCTTATATATTGTCAAGATAGTCATAATACCAAAACATTATACAGATTCAATGCAATCCCCATCAAAATACCAATTACATTCTTCACAGAACTAGAAAAAAACAGTCTTAAAATTCGTTTGGAAGAATAAAAGACCCAGAACAGTCAAAGAATCCTGAGCAAGAAGAATGATGGTGGACTCACAATACCTGATCTCAAATTACACTATGGAGCTATAGTAAGAAAAACAGCATGGATATTGAAATCAAAACAGACTTGAAGACCTATGGAATACAACAGAAGACCCAGAGATAAACCACTGCAGAGACATTCATCTGAAACTCGACAAAGGTACCAAACATATACATTGGGGAAAAGATAGCCTTTTAAACAAATGGTGCTGAGAATACTGGATATTCATATATAGAAGAGTGAAACTAGATCCCTGTCTGTCATCTTTCACAAAAGTCAACTCAAAGTGGATGGAAGACTTAGGGATTAGATTAGAAACTTCTGCTAGAAAAAAACATAGTTTCAACTCACCAATGTATTGGTGTAGGCATTGACTTTCTTAACAAGACTCAAGAAATAAAACCAAGCATCAATTAGTGAGACAGCATCAAATTAAAATGCTTCTGCATAGCAGAGGAAACAAGAACATGAAGAGACAGCCTACAGAAAAGGGGAAGATCTTTGCCAGCTGCTCCTCTGACAGGGGATTAATATACAGAATTCATAAAGAACTCAAAAATATTAACACCAAAAAAGAAAGAAAAAAAATCAACAAATAGACAAAAATAAATACTTCTCAAAAGAAGAACTAGAAATGGCCAACAAGTATACGATAAGAAAAAATGTTTAATATCCTAACAAACAGGAAAATTCAAATCAAAATTACACGAGATACCCCCAATTAGAATGAGGCTTTTTAAAAAGCCTCTTGCTAGTTTTGTATCCAAAACTGACTTTCTCAAGGATGTGGTAGATTCCTTTTTGAAATGTAGTCATCAAGAAATGGCCCTATTGGGGCTGGGGATGTGGCTCAAGCGGTAGCGCGCTCACCTGGCATGCACGAGGCACTGGGTGCGATCATCAGCACCACATAAAAATAAAATAAAGATGTTGTGTCCACCGAAAACTGAAAAATAAGTATTAAAAAAATTCTCTCTCTTTCTCTCTCTCTGTCTCTCTTTGCTACCTCACCAAGGACTTATCAAATCCTCCTGCTTTGGTTCCAGGGAAGTTGAGTTCATTATCTCCTCCTTACTACAATACTCTCAAATAGAATCTTGCCTGTTTAACTATGTTTGGTATAAGTTTTTCTTTAATAACACTCTGAATTTCAGGCAAAATTTGTTATCATCAAATAATAGAATGACAAAAGGAATATTTAATGCTTTTTCCACTATTATATTCATGCAATTTGGTACTTTAAATTTTGGCTTTTTATGGATATTACTATGGGCTTTCAAATTAATTTCATATGTTCTTTTTGGATATGAAGATCAATATCATTTATTGATCTTATAATTCCATTTTTCTATTATCACATTACCTTGCATAATTTTTTGCACCATGATTTAAATGATGCAAAAAATTCTATACATGAAAATTGTTTCATATTGAACACTCAGCAATGAATGCAAATGTGAAGTCAAATGCACAAAAAATCCAATACCTGTCATTTAGTATTAAATTAATTTTAACTACGCTGGATGTTTTATATATTGGACAAACATGTTAATACACAGAGGAGACTATTTCGTGTATCAATAATGACCATATTACTACTTAAGTTGTAATGATTTAGCTCAATTGTTTCTGAGGGGTAACACTGACAAAGTAGTTTTAAGTCTTATCTGTGATTAAATTAATTTCTCTTCCCTTGTCAAAGCTTGCATCCTTAACCCCAAATGAAGTCAGCTGCTTTACATGTATGCTCCATTGGTCAAAAAATTTCATTGAAAATGACAATTTGGTCATATCATGATGTCACTATCATGATTTACCCATTCTCAATAAAAAGTCTGAGTTGGTGTGGTCTGTGTTATATATATATATATATTCATTTCCTAAGAATTTATATCTCAGTAAGAAACGAACAAATTGCAGTTTTTATTGTTTTGTTTTAATCACAACTTTTGCATCACAGTGCTTAGCTTCATTGTGAACACCACAAGCCAGGAAGTCTGTTCAGTATCATTTGTTAGAAGAATAAAGTGTTTAGACACAACATATAATGTGTTCAAGAATATCACAGACATAACAATGAATATGAAACAGTTTCAAATAACACATCTCACTGTAGAGTCAGTCTCTCCAACCTATGTGCTGAAGTGGTGCTAATAAACATGATTTATCTTCAAGCTATGTTTGATAAAGTTTACATAGTTTCTAGAAATCAGTAGGTGAATTTCTGTATAAGAAATTAATTTAGTCAGAACAACAAGGCAATAGGCTTTGATTAACTTTGGGGAAACAAACAACAGATAAAATATACTGAGTGTCTCCTAACAACCAGGCTCTTAATCAGACAATTTCTATGTAACTGCATTTAATTATCATAGTTACCATTAACATTGGAGGTGAGGAAATAGTGCTTCAGGGTCACGTGAAGGTCACATAAAGGGTGAAGAGTGATTCAGTATCCTTGGATGCAGTATCATCAGGAGTGGAGAGGGTTTAACTCTTCTCCAGAAGTTTTATCTATATTGGGGTGCACAGTTGAAAGTAGACACTCAGTGGCTTCACCTCTCTCTCATCTAAGGTGAAGGTGAACTGTACACTGGGACTGAGACTCTCCTGGTCAGGAGAGCGCCACAGAAATCCAGTGCTGCCCACCTCATAGCACTGACAGCCTGGCCACCTTTATCAACCCTCAGTCACTAGAACAAGCATCCTTCTGCCCCTTTTGCCTGTCGTCAGCCTTCATGACAAGTCCTTGCTTCTGGGACCCATCCTTCTATCCCAATCCTATTCTATGTCCTTCTCCTTCTGTGAATTCCTAAAACTTTGGATTCCTCAGTTCATTTTAGGTGGGAAACCTTTATTTGCTCAGCCTTTATTCTGAATTCACCTTTCTTACCAGACTTAAAACTATATTACAGAGCAATAGTAACAAAAACAGCATGGTACTGGTACCAAAACAGGAGGGTGGACAAATGGTACAGAACAGAGGACACAGAGAACAATCCACAAAGCTACAACTATCTTATATTTGATAAAGGAGCTAAAAGCATGCAATGGAGGGAGGATAGCATCTTCAACAAATGGTGCTGGGAAAACTGGAAATCCATATGCAACAAAATGAAACTGAATCCCCTCCTCTCGCCATGCACAAAAGTTAACTCAAAATGGATCAAGGACCTAGATATCAAATCAGAGACTCTGCGTCTGATAGAAGAAAAAGTTGACTCCGATCTACATATTGTAGGGTCGGGCTCCAAATTCCTTAATAGGACACCCATAGCACAAAAGTTGATAACAAAAATCAACAAATGGGACTTACTTAAACTGAAAAGTTTTCTCTCAGCAAGAGAAACAATAAAAGAGGTAAATAGGGAGCCTACATCATGGGAACAAATTTTTACTCCTCACACTTCAGATAGAGCCCTAATATCCAGAGTATACAAAGAACTCAAAAAATTAAACAATAAGAAAACAAATAACCCAATCAACAAATGGGCCAAAGACCTGAACAGACACTTCTCAGAGGAGGACATACAATCAATCAACAAGTACATGAAAAAATGCTCACCATCTCTAGCAGTCAGAGAAATGCAAATCAAAACCACCCTAAGATACCATCTCACTCCAGTAAGATTGGCAGCCATTATGAAGTCAAACAACAACAAGTGCTGGAGAGGATGTGGGGAAAAGGGTACTCTTGTACATTGCTGGTGGGACTGCAAACTGGTGCGGCCAATCTGGAAAGCAGTATGGAGATTCCTGGGAAAGCTGGGAATGGAACCACCATTTGACCCAGTTATTGCCCTTCTTGGACTTTTCCCTGAAGACCTTAAAAGAGCGTACTACAGGGATACTGCTACATCGATGTTCATAGCAGCACAATTCACAATTGCTAGACTGTGGAACCAACCCAGATGCCCTTCAATAGATGAATGGATAAAAAAAATGTGGCATTTATACACAATGGAGTATTACTCTGCACTAAAAAATGACAAAATCATAGAATTTGCAGGGAAATGGATGGCACTAGAGCAGATTATGCTTAGTGAAGCTAGCCAATCCCTAAAAAACAAATGCCAAATGTCTTCTTTGATATAATGAGAGCAACTAAGAACAGAGCAGGGAGGAAGAGCAGGAAGAAAAGATTAACATTAAACAGATACATGAGGTGGGATGGAAAGGGAGAGAAAAGGGAAATTGCATGTAATGGAGGGAGACCCTCATTGTTATACAAAATTACATATAAGAGGTTGTGAGGGGAATGGGAAAATAAACAATATGATATGTCAATAGCTTTATAATGTTTTGAACAACCAATAAAAAAAATTAAAAAAAAAAAGAAAAGAAAAAGAAGAACAAATTTGGAAGTGTCCTGCTTCCTGATTTCAAAATTTACCATAAAGCTATGATAATTAAAACAGTGTGCTACTGATACAAAGATCGACATATAGACCAATGTAATTTAATAGAAAGCCCAGAAATAAATCCTTACATATATGATGAAATTATTTTTGACCATTGTTCCAAGACCATTCAGTGAAAAAAAGACAACATCTTCATAAAGTGGCATTGGGAAAAATAGGTATCCGCATAAAAAATAATGAAGTTAGACCTTCACTTTATATCATATATGAAAACTAAAATGGATCAAAGACCTAATACAAGAAATAAAAGTCTTCGAAGAATATCAGAAGAAAGCTTCATGGTGTTAAATTTGGCAGTTGTTTGTTATACATTATACCAAAAGTACAGGCAAAAGGAAAAGCAGGTAAGTGTGACTACATTAAAATTAAATAATTTTGTGCACCAAAGAACACAATCAACAATGTGAAAAAAAGACATGTTTTAGTAACTTTTTCACTGCTATGACTAAAAGTTCTGACCAGAATAATTATAAAGGAGGAAGTTTATTTAGGGGATCACGGTTTCAGAGGTCTCAATCCATAGACAGCAGGCTCCATTCCTGGGGGCTAGAGGTGAGGCAGAACAACATGGCAAAAGAGTGTGGCAGAGGGAAACAGCTCACATGGTGGTCAGAATTGCAGAGAGAGACTCCACTTACCAGATACAAATATGTATCCCAAGGCCACACCCCCAATGAACCATTTCCTCCAGCCACACCCCACCTGCCTCCAGTTACCACTCAGTTAATCCCATCAAGGATTGATTCACCAATAAGGTTAAGGCTATAACCCAATCATGTATCCTCCAAACTTTCTTGCATTGTTTCATATGTGAGCTTTTGGGGGACACCAGATCTAAATCATAACAACGCATGTAATGGGAAAAAATATTTACAAGCCATGTATTTCATAAGAGATTAATATCCAGAATATAAATATCTCTTACAACTCAGCAATACAAAAATAAACAACCCAATATAAAAATAAATACTTGAATTGACATATCCCTAAAGAAGAATTATGAATAGCCAATAAGCACATGAAAAGATATTCAACATCACTAGTCATTAAGGAAATGCCAATCAAAACCACAATGAGATACCACTTCATGTTATGGTTTGGATGTGAATTGCTTCCCAAAAGCTCATGTGTTAGACAATGCAAGAGGGTTCAAAGGGGAAATAATTGGATTGTGAGAACCTTAACCCAATCAGTGAATTAATCACCTGATGAGACTAATTGAGTGGTAATTGAAGGCAGATGGAGTATGGCTGATGGAGGTACTGGCATTGGAGATATGGCTTTGGGGTATATATTTTTATCTGGCAAGTGGAGATCTCCTTCTCTCTCTGCTCTGTGATCATCATGTAAACTGCTTCCCTTCACCACACTCTTCCACCATTATGTTCAGCCTCACCTCAAGCCCTGAGGAATGGAGCCTACTGTCTATCAATTGAGACCTCTCAAACTGTGAGCTCCCAAATAAACTATTGTCCTCTACAGTTATGCTGGTCAGGTCTTTTAGTTGTATCAGAAAAAAAAAACTGACTAAAACACTTCAAAACCACTCAGATGGCTTTTTTTTTATCAAAATTATAGAAAATAAAAAATATAGGCAAGGATATGAAGAAATTAGAAAATTTGTATACTGCAGACAGTAGTGTAAAATAGTGACATTGCTATCAAAGGATGATGATGTCTCAAAAAATTAAACACAAAATTATCATATGTTCCAGCAATCTCTTCTAGGACACACCCAAAATAACTGAAAGCAGGTACTTGAATAGCTAGCTATCTGTACATCCATGTTTGTAGCAGTATTATTCACAATAACCAAAGGGTGGAAGTCATTCAAGTGCACATTGTGGATTAAATGGATAAATAAAATATGGTATATGTATTTAATGGAATTTTATTCAGCCTTTAACAGAAGGAAATTTTTTTTGAGAGAGAGAGAGAATTTTTTTAATATTTATTTTTTAGTTTTCGGTGGACAAAAACATCTTTATTTTATTTTTATGTGGTGCTGAGGATGGAACCCAGCACCCTGCACATGCCAGGCGAGTGCACTACTGCTTGAGCCACATCCCCAGCCCAGGAAATTTTTTAAAAACGTTTCTATTAGATCATTTTATTTATATATAATATTACAGTTCATTTTGTCATAATTATACAAGCATGGAATATAATTTATTCTAATTCAGTCTCCAGTCCTTTCCCTTTCCCTCACCTCCTCCCTTTGCCTGTTCCCTTCCCTTTACTCTATTGATTTTCTATTATTTAGTTTTTTTTTTAATTAGTGCCTTGTGGATATACATAAATGTAAAATTCCTTTGGTATATTCCTATATGTACATAAGTAAGTTTGGTCAAATTCATTTCACCATTCTTCCTTTTCCTGTCCTTGCTCCCTCCCCCTCAATTCCCTTCCTCTAATCCACTCTCTCTTCTCTTTTCATGGAATACCTCCCTCTCACAAAAAGGAAAGAAATCCTGACACATCTACAACATGAATGAACCTTGAAAACACTGCACTAAGTGAAATAAGCCAGTCACTAAGTGAAATAAGCCAGTCACTAATTATACAGTTACTGTATAATTCCACTTACACAAGGTATGTACAGACAGAAAGTAGAATGGCTACTACTTTTTTGTGTGTGACTACATGAAAATTAAAGACTTTTATGCATCAAAGAACACCACAGTGTGAAAAACAATCTCTGTAATGGGAGAAAATATTTACAAATCACATATTTCATAAGAGATAAGTATCCAGAATATATGTAAATAACATTGCAGGAGCAGGGGAGAGGGACAGTGGGGAGTTCTTTAATATGTATGTTGTCTCCCTTTGGGGAGATGAAAAAAGTTATGGAAATAGACAGTGGTGATGTTTGCACAACCATGTGAATATACACAATTCCACCAAACTGTACACTTAGAAACATTTAAATGATAAAATTTTTATATTATATATATATATTTTACCACAATAAAAAGTGACTAGTTATACATGATAGGAAGTTTAAGAAAGTTTAAGCCAAAGGAAAATGTATTATAAGGCAGAAGTATCTGTCAATGCCAAAGGCAGAGTTACAAATGGTACTAGGGAATGGGTCATAAAAAGCAGAGACTAGAACACTGCGTAGAAGCAATTTCTCGTCTCTGCCACTGCCTAGTGCTGCCTCACTCTTTCTCACTGAAGTCTTGCTCTGTGTCCCCTGTTTGGAAGAATGTCAACTGTCTAGAATGCCTTGTTCTCAAGAGCTGAATTAGAAAAGGGACATACAGGCCTACATTTTCCAGTCAATCACGACGGCAGAGGCATGTGCAAACCTGTCCACTCCCACTGTAACCCCATATGGGGACGAGAAGTTACCAGCTAAGGGAAAGCCACTGCAAGCTGGCCAGCAGTGGCATTGATGGCTGCTATGAGCCCTCTCACATATTTTTAGCTTTTCATCCTTCTAAATTTTCTCTTTTTCTCCTACTGCCACCCACTTCTCCAAGGTTCTTAGTCTCACCAAACTCACTGGTCCACCTAGACATGGTTTGGGTAAAAGGTTCTATACTTGGAAGGAATTTACCTGTCACAAACCCTTTCACCAACAATTCTACCCCACTCTCTGCGCTCGAAACAATTCGTTTGGCTCTTAAGTTAATACATAAGTCCTTTCGGGGTGACCCTATTTGCATTTTCACAGGATTTTCTGGATATATTACTTTATTTCTCTTTGTCATTAACAAATATTTTAGGGCAATAGTGGAAGTAGTGACATTGGCAAGTGAGTTTGGATCAGTTGTGGTGTTTGACAGTCAATTCACAAGGATAGTCAAATAACTCAGATAATAAAGGCCAAAATTTATAAACTTAAAAGTACATATATATGCCATCATATATGATTTTTATTTTAAAAAAATCAGTCCTTGTGCTATATAAATTCCTTTATCATAATTAAAGAATAAGTGTTCAAAGTGGTAAAATATGTATTATTAAATTAACTTAAAACATGGTTTCCATAGAAAAAGAAACTAAAACAATACAAATTGCATAGAGAAAAAAGTTGGAGCAAATCAAAACCAGATGATAAATGTTGAATACTAAAGAAAGAAAGAATGGCACACAGATGGCTCAGGAGCAGAACAGAATCAGCAAAACAAAATTCAGGAACACAGAGATGAAGTCTGAACTGCTCCCAATTTTTCAGAAAATCTAACTGATTAGAAAGATGTTTGTTCTGAATTGCAAGACAGAAAATTAGAATGCCAATAAAACTCTATGATGAAGAATGTCGGCATTGAGTCACAGAATTGGGCTCCGATCTCATTTCTGTCTCTTAAGAAGCTATATAATGTTGGGGAATAATTCAGTTACTGATCTTTAAACAAGAGGCAATAATAACACGTACTCCATTTTTTCAGGTGGACTAAAAAGTAATAAATGTAAAGCATTATGTGAGACATTTGGTTAAGTACCAAATATTTCAATAAATATTAGTCTCATCGTTTGAAAATACTATTGAGTCCAATATAGGGAATGACACGTCAGGTCACTGATATGGTACTGAACTGATTTTATCATTCAACTCTAGTTTTTCCTCTGGATTGCTTTCCCCAAACAAAACATAAATCATTCATATCTGTGATCACTCCAAAACCCAAGGAATTGTAGATATATTCTGCACAATTTAATCTTGGACAATGGAAGCCAGGTAAATGCTATGGGTATAGCAAGGTGATACAGGGCTTGGGAGTACTTGCTCTGGAACTAGACGGCCAGGATTTGAGATGAGAATCTCCACCTACTATTATTGATACATACTTCATCTCATTTTGTTCACATCTTCATCTGTAATAATGCACTTACCTTGTAAGTCATTTGGAAGAATTGTCTGGCAAAAATCTAGTAAAGAACACAGAACAATGCTGAACATGTTGGAGTCAAGCAATCACTGTTGTTAAGAGTCTGTAAACAAGTCAAAATAACACCTGGCATTTTGCCAGGGGAATGTTAGAGTTCATAAACAAGTCTGGATAGTGCCTGGCAAAATGCCAGAGGGAGTGGTTTGAGAAGTAACAAAAGCAAGCCATTAAGTGTGGAGATTCCTGATTGGTTGACTGCTGTATCTAGTTTATGCTAATTAGATAAGCTGTGTGGAATGTATAAATACTGCTCCTGTCCTGCAATAAACGGCTCCCACTCCTGCTGTATCAATCTACACAAGTTGCTCGTCACCCCCCACACACACACACACCCCCCGCCCCCCCCCCCAGTTATTTTGCTGCCGCCGGACTGCAGCACACTGTGAATAATGTGGTGGGCATTTTGGAGAAGGATGAGTGTTAAAGAGCTTCTGACAAGGCTCTATAATGATTTTCTTTCCTCAGAGAAACACATGGGGTCAATACTTTATAATTATTAAGCAATTGCAGTTGTCATCAACATAGTATTGCTTTTCAAGGAAAGCACTGTAGAGAAGAAAAAGAAACTCTCCAAATCTCCTGAGAAATGTTCCTTGATATGTCTTGTTTCTTTCATGGACTTTGCCATTTTATTTCTATTAATGAAGAGGACAATGATTTGATGTTGCTCAGGTCCTACATTTCTTTTCCAAATAGGCAATAAGAGGATGCACATGTGTGTCCATACACACACACATACACACACACACACCCTTCTGAAACACTCACTTTGTCAGACCCTCAAGGCTAGGCTATGGATTGCAGAAAAAATTCTTCTATGTTTGCTCCTTTGATCAATAAGCCTCACATCCTGGGGACCCAGAACCCCACTTTAACAAAGTTGAAGACTGGGCAATTAATATCTAAGATCATTTTACCACTATCTTTGATGAAAAATAAAGAATCTGTAGGAAAAAAAAATTGACTGCTTTCCATCTTCTGATATTTTGAAATCTTTGTCTCATTACAAAATAAGACCCAGCAAAGGGAACGAAAATAACCTTGTTTGGGGCAGTGTAAAAGAACTTGGATTCAGGAAATTTGAGTTTTAGCCCCAGCCCCAACTTTAACCTGGTGACTTTTGGAAACATCAACTAAGTTCTCTGAAGTTGTTTTTGCTTTCCTCACTTGAAAACAATTGAACAAGGGAGTCCATTCTAAGTTGTTAATAAATATAGAAAAATCCCCTGCTGGACTTTCTTATCCTAGTAATTGAGAGATTTAAAAGAAATTTGTCAGGAGTGGAGCTAGCTCTCTGTAGCATTTTATGTGAGAAGAAATCCCCGCTGTTCCCTCATTCCACTTGTCCTACTCTGGGTATCTGAGAGAAACCCACCCTTTCAAGTGGCCATGAAAAATGGTTCTCATGGCAAGGGAGGGCTGGGCCCTGTGACCCTGACTATAACCTTTGACCCTCACATTCAAATTCCTGCTTTCAAGGTCTCATCTATTCATGCTGCCACTTCCACACTGGGCTCACATGGAGGCATAACTCTCACAACTTTAAATTCTTCCTTAAATTCCCTCAGTACAGTTGAAAAGGACCAAAATGTTTAGAAATCACTGATGCTAGGAGAAAACAAAAGGAGAAAAAAAATGATCAACTAGATAATTGAATTTAGATGATATAATCTGCTTATCTTCAACCTCCAGTCTGTCATCCACCTCCACCCATACAGAAGAGGCCACATAAATTCCTCCTACCTGGGAGCATATGTCTAAATGCCCAGTGAAGGAGAAGTGCTCCCATCCCTAAGTCCCAGCTTCCCAAGGACCCAAAGCTCCCAGATCACCGCATCAGGAATGACTGCCCCTTTTGAGAGATGTACCCCAACCCCAGGACTGTCGTTCCCTCACCAGGACAATCATATCACTAACAAGTGTTCACTTGATGTAAAAAGAGCCCATGGGGCCCTGTGGGAGAGAGGTCCCTTCCTTATCCTATCAAGCCAAATAATGGATTTTCCTATTCAAGAATTTATAGACCAACCTCCCAAATAAAAGGGGTCTCCCAATTCTCACAAAATATTTTTATATAGACAAGCTAGTTCATAAAGAAAAGGAACCTGTGGGAGTCTAGAGTTGTACAAAAGACACACCTTGAGAAGCTCAAGGGGCAACCAAACCTCCACTAACAAGCACCTATTTTGCTATTTTTTCTTTTTTAGTTGCATTTATTCTTCTCTAGCTGTGAGTAAAAAGGAGAAGAAAGGGGGCAGGGGAGATATTTCAAGAGCAAAGGAAAGTAGGTGGAAAATGATAGCAATAAGTACGTGTGAGATGATTAATCAAGACTCTTTGATTCTATTAGGAGATTAAAATTCCATAAATTCTAGGTCAAACTTTACTTGCCATGACTTATTCACTAACAAAAACAGGCTAGAGGAATGATAGCAGAATTTGGCAATACTGCCTCTTTCTATACTGTCCAAAGGTTAATGATCTCTTCAGTTTCAACATCAGGAGTTACTTTCATAAAGTCAAAAAGCAACTCTTACTCTAGGCAATATTTTTTTACTCTAAGAATAACAAATTATTATGCATCAATTATATGCCAAGATAAAAATGCATCCTAAAAAGTTGTATGGTAATAGAAGCAAGCAGACTGCTTTAATAACAACTCAGATCTCTCTTCGTCTTTAGTATACAACAGGAATTTTTAATTTGGCAACAAGTTTGGGAGTTTTCTTAATCCTCTGCTGCCCCCTCGTGGCAGTAAAATGAGATGCCCAACACAAAGAATATTTTGTTGTATTTCCACCATTAGAGTACCTCTATTGTACTTTATGCCTATTATAAATCTTAAAGTCAATAAACACGCTTGACAATGTGATAAAACCTCATGATCATTTTAGTACTTAAAATTGCATAGTAACTTACAGCAACTTTACTTAAAATATCTTCCCTGGAAAACTCCAAGAGAGAAATAATCTGGAAAAAATGGCATTCATGTGGTGGTCTAAAAGCTTGGAAAGCAGAGAATATCATATCCTTCTACTAGAATTCAAGACACAGGATCTCATTAACAAATTTAAGCTTTAAAATATTAAAGACTTGCAAAAAATTTAAAATAGTACATAGAGGTCCCCTATACCTGTCACCCAGCATCCTCCAACGGTGACATCTTAAATAACTATAGGCATTACTAAAGCCATGGTATTGATTGGCATAATACAATTAACTAGACTACAAACCTTTCTCTATATTTGTGATCTTTTTTACATGCATTTATTTGTATATATTTTTCAAAACTTGAGGCAATTTTAATACACATGTAGATTTATTTACCTGCCAATCTAATCAAGATACAAATTTATCTCATCACTAAGGAACTCCTTCATACCTCTCATAGCCACCCCCTGTCTCCTTCCTGATCCCTGGCAACTATTTATCTGCTATTCATCAAAATAATCATTGTCATTTTGAGAATGTTATATAAATGAAATCATACTATATAACCTTTGGAAGATTTTTTTTCCATTGAAAAGCAAACACCCTTACAATCATCCAAGCTGAGTGAGGTGGCACACAGCTGTAATCCCAGTGGCTCAAGTGGCTAAGACAGGAGGATTGTGAGTTCAAAGCCAGCCTCAACAATGGTGAGATGCTAAGCAACTCAGTGAGATCCTGTCTCTAAATAAAATACAAAAAAAAAAAAAAATAGGGCTGAGGATGTGGTCAGAGGCCGAGTACCCCTGAGTTCAATCCCTGGTACCCCTCTTCCCCCCCAAAAAAGATCATGCAAGTTGTTATATTGTCCATGTTCCTTTACTGGAGTGGCATTTCAATGACTTGGTCCTGCTCCTTCACTGGAATCCTCAATATGGAATATCACCTCACCAGCCTTCTATAAAGTGTTCAAATGAAATAACTGAAATTGTTATAATGAGGAATAACAGATGTGACAAAGGAAGAAGAATCACAAAGAAGGAAAGTCCTAACTATCCTGAGGAGAAAGAAAATGGGTTTGGGGTTGGGGTTTGAACCAATACCTACATGCCTAAGGTGTATTATACAGGATGCCAATGGGTCTAATGTGAAAAAGCAAAACAAACAAACAAAAACCCTGTTTAATGACAAAGTATAGAAAATAAAAGCAAATGTTATTGCTGTGAATTTACCATTGACATGGTAATGTATGTCTTGAATTCTAAGAGAAGGTGATGATATTCCATGCTTTCAAGCCTTTAAACCACCACAATTGTTATGATATCCAAAGTATATTTAGTAATAAGTAATTATTATGTTAATTATTAAAATTAGTTAAAACTAAAAATTAAAATCTTCTGCATTATCCCTGCATTCTCAAGCAAGGTCAACAAGAAATTATATAATTTAATATGAACACACAGAGCCACATTTGTTCATAACTTTATAAATTAAGGTTAACTTTTTATTGAGCACTTAAAACACAGGACTGAAACATCTTCAGTGTTTATGAAGTGTTCAAATGAAATCCGATAAGATCCTCCACTAATCCCTACATCGGAAATCTAACCAGTTGGCTACTGCTCATGCTTAAAATTTGTCCTTATTTCTCTCCCATCTGCATGTCTTTCTTTCTGTGATTTCCCCCTTCACTTCCTCTACTGCTACTCCTAAATCTTTCATTTATGTACACAAATGTTATAGTTTGGATGTGAGGCATCCCCCAAAAGCTCACATGTGAGATAATGCAAGAAAGTTCAGAGGAGAAATGATTGGATTCTGAGAGTCTTAACCCAATCAGTGAATTGATCCCTGATGGGATTGACTGAGCATTAAGTAGAGGCAGGTGGGGTATGGCTGGAGGAAGTGGTTAATTAGGGGTTTGGCTATGGGATATATATATTTTGTATCTGGAGCTGGAGTCTCTCTCTCTCTGCTTCCTCATGTCCCTCTGCCACCCTTGCCACCATGGTATTCAGCCTCACCTCGAGCCCCAGCCAGCCTTCCATGGATTAAGACCTCTGAAACCATGAGCCCTCAAATAAACTTTTCCTCTCCTACAGTTGTACTGGTCAGTTCCTTTAGTCATAGCAGCGAAAAAACTGACTAAAATAGCAAGGAAGTAATTAATCACTGGTTCTTCTCATTATATTCACTTACGCATTTCTGAACATCTGCAATGTAGAAGGTAATATCATGTACTGTGAGGTACCTAGCATGGGTATAATATTGTATTCTTCCTTGTGGTTAGTATCTAAACAAATTAGCCAAGGTTCTGAAAGGAATCAGACCTAAAAAATAGATATTACCTTCATTCATTCCAAAAAATAAATGTTTGATATCCACCAGGTTGAGGATCCACTATATGCCAAACTGCAGATACTGAAGATTCAAAACTGAGCAAGGCAATATCTCTGCCCTCCAGAAATTTGCTTTTAATTGCACCTGAGATGTATAGGAGAGAAAAGATAAAGGAAGAAAAGGGGGCAACTTTCAGGGTGAGCAAAGGACTCTCATAATCTGCCAAGAGAAATGACATTAACCTGGATTGAATTTCCTAAAAACAGGGAAAATCCTTTTCAGTGTGCTTCTGTAAAATCAAAAAGAGAAATAAAATCCTTCAAACCACAAATTTTTCTTGCTGATTTATGTTCTTATCTTGTATTCCTAAATAACTTCTCCTGTTCTTCAATATCTGTCAGCCTGATTTCTAAGAAAACAAAATATATGGTAACTTGTAGTAAGGGGTTAGGAGAAAACACACAAACTAGCAAATGAAAGGCTGTAGAAGGAAAGGTAGTTGTCTGTTTTTACTTGTTTGAGATGCCAGGACTTTTAGTGCATAACTTTATTATGATAACATTATTATTACTCACCAATTCCATATTTCAGAGTCCCCAGAGTCATCGAATATATCAGATAGATTGCATTTATCTATAAATATAGTATTTTATATAGTTTTTCTATATATATATATATATAGAGAGAGAGAGAGAGAGAGAGAGAAAGAAAAAGTCTACATGTAGGGGAGAAAATTCAAAAAATGCAAGCTTACAATGTGGTAAGTGAATCAAGACCAACAGGAATAAAAACCATCCGCCCACATTAAAAGGCAACTTACTTGACTACTAAGTTATATACCATACACCCTAAAGCATGAATGAAAAAGTTTCAGTTCAAATGCCATCATCTGATCCTGGCTTGCCCATGAAGACATCCTGATTCCAATCTTATTGCCATTGGATTTGGAAATGGCCTTTAAATCTCTGGCAGAACCTTTCCCCCACCTCCCCACTCAAATAGTCATTTCCCATTGGTTTCAGCTGGTACTCCAGAGGAAATCTATTGGTGTCACAGTTTTAAGCATATTTTAAAATACAATGCACTAGCTTAGAACAGATAGCAATTCCACTTTTCCCACTGATGAGGGAAGGCAGAATGCCAAGAGCAGAGGTGAGTATTGGGGACTTAACCATTAGCAATGGCCTCACAGGACAGGAAGCAGGAACAGGAAAGTCATTAACAGGCTAAAATTCAAATACAAGGTAAAACAAGGGGCTATTCACTCTGATGGTTTTTGACTATCTGCTACCTGCTATGCAAAAGTCCAAATTTTGCTCTTATGATGTTGGAGAGGGAAAAAGCAGTTGTACAGCTTATGCAAGGCACTTAATTTCCCTATATCTTAGAAATTATTATCTTGGGAATAATAAGTATGGTAGATATTAGTTTTCTATTAACACTGTAACAAAGTACCACACATCAGTGGCTTAAAAACAACAGAAAAATTTGTCATGTCACAGTTCTGGAGTCTGGGTCTGAAATCTAGGTTTCAGCAGTGCCATTCCCTGTGAAAGAGGTAGGGTACACTTCTTTTCCTCTCCTAATATCTGGTGATTTGCTGGCAACCTTAGACATTTTTTGGTTTGCAGTTTTCATAACTCCAATCTTGCCTTAGTCTTTGCTATGTGACTGTCTTAACATAGCCATGTTCATATGATCTAAAAGGACACCAGTTTTATTGTATTGGGGGCAATCCTTCACCAGTAGGACCTCATCTTATTACATCAGCAATGATCTTATTTCCAAATAAGGCCATAATCTGAGGTGCTAGCAGTTAAGACTTTATGTTTTTGGAGAGGACACATTCAATTTTTCATAAGAGCTAAATTAGAAAACTTCTTAACCTTTATCATTTTTAACACACAATGCAATAATAATAATAATAATGGATAAGATAACCAGTTTTTAAAATGCCAGTCACCAGCTATCATCAGCCTTTGCTAACCAATTCCAGGCACCATGTAATCACCACCTTCTGAAATAAGGGGGTTCTATTTGGTTCCTAATATTGTCCAAATCTACCCATTAGTAATGATTTGGCAACTTGAGCTTGCTCACAGCATCCTTTCTGATATTTGAAGACAAGCATTTAAAATCCACACTGCCTCTTTTACCTGCTGAGTGTTGCCCATACTTTGATCATTCAACCTGACAACATTATGGCCATTTTGCCCCACATGGATTCCTATTGGGGCACCTTCTTAAATTGCAACACTGGTAACTTGTCCCAAAGCTCTGAAACACACAGACTATATTAGAACATGACTAGAAATTGGAGACATTTGCTTTTGTTACCAATGCACACTTTGTTGCCAGTTACTGCTGCCCTCATCCTGAACTCAGGTGTATGTTTGAACTTTTACATAATTGGGATAACATAAAAGGGAAGAAAAGCCAACTACCAATCAGAGGAAAGCATCATCCAAAGTTCTCTCATCACTCCTTCACCCTAGGGATATAAACTAGCATTATAACAGGCAGAAGAGAGAAAGCTCTGACTTGTGGCTCACAAGAGACAAAGGAAAAAAGGCAAAAGATAAGACTTGGAACTTGCTGATTTCTGAAAGGAAGTAAATGACAGGAAAAGAGAGAAAAGTGAGAATTTCAGAATCAAGAACAGAGATAAACTACAGGGTTGCTGGGGGTGGGATTGGGCCAAAAGAAAGCAGTGAGAGTAAATAAATCTCTCTTCTAGCAGGAAATGTCCTTGTGGAGACACTGTAAAGGTCTGGACAGTGAGGACTCATGCTCCTGCCTAAGACCAAAGCCCACACTCTTACCTACTGCAGTATCTGTATACAAATGTGTCCAGGGAACTATTGGCAGGATGGGCAACCAGGGTTCAATTTTGCATGAGTTGTGATGGGGCAGGGATTGAGTGTGTCAGAAAGAAGGCAGATTTCGATGACCGTATAGTATCTATACCCTGTGGCATGTAGCCCAGTCTCCCTAGACTTAGATTTGTGCCAGAGAGAAAGAGAGGGAAGGAGAGAAGAAGAGAGAAAGGGGAGAGATAAATAGAAGGTGGGGAGAGAAGGGAATCTACTGTACAAGGAGAAATTTTAAAAGTGGTTCCATTAAAAATTCCGAACATGAGGCATAAGCAACCCCACTCCTGAATCCAAAGGATAAAATATAGCAGAGTCAGGGAAACAAAATAAGGTATCAGCTGGAACTTCAGTCTCCAACAGCACTAGGATGCTCAAAGGGAAAAAATCTAAATTTGTAGACAGAACTCAATTTTGTAGGATTTTCAGATTCTTGCTGGTTGTCAACTGGAGTTTGTTCTCAGCTCCTAAAAGCTGTTCTCAGTTTCTTGCCACATGGGCCTCCAACATAGGGAACCCAAAGTATGACACTCATTTCTTCAAAGTCAGAAAATCCAACAAGAGGGGCACTGCAATCTAACGTACACCCAGTTATTTTTGCCATGTTCTATTGGCTGGAGGCAAGTTGTAGGTAACTCGAGGGGAGAGGGATACACATCAGCATGAATATTAGCAGTCAGGTTCATGAGAACCACTCTAAGTTGTCCACCTCAACTGCTTTAACCAAGATAAAAGTTGTCTCTCGTGTGAAGGAAATCTGAAGGTAGACAATTTAGGGTTGCTCCATCATGATCAGGGACCCAGTTTCTTCAAACTCTTCAGCTCCCTCATAATCCTTAGGGGTTGGCCTTCCTCCAGTGAATCAAAAGGTTGTGTCAGAGCTCCAGAGAGCCATTCACAATCCAGGTAGCAGGAGGAAGCAAAGCCCCTGCTCCCTGCAAAAAAATGAAATGGGGGGCTTACTCCCTTCTTTTTGTTATGATACATCTTGGAAGTATCACTCACATCTCAGATGACATCGCACTGGATAGAATAAGAGTTCTGGATTCCATCTAGCCGCAAAGTAAGCTGGGAAATATAGCTGCCATGCTGAGTAAACTCTAAACTCCAAAACTAAGGAGATGGAGGAGACAGAGTAGGATAGAGAAGTGGCAGTCTCTGCTACACTAGACACAAACAAAATGTGCCAGATAGGAAAGAAAAAAAAGAGAATCTCTTGTGACAGCCCTCAGCATCTTTGGGGGGGAGCATGAAATGTTCCTGGATGCTCCTGGGAAAGACTGGGAAGTAGTATTCTGCAGGCTGCCGGTCCTACACTATTTAGATCGGATAGGTAATGTTATATTCAGCATCCCATTTTATCCAAGCCAGTGAGGTCTGGAAAACTCGTTATATATCAATGATTCCCAGATCGCTGGCTTAACAATTTAGATTTAGAACCTAAACCTAGACTTGCTGAACTGCAGCTTCTATAATTAAGACAGGAATTTTTTGTGAAATTAACCTCTGTGGGGAAGTCTTATGATCAATCAAGTTTAGAAACTATCATCACAGACATTTATAAAAAATCACTATATCTTTTCCCTAGTCTCCAAGCTATGCTTCCTCAGCTTGGAATACAGATTTAGTGTTAATCTAAGTATCAGCCTAGTGATTCTAATGACTCTTGTTGTGTAAGTACCTTCGTCTATTTTCTGTTGCTATACCCGAGACTGCATAATTTCTAAGAAAAATTAGTTTATTTGGCATGGTTCCAAAGGCTGGAAGTTCAAGATCAGGACCTGTTCTGGTAGGGAACTCTACAGAATCCCAAGGAAGTGCCAGGAATCACTGCATGTGAAAAAGACACATGCAGAAGAGAGGGGGGGAACAGAGGGATGACAACCTGCTCTCAGAAGAATTGCACTAATCCCTTCATAAGGGTGGAGACCCCCAAACCTAATTCCTTCTTAAAGGCCCCACAACCTCTCAACACTGTTTCATTGAGGATTAACCCTCCGTGTTGGTGGGGACAATCCATAATCAAACCATAGCAGGAAGGATGCATTAATCATATTAGTCATTTAATTGGCATTAGCAGGTAAGCTAGAAGTACCCAGTAACACTTAGCTAGAAGGTTTTTCAATCTCAACACTTTTGATTTTTGGGAGCAAACAATTCTTTATTGAAGGGGGCTGTTCTGTACACTGTGGCTTGTTTACCAGCATCCTTGACCTCTACCCACTAGAAGCCAATAGAACTATCACCAGTTCTGAAAAACAAAACTATCCATAGATATTGTCATCTGAGGGCAAAATCACCCCAAGAACCACTATCCTTCATCATTTTACAGGAGCCCTGAAAATTTGTGGCAATAAATAAGGTTGAGTAGGAATCAAGAATGTGTACTTGGAGTATTGCACTCTGGATATGATAGTCCATGCCCCTGTTTTCCTATGTGTACATAAACCACTTTATTTCCATATAATCAGTCCACATTTTGTATATCACCCCCTTCTCCACAGACCCCACCCCAGCACATAAAGCAAAGAATGAGGAGAAAGGTGAAGGAAACTGGTGATCAAATGTCTTAAACCTCACTCATGTTAACCCCTTGTAAAATTAATGCTTACTCTAACCTGCCCTCAGACATTCCAGATGGCATAATTAATAGATTTAAGTAAGGAAGATGTGCTATAAACATGTTTTGAGCTAAAATAAAAAGAACACAGATAACAAAGAGGTGGTAATTTTTATTTTTATTGATACATCATGATTTCCTATTAAGTATACATAAAAGGGTGCAAGTAACAATAACACAGCATTCCAACATTTAAAATAAAAACTTTTTTAATCACCTTGATCTATATATAAAGCTTTACTTCCTGGAAAAATAATGTTTTATTGCAACAGTACTCTTCTCATATGTAAAACAGCTTCTCAAAGTGAGGGATTTACAAATGAAACTTTATACAGTTTCCTTTGTACAAAAAGGATCTACTTTACCATATCAACTGCACCCTACCAAAAGTCCAAAACCCAAAGGCTTGAAGGACCAAAATCAAGCCACGTCCTACTGACATTATCAAAGATAAATCCTAAAAACCTCCCAATGGAGCATGGAACTACCCTCTACCACCAATTCAATACCCTGGGCAGAAGATGGTAAGTGTTGACCTCATAACAATATGACATAGAAAGATTCTTAAACATAGCAACACATGTGCCAATATAATTCCCATAATAGAGACACACACATACCAATATAAGTGTCCTCTGACATGAGAAACTTGGAAATCATCTAAGAAATGTGTATTTTCCTGTGTTATAATTGGAATGAAAATGACAATATATTTAAGGAATGATGCAACATGACACTGGGTTTTGATGAGGCACATATAAACAGACCTCACTGCCTAGAAACAGTTTTAATGAAAGCCAATTCTTACTGGTATGTACTTAATTTAAAAATTACCTTTGCTGTTTAGTTTCTTGAAGAAAGTAGAATAATAGTCCTTGACTCAAAGTAATGATAAAAAAATATAACTGAACTTCAAATTCCTCCCAATGTGATTTAAGATGCTTAATATTAACATAAATATCTGAATAGGCAACAAGAAAATGTTAAGTTCGTAAAACTGCTAAGCCTTACTAAAGAGTGAGAATATGGGGAAATGTTAAATATACTCTTCTGCTGAACAGAGCTGTCTTCTGAAAATGTAAAAGGTTCTGGTGGTTTACCCAAGAGTGAGTCCACTTGTCTTAAATTTACAATGTGAAAGAAATTATGCACCCAACAACAGTAACTTGACCCATGGTAGTCACTTGGCAGACTCAAAACAATTGCTAACCTGGTGCTGAGAAATCTTGCCAAAGAGGTATTTACAACATATTTTTATAGAAATGAGTATTCAACAGTTCAATAAAGCAAATTACAAAAAGTTAGGTTGTTACAAGAGAACTCCAGATTATGCGAGCAGTCTAATAAGATCTCTTTAAAAAAAAACAAAAAACAAAGAAAAATCATAGTTCCAATTTTTTAATGTCATGGGACACCCAAAAATGTCAAATTAAATAGCTAAATTAAGTCAAAACAAAGTTAATTGACATTATATTGCCAATCTATTTATAATCATATTTAGCAAAAGCAGAAATAAAGACTAAATTCGTTTTTTATTTCCATATAATCAGTCCACAAAAAAAAAAAAAAAAAAAACTATACCCAGATTCAACAGAATTGACACAGGGAAAGTTGTGCCTTCAATTCTGAAAAATCCTATGTTTAGGACATGACGTTGCATAGATAAGAACAAACTATATACCTGCTTTATACCTGCTATATACCTGCTTTCTATATAAGCACATTGCTCCCCATATTATAACATAACTGAAATACTAAGCCCAAGATATTTCTTTTATAATATTTTGAAAAGCATGGTGCAGCAGAGAATATAAAAAGAGGAAGCCTTTTAATGATTGAGCACACTGTAATGGGCTTTCATTTCTTTTTTGGAACAGTAACTAAAGGCATTAAGATGGTGGGTCTGGATTAAGTGTTCTATTCTAGGACTTTTTGGCTATTAGTTATTCCCAACATTCAGTCTGTGCAACCACTGGCCAGACAAAAATGCAAGTGAGGTATGCTGGTATCTTAATAAGATTCCCAGGCAGTGGAAAAGATGAGATTAGTTCATATGAGTAAGTGAAACTGACAGTATTCTCAATTGACGAGCTTCAGCACAAGCAAACTTAAAGGTAAAATGAGTATTTTTAATATTACTACTCACAACATGTGAAGAAAATAGTCTGAGCTATTGGTTAATTATCATGACTATGTTCACACCCTTTCTCCTTATGTCTGCAGCCTTGAAACACTGAAGATCCAGCTCCATTGCCTGTAGTAGAAGAGGCCAGGACACCTCCACAGCCCACACGCTTTGAGGCTGTTCTAACTCATCCTTTCTCCTCCTCTTTCTCCTCCTCACTTTTAATATATTTATATAAAATGAGATGAGTTACAAGGTAACTTTTAACCTGAAAATCTGAAGTACTTCATATAAAAAGTATCTGAGTTCTAGTTTTTAAATGAACCTGTCTTCCAGTGGCCTTTCCATTCCTACTATATGACACTAGAAGTTCAATGTAAATTATTTACTGCAAAATGTAACCTTGGATAGTCCAAGGTTCCTGGGAAGAGCAGGAGAGGTGGACTTCCTTTGCCAGCACCCTTCCCTAACTTCATCCTAAGAAGAAGTCCCAGAGTATAAAGGCCAGATATCATCACATGGAGGCTCAAATATTAAAAGTACCACTTTTAGAACAGACTGTAGAACAGATTAAAAAAAAATTTCCACTTGAAAAGAAAGTCAAGAAAATTAGATATTTAATATTTAACTACCACTCTCTGAAGGTCTACTTTCTACAAATAGGATGCAAGCACTAAAATAATGATATCCAAAATATCCATGAGTAATATACACACATCCACTCCAATATAATTTCTTTAAATATAAGCATTCTTTTTAAAAATTAACTTTAAAACATATCTTTGCATACTTTGATTTTGATAAATTTATTTTTAAATAGCTGAAAATATTATAAAGCACCCTCTGGAGCCTATGGCAAGAATTTCACAGCACTTAAGAAAAAAGCCATGGAGTCAGGAGCAAAATTAAACCACTTCTCAGATTTACTTTTAAAAAATGCCTAATTTTTTTATATGTCTAAAATATTTCAATATATTTGAAAGGAAGAAAAGAAAGAAGAGAGAAGGGGAAATGAGGGAAGAAACAGGAAAAGGATTTTTCTTTAAAATTATCACCCAGAAAAAAGAAATACAACCCTCACAAAACAGGGTAACTAATGAACTAGGTGCTCAGAATTCAGGAATATTCTTAAAGATCCACAGCAAGCATCAAATGTCACTTGACAGCTGGCAGTCTGATGCTTAGACCTCTGAGCCTGGAAAAGTTTTTAAGGATCCCTGGCCAACATTATGGAACTTCAGATCAACAGTCATGTCAAGACTCTGTGGTCTTCACAAATCCTGACCCTTCCCCAGACCACAGGGAGGTCAGTCTGCTGTGGCTGATGTGCAGAGTAGCTGTGCCCTGGCTCAGATCATCTCCTGTCCTAAGATACTCTGGTCTGAATCACCTAAGGCACATACTTCAGTAATGAACTCTGTCCTGTCACAGCCAAGGTGTGGGGCTGAGGCCTGAGGGCAGAGCTCAGCAGCAGCACCCTTAAGAACAGTTTTCAGTATGTTCCTCACCCCTGAGCTTAACCTTTCTCATTCTCGCCAGACAAAAAGGAGAGCACAGGTAAAAAGTTTTGGAGTGGGAAAAGACCATTTAACTCTTAAAAATTCACTACCTACATTCTAAAAAGAAAGTAGTGTCCACTTAAAAAAAAAATGTACTGAGACCATGGGGCATGAGATGGGCAATAAGGTTAGGGTAGGAAGGACAGAGAATAAACTCTTCCTACAGTTTCCCAGGGAAACCCATCTTGAATACTAAAGCAAACTGTTAATGTGATAATGCTGAAGAACCTAGGTAATAATGATAATCTAAAATAACACTTCTATTGTGGAGAAAACAAACACTTCTCAAAACAATCCTAAAAGATTTCAAGAGGGAGAAAAAAGATACACAACTGCAATCATTTTGATCTTCTCCACCAAGGTCAGGTGAAGAAATCTATGCAATTCTACATACTAAGACCTGATGACCATCTCCCAAGTCCCACAGAAGGTGGGAAAAAATGTTTTTCAAATATGTCAGAGACAATATTGGATTATGAAAAAAATCATATATGACTTTTGGAAATGTTCATTTTACATGGAGTCCTTTAAAAATAAGTTACAACCAACATTGCAGAGAGAACAGAAGCATGACACAGGAAATAACAAGGATTGAAGAGTGATGAAGGGGGCCTAAAGCTCCATCCTCACAAGGATGGCAGCCCTGGACGTCTCCACAAAGGTCACAAGAGGACAGCTTCACTCTGGAGTTGTAACTTCTCACCGCCTGTCTCCCTGTTCAGAGAGGCAAACATCAGATTACACGTCTCCCTTGTTTAGAAACAGTGAATTTGCCAGAACATAAGAGCATTTCAATACACTTTTGTGAGTTTTCCATTCTTCACATCATTTTCTTTTTCTTTACAAGAAACAACTGAAATGCTCAAGAAAGGCCCAAACTGCAAACCAAATCCAAGAGAGAAACAAGGCATTCAGTCCAATCTATCTACCACCAGCAGTTGGCCGGTATTAAGAGAGAGCAAATGGACCACAGCTGCACACTACGGTCACAAGCAGGACTTTAATCTCTTTCTGGAACAGGAAATGTTTTAAACTGAGGATTGTTTAGCCTCCTCAACAGTTTATTTTAGGATGACATTTTCTATGCATTCAAATAAAATTCTAATCATTATAACAACTGAAAAAAATATTGGCCCTGGCTTTATTTTAAAATACATAAATAGAAAGGAAAGGGACTGAGGAACAAAATTGATCAAATTATATGGTTACCTTGTGTGCATGTACTAATATATAACAATAAATTCCACTATGATGTATACTTACAATTCACCAATAAAAGTGAACAAAAAAAAGTAATAATACTTAAGTATGTAGTGAAGTCTGTCTATGCAATGCCTTGTTCCAATGTTTTAAAACTTTGAGAACATAGGGTTAAAAACTATTCAATCTGAGTATAATTTATAGCACAAACAAATATTTTATAAACTATATAAAGAGTCTATTAGTTCTATTTATAGTGCTATATAGAGCACTATAATGAGCTCACTGCAAAACAAAACTGAGTTTTATTTTATGATTTTTAATAACAAAAAACATTATTTTCTAGTTTCTGTGTAATTGTTTTATAAATCACAAACCTGTTTTGGAATTTTTAAAAATGAATTGGTGGGTTTAATTATTCTTATCTTTCTCATAATCTCATTTTTCAATGGCATCCTCATAAATAGGTTGTTTTACACACACCAAAAAAATTTATATAGAAGGAATCTTTTTCATTTCTTAAATGCTTAAAATGTTTCCCGTGCACCTAAGAAACATTAATTGGGGGATTTTGCAACCAGGTTAAATAACAAAGTTGGCTAGCAAGGTACAGTCATTGGGTCTCTGTGGTGGATCTCATCTCTCTACCAGGAAAAAAGAGTGCTACTCCTGTTTTTGCAAAATATCCCGCCAAGGGTTTTCTCGTCTTCAATCCCAACAGGAGGAATAAGGCAAGAGAAAAACTCAGAAAGAGAGTCTTGAATACTCTGTCAAGCACTATCAAAACTTAAGTATATAGTGATCAAGTTCATTTTTTTAACATGTAATTATCTGAAACTACCTACCATAAGAGAAGGTTTATCCTTCTCATGCATTCTGATGATTGAGTGCTTATTCAGGATAAGACTCATTAAAATTAGAAACATTAGCCCAGAGATCCCACACTCACAGAAAGTCACTCTGTGATGAAAGTAGATTATTCACAATTAACTTGGGCTATCTCTAGGCCAGCTATTTTCACATCCTAAATTCCTATCATTTTATAAAACATTAATAGTCAAATCAAAGAAGTTATCTTCCAGTCTGTATTTTTCTCGATACACTAAGAAAAATCCTTTTATAATGCATAAAAGTTTTAGCAAAACATCAGTCCTTCCTTCCCAATGAAGAAACAACTGCAAATGTTCTTTCCTAAAAAGCTCCAACTTGACAGCAGGAGCCTGATGGAATAGAAGCTTGAAATAGAAGCAAAAATAAATAAATAAATAAAACCACAAGGTGATGATTCTTTCATCACCTTCTCCTCTGAAGTTTGTGATTATGAATTAAAAACCTAAAACATGCCGGGCACTGTGGTGCATGCCTATAATCCCAGTGGTTTAGGAGGTTGAGGCAGGAGCCTCATGAGTTCAAAGCCAGCCTCAGCAAAAGGGAGATACTAAGCAACTTAGTAAATAAAATACAGAATAGGACTAGAGTGTGACTCATTGGTTGAGTGCCCCTGAGTTCAATCCCAGTATCAAAAAAACAAAAACAAAAACAAATTAGCGAAAATGTCACTCTATAACATTTTTATGCTAAATGTTGTCATTAGCAATGATTGTAAATTATCGATCGTCTTCATTCAAATAGAAAGCTCACCTCCTAGAGGCCACCTCCTACACTTGCCCCCACTTCTTGTGAATAGAAGAATGATAACTGAATGCCTGGCTTCACTTGTAAAGTATTATGTGCCGCAGTCCGGCTGCAGCAAAATAACCGGGGGGTAACGAACAACTTGTGTAGATTGATACAGCAGGAGTGGGAGCCGTTTATTACAGGACAGGAGCAGTATTTATACATTCCACACAGCTTATCTAATTAGCATAAACTAGATACAGCAGTCAACCAATCAGGAATCTCCACACTTAATGGCTCGCTTTTGTTACTTCTCAAACCACTCCCTCTGGCATTTTGCCAGGCACCATCCAGACTTGTTTAAGAACTCTAACATTCCCCTGGCAAAATGCCAGGTGTTATTTTGACTTGTTTACAGACTCTAACAATTATGAACTCCAGACCACAACTTACTTGGTTCATAGTAATCCACTATGGATACAGAAGCATCTTGGGTATTTGAAACCTTAAAGTTTCTCACAGCAGGAATATCAATACAAAATTGGGTTTCATTTACCTTGAAAAATACAAAAAAGACTTTTAAGGGGTTATGGGTTGGCACACCATGTGTTCATAAAAAAGTAAGAGAGATCTTTTTCTTACCCTTTTAGGAAACAGAAACTGATATTTAGGGAAGACTTGTACTTACCATGTACTGCAATAAATACTTTCTATTAATTATCTTTTCTACCTTGTAAAGCAACCCTTACAAGTCAGGTATTGTTCTTAGTTCTATTTTGCTGAAAGGGATATTGAGAATTAGAGTTGTTAAGCAAACATTCAGCCTAAGGGTGCATGCTTCTGGGGACATGGTTCCTTATCCAAATCCTCTCTTTCAGAGAGTGCACCTGTCCTTTAATGATTCACAGAAGCCCCTCCTCCAGAGAGTTACCCTCAGATTATGTGGGCCACCTCATGCAGTAAGTGAAGCCCTGAGGTGGGGGTGCACGCCACAATTAGGTATACCCCTGATCAATGTGGAGTACCAAAGGCCCACCTCAACCGGGTGCAGTGGTGCATGTCTATAATCACAGATACTTAGGAGGCTGGTGCAGGAGGGCACAAGCTCGAGGCCAGCGTGGAAAACTTAACAAGACCCTTTCTCAAAATAATGAAAAGAGCTGGAGATGTAGCTCAATGGTAGAGCACCCCTGAGTTCAATCCTCAGTACCACACACATACAAAAGGCCAGCCTCCCTCACTCCAGGAGGAGCAGTTTATGCCAATCTGACAAACAATGTCAGTTAAGAAATCAAAAATTAATAAATTCCTTCAAACATTCATTATATACCAATAGCAGTAAATGAAAAAAATTAAATCAATCAGAGATTATTGGGCACTCAAATTAAAACATTAACAAGCACATCAAAGATGCAAGACAAACTCCAGAAACAATTACTAAATAAAAACTTTAAACTTTTTTTTAAGTTCCAAATCAGGTCCATGGCTTTCAAGCATAATTTAATATAAGAAAATTCCTTAACAGCAAAGTAACTTAAAGGCTAAATTAGCTTTAACAGGACTTTAATCAGAGTGATTTCTGAAGTGCTGAAACAAAGAAGAACATTCAGGATCTAGCTTTTTAAAGGTAAATATTTAGCAATATTTAGTATATTTCTGACTCATACTTAGCAAAACTGGAATAAGAAACATATGGGTTCCTCCCATGTAACATGCAATCCCAAGAATGCTTAGAAATCAGTTTCAGTTCAACCTCTGAGTTTCATATAGATGCTAGAAGAAGAGAAAAAATTCACATACCAGCAATTTTGAAACCTAACAAGTCAAGGCTGGAATTCCTCCCTGACCTCTTCCTGCCATGATTTTTACTCTTATCTTTGGATCAGTACCACTCAGACAGCAATGGAAACAGTTGCATATAATTCTTGGTGTAGACCAAACCTCTGACAATATTCTTCTATAATTTAAGCACCTTTTTGTTTCTTCTTGATGTTGGGTATAGAATGTAGGGCCTCTCACGTGCCAGACAAGCGCTCTGGCCCTGGGCCACATCCCCAACCCTAAGCACATAACCTTTTAAGACAGGAATAATAATCACTTAGAGATTTGTTAAAAACTTCACAAGAGCATTTTAGAACATGTAATTAAAGCTTTCATCCTCAGCATCTGAGCAAGTATGTTTAGCAATTCCTGAAGATAGAGGGGTTCTCAAATTGAGATCTGGTCTGAATTTCTGAACTGATAAGATGGCAATCTCTACACATTTTGCATCTAACATGAAATAATGATTTCATTATCAAGATCTTCCTCAGGCTCATCATTAATAATAACTCTAAACTAATTTTACGGTGATGTCTTTTTAATGTCCTTTAACATGGTCGTCATGTTAAAATCATTCAGGGACACAAAAAGCCAAAAGAATAATGACTTAAAGAAAACATAAGTAAGAAAGACTCTGTGTGTGTGTGTGTGTGTGTGTGTATTTCTGGGGATTAAACCTAAGGCTTCCCACTTGCTAGGCAAGCATTCTACCTCTGAGTTACATCCCCATTCCCTAAGGGAGATTTCCGAGCACAAAAAAAATGGTGACTTTATCAATAATTACCTTTTTGAAACTTAGGTTTTACTACTTACAGAATCTAAATAGAGGTTGAGCTTTCCATGATCATGTTCCACCTTCTTCACTGTCTCGCTTAGAGGAATTGCATCTGAAGGCACAGTAAAGCCACTAAGAAGGTTAACTTCCATAAGGGCCATGCCACTCCTATCCGGGCCCAAAAACCTACATCAAAAAAAAAAAGAAAGAAAGAAAGAAAAAGAAAAAAGGAGAAAATCCTTCAGGAAAAGCTATAAATTGTTAGGAAATGATTTTCAGACAAAAATTAAAACTGCAAAATATTACTCTAATACCATTTAAGTTCAAAAAAATGATTGTAGAATATTTCTGAACAGGTTACCCTTTTCCTACATGTGTAATATTCTTTCAACCATAAGAGTAATGCTAATACAACAATGAGGTCACTGGACAGATAGGATGAAATGTCTATAATCCAACAGGCTTGTGCTTTGAGGTTGTCACAAGTACAACGCACATCCTTTCGACAAATTCTAGTGGTGCTTTCAGTGGTGATTCCAAACTGTATGTCATTTTCACTTTCTCAAAAGTTAACAGCATCAAACTTTCCAGCTGAAAGCCCAAGACCTTTAGAGGAGACACTGCTTGACCACTTAGTGGCAGATGCCAACCAAGCCTGCAGGTTTTCTTCATCTGGTTTTAGAAAAAGAAATCTAGCAGGGAGAGGCTTTCCCCTTTGTTTTCACACACACACTGAGCACAGTACATGTTTTCTTGAGCCACCCTGAGAGATCTGCAAGCCTTGGAAAGCTTTATTGCACTGCATTCTTTCACCCTGTCACACCTCCCACCTCACCCTTATAGTAACTCCCAGCTCAACACCACAGTGTGAGCATCAAAGAATCTGGGCACCAACAACATGTTGTCTCCTTCAAAATACATATTTTTTGAAAACAAATAGGTGGCAGAAGTTTTTCATCTGGAACAGGAGTTTCGTGTGGTTATAGAAAGAAGTTTGCCTCCAACACAAAAGGATCATAGTATTGTTAAGTTACTTCCTGTTGTCCCATTTTATGGCAAAAGCAAGAAGGCTGATTAGAAAAGTTTGCTTTTTAGAGCAGCAAGCGGATGCCTGCCAAACATGACTGATTGAAAAGCCATTCAATGCAACTTCTATTCTCAGCTGGCTCAGCACTCTGAAGCAACTGAAACCATCTGCTGGGCAATGCACTTAGCCAAAGTAGGTGCTATTGAAAACTTAGTAAGTGGATTGAAACCAGAGGAGTTTGCATGTGAGCAAAAATTAAAGATGAGAAGAACAGTTAATCTTTTTAGATGCTTAAAAAGTATAATGCAGATTATACTTTCACTACCTTGTCAAAGCACCTTGGTTGACCAAAGGCATTTGAAAGACTAGTTTACTAGCCAACGAAGAATTTGCTAAATTATCCTGCCCCACAGAAAACCTTGTCTGAGGTCACGTCTTAGACCCTGTTGATAGGAATAAAATGCCTGTATTATCAGGCAATATTTTTATAAAGTATCACTAAAAATAAAATTCAGTGCTTTTTATTACTGAAAATTATTATTAAATTCAATTATTTTTATGTTGTTTGTGTTTGATGTAATAGCTTTTCTCAGAAAACTAGCAGTTGCATTTAAAAGTCTTCATAGCCAGAACAATGGCATATGCCTGTGTAATCCTAGCTATTTGTGAGGCTGAGGCAGGAGTATCTCAAGTTCAAGGACAGCCTGGGCAACTTAGTGAGACCCTGTCTCAAAATAAAATAAAAGGACTGGAAATGTAGTTCAGAGGTAAAACATTTTCCTAGCATACATGATGCCCTGGGTTTGATCCACTGTTATGTAAGAAAGAAGAAAGAAAAGAAGGAAAGGAGAAAAGAAGGACAGATGGACCAGCTGACCTTTTATAAAACCTCCACTTTCACATGAAGACATTTCCTTCTTCAGGATCTAACTACCAATCAATGTCTGTTGCCCATTTTATTCCTCATACTGTATTAAGATTTAAAATCCTGCTTCCTTACATAAACCCCCATACAAACGAGGAGACCTCTAGCCAGGGATGTAGTTCAGAGGATGTAGTTCAGCTTGCCTACAGTATGTTCAAAGCCCTAGGTTCAATCCCCAGCACCAAAAATATAGATAAATAAATAAATAAATAGGTCTCTTCATGATCTGAATCATGGTTCTACTTCATTTCCTCATCTGTTTCTTCACTTGATGTCCCTGAGAGGTCAAATCCCCCTCTCACAGCTCCACAAAGCTCTTTTCTGACTTTTTCAAAACCACAATTTTAGACTTGCTTTGAGGATACTTTGTATTCATTTCTGCCTCCCCTTCCAAACAGTAAATTTCATGAAGGCAACCTGGTGTCTTTTTTTGGCTCAGCATTATATTCTCATGCCTGACTACTGACATACAGAAGAGACTTCACCAATATTTATAGAGTGAATGAATGAGTGAAAGAAAAAAACAGGGAAAATAATAGCATTTAGTGCATGGAGTAATTGAGAGGCCTAAATGAGATGCATGTAAAAACGTTTTGTACAGTGCCTGGCATATAGATTTGTGATAAATGTAGGTTGATTGTTGACAATAACAACAATTTGATGTTGTCATTCTTGAACAGAGACCAATTGCAAACCTAGTAAATAACAATAATAATAATAGGAGCCCCACTTCCTTCTTAGCTGAAAAGGAAGCCATTGCAGAGATGCTGCTTTTCCTAGTACAGAATGTCCAAGAAGGTAATGCAAGGTGCAAATATGTGACACTGTGTCCCAAAGTCATGAATAAGAAGGCCCAAAGATAGTACAAATGGTAGTGATAATGCAGGTGATTCAGGCATCGGTTGAACATCAGGACGAACACTTAGAGATGGCCTTGAGGAACATCTGGAAGCTCTGAACCACACCAGTGACCTTCAGCCCAACAACAAGCTAAGTTCAATCATAATGGTATGGGATATTTGAAAAGTGCAGACAGCAATTCCTTGGTGTTAGTGCATCCTTTCATAGTAGCTCCCAGCTCACACCAAAAAATGCAGATGTAACAGGAAAGACTGAGAAGGAAGAACCTGCAAAGCCTCTTGATTCAAGAACTTTTCTCAGAGTTGTTCTCAAACTTGTGTGTGCATTAGTATGACCAAGAAGCTGAAGAGGCAGCTTCACAGCCTTACTGTGAAGTCAGCAGTTCTGAGGTAGAATCTCTTTTCTTATGACTTAAGACCCTCAGATGCTCTGGATACAAACCCATCTAAGAATTACCTCAATTAAGTACTTCCAGACAGGTTCTAATTATCCAAGATGCAAATCTAAACTGGAATATTTTCAGTGCATCTAAAAAAAACTTTTCTTCATTGAATGTGCATGCTCTTATAAAGTTCAGGGTCAAATGTATAAAAGTTAAATGGAGCAAAATATGTTATATGCATTTATGAAATGTCAGAATGACATTATATATATATATATATATATATATATATATATATATATATATATATATATATCACTAATAAAAAACAGACTAAAAAAGTATAAAAAGTTAAGGTTAAATCTGAACCTGAAATGAAATTATTTTGACAGAAAAATGACTTAACAGCAATAAATATTTTGGAATGTTAAACATGACTGGTTAAAGTTTTACTAAATTAGATTTGAATTTTATTGAATTTATATATATTTTTATATTCTAGTATGTTATAAAATACAACAAAAACTTGTGAACAATTTCTGGACATGTCTAAGAAATGCTGAAAACAATCAGTAGTACTTTTAGTCTGTAATCTGAAGTCATAATTACATAACTGAATTCTTCATGAAATAAAAGTCCCTACATATAGTTTGATAACTATACATAATTAAATCTTCAAATCTATTTTTAAAGAAGAAAAAGAAAGAAGAGGAAGGACCTAAAGAGATACCTACCTTGTACACACATTCAAATTCACATGATTGATATCATCTTTATTATCTTTTACTTCAACATCTAAATCAAAGCCTTCTTGCTTTTGGGTAGAACTTTTTCTTCTAAAAGACCCTGAATCTTTCACATTATAAATAACATTGAACTGCAATAAATAACAAATTAGCAGAAATAATAAATTAGCAATATATTTATTAACAATCAATTGCCATCATTTTACATTCTAAATATTAGCTAATGATTCTCTTTGGGATAAACCAAAAAGATTTGTAACCTTCACAACTAGAAAAAACTCATTTCACTGGCCAATAATTATTACAAAATATTATTTAAAAATTATTTTTAAAATTGTAGGTAAGGGTGGGGTTGTAGGTCAGCGTTAGAGCATCTGCCTATCATGCACAAGAACCTAGATTCTATCCCTAGTACCAAAACAAAGGAAAAAAAATCTATATCAAAAATTTTAGGTAATATTCCAAAGCAAGCACCATAAAACAGTGTATAATATTCATGGGATATTGTTTTTATAAAGAATATAAAGCACACCCTTGAGAGGAAAGGGTGGAGCTATCTTCTTGAGAGTTTTATCGAATTTCTAACTTTAACACCAAATGGAATGTTTTTCACAAACTGGAACCAAAAAATCTCTCAGTAAGATAAATGAAAACTAAAACATTGCCTGTTCAGCTGCTGGGGATTCTTTTTCATGATATAATGCTTTTCAAAGATGATAAAATGATGGACTTGAAGTCAAATGGGTCTTTTACAGAACACAGTCAGTGCCCACCACTGATGTGAAAAGTGCTACGGGAATACTGGGGAAGTGTGAGGGCCAGTATCTTCCTCAAAGTGATCCTAAATCAGAAGTTTAGGAATGTACTCAAAATTTCCTAGGCCATTCTCATCCCAAGATGAAACAGAATCTACTTAATTGTTTTATTTCATCCACTTTTTTTACTACCAAGGTTCATAAAGCTGAATATTAATATGCAATATTATATTTTCTTTTATTTCTACACACATACACATACCCCTCAGAAGTAAACATTAGTGTCCTTCCTATATTTAGATACTTTGAAAAAATCTTCTCACTAAACTTCACTTTTCAAATCTAAGAGTTGTAGTCTTTTATTCTATCACAACCCAACAATCTTCCATCATATAATCATGTAATCTTCCATCTCTTTGATCATCCTGATTATCTTACTCTGGACATTCTCCAATGCTTTCCAAACTACAATAATTGATTATTAATTTTAAGAATAATTTTAATTATTGATTTTAATTATTCCTGGAGAAGAAGTTGATGGTTTCATAAAACTGGAGAGATGGTCTTTGTTATTTTCATCATGATCCTTCAGTGGCATGCAATTTTCCCTTCAGAGATCAATGTCATCAAACAAGGACTATTAGATTTTTCCACTGTGTCATAATTAATACCCATCTACAACTAAGTGTTAGGACTTATGTATGGATCACAGTAAAGCTCTACACTTCACATAGAACTCCAAGAGATCTTGCAGTTGATTTCCAACAGCTTAGCATTTTATTACCCAAAAGAATTTAACAGCTACTACAAATATAATAGTTTTCTGAACTCTTCTTCTTCCAGAACACAAGAATCTCAATATCCATTTCTGGGTGACCAACGTTTTTCCAATTATTTCCCTCCAGTACAAGAAGAGGCTATTGGTCATTTCTATTTGTTTTCCACATATTTATATAGACATGGGACAATGAACATTCTAAATACTAGGTACCACAGTTATCCCTGTGTCCTTCAAACCTTAAGTAACAAGCATTCGGTTTCAGTGATTCATCTATATTTGGCTTATCGAAAATGAATCCCAACAATTTGTTGATTTAAGCATACATAACTTTTATATTGTCTAAAATATACTGCAATATTTACATTGGCATTTACTCTTTGCTTTAAGACAGTTCAGGAATAAGAATTTTCCCATGGCCTTTGTTAGTAAAAATTAACAGAGATTATGTACTCATTCTCTTAATAATATAAATAATAATCTAAATAATTGTTTAAAATTATCAGGAAATTTCTAAATCATACCTGCTAATAAGCAAGGTATACCTGCCCTTGGCAGCATACCAGTTCTCTCAATTAGAATTGGTGTACTGATTTTTTTTGAAAGTACCATTTTTCAGTAATAGCCACTGTATTACTTTCTTGGCAAGTGTTTTGAGGTTGGTTTGGTTTTTTACTCATATGTATAATCATTTTCAATCCTATCAGATATTATTTGGGGTTCCAATGAGATGATTTTAAAGTCTGTATTATTTTCATGTATTTTCAGTGTAATGCGTATTCTAGTCAGTATTTTCATACTACTTCCAATTTACTGTAGCTCTGCTATATCACAAAAAGTAGGCTTCTTTTAGTTTTCTTCCTGTACCACAGCATTGAACATAATCATGCTCTAATTTTTTTATTTACTAGTATATAAGGATTTACATTAAAGGAATGCATTTCCTATTTTCAAGACAAAAACTTATAATGACACACTGACCTTTATATTCTTGGACAAATATTCAGAATACGTAAGTAAAATGTGTATTTGTTCATCAGGTAATAATAGAAGCTATACCAACAGTACAATTCCTGAATTGTGTTTTTACCAAAAAAGTGGGAGTTCCCAACTATTCACTTGAATCATATTAAAAGATTTTAACTCTCACGTCAAAAGGCAAATAATCCCCCAAACTCATTTTTCAAATTGATTATCAATACATGACTCTTGTCTACTCACTAGTGCATAACATCTCTAATACCTTTTACTAAAGAAGAGTAGTACATCTTACCTAAGTCATAGAAATAAATAATTAAGAATTTTATACAAATCGTCTAAGATAAAATTTAGCAATGTTCCCAAAGAATTATTATTAAAAGTCATACTTAGCTTAAAAATAAACATTATTACATACCTGACAAATAGCAAATCCAAAACCACTTGCAGAAATATTAACAGCAGTTGGCTGTACCACAGCAATCTGAACAAACGGGGGGGGGGGGAATGAATGAAGAATGAGTGTAATTTTCCATATCTAGTTCCTTCCAAGTACCCATATCCTCAGTATGGGTAGAAGCAATCCATGGAGAATTCTGAGAGCTTTGCATGGTCTTACAAGCCAAAGCTCACCTCCTCAAGCAGTTACACAATGAGGCTTTGCATCTATCCTCTAGAGGAGCAAGCCAGTGTGGGGTGTCACTATTCCACTGTCTTCCCAACCTCTTCAAGGCTAGTAATTTGTTCAAGACCCTGTTAGTTTGGTGCTTGCCATAGCCCCACGTGTATTAGCTAAAAACCTCCAGAAAGAATACATGTTTGGAAAGTGATGCCACCTGATACCACCTGCATTCTGCCCCAACTAGTTTGATTAGAGCTGAGAAAAATTTTAACAAGCTGCATCTGCACTGGTCTCATCATGTAGGGTTAATAAGACTAAGGTAAGTGCCACAGCAAGGAGCTGTGATTTCAACTCTGTCCCTTCCCTCTCCTCTTGAATTACCTAGATCTTCACTCCATCTTTTATCAGAGGACAAGTGATTCAGGAGGCCCTTCAACACAACTGGAGCAACCAGCATCAGAATCGATTTCACATAACAAAGCTACTATCAATAGTACCTGTGGAAAATCCCAACTCCTGATGGGGACTTCCACTCTCTTAATAGAAGTGGCTACAGAGGGCACATTCCATCTACCCTGCTTCCTATACCACATCTGCCTGAATGTTTCCACTCTTAAAGACTTACAGAGAGAGTAGGGGCTTTTCTGACTCCAACATGGAACACTCTAGGCCCAAACTGATAAATCACAACCAAAGAAGCTACAGGAAAGTTACACTACATAGTCCACTGGAAATAAACTCAACAATATGCAACAAGCCAACACCCTAAGTCATATTGTCAGAAGAAAGCTGCATAACCACAAGGACACAACATAAATGTGGAAGAGACACCAATCGCAACAAATGCATGAATCTCAATGTAGAAAAACAAGAGACATGAAAAAATAAGGTAATATTTCGATAACTTCTACCTCCATAGTAACAGATTTCAAGGATACTGAAGGGGATGAAATGCCAAGAATTCACAAGAATGAGTTTTTTAAAAACTCAATAAGATCCAGGCAAATATAAATTAATAATTGAAGGAACTGAAGAAGACAATGCAGAATATGAATGAGCAAGTCAATAAATATATGGAATCTGAAAAAGAACCAAACAGAAATCTTAGAAATTAAAAGCACAATAAGTCAGATAAAATACTCAGTTGAAAGCCTCAACAGCAGAGTAGATCAATTAGAAAAAAAGAATACTGGATTTTGAAAACAACTCTACCAAAATATTTCATTCATATAGCAATAAAGAAAAAAATTAAAAGAATGAAGAGAACATACAAGATCTCTGAAACACCATTAAAAAAATCAAACATCCACATAATTGGTATACCCAAGGGAAAAAGTAACATACAGAGGGCACAGAAAACCTAGTCAATGAAATAATTACATAAAATTTCCCAAGTCTTGGAAAGATATGGAAATCCAGGTACAGGGGGAATTTAGAATTACAAATAGACATGATCAGAAAAGAACCCTTGCACAACATATTATAGTTAAATGGCCAAATGTACAGAATGAAGAAAGAATATTACAATCTAAAACAGAGAAGTGCTAAATCACATTTAAAGGCAAAACCAGTAAACTAACATCAGATTTCTCATCTGATACTCAAAAAGCCAGGAGGACATAGTCCTAGAAGAAAATAACTGCCAAAATTACTAAACCCATCAAGGTTATCCTTTAGAATCAAAGAAAAAACAAAGACCTTCCAAGATAATCATAAACAAAGAAAAATCATGACCATTAGACCAGAATTATAAAAGAAACTACTATACCCAGAAGAAGAAGAAGAAAGATAAACACAATTATGAGAGAACATAAAAAAATAAATCCCACTAAAAGAGTAGACACACAAATGAGAAACAGGAAAGAATCAGACATTACCAATGCAATAAGCCAGCAAACATCTAAGAATAACTAATAGAGGAAGAAACATAGGATAGTCAAAACAACTAGAAGAAAGTTAACAAAATGGCGGGGGACAAGCATATCCTTTTCAATAATAACTCTGAATATAAATGGTCTTAACTCTACAATTAAAAGACACTGGTGGGCTGAAAGGATTAAGAAATAAGACTCAAAAATATGTTGCACACAAGAAACTGACCTCACCTACAAAGACAAATAGAGACAGGACGTGAAAAGATGGAAAAGGTATTCCAAACAAATAGAATCCAAAAAGCAGTGTAGCTATAATTGTATGCAACAAAATAGACTTAAGAAAAATCAAAAGAGAGAGAGACAAAAAGGAGACAAAGAAGGACATAGTCATGGTTTGGATTGGAAATGTCTCCACAAAAAGTTCATCTATTCAAAGTATGATCCCCAGTATGGTAAGGTTCAGAGGTGGAGCTTTTAGGAAATGATTGTATTATGTGGGCTATAGCCTCATCAGTAGATTAACCCATTTGATGGCTTAATAACTTGAATGGACCACAGGGTGGTAATTGTAGGAAGATAGGGCATGGCTTTAGGAAGTAATTCCCTGGGTGCACGGCCTTGGGGACTACATCTGTCCCTGGTCCTTTCCTATATCTCTCTCTTCTTCCCAGTTGCAATGAGCTGAGCAGCTTTATCATGTCCTACCATGATGTTTCTGCCTTGAAACCAGTCAAGCATGGACTGAATCCTTTGGAACCATGAGCCAAAAGAAATATGCTTCCTTCTAAGTTGTTCATGTCATGTATTTTGGTCACAGCAACTAAAAGCTGACTAACATAGCTTCTATCATTCAAGGGAACAATACATCAAGAAGATATAACAATTATAAATATAAATTCACTGAATGTTGGGCACCCAGTTTTATAAAACAAATGCTACTAGACATAAAGGGAGAGAGATGCCCTAATACAATGATAGTGGGGAACTTCCTACCCTTCTCTCACCAATAGGCATATCATCCAGACAAAAAAAATGAACCAAAAAAAAATCAAAGTTGGATTATACTATAGATCAAACAGATTTAACAGACATCTACAGAATATTCCAGCCAACAGCTGTGGTATACACATTTTTTTCATTAGCACATGGAATTTTTTCCAGAAGAGGTCATATATTAGGCCACAAAGCAAGCCTTAACAAATTCAAAAAACTGAAATAATTTATTGCATCTTATGTGATCACAATGGAATGAAACTAGAAATCAACAACAAAAGAAGCTACAGAAATTATACAAATGCATGGAGACTGAAAAAAAAAAAACACCATTGAACAGTGGATCATGGAAGAAGTCACAGGGGAAATTAAAGAATTCTTGAATCAAACAAAAAAGGAAACAAAACATACAAAATCTGCGGAATACAGAAAAATCAATACTAAGAATAAAATGTATAACAATAAGATCATCCAAAAAATGAGATCTCAAATAAATAACCTAATGATGCATCTCAAGGTCTTTGAAAAATAAGAACAAACCAAACCAAAAATTAGTAGAAGAAAAGAAATTATGAAGATCAGAGAAGAAATAAATGAAATAAAGTCTAAAATAACAATACAAAGGATAATGAAATTAAGAGTTGGTTCTTTAAAAAGATAAATAAAATTGACAAACCCTTACCTAAACTAACCATCAGAAAAAGACAGAAGATCCAAATTTTTACATAGAGTTTTGTAAAAGGGACACAATACAAGAGAAAGCACTGAAATTCAAGGGGAATTTTTTTAAAAAACTATATACCAATAAATTAGAAAAATCTGAAAGAAATATATACACATGAACTACCAAAATTGAATCAAGGTGATAAAAATTCTAAAAGGATCAATCAAAAATAATGAAAATGAAATTAAAGTTGTAATTTTAAAAAAGTCTCCAAAAAAAAATAACTTCAGGACCAAATGGACTCATCACTGAATTTTACCAGACTTTTAGACAAACTAACACCAATGCTTCTCAAGCTATTACATAAAATAAAAAGAGGGAACACTTCCAAACTCTTCTGCAAAGTCAGTATTTCCCTGCTATCAAAACCTGATAAGGACACAACAAAACAGAACAGTAAGGACCAACACCCTTGATAAACATCAATGCAAAAATCCTAAATAAAATATTCTGATTAATAAGTGGGCAAATCACCTAAATAGACCCTTCAAAAAAAAGAAAGTACAAATGGCTAATAAATATATGAAAAAGTGCCCCACATCTCTAGCCATCAGGGAAATGTAAATCAAAACTTCATTGAGATTATATCTCATATCACTTATCATAGCTGTTATCAAAAAAACAAAGAAAGAAAGAAAATAAATAAAATAAATATGTATATTATATATATGAATATTATATATGTATATATGTATATATATGTGTGTGTGTGTGTGTGTGTATAAATTCTAGTGAGGCTGTGAAGAAGAAGCAAAAGAAACCCTTATACATGGTTGGTAAAAATGTAAATTAGTAGAGTCACTATGGAAAACAGTATAGAAATTCCTCAAAATACTCCAAATAGAACTACTCTATGATCCAGCTATTCCACTCCTGGCTATGTAGCCAAAAATGAAAAGAAAAGAAAAATGAAGTCAGCATGCAAAAGACAGACACCTACATACTCATATTTAACCCAGATAGGGAATCAGGCCAAGTACCCGTCAACATTAGAATTGATGAGGAATATATAAAATATACATAATAGAATGTTATTTAGCCTTAGGGAAGAACAAAATTCTGTCTTGTGCAGGAACAATAGATGGAACTGAAAGATACCATGTTACAAGAAGACACAGAAGTAACACACATTTCCTCTCAAGTGTGACAACTAAAAAAAGAAAGATGCCCTGAGAAATAGGCAGGAATGCAAGGCATGGTTATTCCCTTTCCAATGTGGAAGTCCCTGTATTTTCTCTTTTTCTACCAATATTTCCAAAGTTCCCATCTCCTCCATCCTTCCTGAGATCAGAAAATCCAACCGAAAGGACACCCCCACCATCTCTCTGCAGGGCTCTGGAAAGAAGTCATTGCTCATGTCAGCAGATTAAAAATAAAGCAGTATTCCAGTACAAATAACCAATTTCACAGAATTTTAAATAACTACCCCTGGTTCACACCTCTGCTGTCTGAAGGAGAAAGCGGTTCTGTGTATCGATCAGAAACTTTACAGGACTCCATGAGCTAGGCTGCAACACAGTCACTTGGACATTTGTCCTTTCTGTATTCATTAGAGCTGCAAATTCAGACAGGGCCTTTAAGGCCACAATGGTATCCTGTTGAGAGAAAAAAAAAAAATGATTGTCCATATAAGTATATATCAAGGTCCCCAAAGAGTAGTCAGATTTAGGAAACCTACTGTACATTCATCTACCCTCCTTGAAAATGGAAGCCTTTCTAACTCATCTTTGAATCTCTTGGCTCAGAGAATAGCAGAGGCTTAGAAAACATTTGCCCAGGAACATTGCTCAGAAAACACACACACATACTTACATATGTCACTTTTTAAACTATTATAACTTAGAAATTTTCAAACTGAGCATCTACTCTTTTATCAGTTACTACAGATACAAAATAGCCAATACAGATGGGGAACTAATTTATTCCATATAAATGTCAGATATGAAGTTTATATTAAAAAAATAAAATGAGTCTCTTAAGTGTTGGAGTTAAGTTACTAAGCTTTTTAAAATGAGTAAGTTTATGAAGTCATAGTGAAAAAAAGGAATCATATGCTCCTAATTTAAAGGGGGAAAACTACCATCTCTCACCTGGGTAGATGCAAAGCCTCCCAAGCTATTTCTCTGCCTGCTTAGCCACCTCATAATTGGGATTCCCTCGGAAATCTGAAACTGCAGAAAGTGTGAAAGTAGTGCATAAGCTGCAACTTCAATATCCAGAGAGCGTGGTTGCCAGGACTCAGAAAGCGTGGATACTGATGACACCCAGAATTGCATGCCTCCTGAAAAAGGAAAGGACTAATGTTTCAATTAACTATCAAAAATTACATTTAATTCCACTGAACCTACACTGATCCAAGTTCTGCTTGATTAGCATAAAAATATTTTAATCTAAAAAATATATATATTTTAATCTATGTATATGTGTGTACCAAGCCAGTATATGTTTATGCAGAAACATACACACACACACACACACACACACACACACTTACATATGTCACTTTTTAAACTATTACTTAGAAATTTTCATCCTTTTTATATTGCCTCTATTTGAGGATGTTTTGAGGAACTATTTTTCCCAAGAGAAATTCCATATGTTTGGCTTAAGACTAAATGACTATAAATAAAAGAAAAAACATATTATATTCCAGGAAAATAATGTATATAATTTATCTGACCAGGACATCCCCAAAATAGTTTAGGACATAAGGGAAAGAATCCTGTTCTGGAAATCGGCCACTAACCAGATCTCACATTCTGGGAAACCTCTCCCTTTTTCATAAGATCTTTTATAGTTTCTGAAGTCTCTAAACAATTTCTACATTTATCACTTCTTGAATGAACAGAAATTTGAATCGGTGGGCGTCATTTAAAGTTATTTCTGCCCACCCACCCCTCTCTCTTTCCCTCTTACACATATACATGTACAACTGACTTCATAGCCCATTTGGATAGTAACTACACTTGTCCTTTTGTAGCCAAAAAGCAGTCCCCAGTCCAAAAAAAAAAAAAAGTCCTAAATACAACCCACTTACTACTAGTAGCACCTCTTTTACTATTTTTATAATCACTTTATTATATTTATTCTACATTTTTATAATTGTACATTATAATTACATAACAATGGGATTCACTATTACAATATTCACACTTGCACATAACATGAATTGGTCGATTTCATTCCCCAATACCTTCCCTCTCCCTTCTCCCTCCTCTAGTGTTTTTCCTCTACTCTATTGGTCTCCCTTCTATTTTCACTAGATCCTCCCCTTTTTTTTCCTTTATTCTCTCTAATTTCCACTATTTGAGAAAAAGTATATGACCCTTGATTTTCTAACTTATTTCACTTAACACATTGCTCTGTCACAATGCACTGTCCACCCATTTTCCTGCAAATGACAAAATTTTGTTCTTCTTTATAGCTGAATAAAACTCCATTGTGTATATACATACACATATGTGTGTGTGTGTGTGTGTATACATATATATGTATGAACCAACCTAGGTATCTGTCAACATATACCTAGGTTGGTTCCATAATTTGACTGTTGTGACTTGTGCTTTGGCAGCATTTTTTTTTTTTTGATACTTGCATTTAGATCATATTTTTGAGCACTTGCTATAAGGCAGGCTCTGTACATGATCTCATTTAATTCTCACTCATGATCTCATTTAATTCTCCATTTAATCCTAATACAGGTGTTAGTTCCACTTGTAAAGTGGAGAAACTGGAACTCTTAAAGTTAAGTTACAGAATTAGAATTTGAATCCAAGTCTCTCCAGAACACAATATTTTAAAGAACATTTCAAATCAAAAAATGGCAAGTGATGTACAGCAGAACATATCTAAAAGGAGATACCTGAGCCCCAAAATTCTATAGGTAACTCCCAGAGGGGCTAGAGGCATCATCACCATGTCAGGCCCATCCTGAACTCATTCTGTATTTCATTTTTGTAAATGTAACCAACTTCATATCCAGCTTATAAAATCTTCTCACTTAATTTACATCTTCCATAATGCTTAACAGTCCAAAAAAATTCAATCCAGTTCACATGTTACCTTCTTGTTCTGCACGTTCAGTCAGCAAATTCAAAGCTTCCTTTGCTTTAGGACTTTTCACTGACGACAACGCGTAAGTTATAAGAGCTAGAGTGTAATTGTCTGAAATTCCTCTACTGAATTCAGACTCCAAAAATGTGACAGAGTCTTGAACATCAATATTAGGCTTGAAAGAAAAATACAGATTTTACTACTCAACCCATAACCACACAGTAAAACAAAAAGTACTTTGAAACATTTATTCAAAAAATTTTTCAACATTTCTTAAGCACCTGATCTTGACCTAGGCAATAGGAATCAACAATGCTCATTGACATTTAAAGATTTGCTATGTATTTTGAAAATAATACTGCTTTTATTTGTTATAATTAAATAAGCACCATTATTTTCGAAGGAATAAGAAATAAAAAGTAGAGCTTTTGCAACTGATTATCATAAACTTAGATATAAAAAAAGAAAATACAGCTTAAGAAAAATATTTCTCTGATTTAATTTCAGATACTGAATCTCTAAATTTAAGGGAAAGTTTATGACTAGTGCTGGACTAGGAAAATAGTAGGAGCTTAATAAAAAGAATAGTGCTGATCTTATAAAATGTAATTGACAGTTAGCAGTAAGGTGTCAAACACCAAGATGTCAAACATCTGGAGCAAAATTAAGCTCACGAGTGTAACTTTCCATGCACACTCATTCTCATGCAAGCACCCATGCCCATTCAGAGTGTGGGTGTGCTTTCCACCAGATTAACCAACACTGCAATTGTTCCATGGTATTTTAGAAATAAAAATCCTTCACAATCTCATCTTGCTAGAACACATTCCCAATATTTAAGAATATTCTTTTCCCTAACAATAATGAGATAAGGGCTGGGGTTGTGGCTCAGCAGTAGAGCGTTCGCCTCACATGTGTGAGACCCTGGGTTCGATCCTCAGCACCACATTAAAAAAAAAAAAGTGAAATAAAGGTGTTGTGTAAAAAAAAAGAAAATCAGCACAGTGTCCAGGAAACAATAATAAGATATGTATTGACTTCTCTTACTAATAGCAAGTACAATACCTATATTAGAAAATATTTTATAATTCTCTTATTCTGAAAAGTGAATTAATTTTATACTCAGATTTTGGGATGTGGCCACAAATTGAAAGCAAAGGTCACCCAAATTCAGTTTTAAACCCAATGTAAAACTGCAAAATTCTTTAAGCTTCCAGACATAGATTTGACCCACCAAAATCTACTTTCCTAGGATTTCCCACTTGTCATTTATTATAGATTAAGTACCTGATACTTCTTGTATCCCAGGAGAGAAGTCACAATATAGGCTGTAAGTGTTACTGGACTTTTATTGCTACCTTGAAGTTCACTATGGATCACTCTTCCTGGCTCCCAAAATTCACCATTGGATTTCTGATGTCCTTTGAGCCAAGTATATGTTCTGTGTAACACATTCTGATCAATATCTATGTAAGGATCAGCTTCAAGGAAACATCTTAAAACAAAAGCTGACAACCTTGGTGAAAAGGGGAAAAAGACATAAAACACACTTTACAAAGTCCTCCAAGTAACACTGAGCAAGCAAAACAACTCTTTTCCCCATCAAAATATTCACCAAAGGTGAATTTCTCTGAAAAAGAAAAACAAGGAAGAAAGAAGAGAGACAGCATGAATGAACAACTGCCTAGCAGACAGATCTGGTTTCTACTTGAGCATGGCCAAGAAATTCCAGGTTGAATCACAAGACATCAGATTTGAAAAGGAATTTAGAAACCACCTAATCTAGCCTCTTCATTTTACAGATTGAGACTTTGGAACTCCGAAAGCAATAAATAAATTGCCCAAGGTTACTCATCTTTGTATTCTTCTACACATGTACTTAAACGTGTGGCTCAGCCTAAAGCTGTGGATGAAGTATACACTTTAGTTACAGTTAGTACACAAGCTAACTGTAGTCCTCCAAGTGAGAGGATTGGGCATTTTCTCTCTTAAGTACTGCAGCCCACATACCCCATCTGTTTGATCCAAATCTGGCCCTCAGGCCAAACAACTCAGGGAATGTTTCTGTCTGCACCCCACACATACACCTATCAACAATGTCAAAACCTAGGGAGAAGCAGAAGAGAAGAGAGGGGAAGGAAGAAGAGAAAGAGGAAAGGAGGAAAGGAAGAGAGGGAGGGAGAAAGGCATGCAAAGAGGGAGGGAGGGAGGGAAGGAGGGAAGGCTTATGCAACAGAGACTCTATGTGTCCCAAAATGTCTGACGTGTTTACTGTCTGACTCTGTATAGAAAAAGTTTTCCATCAAACACATTCCTATACATCAGCAATGAATCCACTGAAAGAGAAATCAGGAAAATTACCCCGTTCACAATAGCCTCAAAAAAAAAAAATACCTGGGAATCAATCTAACAAAAGAGGTGAAAGACTTCTACAATGAAAACCACAGACTACTAAAGAAAGAAATTGAAGAAACCCTAAGAAGATGAAAAGATATCCCATGCTCCTAGATAGGCAGAATTAATATTGTCAAAATGGCCATACTACCAAAAGTGTTATACAGATTTGATGCAATTCCCTCTAAAACTCCCAATGACATTCTTCATAGAAATAAAAAACGCAATAATGAAATTTATTTGGAAAAATAAGAGACCTAGAATAGCCAGAGCAATCTTTAGCAGGAAAAGTGAAGGAGGAAGCAGCACAATACTAGACCTTAAACTATACTACAGAGCAATAGTAACAAAAATAGCATGGTATTGGCACCAAAATAGAAACGTAGACCAAAGCACAGAATAGAAGACACAGAGACAAACCCACATAAATACAGTTATCTCATACTAGACAAAGGTGTCAAAAACATTCACTGGAGAAAAGATAATCTATTCAACAAATTGTGCTGGCAAAACTGGAAATCCATATGTAGCAAAATTAAATTAAACCTCTATCTCTCACCCTGCACAAAAATCAATTCAAAGTGGATCAAAAACTTAAACACTAAAACAGAGACCCTGTACCTAATAAAAAAAAAGTAGGCCCAGATCTTCACCTAGGATCTGACTTCCTTAACACGTCCCTAAAGCACAGAAAGTAAAATCAAGAATCAATAAATGGGATGGATTCAAATTAAAAAGCTTCTTCTCAGCAAAGGAAACAATCAATAATGTGAGGGGAGAGCCTACAAATTGGGAGAAAATCTTTACCACATGCACCTCCAATAAAGCATTAATCTCTAGGATATATAAAGAACTCAAAAAACTTAATACCAAAAAAAAAAAAAACCCACACAAATAAACCAGTCAATAAATGGGCAAAGGAACTGAACAGATACTTCACAGAAGAAGAAAAACAGTTGATCAACAAATATATGATGTGTTCAACATCTCTAGCAATTAGAGAAATGCAAATCCAAACTACACTAAGATTTCATCTCACTCCAGTAAGAACAGCATTCATCAAGAATACAGGCAACAGTCAGAGAAATGCAAATCAAAACCACCCTAAGATACCATCTCACTCCAGTAAGATTGGCAGCCATTATGAAGTCAAACAACAATAAGTGCTGGCGAGGATGTGGGGAAAAGGGTACACTTGTACATTGCTGGTGGGACTGCAAATTGGTGCGGCCAATTTGGAAAGCAGTATGGAGATTCCTGGGAAAGCTGGGAATGGAACCACCATTTGACCCAGTTATTGCCCTTCTCGGACTATTCCCTGAGGACCTTAAAAGAGCGTACTACAGGGATACTGCCACATCAATGTTCATAGCAGCACAATTCACAATAGCTAGACTGTGGAACCAACCTAGATGCCATTCAATAGATGAATGGATAAAAAAAAATGTGGCATTTATACACAATGGAGTATTACGCAGCACTAAAAAAACGACAAAATCATGGAATTTGCAGGGAAATGGATGGCATTAAAGCAGATTATGCTAAGTGAAGCTAGCCAATCCTTAAAAAACAAATGCCAAATGCCAAATGTCTTCTTTGATTTAAGGAGAGCAACTAAGAACTGAGCAGGGAGGAAGAGCATGAGGAAAAGATTAACATTAAACAGAGATGAGTGGTGGGAGGGAAAGGGAGAGAGAAGGGAAATTGCATGGAAACGGAAGGAAACCCTCAATGTTATACAAAATCACATATAAGAGGTTGTGAGGGGAAAGGGGGAGAACTGAAAAACAAGGGAGAGAACTGAACAACAGCAGATGAGGTAGAGAGGGAAGATGGGAGGGGAGGGGAGGGGGGATAGTAGGGGATAGGAAACGCAGCATAATACAGTAGTCACTAATATGGCATTATGTAAAAATGTGAATGTGTAACTGATGTGATTCTGCAATTTATATTTGGGGTAAAAATGGGAGTTCATAACTCACTTGAATCACTTGTATGAAAGATGATATGTCATGAGCTTTGTAATGTTTTGAACAACCAATTAAAAAAAAAGAATACAGGTGACAATAAATGTCGGCAAGGACATGGGGAAAAAGCTTCACTCATACTTAGCTGGTGGGACTGCAAATTGGTGCAACCACTATGGAAAGCAGTATGGAGATTCCTCAGAAAACTTGGAATGGAACCACAGTTTGACCCAGCTATTCCACTCCTCGGTTTATACCCAAAGCACTTAAAATCAGCATACTACAGTAATGCAACCACATCAATGTTTATAACAGCTCAATTCACAATAGCTAAACTATGGAACCAACCTAGATGAATGGATGAATTCAATAGATGAATGGATAAAGAAAATGTGAGATATATATATATATTCATTCAATGGAATATTACTCAGCTTTTTTTTTTAAAGAGAGAGAGAGACAGAGACAGAATTTTAATATTTATTTTTTAGTTTTTGGCATACACAACATCTTTGTTTGTATGTGGTGCTGAGGATCAAACCCGGGCTGTACGCATGCCAGGTGAGTGCGCTACCGCTTGAGCCACATCCCCAGCCCCCAATATTACTCAGCTTTAAAGAAGAATGAAATTATGGCATTTGCCGATAAATGGATGGAACTGGGGAATATTATTCTAAGCAAAATAAGCCAACCCCCCCAAAAAAAACAAAAGCTGAATGTTTTCTCTAATATGTGGATGCTAATTTATAAGGAAGGGGGCACTAGAGAAGAATAGAGTTACCTTAGATTAGGTAGAGGGAAGAGAAAGGGAAGGAGACATGGGGATAGGAAGGATAGTAGAATGAAACAGACATTATTACTTTATGTATATATATATGACTGCATGAGCAATGTGATTCTACAACATGTACATTCAGAAAAATGAGAAATTATATCCCATCTACGTATGATATATCAAAGTACATTAATGCATTCTATTCTACTGTCATGTATAACTAATTAAAAAATTAAAAAGAAAAAAGTTTTCCAACCTTGATATGGAACACTATATTAAAGTAAAAAGAATATACAAAATCGTCTATTTATGGATTTATATCCTGACTCGTGATAAGAGAAAATTTGAAGCAGAATCCATTTCATCTTATAAAAGTTTTAGCATGATAAATATCACTAATATTCAATAATATGCAGTTCTCCTTTAAGTATGAATGTTCAATAATATCCAGTTTTCCTTTACTTTGAGTATGCAAAGGGATTCACTTCCCTGCCCCCTTGGCACCAGCTCCGATAATGATAAAGTGAGTAGAAATATTACACTTAGACTAAAGCATCCAATTGCCAGTGCAAGATACTGCAGCCTTCTCTTTTAGGGCTGTGGCAAGCTTGGAGCCTCCTGTTCTGATGGTGAGATGCTGGCTGCCAAAGCACAGAGAGCAGAGTCCCCTGCTGACCCACAGTGGAAATGCAGCAAACGAAAGAGACCATTGTTAATATGCTGTTGAGATTTAGCATTTACTACTATAGTTTGGATCTTGTGTTCCAAGATGTGTTCCCCCAAAGTCACATAACTAAGCATAAAAACCATCTTGGTGAACACTGAAGAGTAAACTCTGCCTTTAATTTGCTTGCTTTTGAAGGTCTCCAAGTGTTGTCCAAGATTTAAATTCTTTTGCATTTAATTTGGGGATATTACAGTTCTTATTTTCTGCTTTCTGCTTTAAAAGTCCTAGTATTTTAAATTTCCTATAGCACTTAATATAGGGAGTACTCATGAGGGTACTATTGAGAAGTGGTAGAACCATTAGTGAGAGGTGAGGGACTATGGGGAAGTCCTTAGATCATTTGGGGCATTTAGAGCATGGATCAATGGAACTGTGGGAATCTGACACTTTCTTCTTTGGTTTTTGTTGTTTTGTTTTGTTTTGTTGTTTGTTTGCTTGCTTGTTTGCTTCCTAGGCATGAGGTCAGAGCCTTTGTTCGGCCACAGCTTCTGCCATGAAGTGCTGCCTCATCACAGACTCAAAACAATAGGGTCAACCATGGACTACAATATGCAAAAATATCCAAAATCTTTTCTCTCTGTCTCTCTTTCTCCCTCTCTCCCTCTCTCCCTAAAAAAAAAAAAAAAAAAAAAAAAAGTTTTGTAGATACATTCTTTTAACATTTTTTTTTTCACAGAAATGAGGATCAAACCAGGGCCTTGCACATGCTAGGCAAGTGCTCTGCTACTGAGCTATATACCAGTTCAATCTTTTCTCTTTATAAGTAGATTATCTCAGGTATTTCATTATAGTGACAAAAAACTGACTAACATAGTCAGTCAATTTTATTCTGAAATATGAAACTGAAGAGAAATTAATTATCCAAAATCAGCCACATAGAGATTCATTCAAGAGGAAACTCCAAATGCTCATTACTTAATCTAATCATTATTTTTTTTAAATAAAACAACCTTAAATAAACCACATAGACTGTATTAACAAAACACTTGCACTAATCAGATCAGCTTATAGAAAGAACAATGTCACAATAATCAATTTTCCTTGTCAGCTGCATCATTATCACAAGATATTTCTAGTGCTGTTTTTCCCACAAACAAAAGAGAAATTGTAATTTTCTTTTCTAAATAAAAAGTATTTGATTTATTAATGTTTTAAACCATGCTTTAAAAAGAAAATCCCTTTAAACCATGCTTTAAAAAGAAAATCCCTTTAATGGGGCTCTAAGAAAAGCAGCTGCCAAGTCTATACACAGAGACATGTCTATCAATTCCATGGCCAGTGTGACCTAGTAAAAGCCCATCCCATGACACATGTGTTGGATTGGAAAAATCACTTACCAAGTGCTCCCAGAAGGGTCATTATTCCCAAAAGCACTGAAGGAGCCATCATCCCTCTGGTAGAGAAGTTCCCTCTGGTAACCTGAAGAAACAGAAATGGACTAGTATTCAATGTAATCAACTTGCCATAATAAAAGTTTCTAATAATGACTCCATGTTGAGGAAATAGAGCAGAGAAGTGGAAAGAAGAAAACATAAACCAACACCTAATAATGAGTACTCCCTATGTTAAGTGTTATAGGAAATTTAAAATACTAGGACTTTTAAAGCAGAATGCAGAAAATAAGAACTGTAATATCCCCAAATTAAATGCAAAAGACTTTAAATCGTGGACAACACTTGGAGACCTTCAAAAGCAAGCAAATTAAAGGCAGAGTTTTATTTAACGCTCCAGTGTTCATCGAGATAGTTTTTATGCTTAGTCATCTAAAATTATTTGATGCCTAAAAAAAAAAATAGTATTTACCTATGGTATCATAGTTAAAGTTTACAAGACCTAAAACAGTAAAACTACTTTCTACTCATATACCAGCAATAGATAAGAGGAAATGCTATATAATCTGAGATAACATCTCAAATTTTTTGGTCATGGCCAACTGAGGCAAAACAAAACATCAATGGTCAGCCTACCACAGCAATTCCACATTTCCACTCAAAAAAGTACTTGGTCATAAAACTGAAGTATTATTACTATTAAAAGTAAAAATTGGAGAGGCTTGTTAAGACTCAAATATTTGCCTTCATAATGCCGATGTTTCATATTTGCAAACAAATTATCTCAAATCAAATGCAGTTGTTTCACATTTGCAAAGCAATACATACAGGACCAAGTCCAATGACTGAGAAATCATAGGCCAAAAACATAGTGAAGAAAAGAAAGTACTATGTTTCATAGTAATCTTTAAGACTTAACGGAAAAAGGAATATGAACGTTTAAAGTGATAACGATTTTGCTTAGTTTGAAATTAGATTATGATCTTTTTATACAATCGAAATATTATGATATGGTAATTAAATAATCCACCTTCATTCAACACTGACTAGATATCAAGAACTGCTCAGGGTCCTTTGCAAGTATTAACTCAGGTAATTCTCACAACATCTACCCTGTGGTGTAGATGCTATTATTATCCTCTTTATACAGATAATGAGGCTGAAACTCAGAGTATAAAAATACTACCTACATAGTCACAACTGGTACATAGAGAACGTGGGATTAGCCAGGGTCTAACCAGCTCCAAATAATTCAAAGAATTCTTTCAATGATTAAACATGACACTGCATGAAAAGTCCTTAGCACATTAAGCTCTCAACAAACGATAGGCATTGGTCTCTGACTGGGATGTGGGAAAGGTTTTCTAAGCACCAAATATGACAAAATAAAAATTGAAAAGTTTGACTATTAAAAAAGATTTTAAATTCCTCAATGAAAAAAAAACCACTATAAGTTGAAAAAATAAAAGGACATATTGCAACATATAAAATGGATAAATAGCTAACATAAATAATATTAATCAATAAATGTATTTGTATATTTATATGTTGACATTATATATACATATATAAAAAAATTTTTAACTTCAGGGGAAAGATTTTTTTAAGTCCTATAGGAAAAAAGTGAACAAAAAGACAAGAATAGACAAGTCATAGAAAAAAATATAAGATGAACTTAAATATATGAAAAATGTTCAATGTCATCATAGGAAAAATATAAATTAAAATTACAGTGAGCTACCATATCTTATTTATCAGATTAGCAAAGATTCAAAAGCTTGACCACTCATTATGTAAGGAAGACAGTATTCATCCATCACTAAAGGAGATTCAAAGTGATATAACTATTTAGGAGAGTGTCTCTCCCCTTTTGAGCCAGTAACCCCACTTCTGGGAATCTACCCTGGAGACACACCCCCAATAACATAAAACTATATATGCAGATTATTCATTTTAGCATTATTTGTAATTATAAAATATTTAAAACTACCTAAATAGTACCCAAGTCAGAAATTGTTTGAATAAATAATTACACATATGTAGAACAAAGTACTATGTGACTGTGAAAAAATGACAGAGGAATATCTCAATAAACTGATGTAGGGTCATTTGTTGGACATACCTTTAAATTAAAAGGCCAAAATCTAAAATAGCATATCTTATATGCTACTTTTTGTACAAGAAAAAAGAGGAAATATAAAGCATACGGGTATATGTTTATTTTTTTCAAAAAGAGAAGATAAACCAGAAACTAATAAAGTCGGTTACTCACAGGGAGTAGGAAGAAGAGAAAGGAGAGGGAAAGAGATCTCTTTAAATATACTTTTAAAAATGAGATTCACAGGATGGGCATGGTGGCATATGCCTGTAATCTTATTGGATTACAAGTTCAAAGACAGCCACAGCAAGAGCAAGGTGGAAGCTACTCAGTGAGACCTGTCTCTAAATAAAACACAAAATAGGGCTGGGGATATGGCTCAGTGGTTAAGTGCCCCTGAGTTCAATCCCTGGTACCCCCAAAAAACAATAAAATTCACTTTTAGAAGCATGTTAATGTTCTGCATATTCAAAAAACAAATAAAAATAGAAAAAAAAAATAAATCATCAGCTTTATTATGAACACTACTTAGTTCATTTCATCATGTTTTAGTTTTTATACAACCCTGAAAAAAAAAAAAACAGTATATAAGCTCTTAATTTTTCAGAGGCAATCAGAGATCACAGAGAAGCAGAATAATTTCTTAATCTTCACAAACAATATTAGCAAAAGAGTCTAAGACAGTCTCAGGACTAAATCCACTAGATAGATTGAGTTCACAGTTGAACTCTGGCTAACAGGGAAGTGGAGGGGAGAGGAGACCTTTGGAGGCCTCCCGTCATTAGAGGAGGTTCTTCTGGGGGAGAAATCCATGTACTTCCAAGCCCCCACACATCAACAACTGCAGTTCCAAGTATGAGATCTTGTAAAACCGGTCAGAGAGCTGAGATCATGGAGATGAGATCAGTGCTTATGGAAATTACCCCTCAGGTGGCTGACCTCCAACATTCCTGTTAATATCAACAACTAGCACCATTCTTCCACTAGGGGCAACCAGCCCAGAGGAAAAGAGGAGCCCATGTAGAGCCAGTTGTGGAGTGAATTTCTTAAACTGACTTAGATAAACCTGAGAGTCTAAACCTCCAGCTCTGCTTCCATGAAAAAATAAAGAAAACAAGCAGAACCCAGCGAGAAGAACTTATATGACTGTCTTTGTGGGCATCCCCTGAGCGGTTTCCCTCCTCCTGTTACACCAGCCACGCATTGTTGGACAACCCTCAGCTGTTTGTCCTCCAGCGCATCCTAGTGCATCAGGCCTCATTTCCACTCCATGAGCAGAAAAGGACACTGTTGATGGAGCTACAGCTTTTGTTCTTAATAAAACAATTCAACATTCCAGTGCAGTCACCTGAGTTGATGACTTTTCATCACAATAAGTGAGAATGTCAAAAACATGGTTTTCTCCAAACGTTTATGAAAAAACAAGACTATTACTTTTAAATTAATAGTTTTATGACCAGATCTTGAGTTTGAAATTAATAACATAAACAGAATTGTCAGACACTTATGAAAATTGAAATACAGAAGAAGTCAAGAGACTTTTAGGATAATGACCCAGGAAGCACTGTTTATAAATGACAAAATAGGACACATACATTTCAGGATCATGAATTTTCTTTAGACTAACCATGAATAAAAAAAAATCTTCAGAATTTACCATAGTAAAGATAAAAGTACTGTTTACGGAAACACATCAAAAAGTAACATTCCAGGGCTTCAGATATAGTTTAGTGGTAGAGCACTTGCCTCATATACAGGAGGGTTCTGGGTTTGGTCCCCAGCACCAAAAAAAAAAAAAAAAAAGTAACATTCTGAATACAGTTTACCTTAAATATCAAAATTATATGTAAATAAAAGAAGTAAAATCAGCTTTTTTTGACTACTGAAGCACTTTCTCTAGAAAAAGCTGATAAAGATATTTTCTGTACTAAAAAGAAAAATAATCATTATTCACTTCCTTACTTTCTCTGACATGAGATATAGATAGAGAAGTTTATGTTTTTTTCTCCTCTAGGTTCTTCACTATTACCTCCAGCTACACTTGTGATGGCCAAAGGCAGCAGCAGAATTCTGAAGCCCATTTTTTCCTGTTTTTATTTCAATAGACAAAAATACAGTGTTTTCAACCAGACTTGGTCTGATTCTCACTTGAAAAACTTGAGCCACAAATGCTATGATTTGAATATCTGAGGAAAATAAGGTTTAAATCTTCAGTTAACCGGGTTTCCAGTCCTTATCAGAAACAGTTTTCATTTTATGATTCTGCTTTTTGCTTTTTTAAACAGCAAAATACACACACTTCATTCAATGATGTAGCTGTTGTTTTGACCCAAAAAATCAATGGGTTAGGTTACAGGTTTCCTGGGCCAAGCATGATTTAAGTAAAACAATGCGCTGTCCATAAATGACATTTAAATAATGTAATCATGACTCACACCAAAGCCACTTCAATTTCTTAAAAAAGAAAAACAACTACACTATATTTAAAGGACTTGGGCAAATATGATGGCAAAAGAAAAGACAGTCTCTGATTTCATTATGAAATCAGTGTCTGATTTCATAATGAAAAGTATTATACCAGGAAACTTTTGTCTACCACTTTGAAATGTAATTTGGACTAGCATGTGAAATGATGTCTTTGGGGAGCTCAGTTTTGCTAACTTTCATCAGTCACTTCACCATATCAAAGGGGAACATGTTGAAACTACGGGTCACATATCCCGGCTGATAAGACCTCTCGCTGAGACCAGGGGGAATCTTGAGTGTCTACAGATAATCACTACATTGTGGAAGTGCTTCAAAAATCTTCTAGGCCCATCTCCACATGAAGATGGTGAATCTAAAGCCCAAAGACAGAAGTTAATATGGATAATTCATTCATCCATTGGCTATTTACTGAGATACTTCTAAAGTAATACAATGAAGATGCAGTTAAACCTTGTCACAGAGTTCATTCTCCAAGTGTAGGAGACAGATGGCGAACAAGATAATTTTAAAGAATGTTAAGTGAAAAAAAACAAAATGGAGTAATGTAAATCAGAGTCAGTAAATGGTCAAAGAAGGTCATTCTAAGGAAAACACAGCTAACTAAGGAAGACAGTCAGGGAAAGATCTGAGGGAAGAGCACTCCAGGAGAAGAAAGAGCAAGTAGCTAGAAGCTGGGAATGCTCTAGACAGTGCAGAAAAGGAAGCAGAGAGGGTGGCAGTTGGGGAGAAAAATAGAGGATGAAGCCAGTTCACTCAGGACCTGGAGGGGCCAGGTCAGTAGTCCATTGGAGGACTTTAAGCTAGAAAATTACATAATCTAGAAATTTTCAAAAGATCCCTTTTATAATATATGGAGATCATATACTGAAGAGGAGGGACCACAGAAGCAGAAAGACTAATTAGACAACCAACGGATTAGTCCAGATGAGTAACTATGCTGTTAGAATTGGAACAGTGAGCCCCGAGATGGAGAGAGGTGGAAGGATTTCTTATTTGTTTCTAGAGGTAGAATGGACAGGATTTGTTTGCTGACTTTCAACCCTAACTCCAGAGTTAGAAGAAACCACTCTCATAACTGACATACTTAACTGTTGAATACAGTGCTGAAATATTTCATTCTCAAGTCAACTGTATCAGGTGGGAAAACTGAGGCTCCAAGAGGGCTAGAAAATCCCAAGGTAGGAGCCAGGATTTAGAGCCCAGTTCTGACTGCCTCCTTAGCCGGTGCTATAACACCTAGACTCCAATTTCTCTCAAGTGAAGACAGGCTTTCTTTACAGCAGTAGTGCTGGACAGTCTGAACAATTTGGAGGACCATTTGGCACTTAGAGACCAAACATTTCTTTGCCCTCTGGCTGCTATGCACCTTATAACAACCAACAAAAGTGAAGAAAGCTCCCAAGTAATCAGTGAGATGTTCAGAGGGCTGCTTAGAAAAACTTACAGTTTGGCACCAGCCTAGTCAGGATTGGCCTGAAGGAACTAGCACTGCTTTTGGAACAAGGGCTCTTTGGAAAAGAATTGGACCAGTCATTTTTTAAAAAAATCTTTCCTGACCCGGAGCCAAGGATCTATGTCACAATCTCAAATTATCTTTTTTTTTTAACTATTTTCTTTTTTTAGTTGGTGATAGACCTTTATTTTATTTATATGGGGTGCTGAGAATTGAATCCAGGGTCTCACACATGCCAGGCAAGTGCGCTACCACTGAGCCACAGCCACAGCCCCTCAAATTATCTTTAAAGGACAAGTTATCATTCCTTAAATGTTTCAAACTATTCCTTTAAGGTTCCATCTTTCAAAAGCATTAGTATTAGATTAGCTAAAGTTCATAAAGCATATATAGATATGAAATTATGGCATTTCCTGAAATATTTCACTTCACTGTATTAAAATATCACAAAGAGTGAATATAATGAATTAAAAAACACCAGTGTACTTCTTAAATGCACTCTTTTCTTGAAACCAAACAAACTAAATCTTGACTACACACCAGATCTTGTTTTTAAATGTGCAGAGTTAACTTAGGATAATCTCCAATAAATTTTACTCATCTTCTTAAATATAACTAATACACCAATGTATAAAGATCTCATATTTTTTAAGCATGGCACACAATATGCCATAGAGAGCTCTAATAGCACTTCTTAAACAAAATTATGACAGAATTTGAAAAATAAACAGTTATTATATGTGTGCATTTAAAATATAAATAATCCACAAATATATGTATAACAAATGGCAATTTTAAGTGGGAAACTCTACAAGTAAATTGCTAGATCTTTGAGTCCTTAAAGGGCAAACCACCTCCTGGGTTTGAGAACCAGTCAGTGTCTGCAGGACCTTGCCATAATCTGAAGGAAAATATACCAGTATCTCCATTCACTCAGAACTCAGGTCACATTTAGCCCTAATTACAAATCCTGGTCACCCTAGTTTGTCATGAACTGCATGCATTGCTCCTGATGTAACCCCTTGACTCCCACTCAGCCTTTGTGTGTACCATCCAGGCCCACAGACAGTACTTCATCTATTTCAATTCAACACCTAAGAGTTCACACTGTTGTAATCTGACACTGCAGATTCTAACCTGTGGTGTCGCCTTCCCCACAGGACCCCATGTTTCTCTCTCACCATTTTATCTGAACATTCACCAAGACCTCAGTACATTAATGGTACTCCAGCACCTTGGTCCAATTCCTGGTCTTCTTCTATTCTATCCCACTGCTTCTAACAACCTAACAGCGTTGCAAACTAGAATTATCCTGTAGTGTTCTGAGGAAGATCATGGACGTAACCAGATGACCTGGGAGTAACCATAGGTAAGTTAGTTAACCTCTCTGTGCCTCAATTTCCTCATCTATAAAACAGAAATAGCAGTCCATTTACCTCCTAGAATTAAATGAAACATGCGCAGGGCTTTACAACGGGGTTAGTTGCTCTTACCATTATTACACAGACTTTAGGTTAAACAGGTCTCTAATAATAAGGGAACATGCAAGAAAAGCTCACATCAAAGCAGTCTTTACTGAGTTTTCCGATTCTTTTATGTAAAATTTAACAAAAGGGCTAACAGCTTGCCTCTCTTTGCATTTAACCTATTCACTATAAGAAAGAAAAACAAGAACTTAAGAATTGGAAAACATTGAACTATACTTTACTTAGATTATACTAAATAAGCATTTTCCAGTCATTTTGTATAAACCATTCAAACCTTCATGATTCTGATGGACAGCATACAAATCACACAGACAGGAAAAACTCAGTCACACAGTGATCTTCCTCTAATAAGGAAATGCAAAAACTGAAACTGTAACTTCAGGATAATTTTTGGAATATTCCAGAAAATCGATTATTTTTATTATTATTATTATTATTATTATTATTATTATTATTATTATTATTAAAAATATCTCAGAATTCTTCATTTTGCTCCTAGATGTAAATACTAAGAGCAAGACTCTGGAGCCAGATATTAGGTCCAAATCTCAGTTCTGCTACTGACTTGCTACATGACCCTGGTCAAGGTGTCATGTAGTGCCTCCACTTCTTCATCTGTAAAAATGGGGTCATGCTAATATTCATTGTGAGCATTCAATGAGACATTAGATGTAAATTGCTTAGAATACTGCCTTCTACATAATAAGCTCTCAATCCTGGTAACTGTGAATATTAGCAAGTGCCCAAGCCATCTGGTATCTTAACAGTGCCACCAACTGCAAATTGATACAGCCAATTTGGAAAACAGTATGGAGATTCCTTGGAAATCTGGGAATGGAACCACCATTTGACCCAGCTATCCCTCTCCTCAGACTATACCCAAAGGACTTAAAAACATCATTCTATAGGGACACAGCCACATCAATGTTTATAGCAGCACAATTCACAATAGCTAAACTGTGGAGCCAACCTAGATGCCCTTCAGTGGATGAATGGATAAAAAAAATGTGGCACATATACACAATGGAATTTTACTCAGCAATAAAAGAGAATAAAATCATGGCATTTGCAGGTAAATGAATGGCATTGGAGAAGATAATGCTAAGTGAAGTTAGCCAATCCCCAAAAAATAAATGCCGAATGTTTTCTCTGATATAAGGAGGCTGACTCATAGTGGGGTAGGAAGGGGGAGCATGAGAGGAATAGATGAATTCTAGATAGGGAAGAGGGGAGGAAGGGAAAGAAAGGGGGCAGGGGATTAGCAAGGATGGTGGAATGTGATAGACATCATTATCCAAAGTACATGTATATAGACTCGAATTGGGTGTAAACATACTTTATATACAAACAGAGATATGAAAAATTGTGCTCTATATGTGTAATAAGAATTGTAATGCATTCCACTGTCATGTATTTAAAAAAATAAAATCAATAAAACAAAAAAAATGAAAAATAAACAACGCCACCTCTCAGAGAGTCAAGGCAGAGTCATCACCAATATGGAATTTTCTGAGAAGCTGGAAGGTCCTCTCCATACAAACACTTCTCTCCTAAATTCCATCTGATGGACATTTTAAATGCAGTGAGAAGGTCCCCATCACAGGACACTGTCTTCTCCAATGACAGTGATTCTTTGAGAAGAAAGGCCCCAACTTCCTCTATTCCCTCAGCACTAGAATTGACCCTGGCATTAAGAGAGCTCCATAAATGTGTACTGATTAAAGGAACACTCATTCCTTTAGATTTTTAAAAGAGTTTTAAATTTTAAATCCCTTATTATAATACAAACCCCTCTAGAAACTACCTGCTTAAGCCACTGAGAACACCTTAGCAGCAGTTAGTGAACAGTTAGCTGCATGAAGGATGAAGGATGGTGACAGCTTCTAACACATTCAACACCATCTGGTCCCACCATTGCACACCAGTACAATACCCATCTAGGCTGAAATAGTCTAAGGCAAACCCTGCCTGGAAAAAAAAAAAAAAAAAAGAACAAACTTCTTATTACAAATAAAAGTATATTTCTAAAATGTTTACCTTGCCTCATAAATGAAAGTGATTTTTCTTTTATATTATCTGTCAGTTGTTTCTTCTTTGTCAGATAATCCAAAATGTAGATATTTGGAGCGAAATTGATCATGTTCTGTTCACCGCAGCCATAAGGCATCCGAATCAGCGAGGCTAAGCCATTGATGGAAGGCCCGAGAACATCTCCTGAAAGCACAAGACATGCAATCCATTCAGTAGTCATTCACAGTTATCTGCGGGTGGCAAGTCTTCCACTGAAAACAGAAGGTATTTGTCACTGAAGCAATTAGAACAGAGTGGAAGCTTTACATAAATTACCTGACAAGAAAAATAATAATGCAATGGTACTAAACTTGTAAATTAGATGATAAATTAGGAGACTTTTAGCTCAGTGAAATATGTGACATTCACAGTAACAAAAACAGCACATTGGCATAAAAATAAACACATAGACCAAGGAACAGAAAGAAGAGAGGACCCAGAACTAAATCCACACACCTTCAGGCAACTTATTCTCAACAATGGTGCCCAAAACATAACATTAACTGGAGAAAGGACATTCTCTTCTATAAATGGTGCTGGGCCAACTAGATATTCATATGCAGGATAGTGAAACTTGACACATTATTTCTCACCCTGTACAAATATCAGCTCATAATGAATCAAAGACCTTAAAGATCTGAAACTATGAAACTACTAGAAGAAAACACAGAGGAAACACCATTGCAGGCAATGATTTCCTGAATAGGACTCTAATCACTCCGGAAACAATGATATATGGGATAACATCAAATTTAAAAGCTTCTGCACTACTAAGTATACAATCAATAAAGTGAAGAGACAACCTACAGAGTGTGAGAAACTCATTATCATCTGTTCACCTGAAAGAGTTTTAAAATCCTGAATATAAAAAAAGCTCAAAACACTGAACAAAAAAAAAAAAAAATGAGTAATCCAATTTGTAAATGGGCAAATGACCTAAATAACCACTTCTTGAAAGAAGAAGTACAAGCAACTAGTAAATAAATGGAAACTGCTAATAAATATATGGAAAGAAATGATCAATATTTGCATGTCAGAAGTACACTGAGATTAATTCTCACCCCAGTTAGAGTGGCTATTATCAAAAAGTAAACAAACAATTAAAAAACTAAATGATGGCAAGGATATGAAGAAAAAGGAACCCTTAATATGCCATTAGTGGAAATATAAATTAGTACAGCCATTATGGGAAATAATATGGACATTCCTCAAAAAAACTAAAAACAGAACTTCCATATGATTCAACTATCCCACTCCTGAGTATATATCCAGAAAAAATGAAGTCAGCATACAGAAGAGATACCTCCTTACCCATGTTTATTGCAGCACTTACCACAATAGCCAAAATATGGAATCAGCCTATTTATGTCAACAGATGAATGAATAAAGAAACTGATATATATAGATACATATACACACAAAAATGGAATATTATTCAGCTATAAAGAATGACATCATGCCATTTGCAGGAAAATGGATAAACATGTAAGGTCTTCATGTAAGCAAAATAAGGCAGATACAGAAAGACAGTATCACATGTTTTCTTTTGTATGTAGAAACTTAAAAAAAAAAAAAGCTTGAAAGTAAGAAGGACCTACTAAAGACTGAGAAGGGAACTGGGGGAAGGGAAATGAGAGGAAAGAGTGAGAGAATATATAAGGGAGGTTGGACATGATCAGTGCACAATATATGCATGTATGGAAATGTCACAGTGACTTATAAAATCATAAAGTTAACATGTTAATAAAATATGAAAAAGTGACATAAATTAGGCAAAAAAATATTTCTTCTTTAAATCTTGAATAAAAATGTAAGAAATGGACCATGAGGACCCATCATTCTTAAACATGAACAAAATGTTTTATTATTAGTATTCTTCACATGAATAGAACTTTTTATTTCTTACTAACGTAATACAAATGCTTGGCAAATGTTATTTCTTAAAACAGGGGTGGTAGTGTTTTTCACTGTCCTCTATTTGGCAGCAACAAAGTAGAAATAACAAGTATAAGTTTCCAATGACCTTTAGAATCAAAAAATATTGGGAATATTCTTCAAAGGTAGGAATCTAAAAATAAGACAAAACAGATACTTAACAGACTCTTCTACCCACATTCAAACACCCTTGGGAAATAAGTAAAAATTCAGATACAGCTTGAGTTTTTAATTTTGACCCCTACTGTTGTTAGCTGTATGAAGAAGAGTATTTGTCTATGTAATTTACTTTGAAAACTTACACCATGCCAAGTTCAAATAACTAGTGAAAATCTTATCCTAAAAAAAATGAATACAAAAAAAGAGATCTCTTTCATATGAACAAGATGCAGGCATGCCAAAATGTCTTAAGCTTTAGATGTTAACACAAAAAAAATACAGTTCTTATTATTACCCCTGAAAAGTTACATTTTTAATATTCAAAATGAACATAAATTTGCAATTTCAAAATCCAAAGTAACAAGCTAGAATTCATACATTTTGGACTTCAAAGTGTTTTTTTTTAATCATATAAAAATAAGACTTGAAAATCCACTCTTTGCATTCAGCAAAAAAAGTTAAACCTCTGAGTATTTTTGTGACCCTAGATAGGACAAACTCATTCCTATTTAGAGAGTGGTAGTATACATTTAAAATTCAGGGATTCTGGGCTGGAATTGTAGCTTAGTGGTAGAGTGCTTGCCATGTGCATGGAAGGCACTGGGTTCAATCCTTATCACTACATAAAAATAAAATAAAGGCATTGTGTCCATCTACAACTAACAGGAATATTTTTTTTAATTCAGGGATTCTTCTATATGTGCATATGCAGATGTATACTGTACCTGCACTGTATTTCTTCTGCATCTCCCAGAATACCAACACTGTGAGAGAAGCATAGGCAGAATGTTCTTAAACAGAGAACTTCTTTCATTCTTTTAAAGAATTATATCTCAGGCTTCAAATAAAGTCCTCTGAACTGTGATTAGTTCTTTGTGCTTACAAACATTACACCTGCAGGTAAGATTTTTTAAAAAGTCTGAAGGCCTGACATCCTGGTGTCTTAAAGGCCTAACAAACTATTTAGATGTCTTTAATTAATACATTTTCTACAGTTATTTGTAAAATATAATTTATAAGAGTATTCATCTATATCATTTAGAAGGACCTATTAGATGTGGTAGTTAATTTTATGTGTCAACTTGAGTAGGACAGGTGTGCCCTGACTAAACATTGTTCCTGGGTGTACCTGGTGAGGGTGTTTCTGGATGAGATTAATGTGAGATTTTGTTTCTCTAGAGAACCCTAAGACACCAGAGTGCAAAGGTTATGTTTGATTCTAAAGTATTTTAGATTGCAAGGCACTTAAGTTACTAAGAGACATAACTAGAGTCAGTGCATAGTTTCTTATCCTCAAGGTAACCTGTGTCCTGCAGAGAACTAACTGCTCTAGGCAGTAGCTTCCATCTCTTGGTTATTGCAATCACTGTACCCGCCTTACCCATAGCCCAAGAAATTCTACTATAGTTGGTTCAGAGTAAAGCATAGATATCTGTGTCTTTACCAAGCTTCACAGAAGATTCTGATACTCCCCAGTGGTCAAGAGGTAAGAAGCTGTGCTTTTAGGAACAACCCTTTCGTCCAACCACAGCAGGGTAGCACCTTGCTATTCATGGTGTGATATGCCAGAAGCTTCACGATAATATACCTGGGAGCTGATTAGAAACGTAACATCCCAGCTCCCACCAAGAGGGCTTTCAAAAAGATCCCCAGTTGATTCATATGCACATAAGACTGAGAAGAACTATTCTAGGATGCATAATTTGCTAACCTTTCTAATATAATCATCAGTTGGGACCAATTAAAAATTCTCATAATAAGAAAATACATGTATAAATAAATGAATAATATATATTATTATACACAAATTAATCAGTAGAGGGGAATATATTCTTACCAACGGCAGTGATCTGAATTCTTTCGCTGCCACTGACCGTATCAGGAGGAAATGAGAAACTGAAAGATTTCATGGTAGTTTGCAGTTTGTTGTCAGTCAAGTCTAGTAGGATGGACTGTGAATATGATTTTTCTATTCCTTCAGCCTATTGAAAAAAAAGGAACACAATTAATATGGTCTCTGCACATCTATTTACAGAGAACTATATGCAGATATGAACACAAACATCAGGCCTGTTGTTCCATAGTTTCTGTACAGCTAGATAATTACCATTTCTTAATTCTGACTTCAAATCTGTTAAGTGTTTACCTTCTGATTGAATTAGAAAAAAGTTTCACAGAGTGTGGTAGAAACAACCAAGGTAAAATGTGATGAGAAAAAAAAATGTATAGGGTAGGTTCTATTTATTATCGAAAGAGAGGGAGTAAATATTTCATCCAAAATCACATTCAGCAGGGCAGAGATACAAAATGAGGGCTCTCTCACCCCAGAATCTAAATGCACATGTGCTATGCTGACTTGTCTTTTTCTGCAGAATGTCTTCTAAGACAGTCTACAGAATATCTTCTACCGGCACTGAGAATTCCAAAATTTCAAATCTACTTATCAATCTGACCATGATTTAATAGGATCCCAATGTAACAAAGACTAAAGATGTAAATGACTATAAAAGAGACTTTGTGATCTTGAAACTCACTGTCCTGATTAAATTTAAAGAGTATGCTGGCAATTATTTCTAAGCATATATGTTATATTTTTACATAGAGATGAGAAAACAACTGGGCATTATCAGGAGGATTGAGGAAAAGATGTACTATGTTTGCCAACAAACTTAACTAAAAGAAAAATCATCTTCTTTGTCCTTTCCAATTCCACATACATATTTTCATTTATTTTGGACTCCAAATATTTACCTTTACTAAAATCCTCTGGGTGATAGCATCAGAAGCAGTGGGTGAAATAGCCATGACTGTGATAGGAATTTCTCCCAGATGTGTTGGCCTGACAGGAAAAACAACAGTTGCCCCATCCTCACTGGGAACCAGAATGGTCTGCTGGTGTCCTGTGGCATTGATTTCATTAGTCAATAGAATATCATATCCATCACTTTTCTTAATGATTACCTTAACCTGGAAGAAAAAAATACCTGTGGTTTTGTATAATAAGTGCTCTTTAGCAAAGTGTATTACCACCACCATAAGTGCTGTTACAACTTGCAGCTCAAAACAAGAGAAAGATGAGGCAAAAATTCAGCCAATGAGAGAATAAAAAGGAAAATCCTCATTCATTTCATATGCTTTCCTTTCTACCTCAAGATATTTGGGGAAAAGCCACTCTTCACCTCCATTTCTAGTCCTATCCCTTACATTAAATTCTGTCATTATGCAAAGCCATTGAATGATAAGGCTATACACAGAACCTGATGTAGGTACCACCAGCAGCCTGATTTAACTGTGTCGTTCCATCAGAAAACAATGAGACAAACAAGATGAGATGCTATTACATCCATTGAGAATCTCTGTGAAAATTATTCCAAGGAAAGTGTGACTCAGAAATCAATCCTAAAGTGTATCTTGGTTATAAACTTTTGTAAATTATGCCAAAGTTGCTAGTCGCATCAAGAATAGTATTTCTCTAAGCCTTACATTTTACAGATTGTTTTCTAATCTATTTTCTCAACTGCTTTTCAAAATACTGTTGTGTAGATAATAGTTATGATTCCCATTTTATAGATGAGGAAACTACAATTAAGTTATTTGCTAGTACGTGGCAGACTGGACATTGAGCCTTCTGACTGCAAATCTTTTGTTACACTGTACCATGCTGACTACATTAAAAAAATATAATTAAAAATTTTAAAGACTCACTAGTAGAGTGTGTGCTTACCATGAACAAAGCTCTGGGTTTAATCTCAGCACCAAAAGTAGTAGTAGTAATTATAATAATAATATTAAACATTTTATTCTATAGATATAGTATTTTTAAAAGTATGTCATTTCCAGCCAGGCGTGGTGGCGCATGACTGTAATGCCAGCGGCTCACAAGGCTGAAGCAAGAGGATTGCAAATTCAAAGTCAGCCTTAGCAACTTAGCAAGGCCCTAAGCAATGTAGCAAGACCCTATCTTTAAATAAATAAAATATTAAAAAGGGCTGGGGACGTGGCTCAGTGGTTAAAGACCTCTGGGTTCAATCCCCAGTACCCAAAAAAATAAAAAAAAATCTTTCCATACAATAAAGTTAATTGCATATCCCAAATTACTCTGGGGGAAAATATCAACCATTTGGTTAACACTACTGTGGGCACAGTACAAGCAATGGCCCTCATCCAGGCCTTCCAAGGAACTGACTAGCTAAGGAGACACAAAGCACATGACTCAAAAAATAAATCCTTGAAAGTGTAATATACTGTATAACTATGGGGACTGTAAACACAGCAGATCAGGTTAGATTCCTCAGGAAAGGCATCTTGGTTCCAAGCCAAGTCCTGAAGGGGATAAATTTGCCAAATGCACTGGGCACAGAACGTCAGTGAGATGTGACAACACATTCTAGATGTGGGAGACCAGGGAGAAACATGGGTGGGGGGTAGACAGGAGAGAGAAAGGCATGCCTCCAAGACCATAAGGAAGGACTGTGGATGAAGGGGAGAACCTGTGCTGGGAATCAAGGAGGAAATGCACAAATCTGCTAATGATTCCCTAGACGTTACTACAGAAGAAACAACTAACTAAGTACATCCATATTAATCTCCCAGAAAGATACAGCATGCCTAGAAGCACAGATGTGCAAACATTACCCATGCTAATCCACATGTTTTCTCCTGAAACATAAACAAGCAACAAAACCTTAAACACATTACCTCAGTGGCCTCTTTCAAATAATTGAATATGGTTACTTCCAAAGCAAATTCTTCACCTCTGATAACAGAGTAGGGAAGATTCAAAAAAATGAAAAATGGTTGGAAGGCTTGTAGCTGGAAAGAACACAGTGAGTATATATTTTTATTCAGGTCAAATGCTTCACACTATATACAATTAAAAACAATCCTCACAAAGCCTGTGAAATTTACAAGTCCTCTTAGAATTGTCCGCTTTCCTACCAACAGAAGGCAAATAACAACTTTTCCCAAATAAATTATATCAAATTGTCTTGATTTGTGTTATTCAACATAATTAATCCTACATTTTATTAAATGCCTAAGAGGAATAAGGCACTTCACAAATTATTCCACTTAATCATTATAAATCTATAAAGACTCTATGCTCCTATTAAATAGCAAAGTGACGTTCATGGAATCTGTCACTAGTAGAACCTCAAGTTGGAGGCAAGCAGAGAAACCAGAAGCAAGTTGCTGTCTAATACTGAAGCAAGTTGCTCTTATTTTATGCTATATTGACTCCATCATCTGTTTTGAAAGCCATTACCCAAATCAACAGTCTCTGTTTTAGACTAGTGTGGTAAACCTCAACACAGCCGGCCTGGTGACAGTTTACTTCTACACACACATCCATGTGTGCTTCCTCCAGGTGGTCCAACTCTGAAAATGTTGGCTAAGTCCTGCAGGGGAGGCTGAGCCCCTCCCCTGCCTCTGAGGTTTAGTTTAAGCCATGATCACACTGGCAACAGTAACTCCTTCTAGAGGTTTCTTTAGACATCTGTGAAGGTGTCTTAGGTCATCATAATGATTGGAGGATGCTACTGGCACTTAGTGGGTGAAGGTCTGCAATATTCAGGACCGACCCAAACAATGAAGGACTGTTTCATATTCCTCAGGACTCTTGAATGTTTCTTTAGATATTCACATAGCTAAAGTACCTATTTAAAATGACCTAAGCTTACTACATAATTCCAATTTAAATATGACGACACTAAATTTTTCTGAATACAACTATTTTGTAAGAGAAGAATGCATTTTGGTTTGTTTGTAACTTTACCAAAAGTTGTTCACCATTTCAGAAATTTACAGGCAGCACCACTCAAGGATTTTGAGTTGCTGAAATAATACATGTACATCAAAACAAGCCTGTAGTATTGCACACAGGGTGATTCCAGGCATGGCATAAGCATTTAAAATTTCACTATATCTTTAGTGCAACAATGCCTGATCATGAACATATTGAAATATATATCATGTTATCATGTGTTACTTTATTTTTATTTCTCTTAGTATCTCACTTAAGGCATCATGTTAACTTTTTTGAAATTGTATACATAGGTATGTTATGCTTTCTCCTAATTTCATTTTGGGATGCTAAAGAGGCAAAATAAATATGTTATAAAGAATAACAGAAGTGAGGGGCTGGGGTTATAACTCAGTGGTAGAGTGCTTGCCTCACATGTGTGAGGCACTGGGCTTGATTCTCAGCACCGCATATAAATAAATGAATAAAATAAAGGTCCATTAACATCTAAAAAGAATTAAAAAGAAAAAGAATAACAGAAGCAAGAAGTATTGGTCTTTGGCCATTCATAGTCATGTTATTCCTCTTAGTAACTAGAAATGAGATGTGATAGCATATCTACTAGGGGACATCTTGAGAAGTTGTACTCATCCATGAAGGACACATGGAAATTCTCTCTCCTCTCTCTGTTCTGGCCATTGGAAGTTGTTAGAGCACATCCATAATAAACTTTTCTATCCTAATCTTAATATGGACACTTACCACTTAACACTCTAATATAGCTCTCTTTCTAAAATTTAAAACAGATGAAAAGCAGAAAGGAAAAATCAAAAAAATCTCTAAACTATGATAAACATTATAAGCAATCATTTTTTAAAAATCTGTTGAGTAGCTGGAACTTCCTTAGCTTCATGGTACTGTAACAGTAATAAGCAGCCCATCCATAGGTTACCTCCACTGGGGCAGTCGTTAATCCAAGACCTAAGTCTTCGGATATCACAAAAGCAGTAGCCACCCAAGAAGTGATAGAGTCAGGTACTGTAACTTCAAATTCCTGGTAAATCTTGGATCTGAAATCAAGACAAACATAGAAATCACAAAACCAAGAGCTGACATATTTCAAAATAAGTCAACAACTATTTTTGGAAGAATTTTAATTTTATATATCACTTATATATCTAAATTTAAAACCATTTAGCATAAAAAAAGCAGATCCCAAGTTCTCAAAAAAGAGGTCATAATATTTCATACTAATTCAAATTCCAATAAATTCTTTCTATAATATTTATATCTTCAGAATTACCACTATAGTTTCATAAATTTTATATAAAGAATAAATACATATTTTCAAACTCCAATTTTTTCTCAGTTTGAAGAAGAGTTACTTTTCTATATCCCTATAAATACTGTTATTTATTTTTTTCTGAGATTATTTAGAGTATTCCTAAATAGCTATCTATATATTACTGTGTAGAACACAATTTATCTCATCAGGTAGCACGGTGTTTAGCAGTGAAGCTGAATTCCTTCCACCCCCCCATGTCCCTCCTTCCCCTGAGGATGTTTTATGAGTATCAGTAGCAGCACTGCCAGTGGTCCAGGAGGTGATCACTAGTGCTTCTCACCTAATGGCAACAAATGTATGTCCAGCAATTTTTCTCCAGTGAGAATTATGAGACTTCAAAGTTAAAATCACACTTCATTAGGGGATTAAAAATAAAAAGACCTATCATCTTCTTGTTAATAATCTCCTGCCATAATTTCCATGTGGCTTTATTAAATACTACAGTTAGATTTGATGAACATCCTAAAACAAAATCCTCTTGGTCTACTTAGTTCTTCATCAACTATGTACTATACCCTCTAGAAAAAGAGCAAACCTTATTTAAAACATATACTAAGTGAAATATGTGTGAACAAAGAACTTTATAAATGTTTACCCCATATCAGTGTCTAGCCAAATCCAAGTCTCTGGAAAATGCTTTCTTACACGTGGGTTGCTAAATGAAGAAAAATCATTAATATCTACTGGATACCCCTGGGTTTCCTCCACAAACATCTCAGCATACTCCGCAGTATCATCTAAAAACAAATATTGATAGTGGTTAGAAAAACAGTCATGGGAGAAAATGAATTGTAAACTTGGTGCATGGACTCATAGCCCCTCTCTGCTGCAGGAGATCTTAGTCCGTCTTGTCCAACCCTCTCATTTTCTCAGATGAGAAATCTGATAGGCAGAGAAGTCAAATGATTTACCAAATACCACATGGACAGTGACCTCAGAGCCAGAAATAATTTTTTTAAACTGTTTCCTGTACCAAATGACCAATATAATAAAAAAATACTTACAGTTCAAATGCTTAAATTTTTAACTTGATTTTTTTAAGTATTTAAAAGTATCATTTTAAAGCCATTTATAACTTTTCTACTCCTCTCTTTCTACCTCCTTAGTGCTGACAATAAAATAAAGACTATAGCAGGCGTTGGGCAGGATTTGATAAGTAGAGATGAAAAAAGATGCATAAAAACAGAGACTGGAAAATGGATAAAGACAGATTCTTGGAAGGCTCGTAGGATAGAGAATTGTATGAGAAAAATTAAGTGTAGCACATGTTTTTAACAAATAAATATCATAAAAAGTCATAAATCTTTAAAACTATGAAATATTTTTTAAGTTTCAGAACAGAGGCACAAGGTGTGACAAGAACCAACGGAAAGCCAGATAGCCTGGGGCTGAGTGCAGAGTAACTGAGAACACCTGACAGGGAATTCAGACAGAGGAACTGTGATAGTTCTGGAACACTTTCAAAATGATATTAGTAAATTTTACCTGAAAAAAAAGAGGGAATAGCTCCTACAGTTAACCACCCTTACGTATACATTTCCTCCAATCAAAATATTTTATGATTTCTTTGTAAGAGTATACACTTTTTTTATTTTTCAGTGGTCAACTCCACGGATGAAGTGTGTGTGTGTGTGTATGTGTGTGTGAGAGAGAGAGAGAATCTACTTTTGGCATCTGGGCTATTTCTGAGTGAACATCAAAAAGCTAGAAAACACAAATGTTTCAAAACATTTGTGTTTCTCCTTTGAAGTAGTTCCAAAATAATAGCACAGCTTTCAATACAAATTGGAACCAATATGTTCAAAATATAACCACCTCAAAGGATTACACAAAACAAATGAAAAGCATACATTTCAAAGACAGGAGCTCAGAAGAACATTTTATGTCATGGCCCAGATGTACTTCCAAGTATGTTAAATTCCAAACATTTTAAGATACAATATTCATGTTCAACCAGAAAATATCCATACCTGTATAAAGTAATACTAAAGGTCTGATGTAAAAGACAAATATCTTGCAAGCATACTGCCAGTTTTTACTTACAAACAATATCAACATAATCCTTCACAAGGTTTGCATCCGTCAATACCCAGAGACCACATTCCTAGAAAAAATAATTTTAATTTTCTTTTAAAATAACCATTTAGATGTTCTCTAATCACAGAAGTCTCCAACACTCTAGATTCACTCTTGCCCATTCTTGAGAGCTTAGATACATAGTTTCTCTCTCTCTTCTCTCTCTCTCTCTCTCTCTCTCTCTCTCTCTTTCTCTCTTATATGCATGAACAGCCATTTCAAAGTCAAAGAAAGTAATATGAAGGAAATAAACTATTTGTTTAGTGATAATTCCATTTCTCTCTCTAATGGTGAATTTTTCCATTTACTTTTAAAACTGAAAGGATGATTATCTTTCCATCTCCAATTATACTTATGTAATAGTGCACTTTAGTGACACATATAATAAAAGGTTAACATTTCACAATGATCATTAATTCTGATAGTGTATGATATAGTAAAAGATACTATGGTCTTCAAATTATAGAACAAATCTAATACTTTTTTTTTTTCTTTTGAGGTGCTGGGGATTGAACCCAGGGCCTTGTGCATGCGAGGCAAGCTCTCTACCAACTGAGCTACATCCCCAGCCCCCCAAATTATAGATAAAACTGAACATACCTTAAAGACAGCAAAAGAATTCATAAACATGCCTAAATAATATCCTGTGTTATAAAGTTCCAAGTCATGGACCACCTACAAAGAAGATAAAATACACAGAATGATTAGTTTCATATCAATACTTTCTGTCTTCCACATTATTTCTTATAAGTAACTTAGATTAGTCATAGCCCCCAGGCTTATTAAACTTGAAAATGATTCAAATCAAGGAGTAATGAATATGTGAATGTTCTGCTCATGATTCAATTGGTTGGAATTATAGTTCTTCCAACCAATTTCAATAAACTTATTTTTATTCTGCTTAGCAATCCAGAACTCCTTCGAGTGCAAAACTGAGTTTTGCCCAGAAGGAACTTAAATGTCACTGTTTGACAGATCAACATATAAAGGTCAGCATTAAAAATTATCTGGCAGAGATATTTAAACTGGATGGCAATTAATATATCTATAAAATATCATTTACCTAATTTTTTCAATAACCTAAGCAGACAATTCAGAAAAGAGGAAATATAAATTATTAATAGGAAGAAAAAATATTCAACCTCATTGATGATCAAAACAATACAAATTATACCAATAAGATAATATTTCCAAATTATACCAATAATAATAACATTAGAAATATTATTATTTTTTAAGAATAGAATAGTACTCATTGCTAACAAGAATAGATAAATAGGCTAAAAGAGTGAGGAAAACTCTCATTCTTTTTCCTCAAAAAGTTAAATATGTAATTTAGAATATGACTCAGCAGTTCCACTCGTAGATGCATACTAAAAAGAACCAAAAGCAAACACTCAGGGATACTTCTATACAATGTTCATTACAGCATTACTCACAATGGCCAAAAGGTAGAAGTAATAAGTAAATGTCTAGAATAAATAAATAGGTAAACCAATCAAATTCATAAGAGACAGAAGTGGATTAGAGGTTGCCAGGGGTCAGGGCCAGGGGAAAATGGGGAATTACTGCCTGAATTTTACAGCATCTCTGGAGCAATGAAAGTTTTGGAAATACTAATGTGGTTATACAACTTTGCAAAGAAATTAATGCCACTGAATTGTACGTTAAAATGGTAAAAGTGGCAAATTTTATGGTATACATGTTTTACTATAATAACAAAATTAAAGTATTATACATTTTTAGGTCAGTTTTGATACTTCTCCCTATTTACGTTAGCATTGACCAAGACAAACTGAGATAAAGGTAAAAACCATGAAAGAATCTAAGTTGAAAAAACTCATTCTAGGATAGAGTTAAACACTTGCAACCTCTGTTTCAGCTAATAACCATGGTTACATCCACATTAAGCAAACATGATGATCTGGCACTGTGTTAGTTTTTTGTGTCTGTGACTGAAATGCCTGACAAGAACAATTTAGAGGAGAAAAAGTTTATTCTGAGCTCACAGTTTCAGAGGTTCAGTCCGTGGTCAGCCGACTTCATTGCTGTGGGCCAAAGGTGAAGCAAAGCATCATGGGGAAGAGCATGGCAGAAGAATGCAGCTTAAGACATGGTGGCCAGGAAGCAAAGAGGGAGAGAAGGAGGATTCAGGAGGACAAGCTATAACCCCCAATGCATGCCCCTAGTGACCCACCTCTTCCAGCCATGACCCACCTGGCTACAGTTACCACCTAGGATGGTAATCCTTTCAAAGTATTAACCCATTAAGTTACTGGGTCACAACTCTCATAACCTAATTTTTTCACCTCTGAACATTCCTACATTAACACAGTAACATTTAGGGGACACTTTGAATCCAAACCATAACAGGCACCAATAAGAAAACAATCAAATGAGAAAACAAAAAGTTTCATCTTGTCTCAAAAAGCTAGCAAATGTAGTTAGGCCAACTATAGACAACGGAGCCAGAGTCAGACATAATGAGATAAAAGGTTTTAATTTCATGACTCTAGCTCTGCCACAAAATACAAATACTTGAAGATCTGCTTTTGCTCTCACTCAAGTAGGAACAGATGTTAACTAATCAAGAATCAGCATGTATCTCATAAAGCAATCCTCCTTTTCTCACTGCCTCAATAAAAAGCACTGCAAAGCTGCAGCACAAGCTAACAATGGGAAGGCTAATGCCTAAGAATTGTTCCTGGAAGATCTAGTACAATTGAAGTTACTCTAAACACTCAACAAGAAACAGGGAAACCAGGACAGACTGGTATCACAGGCTCCTAACTCCCACCTTCAGAGTCAACTCTGGAGAAATAATAAAAGCAAACAGAAAATTTGGATGAGTGAGATACGAAAATCCCCAAAAGAGTGGAGGATATCTTGAACTGGTGTTGGAAGGAAGCAAATGGCTTCAGTCTGAGGCAGAAGATAACTAAAGGGTAACTAGGAGACAGGATGGAGGAAAGTTTTTATAATTCTGCTGTTGCTTCTTTCCAGGAGATATCATCAGGAAAATCATTCTTTTCAATTTCCCTGTCAAGATCAACAGCTAACTGCCCTTATAGATGCCCCAAAGATAATAGCAGGTGGGCATTTCTGATGTGAGAAAAACATGGCCAGACCCTCCTCCCCAACTCTTCCAAACCCTCAGGGCTTGGATCATAATCTCTTCCTAGTGCTTCATTTCCCTAAGAGTTTAAGTTAAACTCTGAATAGAAGCACGCAGCAAAAATAAAGGAACAAGAGTAATGAGTTTCAACCCATTCTTTATCTTTAAAATCTCAGGACCTACACCAAAAATTGGAGCCTGGTATTCAGTTTTCCCCCAATAGATGTTATCAGAGGAGAGAGACACCCAAAGGTTATAACTACCAAAGAAAAATATCCAACTGGACAACATATGGCATGTGAAGCATAATTGTTGAAAAAATCAACTCAAGAATTTAAAATAAGCCTAGTAAACATGTATAAAGAGATATAAGAGAAATATTAGCAATATGAAAAAGGAAAAAGCCAGGTGCAGTGGCACACACCTATAATCCCAATGGCTATGGAGGCTGAGGCAGGAAAATCACAAATTCAAAGCCAGACTCAGCAACTTAGTGAGGCCCTAAGCAACTCAGTGAGACCCTGTCTCTAAATAATGTACAAAAAGGGGCTGGGACGTTGCTCAGTAGTTAATCACCTCTGGGCTCAATCCCTGTTACCAAGAAAAAGAAAAAAGGTACTAAAAATATATGAAATGAAAATCAGGTACTAAAAATATAACAGCTAACAAAATAAAAATAAATTAAGAACAAAAATGAAAATCACAGCCAGCATAAAGGAAAAAATAAAATTTATCAAAGTAAGATAGACAAGGTGATAAATAATCTCAGAGCTGTAAGAATCAATGGAAGAACTCTCAGAGAACTACAGAAAAAGAGACAGAAAACATGAAACAAAAAATGGAGAGATACAAAGGATAAAAGTAGAAATGCCAAATTTCTGAATAATAGGAGTCCCAGAAAGAGATAAAAAATAAAATGGGAAGAAAAAAAGAGTGAATACAAATTTGCAGAATTAAAAACTGAAAAAAAAGAACATAGAGGGCAATCCATAATAATGCAGAATTAAACGACACCATCATCTGGTCAGGGTAGAGGAGGAGAAGGAAATGCCATGGAGACAAAAAGGATATGAGAATGAAGGGAAGGGGAGGAATGGGAACAGGAAAGACAGTAAATGAATCGGACATCACTTTCCTATGTTCATATATGAATATACCACCAGTGAAACTCCACATCATGTACAACCACAAGTTGGGATCCTAATTAGAATGTATAATGTGTCAAAATACACTCTGTCATATATAGCTAAAAAGAACAAATTTTTTAAAAAAGAAAAAAAGTGTATAATTTTAAAAAAGCTACACTCACATTTTCCATTGTAATATCATTTGAGGCATTCATCAGATTCACACTTTTGTCAACAGCTACAATCCCAACTACTGAGTCCGGCTGTGTTACAGAGACCCTGAGAGAGACTTTCTCAGAAGGCTCAGCATTAGCTTTGCTCCAAAACAGCTTTATCTAAGAAAGGGATAAAATAGGATTGATTGATTTCACTTTTTAAAAATCATTACTTACATACTCTACCAATAACAGATCAACGACTCAAAATCTAAAAATTTCTTTATTTGCCTTGGTCCAGGGATAATTCTAAAACCATACATAAGAAAATAACAAAAAGAAAAAAAAAAACTATTCCCTCATACTTGCAAGTCAACTTCTCACAGTGGTTATAAATCTGAATTATCCTTCCCATCTCTCTTCCCTGTCTCTCTCCCTCTCCCATTCTTCATCCCCCAGCCAATGCTTGACATAAGACAGCAGTGTCTACTACACCTGGAAAGGACAACATCCTAGAGGGGCACACAAAAGAGGAAAGAAACCTAAAGTACCTATGTGTAGGTGACCTGGACTTGGGAATAAACACAGAGAGCTCCCAGAGGACTCACAGAACTAGCTGGGCTGTGAGATATGGGGGTTCTGTCCAAGACCTTTGTGTCCTATGTCTCCATGGCTACCTGAACTTCTTGTCATTATACACAACGAAATGTGGTCCTACTACTTCTTAGAAACTGTCAGTCATTGCATGACTGCTGAACAGAAGGGCTTTGTCATGAGGCCCCTTCCCACTGGGGACTCTCATTTCATCTAGCATCTCTACATTCCCCTGTATCAATGATGGCACCATCTGTCCAAGGTGGCCTTAATGCCACCCTAGGCTTCATTAAACTTTGGATAGGCTTCTTCCTGACTGTAGCCCCCAACATTCCTTTCCTTAGAACATTTGCTTTAGACAACTGGCAATTCAAAGTCTTTCTCTGACTCTTTAAAATGTAAATATCCTGGTGGGAGCCATCCTCTCAAAGTGTAATCATAAAGAAAGGCAGAGTCCCAGCTATTTTCTTAGTCTAAATGGGAAAGTGGGAGCCAACTTCAATAACTACCGATTAGCAAAAACTGAGGGTCTAAACACTTACCAATATCCCCACAACAACCTCCAGTACTTTTATTTTAATTCACCCAATGCTTTAACACTCTCCTGCGTTTTATTTCAATAGACTTGAATTCAATCTCTAGTCCACTGTAGAGTCTTGAGTTAAAGTATTCCCCTCCTGCCTATCTGATCTGGTGCAATACACTCCTCAAGCCATCATATCTAGTTTACTTTCTTCACCTACACTCTAAAAGAGAGAGGGGTTATAGGGTGGGAAGTAGTGTATTCTAAGCTGTCTTAGACCTTGTAGTTCACTCTATTCTCTGAACCTCAGACACCCCATGGCTTCAACTTACACTTCTATGTGGATAATTTCTAAACCTACATCTTCTTATCCCTTTCTGTATCTCATTCATTCATTCCATTGTCATCGTTGAACATCAACAAAGATTCACAAATTTTCTCCTAAACACTTTCTATTATGATTCATGCAGTTTCTGCATAGTGCAATAATTGTTGCATAAAAGTTTAAGATATATCTTTGCAAATGGAACTGAAACTAATTTCCTATCCCATATGTCTAAGAAATTTCTTGAAATATGCTATCAATACACTCTGCTTCCTCAACGTCCATGATCCTGTACACTGTTACTACTTTTAGAGCTCGATCTCACTTTCAGAAATGTGTCTCCTTGGTTAAGCCTCCATGACTCCTACTTTAAAATTCATTTTTGTCAAGTGACTACTATTACTAGAAGTAAAAATTGGGCTCTGAAGTTAACAAAATATAGTCTTTTCTTTTTTTTTTTTTTTTTTGTAGTTGCATGACTTTTTTTTAATGTGCTCATTTTGTATGCAGTGCTAAGAATCTAACTCAGTGCCTCATATGTGCTAGGCAAGCACTCTGCCATGAGCCCCAGCCACAACCTCTTTTTTTAACAATTTTTAATATGTAGTTGGACACAATACCTTTATTTTATTTATTTGTTTTTATGTGGTGCTGAGGATCAAACCCAGGGCCTCGCACATGCTAGGTGAGTGCTCTACCATTGAGCCACACCCCCAACCCCTGTGTTTTCTTTCTTAAAAAAGAAAAATATCTCGTGTCTTTTCATCAGACAAAAGTAGAAGTTTATATTCTGATAATCAAAGTTAGGGTTAACAATCTCAACAAAAGAAAGCATGGAAGAACCATACTCTGTAAACCACTGCTTTAAAACAATGAGGACTAGAAAGACAGTAATTTTTAGTAAACTATGGCTGATCCATGTGAGATGATTCAATCATGTTTTTTTTCAGTTAGGGGCCAAGGCAGCTTTCTACACAAGCTGATTACTCAGGCTATAAAAAGCACTGATGCATCTGGAGGCCAGGCTTCACACAGGTCCTCATGTGCAAGGTGACCAAGTATATTAAAAAATCTGTCCCAGGTTAGTTTCCAGCTGATGTAATAGATAAACCAAGCCCAGGTCTGCTTCTTAAATTCATTGCAGATGGCCTCACTTCCTCACTCCATGGCAATGTCAAACCACACAAATATTACGGTGCCACTGAACTTCACAACCGAGCAACATCAACTCAACTATTTGAAAAGTTCTGAATGGTTTCATGTTTTTAAGTTGAAGTCTTACAGCCAAGAACATTGTGTCACAAATAAGACCCATAGAGCCAAACAATTCCACATGCAAAAACACATATGTAGGGGCTGGAGTTGTGCCTCAGTGGTAGAGTGCTCACCTAGCACAGGTGAGTCACTGGGTTCGATCCTCAGCAACCCATAAAAATAAAGGCATTATGGGGGCGCTGGGGTTGTGGCTCAGTGGTAGAGCACTTGTGTGAGATGCTGGGTTCGATCCTCAGCACCACATAAAAATAAATAAAATAAAGGTATTGTGTCCAACTACAACTAAAAAAAAAAATTTTTTTAATAAAGGCATTATGTTCACCTACAACTAAAAAAAATTTTTTAAATACATACATAGTAATTAAATACAGAAGAGGTTTTACCATAGTTTTAAAGGGAATAATATATCCTCCCAACCAATTCAGCTTAGTGATACTTTTCTAAAGAAATAGTATATGTCTCAGACTTCACTAATATAAGGTTTTCTTTTAAATATTATTATCTAAATCTTACCTTATTTTTAAAAATAAGCTGAACAGGAATTTTTAAGACATCATTTATAATTTCTCCATCATCTTCAACATAATACACAATTATACAAGCCTTTGGTGCCCAAGAACTTTCTGGTATTAAAGAGAAGGTTGTTGTATTTTGTTTGCCTACAGCCACCAACTGTCCCTTGGATATTACCTGAAAAAAATAATAGATAAATTTAATTTTTGGCTAAAGCTAGTAAGGAGCTCAATTGAAGTTATATTTATCATAATTTTAAGCAAATCCATAAATCTTGACTTAAACCAGTCTTGACACCTTTTCAAATACAAGAAAACCTACTTGACAGATAATATAACCTAAGAAATAGAAATTGAAGATTAAAACAATGCTGATTGGAGTAACAGCTTTGTAGTCAAAAATCAACATTTTTAATTCTCAATTTATTGGCATTTTTCATTTTTATTTGTCACGAAACATTTGTGCATACTTGTGGGTCATGGTATGATATTCAATACAGCATGTAATGATCAGATTAAGGTAACTGGCATATCTATCCCCTCAAACAATTATCATTTCTTCATCTTGGTAAAGAATCTATTTTTGATTGGAGAAATACAGGACTCCACTGGGAAAGTTGGATTTAAAATATTAAAAGCCATCATGCCAATTTTTTTTTTTCAGAGTAGAAATTAGAAGTTTATTAAAGGACAGCAGAAAAGACTTCTCCTGGAGGAAGAAGGGGACCCAAGAGGTGGAATCCAATCATGCCAATTTTTATTTTCTCTTATATTTTACAAATTTCTACCCAAGGATGTATATTATTAATCTAATAGAAATGTGAATTTTAAACACAGTGCTAAAATTAATCGTCCATTTTACATTAGAAATGCAAACACAGATGAAAAAATTTTTAAAAATATTTTGATTGCAATATAAAAGGGACAGCCTAATTTTAAAATAAATTCAGTGTAGACATAATATAGATACCACTTAAGATAATTATATAATAAATCATAAATTATAATAATATAATATATATAATTATAATAATTATATAATAAATCATAAATTTAAATTCATAAATCATAAATTTAAATTACCATATAGCTAAATTCCTTCAATTGCTTGTTGCCATTGACCACCAATTCAAAAGGTGATCCCACCTTAAAAAAAAAAAAAAAAACTCAGTTAATATGCACATATCAATGGCAAGAGAGTCCAATTGTACTGTAATTATCAGGTAAATTATACATATTACCTTTATATTTTCATCTCTTGCTTTTAGCTGGATGTATGTCTTACTGGGAGATGTAAACATGCCATGAACTGCCATGCTACTTACACTAGCAAGAAAATAAGCCTAGAGCAAAACAAAGAAAGCCATAAATTTTCACCTTGAGTAACCTTGAGAAAAGATGCTGTCTGATGAATAATTACTAAAAGCCAAATTCACTTTCTTTTTTTTTGAGCAGTAAAAATACATTTACCAGATACTCATCTTCATCATTTTATAGCTATACCATCAAGAATCTGCCAATTTGAAAAACACAGAGTCTTTACTATAATAACCTGGGCTGGGGTGGGGGGTGTCACAGCTCTTTTTCAGAAACAAAATTTATTTTATCAAGAAACATTCTGATAATGAAATAGAAAAGGAACCCTTTCCTTTTCCACAACACACAGCTCACAAACACCTCACTCAATCCACCAAGGTTCAGAGTGAAAATCAAAGAAGCCACATCTGTGGAGCACCCTGCTCAGCCAGGGCCCTGAATGGAGCAGGACAGAGTAATCAGAAGGCAGGCAACAGGGATGGCTGAGGATTCTCAAACCACTCTGGGAAAGAAAGCTCAGCAAAGGTTTTACAAATACATAATCCTCTTTGATTCCATTTCCTGCTAAAATAAATTCACTTTTATTTTTATTTTTCAGTACTAGGGATTAAACCCATGTTTAATTACGGCCTCACTCATGCTAGGCAATTGCTCTACTGCTGAGCTATATCCCTACCTCTTTCCTATGTTATATTTTTATATGGCTCTCTAAGTTACCCAGGCTGTCCTCCAACTTGTGATCCTCCTCCCTCTGCCTCCTGAGTAACTGCCATTACAGATGTGTATCACACACTGAAAATAAAATTTCAAATGACTAAAAATCAACCTAGACCCTGGTTTTGTGGAGCTTCTCCATCATATCTTCACATTGTTATATTTTACTCTGCTCTTAAAAATGAACTTACAAGGAAACATTCAGGCCAATCCTTAGTCACTGTCATCAAATTATTTCTAACACTTTCTCCCACTTTAAAAAACAAAAACATGTCCACTTCCTTTGCACTTTGAGCTCTGATAGGTTGAGTATCTACACAGTTACAATTGAGATGATGGTGTCCCGGAACCATAATTGTGGGAAACAGAGGTCACCTTCAGCTGTAGCTCACTGGAGTTGTCCAGGATTGGGAATTCAATCTTAAAGATTCCATTTTGGGGGACCGTATAATTCATGATCTGGACAGTGTCCATGTCCTGATTGCCACGGTTCTGTCTGCTCCAGAAATCGGTTTTGTTTCTCTGTGTCACTGTTATGACTACATTATTTCTTCTTTCTTCAAGAGTCAGTTGGTTGCCATCAGAACGGCTTACCTTCACCTAATTGTCAAAACAAGATATTTTTAAAATAGGTAATTTTTTTAAAAAATGATTTAAGTTCAGCTGGCTGCAGTTTCCATCTGTAATATCCCAAGACACTAAGTCTCAACAGTTATTGATGGCACTCTCATCTTCAGATTCATTGGCCTCTCTGTAGGAGGCATCTAGAGGCCCACGATCCTGCTTTCTTAACATTATGGCTTCCTTGACTTCCATGGCTCCACAACAGTCTCCTTCATTTCATACCTCTCCTTGTGCACCCTCTCAGTGTCCTTTATGGTTCCCCTTTCCTCTCACAAAATATGGGAATTTGTCAAGGCCAAATAATCAGTAAACTCTTCCTCAAAGGTCTCAGTGTTCCTAGGTCTTAGCTTGTTGTTTCCTTGGGATTATACGGCAAATTCAAAAACCCTGTTTTTACCTTGCACTGCATCTCACAACAAAATACCTCCAATTCCCTCCAAGAAATTTTCACTTGGCTACCAGTCACCAGGAACTCAGCATGTCTAACACAGAACAACCATCTTGCCTTGCTTTTTTCATTGATACCCCAATTCTTCAAAACTTACTTTCCGAATGTTCCCTCCCTCAGCCTACCTCCAAAATCCAAAGAACACCAAGTCATATATTTCTCTGAATCTACCTGCCACTCTCCCAGCCACCACCACGAGGCTCCCCATCGCCCCACACCGAGGCTGCTTCCATCCTCCAGCACATAACCCCAACAGTCCTACTCAAACAGTTTCCGCCATATCCCTAGGGTATAAAGTTCAAATCCATATGGGAGACATTCAGGATCCTCTAGTTTTATCACTCCCAGAAACAATGCTCAGCTGGGACTGCAATTGTCCAATCACTGTCTTCTGAATACCTCCGAATTTGCCAACCAGCCTCTCACTATTGTTTGTTTGTTTTTTGTCTCAACTCATCTTGCTCCCCACCTCCCACCCCCATGCCCAAACACTTAAAACTCTACTAATCTTTAACAAAGCGTTCAGAACTTCCTCTTCCATATAGTATTCCTTAACCCCCATTCCTAACCCAAACCCAAACCTTCCTTCCTGAACTCCATTGTTTCCCTCATCTGGAAACAAATGTCAGCAGCCTTGTGATTTTTATCTTTCAAATTGTCTAAATTATTGAGATAACTGAAATCAATAGCTATCTAAAACTTCTCTTCACACATTCAACAAGGATCAGCCCCTCCTTTCTTTTAAACAAGAGTTAGCTAACTGGAAAGCAGGCATGCCTATCCAGTATTTTTGTAAATATAGTTTTACTAGACTATAGTCACTCTCATTTGTTTACAAATCGGCTGTGGCTACTTACATATTACAATGACAGAGTTGAGTAGATGTGACAAAGACCATATGGCCCAGAAAGCTAAAAATATTTACTATCTAATCTCTACAGTAAAAGTTTGCAACACTTGCTTTAAATCCCTACAGAAACTAACTCATGACTGAATCTTATACTTCCTTGAATTATAGTTCTGTGCATATTTTCTTGTCACCATCAGAAAAACCTTGAACTAGGTAGCACTGGGTCTTTCTTAGCTCCATAAGCCCTGCCTTGCACCACACCTTGCACTCTGTCAAAATGTATTAAAGCAACAAGTGTTAATTCAACATTTTTTTTTTAAAAAAGAGATTTGATGTTAAATTTTAAAGCTGTATCTTTTCTAGAAATAAAATTAGCATTATAAAAATCAGATTTAAGCCCGGTGTGGTGGCACACACTTGTAATCCCAATGGCTTGGGAGGATGAGAGAAGAGGATTGAGTTCTAAGGTGAGGTGCAACCCAGTGAGACCTTATCTCTAAACAAAATACAAAATAGGGAAACAGGGCTAGGGATGTGGCTCAGTGGTCGAGTTCCCCTGAGTTCAATTCCCCAGTACCAAAAAAAAAAAAAGAAAGAAAGAAAGAAAAGGGATTTAAATTAAAATTTTGATCACTATCAAATCCCTTCAATTAATAAAAGCTTCAATGTAACAAATCTAACTTAAACTGTTTGCTAAATAAATCTCTAGGAAGATATTTTGTTGTTGTTAGAAATGACTCTTTTAGAAAAAGTAGGCCCAGATCACTTAGAAACAATTCTACATACCTCACATATCTAAAGAGAAAAGGTAATATATCGAATTTTTGACTAAAATTTTTGAAGAAACACTGAGTATACTCTTTCCCATTCTGTTTCATTCAACTGAACTTACTGCTGCTATGGACTAGTAATAAATATACCAACTTACAGTGGCTGTGAAGTTCAGAGTTGGCTTCAAGACAGTAGGATAATCAAAAAATTCAATGATGTAATCATGTTGCTTGAAAAACACATTGGAGCTTGCATTTCTTGAGATGCCTATTTTGGAAATTGCATCATTTAGAATGAAAAAGAAATAATTCACCAACAGCTTCTATCCACCAAATCTTTCCATCTAAGCTACTTGTAAAAGAGGCTGAAGATATCAGGACACATAAGCCTCATTTCTATACTGGCTTAACACACAATAAGAGAACCACATGGTCTATTATGTTCTCTGTGGACTGCTTTTAATTAAACACTACTACCATCATCCTCCCTCAGTGACATAGACACACAAAAGCAGATTAGGGCCAGTGACAGAATAGTCTTTTGCTCTTCCAGTGATTGGTTAAAGTTGTTGAAATAACAACAGAAATGTACAAATAACTAACATTTTTTTAATTAAAGGAGAAAATCATCTAGAACCAGGTGAGATTTCAGATTATGTTAAGTAATTTTAAAAAAAGGAGAAGGTGACTGGGGTTGTGGCTTAGCGGTAGCACATTTGCCTTGCATGTGTGAGGCTCTGAGTTTGATTCTCAGCATCGAATATAAATAAATAAAATAAAGGTCTATCAACAACTAAAAAAAAAAAAAAAGAAGGAGAAGAAAGAGGAAGAAGAAATAATAGCTGAAAATGTAGGCCTTTCTGGGTGGTTTTCAAGCTAAAAAGAGACTAAAAATTGAAAAATGCAAATAGCTATCACATGTGATTGAAGCACAAACTTTCACAGAAAATAAGTTTCACTCCTATTATGAAAACATCTCACAAGTTATAGTCTTGAAAACTTCAACATTAAATAGCATCTTTTAAAAAGCAACTAATGCCCCCAAGTGAAAGTGCAAGTTATAAAAAGAGATTTCAGAGCAGCAACACACAAGTAGCTTTACCTTCAAGTCAATGTCCACAAACCTGTAAGTGATTCTGTCACTGTGGCTAGAATTTCTATTGGCCCAGGAGTAGAGAGATCCGAGTGTTCAGAATGTCCATCTGAAAAGTCCATCACCTTTTTTATCTCTTCATCATTAAAAGAGAAGTTTGCAGATCCATTTATCTGTTTTGTTTAAAAGTTCAGTTTTATTCTCACTTTAGCAATTCAAATAAAACTCAAACTAAGTCACAACACCACAACGGCTCCATATTAATCAGTGTTGTAAGTGGGTAAATTCTCACTTTTCCAATGCCACAAAGTTCTTGATTTTCTTACATTCAATTTTTTTGCTAATTTAGTACAAAATCTTATTTTTAGGAAAAATACACATATTTTCCCATCACGAGTTATAAACTGAAAAAAATTACCTTAAATTTTTTTGTAATATTTTTCTTTTCTCCCCAAAAAGATAGAGGTAAAAATGTAAGCACTACATCTCCTTTCACTGGCTTCCCATATGTATACCTGAAAAACAATAAACAGGGTTTTTTGTTTTCCAAAAAAACTTAACATTATCAGAAGAACAAAATAAAAAATATTACTTTCAATAGCATACACTAGCAATCTAATATAGAAGAATTATATTAAATACATGCTCCTACAGCAAATTTTTAAAAACTAACCCAGGGCTTCCCACATGCGAGTCAAATGCTCTACCACTGAACTACATCTTCTACTATTTTTATTTTATTTTGAGACAGGATAGCTCCAGCTGGCCTCAAACTTTCAATTCTCCTCCCTCAGCCTCCTGAGTAGCTGGGATTACAAGTATGAACCACACCCAATTTGAAGATTTTTAAATGTCAGTTGAACTTGCAATCACCATGGCCAATGACTGCATGTTCCAATATTAGTCAGGAGGGATTATTTGATCTTAGATTCTGAAGCACTGAATGAACTCACAGCTGCCAAAAATTATTTTTTGCAAGAAAAATCAAAAATAGTGATTTTTAAAATCTATAGTATCAAACTTATCTTCTTGAATCAAATCTCCTTCTCTGATGTTAGCAGTCTATGTATTATTAGTATCCACTCTCATCATGGGAAATTCTCCTCATGCAAAGGAGAGGCACTCTGATGAATCATTTTACTGCCAGGAAGTCTTTTTAAAATGTGTTTTCTAGATTTCTTCCATCTCTATTATGAAATGCGAGGCCAAATGTAAAAATAATTTTGCTTTGAATTCTATAAATTGTATATAGTTTACTATACAATCCAGTGATTAGACACAGAAATAGCCCCTCATCCGGGTCAACTCAGCTCAAAAGCAAACATTGCAAATCTCAAAAAAAAATTTTTCAATCTTCAGTGTATCACCCTTCCAAACAAAAATAGTAAAGGTAGTAGAAACCCACGTTAGAAACCTTAGCATCAAAATCACTTACTCTAAAGTCTTCCAAACCTAACATTGTTTGTATCTTGTTAAAGATTAAATAAAAGCAAAGCTATAATACCAGCATATTGTATTTTAAAAGAGCTGTATCACATGCTAGTAGAGTTTTTAAATAATAATTTACTCTCAGATGCAAATTTTTAATTTTGGCTCGAATGTGAGGCTGACTTAGCTTTCTACCAAGCTGATAATAATCACTGTGAAACAGGAATACTGAAAATTAGTATCCTAAATAAAATCTGAACGTATTTAGAATACCTTAATTATTATAAAATAACTTGACAACATTTGACAAAGCAAATCAAAGATATTCTGGGATAGTATCATTAAGAAGACAAGAATTTTTTTTCTAAAAACATCCATAGTACAAAAATTTATAAAATAACACCTTAAAAAATGAACCCTATAATTCATGTTTCTCTCCACCTACCTTTTTTTCCTTCATGTTATTTCCAAGATACAAATGTCTTAATTCATCAAATAAATACATTTTAATAAACCTTAGATTAAATAATCTATTTTAATTCTACTGTTCCCAGGAGTTGTAGGAGCAAACTAGATATATGCTGTGTTATTTGATTTAGAATCCTCTAAAGCTCATTGTGGTTAGGAAGAAAGAATCTATTATTTATTTTTAATGAGGTAGTTAATAAGCAGATATTCACATCAAAGGTAACAGACAAATACACTAAAAACTTTTATTTTTTTAGTCACCTCATTTAAAGATCTCAAAACCAAATGAAATCTTTTTAATTCATTCTAATTAGTTATATATGATGGTATAATGCATTTTGACACATCATACATAAATGGAGAATAACTTATCATTCTTCTGGTTGTATGTGATATAGGATCACACCAATCATGAAGTAATATATGCACATAGGGTATTGTACCAAATAGAACCTTTTAACCTTCTCCAAGAAATTTCTAGCAATGCCCTGTACATTTAAAATAACCTTGATGGAACAGATGTCTACTTGCAAAAAAGAGTAACCTAAATTTCTTATCATGCACCCTTAGAGATGACTATGACAGCTATTATAAAATATTTATTTGCAAGACCATTTCTAAAATTTAAAAACAACTACATGAAAAGTAAGACAACAGAACCCATCTTTCAAAATACACCTGAGGAACTTGATTTCGGGTTCTACTCTCTACTCCCTAATTTGATAAGACCAAATCTATTGCCCATACAACTCAATCTGGTTCACTCCAAATCACAACCTTTAAATTTGGTACGAAGACCTTGGCTGTGCTACATACAGCTTGGAACTGAAATCTTAGGAGCTGTGTTGTTCATCCAATGTTCTTTCAGCAGTATTTACTGGATGCCTATTCCATAGCTGACATGTACTAAGCACCAAGGTGCAGTAGTAAGACAGACTCATTTTCAAACAAGTGAACCAGCAAACAGCAAAGCTGTACAACTAGTTCTGTGATGAAAGAGGGTCAGGGGGAGTAGCCACGCCTTGAAATTACCTAAATAAAGATCATAGAAAGCATTTTTCCTTCTTGAAAGCACAAGTAAAATTTGGGGAGTAGAGTTTGAGAGAGAGGAGAAGGGGCTGCATGGTGTCAGGAAATACATTTAATGGAAACTGCAACAGTAATTAAGAAGAGATAATGTAGGTCTGAATCAAGGAAGTAGCCGTGGAGAAAAGTGGATGGATTTGAGAGATATTAAGGAGACAGGATCAACAGCACTGGTTGTTGATTGGATATGGGAATTGTTAAAAGAGAAGGAAGAGCGTGGCTGACTGGAGCAGCTAAACCAATGATGGTTCAGTCCACCAAGATGGCAGGAGGGGTGTCACAAAAGAAGCATCAGGTTTCAGAGAGGTGATATGCTTAGTTAAGAGCCTATAAGATACCTGAGGGGAGATGTGTAGTGTACAGCAAGATATGAGGGTCTAAACCTCAAGACAGATATTGGGGCTGGAGACAAGGATTTAAGAGTTGTCAAATTATACACCATAGCAAAATCCCAAGCCATGGGGAAGGAAATGAAATAAACGTGTACAGAAAGAAGAGTGCCAAAGATGGAACTTTGAGGAACAAGAACTTTTCAAAGATGGCCAGGAAAGAAGAGACTGCAAAGAGTCTTAAAGGAGTAGTTAAAGGCAAGGAGCAAACCCAGAAAGGAAATTAGAGTGGATAGCAATGCCAAATGCTACAAAAGGGGAAAAAATATTTTTAAAAAATGTGCCCATGAGACTGAGCAGGAAGGAGGTCTTTGTGATCATGGTGAAAGCAATTCTGACTGATTGTAGGTGGTTGAGGAATAAATGGAATGTGAAGAAGTGGAAAATGCATCTGTGACTGGCTGTTAAGAAGCCAGAGATAGGGCCCTGGATGGAAGGACAGGGGAGGGTTTGTTTCTTTAATGATAGAAATGATTAAGAGTGAAGATGCCTCTAAAGAACAAAAGGTTAAAGATACTGAATGGAAAAGTCCCGACTCAGGAAGAGGAAGTGGGATTGGAACTCTCCTGATAGCAGCCTGACAAGGAACAAGTGGAAGAATTAGCCTTTAGAAGGAAAAGAGCTGCAGCTTTCATCCTGACAGTCAGTCAGGATGATGGAGATACAGACAGGGAGATCGTAACCACCTCATCTCCACCTCTACTGGGACACAGTATTTATAGAGTATGTGTATGCTCAGCTATAAACTGATTTAAAAAAAAAAAAGGCAGGCATGGTGGTGTATGCCTGTAATCCCAGCAATTTGGGAAGCTGAGGCAGGAGGATCACAAGTTCAAGGCCAGCCTCAGCAATTTAGTCCCTAAGCAACTTAGTGAGACCCTCTCTCAAAAAATAAAAAAAAAAAATGGCTGAGGGTGTAGCTCAATGGTTAAGCACCCTTAGGGTCAATCCCAAGTATCAAAACAAAAACCTGATAAAAAATCTCAAGTATTTCCTTACTCTACTGCGATGTTGTAAACTACATTCTCAGTCCGATTTTCAATCCTAAAGGCAAAAGCACACTCTTCTGAAATTCACTGGTAGGCCCAGCACTCTACTTTGGTATAGAAGGAATGTTCATGATTTATTCACAGGCCTTGGCATGGAATGGGAAGGGTTTAGGCCATGTTAGTTGCAATTCTTCTTACTTGCACTGCTCTGGAATAGAACTATCTGTCACCCCCATGGACATCACCTCCAGGCAACTGAAGCCTGAAGGAGATGTTAATAGAAAGGAAGTACAGAATAGACCTTCATCAGAGCTAGCCAGGTCTGAAAGCAGCAAAGAGGCTCACTATCCACACCTGAAATACCAAGCACACTGTGATGGTCCTGTAGGTGTGTCAACTTCACCATGCTAGATCATCCTATTACAAAATCAAACACTAATCTAGGTATTGAGGTAATGGTATTTTATATATGTTGTTAGAATTCATAATTGGTTCACTCTAAGTAAAAGAGATTTTCCTAGATATCTGAGTGGGCCTGATTCAATCAATTCACAGATCTTAAAAGCAGCGCTAGGATTTCCCTAAATTCTGCCTGTGGAAGCAACTTAGGCCTCTGCCTGAGAATTATAACCTCATCCTCCATTCCTGGCAGCCTGCCCTATGGATCTTGCACTACCTAACCAGTGCCGCAATCACTAAGCCTATCTCTTGTACTATATCCTCTTGTACTAAACATATATTACTATATGTTTCTTACTGCTTCTACTTCTCTGGCCAACTTCTATACACATACTAAGATTGCAATACAGCGAGCACTACAGAAATGCCAGGAGACTATCACAAATATGTCATTCTCAACTGTTAGTTAGAAATTCAAGCATTACAAACTGTGGTGAAACTATAAGGTTCCCTATTGGGCTTGAGGTAAGGATATTAGTGGTGAGAGCTCAGAGGGTCCATGGCGCCCTAAAATTACATGTAAAATTTTCTGGAGGTTACCCAACTTTAACAACCACTGTTTTGACTGTTTCTACTAAATTTTCTGGCACACCTCTGGAAACCAAAAACAGAATCAAAGAAGAGATCCAGGCTCAATCGAACCTATGTGGACATGGATTGTGCAGATCTACATATATTTGGGGTTTGTACCAGAGTTGTTCAAAGTTTTAAAAACATTACCAAAGAACTCAAAATAAACCCCAAACAGGATGCTGAACCTTTGACTGAAATCAAGTACAGTATAATAATTATGTAAAATGCAGGCATTTGTGTGTTTTCCAAACCACAAGTCCATCCACAACCTCCAAATTCATATTGGACGTTGTTTCTTGAACACAAGCAGATAATAATTTGGTATAAATCATAGACATGATTCTGTTTCTGTATTGTGTGTTTCATGTAATTTTGTTGTTGTTGTTGTTGCACACTTTAAAGCAGGAATTTTTAGAACATTTTGGATTGTGAAGTGCTTCTGCCAGGAGATTCACTGCCCATTGCTTACACTGACATAGATTCTCACCAGTGATGATACAGTGGTGAGACAGTAGTAGGGGAGTCCAGTTTTTCTTAGCTCTTAGAAATAAATTTCAGAAGCTGAAGCACAGATACAGACACATCAAAAAATAAAAGCTACAAAAGACCAATCCTTGAATTACTTGAGGGCCATCCCAGCCTGAACCACTAGTCTAGAACTCTGAGTAAGCTTTTTGCCTCAGCAATGCAAAATGCTGTGCTGTTCAAGCTAGGGGGTCCAAATCATGACAGCCACCAGACATATGTGAGACAGGGTGAATTGAAGGTCTCTGTGTACATATGGTGAAATGAATGAATGTTGATTATTCACATATCTGCCAATTTCAATAAGACAACCACTTCCTCTCCTACCTCCATTATCAATGAGAAAAACAGCATAGGATTTAAGAAAAGCTAAGTTAGTTGCCTCAACTCTACATCATCTGAATGCAGAATAAGGAAATATACATAATTTCTTAATATGGCAACTTATAATGTATATCCTTAAAGTAGTCTTGGTTTGGGGAAATATTTTAGGACTAGATTGGCTTGGAAACAGAGACATGGATATAAAGACCTGTCTCATGCTTGATTACTTATTATAAATAGTTGTTTATCACTCATTAGGATACTTTGATAAGCAAAGCATAGTGCTAATATTCTGGAATATATAATGAGCTTTTTGTTTTACAGTTTTATAATGGTTGAGAGTCTTATCAAAAGAAAAGTAATACTTACTTTGCGGTGATGGTACCATTTAAATTCTTAGAAGTCAAAGAACAATATAATGGTGTCTGCAAAGCAACTTCAAATTTTGGTAACACTGGGGGGAAAAAGCAATCTTTTAAAGAATATGTTTTACCATTATCTTCAGCTGAGCAAAATAAAAAATTAAAATTTTCTGAAAGAATTGATAATTTTTATTAAACTTAGAATCATTAGAATCCAAACACACATTAACACAGATGAATACCCCTTTATTTTATTCAAATTAGAAATCCTTACTTAGGTCAGCTTTATGTAATCAAGTATGAAATATGTATTAATTAATACAATTTGGCATAAAGCACCCCACCAGAATAAAAACTGTTTGCTTTTTTCTGATCTACTGAAATTTTTTTTCTATAATTTCACTGATCAAAGACAGATCTAAGTCTCATAACAAGGTACCTCACCACTCAATTAACAGAAGACAAATATCAAAAAGACCTGTGGGTCCCATGAGGGAAGACTTTCAGCTCAAATAATGCTACAGGCCCTCTTCATGCTCCAAGTCCCTCCTGTACCCTGGACCAGTCTAAGACAGGAGGCCAAAAGGGAAATTCAAATACCTTCTCCTTACACATTATAGGTTGGCAATCATACGCTGTACCCCACCCCCTAGAAACAGTGTGTGCTGAGATCCTAAGACTGAGCCACAAAGGGATAAGCACACTACTTCCAGAATTTCAGCTGCCTGAATGAAACACAGTCTCAAAAAGTGGCACAAATTAAATGAAAAAACTCAATATACAAACTAAGATGGAAACCCCATGCTTTCACCTTCATCTCTCCTCCATTCATAAACCAACTAGCTGAATCCACAGTTTCCATCTGTTTTTAACACAATATTATAAGTGCTGCACTTATAAGAATATGATTAACCCGAGTTAAATAGGTGGTCTTCAGCAATGTTAACCAAATAAAATGTGGAAAATAATTGACAGTAAGATGAGAGTTTTTTTAAATTTGATTTTGTGGTGTGATGATGAAACCCAGGGCCTTTTGCATGCTCTACCACTGAACCCCAATGTTTTTCTTTTCTTTTCTTTTCTTTTTTTTTTTTTTTGCTTTTTGGTACCAGCGGTGCCTTACCACCAAGCCACATTCCCAGTTCTTTTTTTTTTTTTTTCCTATTTTGAGACAAGCCTTACCAAGTTGCTGAGGCCAACCTTGAACTTGGGATCCTCCTACTTCAGTTTCCTGAGTTGCTAGGATTAGAGGCATGAATCACTGCACTACACACGACTAACCCCAATGTTTCGACTTTTAAAAACTCAAAAAATTTTAAATATTTTATGGTCACAACAAATAGAAAAACTATATAAAAGGAAAAGACTAGCATAATGAGAATTTAGGTAATATTTTTTCCTACTTTATTCTTTTAGTGAGATTTTAGAACTTTATAAAGGAAAATACTTGTTTAGGCCTATAAGGAACACCAGAATTTTATCTCCACTGGAATTTTTACTTTAAGTAGCCTATCTCTTGACAATTTCTCTTATCTCTGTAGAAAGTAATTAATGTGTTGTTGTTGTTGTTGTTGTTGTTGTTGTTTTCCTTCAAAATAAACTGAGGAACTCACCATATTCTGAGACTTGAAATGATTGATAATATGTCTGGTCCTATTGGGAGGAAAAAGAAAAAAGACAAAGCATATGAGTTCTTATTCAATCATTTTGCTTGCTTACTTACCTGCATATAAACGTTTAGAAAATTAACTTTGTTCATTAAATTATGATTTAATGAACAAGACAGTTTATCTTAATTTGTGAAAGTTTATTTTTAGACAACTGCAATAATAAGCTTACAAAATTTCAGAGTTTTACTTCTCAACTTTGCTTACATAAACAGATGACCTATCTCTTGAGATAGGTCATTTAAATAAAACTGTTTAATATGGTTTCCATCATTTGCAAAATAGGATTAAATTTGATAATCAACAAATTTTATAAAGTAAGGATAAACCATATCAATTAAATAGGAATGACTTCAATTTTGTTTTGGTATCACTATAAAATAAACAATGGTTAAAATGATGTTAAACATAATTGATTTTTTTTTTATTTTGAGACAGTCTTACTAAATTGCTCAGGTTCTCCCTAAATTGATGAGGCTGACCTCAAACTTGTAATACTCCTGCCTCAGCCTCCCATGTTGCTGGGATCACAGGCATGAGACATCATGATGAATTCCAAATTCTTATACATAATCTAGGATACAAAATCATCATGAACCAACATGCTCCACCTTTCTAATTCCTTGAATTATTATCTAGTTAACCATTAAATCAATACGGTTTATTCTAGTTTAATAGATACCATAATTATTTCCTTTTCTAATATCAAGAAGAAAACATGTGGTTTATTATATCATTTTTCTAACTCATATTTCAAACTGTCCATTCTAAATTATAACACATTAAATAGAACCTTTTCAAAATAACTAAGTAATTCCAACATTGAAATTTGTATTCTAAATCTGATTCCCTAAACTCATCAAAGCAAACACACTGATATGACTATGAAATATTAACATTTCCTAAAGTTAAATCTAAAACATCTGCATATCAAGAAGTTATTTCTTTACTGTCTACTGGGAATTTATTTTTTAAAATTTGTTCTAATTAGTTATTAATGACAGTATAATGCATTTTGATATATTGTACACAAATGGAGCACAACCTCTTATTCCTCTGGCTGTGCATGGTACAGAGTCACTCCCATAGTATAATCACACATGTATATAAGGTAATAATGTCTATCTCATTCTACCATCCTTGCCATCCCCACAGTCCCACCCCTCCCTTTCTTCCCCTCTACACAAGCCAAAATTCCTTCATTCTTCCCTATCCCCCTGTTCCACTATGGAAGAAGTTATTTATTAATCTTAAAGGAAGGCTATAGGCCCTAATAGGTTGGGGATGTGGCTCAAGCTACCGGTAGCGTGCTCGCCTGGCATGCGTGCGGCCCGGGCACCACATACAAACAAAGATGTTGTGTCCGCCGAAATCTAAAAAATAAATATTAAAAAATTTTCTCTCTCTCTCTCTCTCTCTCTCTCTCTCTCTCTCTCTCTCTCTCTTTAAAAAAAAAAAAAGAGGCCCTAATAGCCAAAGTAATCCTAAGCAAAAAGGGCAAAAATGGAAACATCACAAGACCTGATTTCAAAACATACTACATAGCCACAGTAACGACGTAGCATAGTGCTGGTATAAAATCAGACCCATAGACCATAATAAAACAGAGGATCCAAAAATAATCCACACTCTTACAATCATCTGATTCTCAACAAAGGAGTCAAAAACATACATTGGAGAAAAAAAACAGCATCTTAACAAATGATGCTGGGAAACCTGGATGTCCACATGTAGAAGACTAAAAGTGTATCCCTATCTATCACCCACACAAAAATCAACTCAGAATAGATAAAAGGCTGGGCGCAGTGGCACATGCCTGTAATCCCAGCGGCTCTGGGAGGCTGAAGCAGCAGGCTCATATGTTCAAAGCCAGCTTCAGCAACTTAATGAGGCGCTTAGAAACTCAGCAAGACCTTCTCTCTAAATAGAATGCAAAAAGGACTGGGAATGTGACTCAGTGATTAAGCACCCTTGGGTTCAATCCCCAGTACCATAAAAAAATGGATCAAAGACTTTAATATAAGACCTGCAACTCTGACACTACTAGAAGAAAACAAAAGAAACACTTTGATATATTAGCATAGGCAACAATTTCCTAAATAGGACTCTAATAGCTCAGGAAACAAAAGCAAAAATTGATAAATGGGGTTTCACCAAATTAAAAAATACTATAGAGGGCTGGGGATGTGGCTCAAGTGGTAGCGCGCTCGCCTGGCATGCATGTGGCCCGGGTTCGATCCTCAGCACCACATACAAAGATGTTGTGTCCACCGAAAACTAAAAAATAAATATTAAAATTCTCTCTCTCTCTCTCTCTTAAAAAAATTTTTAAAAAAATACTACAGAGTAAAGGAAACAATCAACAGAATAAAAAGACAACTTATAGAATGGGAGAAAATCTTTGCCAGCTATTCATCTGAAAGAAATTTAATATCCAGATTATATACATGAATAGCCAATAGAAATTAAATATCCAGAATATATTATAAAGAACTCAAAAAACTTACCAACAAACCCCAAAAATTAATCCAATTAAAAAAAAAACTGGATGAATGACCTGACAGATACTTCCCCAAGAGAGGTACAAATGTCCAGTAAGTATATGAAAAATGCTCAATATCTTTAGCCATCAGGGAAATGTAAAACAAAACTACACGAGATTATATGTCACCCCAGTTAGAATTCCCATTATCAACAAAGTAAAAAATGACAAATGCTAGCAAGGATGTGGGGAAAAGGAACTCTTCATACACTCTCAGTGGGACGGTAAATTCGTACAGCCACTATAGAAAACAGTGTTGAGGTTCCTCAAAACACTAAAAAACAGAACTGCCATATGATCCAAGTATCCCACTCTTTGGTACGTATCCAAAGAAAATGAAGTCAGCATACAAAAGGAACATCTCCTTACCTATATTTATTGCAGTACTATTCACAATACCAAAATGTGGAATCAGCCTAGGTTCACATCAACAGATGAATGGATAAAGAAAAGGTAAAACGCACACATACACTGGAGTATCATGCAATCATAAAGAATGAAATCATGTCATTTGCAGGAAAATGGATGGAACTGGAGGACATGTTACACAAAATAAGCCAAACACAGAAAAATAAGTATCACTTATTTTCTGTCATGTGTTGAGACAATAGAATAAATGAATAAATAAGATTATCTGAAAGTAGAGGTGGATTTTAGGGAAGAGAAAGGGACCATGGGGGACAGGGAAAGTATGGCAAGAGAAGGCAGTGAGAAGGTGGATATAACCAAAGTACAATATATGCATTTATAAAAATGTCACAGTCAAACCTGTTAATTGTACAATTAATGTGAGTTAAAAATAATATAATTTTTAAAAGCCAATATTTTTTCATTAAAACAGTCATGCATGAAAGTGTTCCTCTGACATTTAGCTATTCCATTATTTTTTAAAGGCTCCTTATTAATAGTCCTTCCATGCCGAAGATAAAGAACACAAACATTAATGATAAAATTGTATGGATTTATTTAGAAAACAAAAAAAAAGTAAGGATATAGTGCATTTCGAAATATAAAACAAATATAAGTACTTATATGTAACAAAATAGTTGTCCAGCCAGGCGCTGTGGCGCACATATATAATCCTAACAAGCTTGGGAGCCTGAGGTAGGAGGATAGCAAGCTCAAAAGACAGCTTCAGCAACTTAGTGAGGCCCTATCTCCCCCACAAAAAAATAGGGCTGGGGATGTGGCTAAGTGGTTAAGCACCCCTGGGTTCAATCCCCAGTCCCCAAAAAATAAATAATAAATTGCCGTCTGAAAGTTGATTTTAATATGGTCATTTAAATAATATCCTAAATAAGTTGTGCTGTTCTGATCAAACTTAATCATATCTGTGATGTGTGACTTAAATTGTTCTTGTCAAATACAGAAATATTATAAATTACATGTATTTAATTCATTTGTTCTAATTTATCACCTTAAAAATCAAATCAAGAAGGTAAAGTACTCAAGTACCTGTATTATTTTACTGGCAAAGAATTCTAGTCTTCAAATTGGTTTTTGCTTTATTACTGAGGCCAGCACAAGTAAGGCTGTGGATAAGTAATTAAATTTACGTAGCAGAGTCTCGTAGTCCCCAGACCGTTGAAAGGCCGAACAGAAAAAGGACGCCTCATTAGGCCCACTCCTCCTTCCCGCCCGCATGGAGGAATCTACCGGCTAAACCCGCGCAGGCCTCACGCCGCGGCTCGCGCCATGTGCGGTGGGCCCAGAAGACAAGACAAGGGCAGCCCGCGACTCTGAGAACACGGAGGGAGCAGCGGTGTTGCCGGGCATGGCGGGGCTGGGACAGGGGTAGGAGGTAGAGAGCAGGAGGCCAGGCTCACCATGGTTCTGAGGAGTTCGGCACACAAGCAAAAAAATAAAATAAAAAATAAAAAATAAATTTACGTAGCAAATATTAATTAAGTAGTACATGCAAAACACCACATGAGGTTCTATAAAAATGAATTCAGACCTCAGCATCAGTAGCTATGGAGAAGGACATAGTCAAAGGCTATAACAGCTATGTACTATGTAACAATGGGCACGGTACCGTGGTGGCCACACCATACAGCCTAGTGTGTAGGAAGATGTACCACCTCAGTGTCGAAAGTGTATTCCATACACAATGTTCATACAAAAACAATCGCCTAGTGATGCATTTCTCACACTGTGTTCCTTCCATTAAGTGAAGCATCACTGTACATGATTGACAGTGTCTCAGGATTTCTGCCCGGTGCTTCTGCTCGTACTTTTTCCTATGTTTGACTTACTGATATTTCCATCTCTACCTATCTTCCAAGGCTTAGCTCAAAATTGTTTTCCTGAATCCCCAAACGAAAAGCAATCTCTCTGCCCTCTAAGCCTTCATGCATTTTAGCCCCTTCCTTTACTTCCCGTCACTTTTTACCTGTACTGTAAGTATTTAGATTCATGCCTTCTCTTGCTGCAAGTTCTGTCAGGTCTAGATTCATGTTGGATGGTTTCTGTATTGTTCATAGTTTATCCCTAGGGTTGCTAACCTACCCCATGTCTTATGCAAAAAAAGAAAAAAGAAAGGTGCTGGATAAATATGTTAGATTTTTTAAAAAAAAATTACTAGCTTCTACAAATGTACAAAATCATCACATTTATTTGGGCCTACTTTAAACAAAAGGCTTAAAGCCAAGTTTTAGGCAATTATTTGCTTACCACATAATTATAGAAGATAATATTTTAAGTAAGTTCTCTCTCTCCTACTGCCCCCTACCTTGCCAATCATTCCTGATGACTCCCTGGGTTTTCCATCTTTCTTTAGTCTGTCTCTTCCCCTCAAGTCTTTTGTTCTCTTTGTACTCCTAAATACCTTTCTGACTCCTGTTTCTTTTGTGTGCTCTCTTTCTGACTCTTAACTTCTGGCCCTTCGCATATGAATCCAATGCTCTCCCCACTCCAACTTGTAGGTGAGCTCATCAAATCTCGTGTTTTTAACCATTATTTTTATCCTAGAGACTCTTAAATCTTTATCTCTGGCTCATACCTCAACCCAGGAATTCAGGTTCAAATCCACCTGCTGGATATCTCCACCAAATGTCCCAGATTTATTTATATAGATTTACCCCTTCCAAGTAGACTTTCATGATGTGCTCCTCTGTGACATGCTGAATCCCCTTCTCTCCCATACTGCCCTGTGATTTACTCAACCATTTTATTTAACACATATATTTTAATTATCTGTTCTACATCATCTCCTATAAATGACTATGAAATCCTGTTAGCATAGCACCTGGCCAGCAAACTGTCAAAGTTTGTTGAATTCATGTATCTATAAATGACTGAAAACTGATTCTTGTCCCCAGGCTGATTCTGATGGTGCTCATGAGATTAGCCTCAGTTATCAAAAAGTATCTCCTGCAAGACATTAAAATAACTCTTGAGAAGAACCAGGCTACACCAAGGAGGCAAATGACCCTCAGAATAACCTTACCTCTGCCCTTTATTTGGAAGGAACATAAATGCTAAGGAGTAGACGAGGCCACCAACAAAAAAACTGAAGAAAAAGAAAAAGGAAAATGCTTCTTTTCACTGTCATTTTAATTACTTACATAAATCAAGAAATCATCTTGCAATCAAGGGCTGACAGCACACTTTGTATCATACCATATCTTCCCAGAGTATTTACAAATGGCTTAAATGCATACTAAGAAATAAGTTGTTTTACAATCTTTTATGGTTTGATGTGAGATGTCCCCAAAAAGCTCATGTATGAGACAATGCGAGAAGGTTCAGAGGAGAAATGGTTGGGTTAGAACCTTAACTTAATCAGCGAATTAATCCCTGAGTGGGGTTAACTGAGTGGTAACTGGAGGCAGGTGGGGTATGGCTGGAGGAAGTGGTTAATTGGGGGCTTGGCTATGGGTATATATTTTGTATCTGGAAAGTGGACTCTCTCTGTTTCCTGATCACTGTAATGTGAGCTGCTTCCCTCCACCCTCCTCTCCTGCCATGATGTTCAGCCTCACCTCAAGCTTTGAGGAATGGAGCTGGCCTTCTATGAACTGAGACCTCTGAAACCACCAGCACTCAAATAAACTCTTCCTCCTCTATAATTGTGCAGATCAGTCTTTTAGTCACACCAGTGAAAAAGATGACTAGAACACTGTCCAAAGGATTTGGTCAAAAACAAAATCAAGTTTTGCAACATCTAGTGTATTGTCTACTAGGCAATCAGGATACTAATCTTCACAATGAGTTAGTTATTTTTATAAAAGTTGTTTGTAATCCAGAATGGTAGAAGATACCTAAATACTTTAAATTAATAACAATTCATACAAAGAGTAGCCATTCATGCCATACATAACCAAAACAATATTGATATTAAGTATTTTCATTAGTCTAGAACAGGGATCTGCAAAGAGCAGGCAGTAAATATTTTAGGCTGTGCAGTTTATATGGTCTCTGTCATAATTACTCAATAATGCCACTGTGCTGCAAAAGCAGCTAGAAATAATATGTGTGGGGCGGGGGAGGAGGAGGGGGACTGTGTCCCGATAAAACCTTATTTACAACAACAGGTATCAGAGGCTGGGGCTGGGTCTCAGCGTTAGCACACTTGCCTGGCATGTGTGAGGCAATGGGTTCAATTTTCAGCATGGCATATAAATAAATAAAATAAAGATCTATCAACAACTAAAAATATATATTAAAAAAAAACAGGTATCAGGCTGAACTTTGTCTTCATGCTAGGCTTTGCTGCCTCTTGATCTAATAAAAGGAATTAAATTTATTTTGAAATCTCTCCGTTACTTTTAGCTGAACTAAATAAAACCTGACTGAATTTATCTAAAACCATGGAGGAAAAAAAAAACCTGGTCTTTTGTATGAAGTACGAGTTTGCTTTACTAAATGATTTTCATTCAGTTTCAAAGGAACTGAACCTCCTTCCAAATGACTTGGTATGTCAATTTAGGTCATCAAATATGGCTATGCTCATTCACTCCAGAAACTGGAGAAAGCAGTATGACCTGAAGGCTAAATACATGGACAGCCTGTCTTCTAAACAAGCACCTTTCCTGGCAAGAGAATACATAACTTATCAACGCCCTCTGAGCTCTTCTTACCCAATATAGTCATCATTCCATAGAGAAACCTCTGCTTTAGAAGTAGATGCATCTGTTTGCATCAGATGCAAGCCTTCCTCAATTAGATTTTCTAAACAATTTCTAAAGCAAAAATAGAAAAGAAGAACCAGTGGGTATTTTCTGTAACCCCTACAGCAATCTTTGTGACTTCTCTAAACGTTGATCCTGAATTAATAACTTTTTATGAGGTTATGTGTTATGTAAATAAGTCAAATGAAAGGGAAAGAGAGAAAACATTTTTACTGCCTTCTAGGAAGGACTTCTAAGAAGTCATGCTATGACTAGGGTACAAATTGCAGACGTATGAATTATTGAAACCATCTATTCCAGTTACAGAGTTTTCCTTCTCTAATCATGAAGTCATCCAGCTCTTCAGAGTTTCTATTTTTAACAAATTTGAAGGAATATGGCACACTACATGACCATTTACAAATATTCATAAATGCAAGTCAGTTTCTTTCAACTTTGGCTTCTAGATTCATAAACAAATGCTTAGAACTAAGGAGCCAGGCATGGCACATGCCTGTAATCCCAGCTGCTCTGGAGACTAAAGCAGGAAGATCTCAAGTTCAAACCAGCCTAGGCAATGGTGAGGCACTAAGTAACTCAGTGAGACCCTGTCTCTAAATAAAATACAAAATAAGGCTGAGGATGTGGCTCAGTGGTCAGTGCCCCTGAATTCAAATTCCAGTACCCTTCCCACAAAAAAAAAAGAAAAGAAAAAATAATAACCCACAAATCAATTTGAAAAAGAAAAAGTGCTAGTTTTAAATGCCTTCTAAGCCCAGAGAGTTCTTATGCCCCATGACAACACTGTTACTGTGAACCACATTTTGTAGGATAAATATTTGCAAACTCATATATTTCATCTTTATACATAACAAGAATTTTTTTAAAGAGAGAGAGAATTTTTTAATATTTGTTTTTTAGTTTTCGGTAGATACAACATCTTTATTTTACTTTTATGTGGTGCTGAGGATCGAACCCAGCGCCCCACGTATGCCAGGCAAGCGCGCTACTGCTTGAGCCACATCCCCAGCGCAATAACAAGAATTTTTTTATAGTTCCTCTCTCTTCCCTTCTCCCAATTCAACCAGGAAGAACTAAAGGCAGCCCAGTAAGTTGGAGACAGGGAGCCATACCAAAGAAGACCCACGCTGGGAGAAGGGAGCACTATGTTTTTTGGAGTAGTACATATGAGTTACTGAATGTAGATTGGTATGCAGGGAGAGGTTGAATATAACCAAAAACGATTAATTAGTACTAAAGAACAGGACTAAATGGCAAAAGAATAACATTGTGGGGCTTTTTATTATTACTATTATACCTGTTGAGTAACAAATTTTCAATCTTACCAACCTCACGGTTACATGAAATAACTGGGCACAGAGAACTGGGCAGCTGTTCTTCTATGAAAGGCTGAGGATGAAGAAGATAGCCAAATTTCCAACTTGTAAGATGTTTTTCCACAGCAATCAGTTCTAGGCCAATTCACAAAGGTTTGCCTAACATAAGCATGTCAAGCATGAATATGAATACCCTGAGAATACCACAACATGAAGGAAATTACACAGTCTTTTGCTGCTATCCTCACCATATTCACTCTTTCCTCAGAACAAAAGTTTCAAACAAGCCACTCTTTATGACACCCGTAATCTGGATAATACCTCTACCATTTCATAGCACCAGAGGATGTCCAGGAAACAGCACAGCTGGCCTCTAATTGCCCATCCCTTCTCTCTGCTTGTTCTCCTTAAGGCCTCCTCAGCACCTGACACTGTAGCCACTCTTTCTGAACCTCTGTCCCACTGCTCTGTGCCTGCACTCTCTTGGCTCTCTCTTCCGGGGTCTGGCTGTCTTTTCTCCAATGCTCTGAGTGTCTCCTCTTCTGAGATTCTAAATGTGGTAATTTCTGATAATTCAGTCCAAATATCTTTTGCTTATCTCCCTCCCTAAACTGGGCTTCCTCCCCAAAGCTTTAACAAATGACTCACAAAGACTCACATCTGAAATTTCAATCACCTTCTTCTGCTCCTCTTTCTCTTTTGCCCTAATCATGACCCACTCAGTCACTGGATGATTCTTCCTTTAAACTGTCTCTTGAATTCATCCATTCCTCTTTAATATTTTCTGCACCCCTCATATAGTCCCTTATGACCTTCAGACTGGACTATTACACACTAACACAGAAGATATTCAGATATTTGTTAACCAATGATCCTAATCCTCGGACTTCAGTTTCTCCCCTCTTTATCAAAACCACACATTGCTACCAAAATGAGCTTCCTAAAATGCTGCTTCAATCATGTCAAACTGTTACCTAGGGCTGGGAGCATAGCTCAGAAGTAGAACACTTGCCCAGCACGCATGAGGCACACTGGGTTCAATCCTCAGCATGGCATAAAAATGGAGGTATTAATTTTTTTTAATTGTTACCTAAAAATTCTACAAAAATCAACAAGAAGACAACAAATGTTAATGATTTTTCTGTTTGGGAGTTTATCATAAGGGTATTATACTTTCCAATGTGTAATGTTTAGATATTTTTATCTTAATTATGCATTGCTTTAACAATCAGAAAAATTGAAAAGGTAAGATTTTATCATTTATAATTCAAGAAGCTCATTCACACACTTTGTGTGTGTGTGTGCTTTCTTTGTCCTCAGAAGTTTATATGAAATTGTAACACTGATTAGCATGGAAAGGAAAGAGAAATAAAACTATTTAGAGCTTTCTACTTTCTATAAAAGGAAATCTAAAACTTAAACCTGGTATCCAATACCCTCCACAGGTCAGCTCACAAACTCTTCCGACTTTCTCTTTGACTGCTACTATCTACAAGCCCTCATTCCAGGCACATTTCTGCTCCCAACATTAGGACTCTGTCACCTAACTCAGAGCCCCATTCACTGCCACCTCCACTCATCCCCATTCAAGTCCTAAGGTCCCTCTTGCCCCACCTATTTACATGGACTTGGAAAGCTGTGAAGCTCTCTGATCCAAGTCTTATATTGTACAGTTGAGGAAACTAAGATTCAGAGCTGAAGCAACTTGCCCACAATCCCTCTTCGGGGGCACAGGATTTCATAACTTCCAATCCAATAATACTCTTTGCATTTACTACATGAAGCCTCCCAATTTTAAGCTCATTGAAAATAGGGTGTCTTTATCATCTTCAGATGTTTCCTGGCTGGTGTTTCCTCTGATCTAGCACATGAGAAAAAAGTTACATAGTTTTAGCTTTATTTAGATCCTTACTAACTTGGCTCTGTTTAAAATCTATTGCCAGCATAACAGTAATCACATAACAGCCTGTCTTTTCTCCTCTTTTATCTTTACCATAAAATTGGCAAAGAGTTTAAAAATAAATAAGAAATCACAATGAAAATATCATCCTATAAAAGTGTCAGTAGATGTATATTTTTAAATATCTTTGTTTTATTCATTTATTTATTTATCTATTTATTTATTTTTTGTGTGATGCTGAGGATCAAACCCAGTGCGCCACACATACTAGGCAAGCACTCTAAGTACTCTACCACTGAGCTACAACACCAGCCCCATTAGATGTATATTTGCCTACCTAGAGGAATGATGGAGTCAACAGGATTCACAAAATGACTATAAGTGTTTATTAGCACTTACATTACCCTTTCCTTTCCTGTTTAGGGCCTAAACATCTGTTGTCTAAACTCCATCTATAAACTATAGTTGCCATCTACTTCTGTAGGGGTTTTAACCCAACTGAGCAGCAGGATCAACTATGGTGGGCTTAATGTATAGAGATCCTGGTTCCCACCCCAGAGCTACCGAATCAGAACCATCAAGGCTGAGGCCCAAACATAGCAATGCATTCATCCATCTACTCCTTCAACAGCACTGTGCTGGGGGGTGGGGATATATCTTCCCTGAATGGAGATTTTCTCCTAAGTAGAAAGATATTTATCAAATAATCACACATATAAGTACATAATTACAAACTATGATAAAGCCTGTGAATTAAACTTACAAGAATTAAGACATCTGGACATGAGATGGGGAAAGAAGAGCCAGATCAGGTAGGGCCTTATGTAGGCCATAGTAAAACGTATGAATTTTATTCTGAGAGCAATGGAAAGTCTTTGGAGAGTTTTAACCTAGAGAATAACAAGATCCAAAAATGTTTAGATTCCTTTTACTGCTGAGTGAAGAATTGGCTGCGAGGGGGGAAAGTAAAAACTTAGAAGCAGCTCAGGACATGGCAACCAGGAAACAAAGAGAGAGCTCTGCTCACCAAGGACAAAATGCAAACCCCTAAGGCACACACCCAGTGATCTACTTCCTTCAGCTACAACCTACCTGCCTATGTTTACCACCAGTTAATCCATTTCAGTGGATTAACTCACTTATTAGCACTTACATTATCCTTTCCTTTCCTGTTTAGGGCATAAACATCTGTGGTCTAAACTATAGTTGCCATCTACTTCTGTAAGGGTTTTAACCCAACTGAGCAGCAGGATCAAATATGGTGAGCTTAATATATAGAGATCCTGGTTCCCACCCCAGAGCTACCGAATCATGTGTCTTATAATCTAAATATCTGAAGAATATTAAAGGGTAAACATTATGGGAATGGGTAATGGTCTGTATATGAGTAGGAAATGAGTGTTAAGGAGAATTCCAAGGCCACCCACTTGTACAACTAGATGAATGCAGAATAAGTCAATTAGCTGGAAAACAGGAAAACAAAACTGGAGTGAGTTGGAAAAATGGAGGCAAAGAGATTCTGTTTAGAAGACTGGCTAGATAGGGAGTATGAAATCATTGTAGAGGTATATAAGGTCAAAGTGCTCTATTTCTGTTTGTTTATGTGAAAGACTTAAATATAATAGATTTTGTGGAATGATCTGGGAGAGAAAGGGATCCAGGTTGATGATCTAGGAGAAATGAGAGATTATTAGTACTGTAAATTTTGTGAGATAGCAGTAGAAGGGAGAAACCAAGGCAGAGTAGAAGTATTGGTCTTAGATATGAAGAATAACATCTTTTCTGTAGAACAGTAAGCATGAGATGGACACAGAGGCAGATAGGAGTTGAAGAAAGACCCATCTGATGAGTTCTGTGAAGCAGAGCGGGAGAGAATCTACCTGAGATGAGGAGGGAGGAACCAGAATTTCCTATGAGACAGACTTTTCCTGAGTCCCTCCTCAGAAAATATTGTAAATATTCTGTTGCTCATGAAGACTGGAACTAACCATCTGAAGAGCTGAAGTCATTCTATACCTGACAGTTAATCATAATGATAGGACTTGGGGGAAATGGAGCTACCTCAGATGTCAGACATGAACTGTACAAGGCTCCAGTGAGAAGGAAAGTGGTCAGGCATCCAGTGGCACAGGCATACTCATTCCTAAAAAGTTTTCCCATTTGCTATTCAAGTACATTGCACCATACAAGAAAAAACACTGGCTTTTCCTGATGGAACAGTACTAACTAGAAACATACAATACAAAAATCACTCACATAGCCCTCTCTTTCCCAAAGAATTAAGGTTTGTAAAAACATATAACATAACTACCTTTTTTGGAAACTCTGGCAAGCAAGGCTTGGAAAAAGCAGTAACATAGCCACAGCTTCATATTTAATGAGAAAATTGTCCCTGCAGTAACAGAATTCTGTTTCTTATCCTTTACTCCTCAATTCATCCAGGGCAAGACTAATAATCCTTTTTAGCACCCCACTCCAGTCAGCACCAGCAAGTTATAATATTCCAAAATTCCCTCTATGCCACTGAAAATTAAGCATCGTATAGAACTATAAACATATATTACACAAATGTCAAATTCTTGGTTTTGATGTGGTACTATAGTCATGAAGATATCATCATTGGGTATACTACATAAAAGATACCCAAGACCTCTCTATATTGCCTTTGCAATTTCCTGTGAATCTACTTCAAAATAAAGTTATTTTGAAGATTAATCTTTTTATGCCTTATATGACCAAGATTATATGGCTGGCTAAATGCTAGCTAATCTCTAATAATACAGTAATGGATAATGGTTACCAGATAACCTATGTGCTAAAACCCAAGTATCCTAGTCTCACATGCTCACTCAGAAGGCATGGCTGTTGTGGCCAAGATCTGAGACACATAGGAACAATCTAATGTGTGGCGAGGTGATCCATGTGACACCCTCAAACCACACAACAGCATCTTCTCCATCAATGGGTAGAGCAGGTTCTGATGACATCTAAATTCACACCAAAAAAAGTGATCATTTTAAAACAGCAATAGCTGTACATTTTAATTTTATAGGGCTGAAAGTATCAAGAAATCTAGCTTCTCACCCAAACCCTACTATAATAACATTATATGAATCTTACCATATCACCACCCTTCATTCAGATTCTTCCTCCATAAAATGAGGAGATGGACCCAAGCGATGTCTAATCTCTCCAGTTCTGAAACCCCACAGTATGTGCTGGGGTTTCCTTAGATCTTCAATGTTACTGATGATAATGACATACTTAGGTCTGATCCTAAAGTTTTCTAACTGATGCTAAAAAGTTGAGGGATAGGGACAAGACATTTGAAAGTAAGGCACTCCTAAGGGTGGTTCCTAGAGAGAGAAAGAGCAACATAAGAATTCCTCACAAAAATTCACATCAGCCGGGTGCAATGATACAGGCCTGTAATCCCAGCAACTCAGGAGTCTAAAGCAGGAGGATCACAAGTCCAAGGCCTCAGCAACTTAGCAAGACCCCATCACAAAATACAAAAAAAAAAAAAAAAAAAATTTAAAGGAGCTGGGGTATAGATCACTGGTAAAATGCCCATGGGCTCAACCTCCAGTATCAAAAAAAAAAAAAAAAAAAAAAAAAAATGTCACAGGGTTCTCAGAAATTAAAATGCACACCATCAAAGAACTGGCAGTAATAGATCAAATGGCTCAATAAAGTCATAGGAATAATCTGCAATGAAAACTGTAAGGACAGTTTAAATTTTATGAGGAATTAGAACCATCAAGACAAGATCTGTCCAAACAAAGATGTGGTCATTTGCAAAGGAAAAACAGCTCTGACAGTGAATACAAGTTGACTGCAATCTTTTTTAATTTTATAAATCAGGAAGTCCAGAAAATTAATCCAAAAGTCATATTCCCCACTGGCTGAAGTTCTCAAAATGAAAAAAAAATAAATAAATATATTCTTACTAAATTGCAGAACCATACAGCATAGAATGAATATAAGTCAAAGAACATCACAAATGATAATAACTGACAGCAGGAGCTCAGGAGAAACTGTTCCTTCACTCCATTCTCACTTTCTTTCAACCCACAAACATAAACAAGCTCCTATAACAGGTCAAATGCCATATCAGAATAAATATAAAAATTAATAAAACAGGTCAGGATCTAACAGTCTAATGAGTGAGACATATTTTTTTAACTACACTGGTCACAATTTGAGAAAATAAAACAAATTCTGGAGTTGGTCAGTGGTCATGGTGGCATCACAATGTGAAGGTATTTGATACCACTGAACTGATTAAATGGCAAATCCAATGTTATGTGTATCTTTTCACAATATTTGTTAAATGAAAAAAAAAAGACACTGATCAACAAGTGCTGTCATAGTGCTGTCTCTAAAGGCTCTGAGGAATGGAGAACAAAGTATGACACTTTTACCAAGAAATCAGCATTCTAAAACCAATTCCTCTCTCACTTTCTCACTGCACATTCAAGTAAGAACTGGAGATCTTTCCCTGCAAAAAAAGCATTCTTCTTATAAGCAGAGGCCAGCAACAGTATTTTGGAAGCCTCATCAACATTCCAGAGAAGATGCCACTGTTTTCTACCCTTCGTGCTTCCTGTTAAGTTGTCATCACAAGCCAGAGGGGTTACCAGATGCTATTTGTAGAGTGCTTCAGGGACAAGATTTGTCCAAACAAAGATATGCTCATTTGCAAAGGAAAAACAGCTCCTGACAGTGAATACAAGTTGACCTAGTAGGCAACAGCAGGGCAGCAAGACTGGGAAAGATAAGGAGTATTCTGAAAAGCTTTGAAAAGTAGTAAGATCTTTGCAGCCCTCTACAACTAACTCTAGAGAAAGTAGATGCCACTGTTATGAGCAAAGGAACAATTCAATGAAAATTGTTTAATTACAAATAATTTGACACTCACAATTTATTATACAGTCTCCCAAAAGAGAAATTTCAAGCTTTGAATCTATTTGAGTTTTCTATTATGAGCATTCTATTTCTTGTTCCCGTTCTCAACACTGAAGATTAGGACAAAGGCTGAGAAACTTCAGTGATGGCTACAAGAGACTACAAGATTATCGGGCTTAATAGTTCCCAAGCTGGAGTGTATCAGAAGCACCAGAGATGCTATTGTAAAAATATAGATTGTCCCAAAAATTCTCATTTAGTATGTCTAAGATGCAGGGAGATCTACTGAGCTAGTCACCTAGAGAGATAAAGTAAATAGCTGAGAGTGTCACCACTAGGAAATTCAAATAATTCAGATAACCTGTCCCCAGTTCCATACAGTATCCATTACACAACAATGTCTCTCAATAGAATAAATACTAAAGACGCCTCACTCTCTAGTCATTTGTCAGTACTTCTCAAAATGTCGTCCAAAAAAACAAATATAATTTCCTAGAATTTCCTTGATACAAAGTACTTAGCATTTGTCAAAATCAGAGACAGAAAGCAGAAAGGTGGTTGCCAAAGGTAGAACAAAGAGGGACATTGGGAGTGATTGTCTAATAGGTACAGAGTTCCAGATTTGCATGACAAAAAGAGCTCTGGAGATGGATGGTGGTTATGGTTGCACAATAATATGAATATACTTAATTCCACTGAGCTATACACTTCGAAATGATTAAGACAGTGAACTTTATGTGTATTTTATTGCAACTTAAAAAACAGAGGAAAACTGCAACTATTTGGGAAAGACATCAATACCACCAAAAAGATAAAATGCCCAGAGAAGCACTGCAAAAAATAAAAAATAAAAAAAAAAAACAAGCAAGGTCTAACTTTTAAAACAAGTTATCTTTGCATAGTGTATTTGCACATTAATTCAAATCAGAACACATTTCCCCACTTAACCTAGAATGTAGCTAAAGTATGACAGCCCCATAAAACATACTTCAATGCTGAAATGTCACAGCTAAAAATAAACCTCTTCCCTTTGAGGGGAGGCTTGGTGTTCAAGGAAGCTGAGGGAGAAATGACAGAAGAGAACTGAGCACTCAAAGTATGGGAGAGGTAGAAGAGAAGGCAATTCTTCTAAAGAGAAGTACAGGGCCGGGGCCATAGCTCAGTGGTAAAGCGCTTGCCTCGTACATGTGAGTCACTTGGTTCAATCCTCAGCAGCAGGGAAAAAGAAATAAATAAAGATATCATGTCCACCTACAATTAAAGAAAAAAAATTTTAAAGAGAAGTATAGTCCCCAAAGCAGGAAAAAAAAAACTGCACATTTGATGCAATTATGCAAATTAAGCATATGCATAAATAACACCAAAATGTGTCAGTGTTGTTATGAAATTTTACTAATTTTAAATTAGCAAAGGACTTTAAGAAGACTTCAAAATAATAATCAAGAGTTCCTCTACAATTAAAATAGCCTTTGAGGGGTGAGGTTGTGGCTTAGCAGTAGAGCACTCATCTAGCACATGCAAGGCACTGGGTTCGATTCTCAGTACCACATAAAAATAAATAAATAAACTAAAGGTATTGTGTCCAAGTACAACTAAAAAATATATATTTAAAAAAAGCATTGTAAAAAAAAATCATAGGTTCGTTAATATATAAACTGTCCTTGTCCTTCCACCATATACCACACAATGAAGGACATAAAAAAAAAGAGTAAAACTTAGATCAAAATAAGTACTCATCATTTCATAATTCATCATTAAAAATACTGAAGGTGAAAGCAATACTTGAAGGTCAAATGCAATTTAAGTTATTCCAGAAAGATTAACAGTAAAATAAATGACACATTATCTTAATCTTCTACAATTAACTTGTTATAATTGGATAAAAGCCACAGAGTCCATCAAATGTGTTTCACTAAAGGACCCTTTTCTGACCTAAAAGAAAGTGTATTTAAAGAAAGCCACTTTCGGGCTGGGGACATAGCTCAGTTGGTAGAGTGCTTACCTTTCATGCACAAGGCCCTGGGTTCAATCCCCAGCACCACAAAAAAAAAAAAAAAAAAAAAGAAAGCCACTTTCTGATTATCCACACAGTCACTATGAATCAAATAATCTGATAAGTCCTGTATTTCCAATACGTTGGCCTTCAGTGGTGATGATAACATCATTGCATACCTTATCTTCAGACAAATGGGATTCAAAATATTGTACTGAAAATAAGTTTCCCCTCACTGAGTTTTATACTGAGTATGGTCACTGCCTCAGGAAAGTAAAAACGTAATCTATGATGGTGGACTATTTTATAATAAATATATTTCCTCCATAGTCATTATTCACTGCTAAAAAGAAAAGCTGATAATAAGCACTATATAGTCCTTAGTGATGCTCAGGAGTCAACAGAGGACAAAAACCAGAGATGAAGATAGTCTGGGTGGCATTTCCAAATATTTCTTTGACTCTACTGACCCCTGGTGGCCATTAAAAAGTTTTTTTAAGGATGGCTTGGTTTTTTGGTTTTTGTTTTTTTGTTTTTTGTTTTTTTGTTTTTTGTTTTTGGGGGGTTTTTTTTCATAGTTGTGGGACACAAGTTAATATTTCATCAGCAATAAGAAGTACATGATAAATATGCTTGCCTTCAAAAGGAAACAGATATTTAATAAAATGTAGAAAGGGGGACTGTATTTAGTTCAGGACATTTAATAACTGTTGACTGCTGCTTATATGTAAACCACTGTGCTAGGTCCCAGGAATGGAGGGGTGAACAACAGTAGCTACCCTTATAAAGAGCACAGTCTATTAGGGACCACCAACTAAAAGGACATGAATGCAACGAGAGGGGCACAGAATGCTAGGGGAATGTTTGGAGGGGTTTGGCCACATTAGAGAATGCCTGTAAAAGCAAGTAGCTAGAATACCAGGAGAAAAAAATAGCATCCCAGGCAGAGGGAATGGAATGAGGAAAAGCTCTAGGATGAGACAGACTGCGAGTTCAAGAGATATAAAGAATATAACATTCTAGGGCTGGGAATGTGGCTTAAGTGGTAGCACGCTCGCCTAGCATGCGTGAGGCACTGGGTTCGATTCTCAGCACCACATAAATGTAAAATAAAGATATTGTGTCCACCTAAAAAATAAATAGTTTTTAAAAAGAATATAGTATTCTAAAGCACAGAGCTTAAGGTAAGGTAGAAGTTAAGACCAAAGAGGTGAGAAAAGGTTAGATCTTGTGAATATTTTTTTAATTTGTTAAGCAACTAAATTTCCTTAAGAGTGCTTTTCCCCCTACCAAAGCAATATGAGAGTTCAAGTCCATAACTGCTACATAAGAAATTTTGTTGATCTTTGAACAGAAAGATCTCTCCTACAAATTTCCTCCACTCTCTTACTCTTCTTATCACTGGTCCTTATTCTGTCCACCACTTATTAAACAAATTAATCACTTAGGACCTTTCCTCCAGCTAAAACTGCCCTTGTTGTTCACTGTGCAGAGGTGGTTTCTGAATGGACCAGCAAAGGACATGCTGACCCAAGGGCAGCCCATCAGGAGACAGCCAGCCATTCAAAAAGAGGTTTGCTTCTGGGGCTCTGGGCCAGTGTAACCAGCCCCATTCATATCTAGATGAGAACATCTCAAAGGTTGGTGGAAAAGTGAAAAAAAAAAATGAAGGCCCATAAGGCGGGAAAACAGCCCCAAAAGCACTGGCACTCATCTTTACAATAAACACTCTTTATCACCAAGGTAGCTCAACCATCTTATGGAATCCTTTGCTGTTATTACAGTGCCTTGTATGCCTTGTATTCTTTTTTTTTTTTTTTCAAGAGAGAGAGAGAATTTTTTAATATTTATTTTTTAGTTTTTGGCGGACACAACATCTTTGTTTGTATGTGGTACTGAGGATCGAACCCGGGCCGCACGCATGCCAGGCGAGCGCCCTACGGCTTTGAGCCACATCCCCAGCCCCAGTGCCTTGTATTCTTCTGTCACCCTTGTGACATTGAATAATATTATTCATATCACCACAGCTATGATATTTGAAAATAGATATCACATGTTTAGCTTTCTTATATTCATTAGAGCACTATAATCCCTCAACACACATTGGACGGACAGACGGATGGATGGATGGATGGATGGATGGATGAATGGATGGATAAACAACTGACTCATGGAGAACTGAAAATAAAATCCAAACTCCTTAAAATTTATAGTATGCTTCCTCGTCTCCAATTTCCATCATTCTCTACATGCTCCAATAATACTAAACTTCTCCGGAATCTCCAGACACACAGGTACTCTTCCATTTTCCCTGCCTCTACACAAATCCTTCCCTCTCCCCTTAGTCTCACAAATGCCAACACTTTCCTCCTTCTCTACAAGCTCAAGTGTCTTGTCTCTGTGCTTCCTCACTTTGCATCTGCCTCCCCACCCCCACCCTCACCCCATACCACAACCTCTCCACAGGCCAAGTGTGCTCTTCAGCTTTAGGCAGCTAAAAGAGTTAAAGAATACTTGGTTTGCTGTTTTTAGCATGTGGCCCCACACAACTACGGGAGAAAAAAAATTAAAGAATTTTGTTCCTCAGTTTAAGAAAAGAACTGAGTCTACAGAATACTTATATATCTATAGATTGTGGACATTATGAAGTTTATTGCTCTAATATAGAGAACTTAAGAATCCTTTTTAATATTTAATATTTGTTTTTTAGTTATAGTTGGACACAATACTTTTACTTTTATTTATTTTTATGTAGTGCTGAGGATCAAACCCAGGGCTTCACATGTGCTAAGCGAGCGCTCTACCACTGAGCCACAACCCCAGACTGAGAGCTTGAGAATCTTAAAGCAATAAAATGAATAGAAAGCAGCCTTTTACTCCAAACTGAACTAAAGATCAAATGAGAAGTCAAACAACTCGTGCTTGGGGCTGGGGATGTGGCTCAAGCGGCAGCGCACTCGCCTGGCGTGTGTGCGGCCCGGGTTCGATCCTCAGCACCACATACAAAAAAAAGATGTGTCTGCCGAGAACTAAAAAAAATAATTTAAAAAAAAAAAAAACCAACTCGTGCTTACTAGCTGAGCATACCTGGGAAGTTCCTCTATGTGGCTGGGCCAAGATATTCTCATTATAAAATGGGCACAATCATGCCCACCTTACAGAATTACACAGTATGCAGAATAAATAAGAGAACATATCTAAAATACCTTGGCTGTGCCAGGCCAACCTTCTTAAAACTCATTATAATTACATGACACTACAGAGAGGACTAGCTGATAAAACCAAAGAGTATGAAGGCCCAGTGTTTACATTATAAGCAACCCCTGAACACCAGCCCTTCTCTCTCTGTAAAACAGTGCCCCTATGTCTTCTCTAATTTTGTATTTGTCTAACATTTTGTTTTGGCTATTACTTAGCTATATTATAAATAAATAAAATAACTTAAGACCTCAGATGCCAATCCTACAATCATGCTCTGTGTGTGTGTGTGTGTGTGTGTTCCTGGGGACTGAATCCAGGGCCTTGTGCATGCTAGGAAAGCACTCTATCAACTGAGCCATATCCCCAGCCCCAATCATGCTTTTAATAATTACCCATAACATTTTTCTCTACAAGTTTGAAACTTTTTATAACATGGCCTCCAATATTCTTTAAAACCATATCGTGTGCTCAATAGAACTTCTGCTAAATTAAAAAGGATAAAATTGGTAAACACATCTTGTAAACATCCATAAATATGAAGTCTGGCTATCAAGCAAGTATCAAAAGCCCCATTATGGAATAAAAAAGACATGGAATACATACACAAAAGAGTTTTATTCAGCCAGAATGAGGAATAGAATTATGTCATTTGCAGGAAAATGGATTATCTTGAGAATATTATGTGGAACAAAATACACCAAACTCAGAAAGTCAAGGTTGTATGTTTTGTCTTATGTGGAAATAAGAGAGGAAAAAGGAAAAGAAAGGTGGGACATATCATGAAAATAGAAGGGAGATCAACAGAGTAGAGGAAATGGACCAGCAGGAAGGAGAAGAAGCAAAGAGGAAATACTGGGGAATGATATCGGTCAAATTATGTCATTATACTGTGTGCACAAATGAGTATGTAACAATCCCACTATTGTTTAAAATTATGATGTACCAATAAAAAAATATGGAAAAAAGACCAAAAAAAATTTTTTAAATGTTCATGGTGAGAGGGGGGAAAAAGAGTCCTATTATGACCCTAACACAATCCTCTTTCATATAGGTCAGTTCCCACAACTGAGTCCTACACGAGACTCCAAACTACAGTGCATCATGCAAGCTGTAATTTCATGCAGATCATGCAGATCATTTTACATATCACCTAGTTTTTACATAAAGAAAAACTTACAATATATTTTCTTTATTTGACATAAGGAAAAACATAGATTTGTAGGTTATAAAATATACATATTATAAAAAAATAAATATCAACTATGCACTTAATGACCAATTTATATCCCATTACTTTAAATTTCTTTATTTTTAATTATGGTAAATTATACATAACAAAAAATTTCCCATCTTAGCCATTTTTAAGTGTACTGTTTAAATATGTTCACATTTCTGTGCAGCAAATCTCTAGAACTTTGCATTTTAGAAAACTGAAACTCTACCATGAAACAACCCCAGTTGCCCCTTCACCCCCCCACCCCCCCCACCCCCCGCCAGAAACCACTATTCTACTTTCTGTTTCCATGATTTTGACTGCTGTAAATGTCACACAGCATTTGTCCTTTTGTGACTGGTTTGTTTCACTCAAAATAATATCTTCAAGGTTCATCAGGTGTCAGAATGGCCTTCCTTTTTAAGGGTTAAGAAGAGCCCATTATTTTTAAATAGAGCAAAAGTAAGAACAAAATTTTGAAGAAAGAATTAAGAATACTACGGGCTGGGGATGTGGCTCAGTGGTAGAGTGCTCGCCTAGCACATGCGAGGAGGCCCTGGGTTCAATCCTCAGAACCACAAAAAAATATATTAATTAAATAAAGGTATTTAAAAAAAGAATTAAGAATACTAAATATTTTAATTGAAATTTCAAAAACTAAGCTAAGCTCTTTCCCTGGGTTGCTTCTTTGGGGAATGGAAATTCCTAGAAACAGAATCACAATTCTAAGATACGATAAAAAAAAAATCATGTATTTCCATTTGTTTACTGAGGTTCCTCTTATCAATAACAAGTTTGCCTGGAGGTAGGTTATCTGTTAGGTTAAACCATATAAAATTGCTGCTATTAGGCACTTTTGACCTTAAAAAAGGATAATTTCATGTCCAAACTGATAATTTATCATTTTTCTTTTAAACTCATCTAAAAGATACTGCTTTGAATGTGAAGAAAGGTGTACTACCTCTTACATCTACTAACCAGGGCCCAGATTCAAGGTATTTTTACCATAATGTTGTGGTTATGGAATTATAGGGTTAATTTGGAGCACAGGCTTTTGGCTCCAGGCTTCCTGGCAAATTGGTAAACTCCTTCAAACTTTGTTTTCCTCATCTAGAAATTGAGTTTAATAAAATCTGTTTTCAGAATTATTAATTAATGATTGTGATAATACAAATTAAATGTGGAGCGCACCTAGAGTTGTAACTCAGTTGTAATGCACTTGCCTAGCATGTTTGAGACCCTGGATTCCATCCCCAACACCAAATAATGATTCCTAAAATTGAGGCACCTATTAAATACTGGGTACTCTTATCTTACTCGGATCTTAGGTTAATGAGTGATTACTCTTTCTAATACTGTAGCTTTCAGTGGTACAGGAGGAGGGTATTTCCCTCACAGGAAACTTTGGCAATGACTAGAGATATTTTTGTTTCACAACTCAGGGGAGAGGAAGCTGCTACTGGCATCTAGTAGGTAAAGGCCACACATACAACTCAATGTCCTACAGTTCATAGGACAGTGCCCACAAGAAAGAATTTTTGTCCAAACATCAATAGTGAGAAGCCCTGTACTAATAGAATTATTGTTTACAGCTCTTATTCATAAATATATATTTTTTAAATTTCCAAAGAAAAATGGGGAAACACTGAATGGACCTTCAAGTATCATATAGTAATGCACAGGAGAAAACCTGAGGCAGAGAGATGAAGGTATTTTAATGCCCTGCCCTGTTAGATCTCAGAGCTACACAAGTTGGCAGCAAATAAAGGAAATAGGTGAAGGCACTGAGGAGAGAGAAGGTTTAAGAAACAGAGGTCAACATGACTGTTTAAAGTCATTATTTCTTAAAACAAAGACAAAGGGTTAGTTAGTTCAATCACTTGCCAGGAACTGTTCTGAGACATAAAATTTGCCAAGTAAATAGCTACGTAGTCATTTCTTAGTTTTAAAATACTCAATGCATGTAATAAGTAAGCAAACACTTATTTAATCAGTTTTATACCCAAATGCTAAAAGGTTTTAGCTTTCAAACATTTTATTATAGAAAAAAGATAACAGTGATTAAAATGTTTTGATGATAGCTAACCCACTGATAAACATGTTAAATTAAAAATAAACCACTTATATTGTCTTGATGGTCATATTAATTTTTTTCCTATTTGTTAAATAAGTGACTTGGGATATACTTTCCCACCTGAATGATTTAAATCATTTTAATATCCCCCCAAAACACATTTATACTTACATTCACTTGAACTTGAATGGACCAGTCACCAAGGATTGGATGTGATGATACTTGAAAAGTTTTGGAAATGACTCCAAGCTCACTTTGTTGTGACAACCATTGTTGGATCAAATTGGATTTGGGGTCCTAAAACAAAAACCACACATGTTAACTATATAAAGGTTGCCCCTGTACACATGTATCCTATTAGGTTAGGAATGATGTTTGTAGTACCCTGAGACACATCCAGAACATTCCCCAAAATAAGACACTAAGATAGGTTTGGGGAAATGTCACGTCTACACTACTAAAGAAAACAAATCAAAATTTTTTCTTCTATTTCCCCCCGAGAACATCTTGATTCTGCTCCAACTTTTAATTCCTGGCACCATGTTTCCTTCTACAACATGGACATCACCAAACTTAAGGTGGTGCCAAAAGAAAAATCTGCTGTAGAAATAACAGGCCCCAATTATTAGAGTCTCACTATGTCAGGCACTCTGCCTTGTCTCAAATAATTCTAATTCTGCAGGACTGCATTGTCTTCACCTCGTAGTTGAGAAAACTAATGCCTGGCCCAATATTCTAGCACCAAACACATGATGGAATTGAGCATTCAAATCCGGGTCTCTTTCAATTCAATCACAGCATATCAGAGAAATGTTTAACTAAGGACATAGATGAAAATCACTTGAGTCTTCCTGTAATCTCCCAGACAGTATCTCTTCATGGAGTACTCACCCCAGGCACTCCAGCAGCTAACCCAGGTTCCTCTCACATTCCAAGCCCCATCAATTCTGTCTCATCCTCCTTCTCCCTCTCCCTCTCTCTTTCTCTATCTCTCTCTCTCCTTTTCATCCTCACAGTCCACCACCATATCCTGTTTTCTAACAACTGCGAATAATCTCATCCCTCCAGTCTGCCCCCTCTGATACAGCTTCCCCACTGCACAGTGTGATCCATCTGAAACATAGATCTGAGAATGAGGTACATGGTTGAAATGTTGAGCATAGTTCTTGGCATGTAGCAAGCAATGAGTAAACACTGGAGTGATCATTCTAATAGACCAGTGGATACTGATGACTTTAGTCTACAGAATGGACTCTCCGCACTTTTGCATGGCTTACAAGGCCCTTAGCAATCTGTCCCCATCTACATTTCTACACGCATCTTCTTCCAAACATACAAATTTGTTTGCAGTTCACCCAGGAAGTCCACACATCTAGACCTCTGCAGTTGCTACATGGAATGTTCTTCCTTCTTTGATCACTAGTGAAATGAGCTCCAGCTTCTTACCCTCCATACACACCTCCAACAGGCAAAAATGACTATGTGGGCACCACTGAACCTTCAATACCTCTGGAGTTTACTCCTCTTGAGTGTAACTTACTAGTATAGGCAGTAAAAAAAAAATGTTTATTGTATATATTTTATTTTACAAAAAATATTTTTGTTCCCAACTAGATTTGAATTCCTGACAGCAGGGGGCAAATGTTTTCTCTGATTCTTATTCTCTGTCCTTTGACTAAAATTAACGAGTTGGCTCTGTTATTAGAAACCAGAAGAAATCTCTCTGCCAGAGTAGGGAGATGAAAGTTAGGGTAAGCACAGTGCTGAGAACTGAGTAGGCAGTAGTTTAATCAATTGAGAATCAAGCAGTAAGCTAGAAACTAATTGTTAAAACCAGTGACCAAAGGCAGATCAAGAAGAAGCAGGTCACTGTACCCTTGGCCAACTCCTGAGACAAGTATTGTAACTGGCAGCTGGCTCTACTGGGCCTGCCACAGCATGAGGCATGGGAAAGCTGTGCACTTCAAAGGCCCAGGAAGAAATATAAATAGCTAATAAATATGTGCTGTCTAGTAATTAAGGGAATGAAAATGAAAACAATAAAGTACTATTTTTCTTTTTGTAGACTGACAAAGACTTTAAAAATGAACAATAATTCTCAACATTACTTAAAGGGTAGAGGGAGGGAACACCCATATTCTGCCAATGTCTTATTGTGGTGAAGGTGTCATGTCCCTCTAAACAGAGGACATCATGAACTGACATCTTGGTGACTTTGTACCTGGAAGATCTCGGTTGTGGGGTGCATGAGATAATCCCTCTGGTTTCCCAAGCCCATCTTGGACTTACATCTAACCCTCACCAGTAAGGAAGACATAGGCGATATAGAACCACCAGAAATGATTACCGAGCACAGCGGGATTTGAACAGGCCATGCATGGCACCATCACAGCAGAGTCCAGCATTTGTACATGGTCAGCTCCTGCTGTACCCACACAGGAGTCCACTTAGAGTTGAACAGTGGCCCCCGTATAGCCACAACAGCTGTGTGCCAGAAACACTGGAATGGTGACTCTTCGGGTCACCTCTGGATGGCTTTGGATCTCCATCAGATGCCTCAGCACAGCACTGTACCTGCTGCCTGCACCAGACTGTCTCAAGCAGTAAATTCCGTGACTGGAGAATGTGTCTACAAGGACTGCTTCTGGAATGCAGGATTATATGCAAGGTTTGTGTCTGTTTGGCATATAAAATCAGAGAAGTCAAATCACTCAGGATTTGATGGCCCCCTCACCTGACCAGAGCTATGGTTTTGAAGTTGCGATAGCTTCTGCAGAGTGTCAGGGCACAGTCAGAGGATATACCCCTAGCCAAATATACCTGTTCCCACACAAGATTGTTCACCTATACCAGGAGTAACAAAAAAGTTCAGGGTAGAAGCCAGCCTTCACAGTGGCAGAGACCCTTATGTCTATAACATTAGGCCAAACTGACAGAGGATGTTCAAGTTAAGGCATGTTACTCATTGCCAAAAAGCCTCTGAAGCCCCTTTCTTTCCTGAGGCCAATGACTGGGGCAGGCAAAATGAATAACACCAGCAATCCCCACAAAAAAACACTGAAGGTCCCTGAATAGGCAGTGATGGTCCCTATCTTAGTTAGGTCTTACAGCCATTCTTGGCTGGGTAAAATAATTCCCAAAAAGTCAGCTTGCTGACTTGCAGGAGTGCTTCTGCACATCAGCCTACAGGTGGTATTGCTAGGAGTATAATAACCGACCTTGTCAGGGGCTCAGACTCACAAATTGCAACTTTTTTCTTGGAATTTCTGCCCAGAAACCAATTATTCTACACTAAAAAAAAAAGAAAAAACACAGAAAATATCACAAGGTCCTGTCCCAAGTGACTGCTTTCAGCAGAAGGAATACAACAGTGTGGGCATTCATATCAATGCCCAACCTGGCCTCTACAAGTTACAAGAGGCAGATAGCTAGATCTGACTCCTTAGCCAACCTCACTCTCCAGGTACAGAGAGGATATAGCCACCCTCATGAACTGACCCCAAACACTGCATTTCAGCCTAAATTCCTGTCCCCTGGGCAAAAGGGTCACACACTAGCCAGGCCAGTAGGATCCCTTAGAACTAGAGTATGTTAGTCAGCTTTTTGTCACTGTGACCAAAAATACCTAACAAGAACAATTTAGAGGAAGAAAAGTTTATCTGGGCTCATAGTTTCAGAGGTTCAGTCCATGGTGAGCCAACCCCATATCTCTGTGCCTGACATGAGGCAGAGCATCATGGCAGAAGGACATCCAAAGAAAAGCTGCTCAGCTCATGACAGCCAGAAAGCAGAGAGAGAAAGTGGGGTGCCAGGGACAAGATGTAATCCCTAAGGGCACTTCCCCAGTGACCTACTTCCTCCCACCATGCTACGGTTACCTCCTTGTAGTCCATTTAAATTACTAATCCATCAAATCCACGGATGAAGTCATAATTTAACCATTGCACCTTTGATCATTGCCACATTACCTAATGCACAAGCTTTTGAGGGGGACACATCCTAGAGCTAACACAGAGCTAACAGAGGAAGGTCTCGCTAGGAAAGCCAAATGTGAGGGGCCTGGTCCAAAATTGAACAGAAGAGTCCAAAGAATCTACAGCTCTAAAGTTTCAAAGACAGAGTCTAGAGTGGAGAGGCAGAACCACAAAAAATGCAGAGGCCAGTTCTGGGGGTGTAGTTCAAAGGCACGGTGATAGCTGAGCACATGTGAGGCCCCAAGTTCATTCCCCAGTACCACAAAATATAAAACTAAAATGGAAAGGAAGGAAGGACAAAAGGAAAAAGAAGACAGCTGTCCAGAATCAGCAGTGGTAGTTCTGATTTAAAGCCTAGAACAAGCTATTTCTCTGGTTTCTCTGGTGCTGTCTTTTTTTTTTTTTTTTTTTTCTCTGCCTGAGGTAAATGGAAGGAAACAGCTGAAAACAGCCAGAGAGCTGTTTAGCACTCACCTCTGAACCATCATTTTACATCAATAGCAAGTCCTCAGGGTACGTGAATAATGACAGATGGTATGAACGGAGTCAGTTCAACCCTGCTCAGAGCCCCATGAACTTAGAAACGCTATTCACAGTATCAACATGCTTTATGGACATCTCCATATCTAGCTAGCAAAGGCAGAAATTCACAGAACTGAAGACTCAAAAGATTTCATATTTCAATTCAAGAAATATGCATTGGGCACCATGACAACCGACATGATTTTTGCTATAGACATATCTTGGCTTGAATTTTATTTATGTATTTGCCCTTTTGGTTGGTGGTGGTGGTGGTGGTTTTAATTTATAAAAAGAAAAAACTAAAAATACCAAACTAAAAAGCCTGGGTTTGTGGCTGGGGTTGTGGCTCAGCTGTAGAGCACTCACCTAGCACATGCGAGGCCCTGAGTTCAATCTTCAGCACCACATAAAAATAAATAAATAAATAAATAAAGGTATTTTGTTCAACTACAACTAAAAAATAAATGTTTAAAAAATAAAAAGCCAGGCTGGGGATGTGGCTCAAGCGGTAGCGCGCTCGCCTGGCATGCGTGCAGCCCGGGTTCGATCCTCAGCACCACATACAAACAAAGATGTTGTGTCTGCCGAAAACTAAAAAATAAATATTAAAATTCTCTCTCTCTCTCTCTCTCTCTCTCTCTCAAAAATAAATAAATAAAAATTAAAAAAAATAAAAAGCCTGGGTTTATCTTCCACCCTGTTATTTATTAAAACATTTAGAGTGACCGATGTCACAGGACTGAGGGAATCCCAAAACCCATGATTTTAAAATCAGCAGCTTCCCAGGCCAACTGGAATAAGCTTTTCACATGATGGTCAAACGTATAGCATGTTCCTCCACTTAAATGTAGAAAACCAAGCCCAGCTGGACCTCAGTTTCACTCTCAAAGGGGAAATACCCAATCTGCAGCCATGCTACCCCCTGATATCAGAGTGCTCAAGCAGCAGATACCAAATAAATTCTCTCAAAAAGGGTTTTGGGCTGGGGATATAGCACAGTTGGTAGGGTGCTTGCCTTGCATCTTCAGCACCATAAAAATTTTTAAAAAAAAGGTTCTTATTATAATAGTAACAGCTAATCACTGGTGATCATGTACTAGGCCCCAGCCACGGTTCTAAATGGTTCACTCAAATTATCTCATTTAATCCTCCCAAAAGCATCGTGAAGTATTATTACTACACATTTTATAGACAGGGAAACTGAGGCTCAGAGAAGTTAATTTTCTCAAGGTCACACACTAACATCTATTCTTTTACAGTTGATGGTGAGCTTTTAAGATGTTAAGTCAGATCGTGTCATGCCTCTCCTTGAATTCTCCAGTGAATTCTCATTTCACTCAGTGTAAAATATAAAGTCCATATGATGGCCAAAAACACCCCACATGGGCCCAGCTCCCAACCCACTAATGGTGTCTGATCTCATCTCCTAATACTCGTCCCCTCACTCCCTGGGCCCCAGTGCATCACCAGTTCTTTCAATGTGCCAAATAAGCTCCCACCTCAGGGCCTTTGCACATATTGTTCCCTCACTTTGTATGTGCTCATTCTTTTATTTCCTTTGTATAGGCTCATGTTTTTTATTTTCCTTTCCTTTTATTTTCTCTGCTCAAATTGTCTCCACTGACGACTTTATGGAAAATAGCAAACACAAACTAATTTGCTCTCCTCTCTCCCAAACACACACACACATATATATGTATTTATATTACATATAAATAGCATATAAGTGTATGTATAAATTATATATACATGTACACATACATATATGTATGTATATAATACATATATGTAAATACCATATATATGTATATATTTATATATGCTATTCACTATCTGTTTCTTCACTACCCATAAACTTGATACAATACCAAGAATAAACTTGACTTGGGGCTGGAGTTGTGGCTCAATGGTAGAGCACTTGCCTTGAAAGTGTGAGGCACTGGGTTCAATCCTAGCACCTCATAAAAACAAATAAAGGCATTGAGTCCATACAGAACTAAAAAAAAAAAAAATACTTAAAAAAGAATAAACTTGACCTGATGTGAGCAGGGACTTAATCTGTTCTCTTCACTGCCCTGTGTCAGTACCTAGAATACAGAAGTCCATTAAATGTATGACAAATGAAAAAAAAAAAAATCAATGAAGAAGCCAGGACTCGAACCGAAACAGGCTGACCTTGAAGCCTGAGCTCTGAACCCAGGCCTCTACCACCTCCCTTCCTAGACAGAGGATTCCCATCTTGAGAACAAAGCTTATCTTAGGTGAAATTCTAAGATATTACAGTGTCAGTCACATGAGCAGAACTGGCTGGGGATGTAGCTCTCTGGTAGAGGTTTGCTTAGCATGCACAAGGCCCTGGGTTCCATCCGCAGCACCACAAAACAGTCATGTACCAAATCCTAAATCATTGCTGAACATGAACAGAACTTCAAGAGAGCTTTGGTAAGGCGGTTTGAACTCCTTGCTTTACTTGTGTTTGCCACTTACCTTAATTAGAATGTTCAAAGAGGTTTTATAAGGCTTGAAATCCGAGTAGAGTGTAACAACCCGAAACTTCACTTCTTGCTTTGGCTTATAGAGCATCTTGTCTGTTTGAATAAAAACAGATATTCTCTTGGTCTCAAATGATAAGTGTGTACTATCAGAGAATAAAATCTCATTCTGGGCATGTCCAGTTACACGTAGCTCATAAATCTCCTCCGCACTGTTCAGAGGTAGCTGTGGGGGAGAAGAGATAAGGTATATCAAGGTCTCATTTTTTACCTCAAAAATGTCTTCATTATAATCTAGAATAGAAAATTTAAATACACAGTATTATCAGAAGTAACTGCAATGTTGAACAATTTGCCCTTCCTGGGCACCAAACAATTTGTTTTCCTTTTTTAACATCTGATAGTTTGCTCTCTGATTATATCAAAGGGTTTCAGGAAGAGAGGACACACACCCCACAGCTCGCTCCCTCTCAGCAAGAGACAATTTATTGCTTCCAACTCCACTTGCAAATTATTCTCCCCGACAGTTATTAGGGGTCAGAATCCCTCAACATCCCCCACATCCTTTCTGTGCTTGCCCTATTCGAGACAGTCCACCCATGAAAGGTACATTTGCATTGTCTTCCTGCATCTTGTTCATCATGTGTCAGTCTCAGTAAGGATGATGGTGCTGCTAATTGCATTACTATTATTAATAACAGAAACCCTACCTTCTACCATTAACAGATGAGAAACCATACTAAACAATTAACTATATCATTCTACTTCAATCCTTTAGTAGATGCTTAGACTAAAACCATTCCACAAGCAAGGAAGCTAGGGCTTAGAGGAGCTAAAGAGGTTTTTTCAGGTCGCTAGCCCAGACACAAACCCAACATGAGCTATACTACTCTAAAAAGAACCTTAATTGCTGAGGGTGATGGTACACACCTGTAATTCCAGCCACTCAGGAAGCTAATACAAGAGGATCACAAGTTCAAAGACAGCTTAGGCAACCTAGTGAGATCCCATCTCAAAAAATAAAGAGGGAGAGGATGTAGCTCAGTGGTAGAGCACCTCTTGGTTCAAATATCCAGTACCAAAAAAAGAAGGAAAAGAAAACTTCATGTAGTAATTTTAAAATACGTTCAAAAGTCTCTAACCTTTCTCCCTTCAAAAGGTGGAGCCTAGGGCTCAGGATGTAGCTTAGTGATATAGAGCCTATCTAGCATGAGAAGAGCCCTGGATTCAATCCACAATACAGGCAAAAAAAAAATGTGAGACTTATTCTCCAGAGTTCACTATGAAATTCTTTAAGGTTTTTTGTACATTTGAAAATTTCATAATAAAATGTTACCAAAAAAAAAAAACAAATAGGGGCTGGGATTGTGGCTCAGCGGTAGAGCGCTCGCCTAGCACGGGCGGGACCCGGGTTCAATTCTCAGCACCACATAAAAATAAAGGCATTGTGTTGTGTCCATCTACAAAAAAAATTCTCTCTCTCTCTCTCTCTCAAAAAAAATAATAATAATGCTGCTTTCAAGTTACCTCTGGTACTAATTTTTGCTTTTTTTCAATAAATAAATATTTATTGAGCATCTCCTATGTACCAGGTTTCCTAAGCATTGGAATACAACTTGAACCAAAGGCCCGTGCCTTCGAGGAATTGAGAGTCTAGTCTTGCATTTTTATATTCTATTTTCTGAAGTGATATTTCAGTCCTCTGATTATTTTAATCAGATTCCTTAATACTATAAGCAAGAAAATATACATGGCCAGAACCAGCATATAATATGCTTTTAACTGGCACAGATTTATAAATATTTCTTATGCAAAAATGAGATACTTGAGCCAGGCATGCCATGCAAACCTGTAAGCCCAGTGGCACAGGAGGCTGATGGAGGAGGATTGCAAGTTCAATTTCAGTTGCAAGCCTCAGCAACTTCGCAAGACCCTTAGCAACTCAGAGAGACCCTTTCTCAAAATAAAATAAAAGACTAGGGATGCAACTCAGTAGTAAATCACCTCTGTGTTCAGTCCCCAGTACAAAAAAACAAAAGATATTTGATGGCATTGCTCTTTATAATTTGGATATAGTTTGATTATTTTACTGGTACAGAGCCCCAGAACAGATGGTAGATTAAATACTAATGTTAAATTAATGATGCAGAAGTACAGAGTTTTCCCATGGATATTTGGGACTCCTGTTCCTTGACCTGAGGGAACAGAGCTGGAGGAAGGTAGAGAGAGGTTGCCAAAGTTGGAAACTGTATGGCAGCCAGACAAAGTGTAGGAGTTGACAGTATCAAGAGGCTCTTATTGACAAAATATCAGCCTCTGGGTTGAGTTGTTGATTCTCAATTATGCTAAGCCTATTCTGTGCATCCATAAATGCAATCTGTCTGAGTCAATGATAACTTTCTGCCCAGGGTACATAAGAAAAGCAAGCTCAAAAGATCCTTGGTGGACAGTAAATAAGCACAATTCATTCTAATCTGAGCTCTTTCACCTCCACTGACAGATTCATTGCACTAAGGAAATCTGAAATGACACAATAATGTTTATCTTTATTTACACATGCCAGTTACTAAAGAATTAGAAGATAAATTTTTTAGGTGAAATTGATAAATTTAAGGTTGGGTGTGGTGGTACACTCCTATAGTCCCAGGGGCTTAGGAGGCTGAGGCAGGAGGATCGAGAATTCAAAGCCAGCTTCAGCAACTGTAAGGCACTAAGCAACTCCATGAGATGCTGTCTCTAAATAAAATATAAAATAGGGCTGGGGATGTGACTCAGTGGTTGAGTGCCCCTGAGTTCAATCCCAAGCACCCCCCCCCAAAAAAAAACTGATAAATTTAAGATGATAGTTTTTAATCACTTTATTTAAAGTAAATTTTTAAAACACTTCTAATAAAACCACTCCCTCATTTTAAGTTGGATTCATTTAGCATGAGAATAAGAGAAATCTTTCTGCCATATTTTAAACACAAAATAATCTTTATATTAAGCATCAATTATGGTTTTTACTTTCTTCTTACTGAGGGCTATTTGTATCAAAAAAGTAACAATGACTAAATCAGATAAGACACATTTATTTTAGTTCACTCTTAAAATACACATGTTTTGCAGTAAAAAATCATAAAGACCTTTAAAAAAATAATTTAAAATATTACATTTACAAACATCAGACTGCAAGTACATTTTAAAAGTTGGGTCCCCTTTAACTGAACACCCATGAAAATATAGACTCTTCTATTTTTGCCAGTATTATCAAAGTTGCCCAGACATTTTATGACTAAGTCTTTAAAAATCTGTTCTACTAAAAAGGGAAATACTCCTAAATATAATCTCTAGTAAAGCTTTTAATAAATAGTTGCTATAGCTACATAGCGTGGAAATGGCATATATAATATTTAAAACGTAGGGTTTGTAGTTAGTATTTCATAAACTTAAGATTTAAAAAATAACTCTAGTAGTCAAATTTCTAGCTAGGGACATTCCAGACAAGCACGGTTTAAACCACGAGGTACTACTTGCCCTGCTTCCTCCTGTTTCCTGCTTTTCTACACTTCCAGCCTGTGAAAATGCAAACTCTTGAGGAAACCAAATAGTTTACTGGACATCAAACTATGATTCCTGAACTTAAATCCCTCTCTCCTTCTGCTACAGAGCAATTATGATACACAGGATTTATTTTAATTTCACCACCAGCCTCCCATTTCAGCAGTTGTGCACACAGAATCTACTGTTTTAGGTTCTATTAATGCCAGCTAATGATTAATTGTCACAAAGATTATGGTGGGGTGGGGCATCCCACTTCTGCCTGTTCATGCCTTTTCCTCACCCTCCCTCTACTTTCTATTGTTAGCAGAAGTGTGTGTGTGTGTGTGTGTGTGTGTGTGTGTGTGTTATGGTGCTGTTAATTGAACCCAGGAGTTCTCGCACAAGCTAGTTAAGCATTTCCTTTGTTCATTGGTTTTGTTGTTGTTCTTTGTTTGCTTGTTTATTTCTCTTTTTCTTCATGACAGCATCTTGTTAAATTGCCCAGGCTGGCCTGGAACTTGAAATCCTCCTGCCTCAGCCTCCTGAGTAGTTAGGATTACAGGTACATGCCACAGTGCCCAGCAAGCAACTGCATATTTCTCAGTAAGAAAAGTACAAACACAAATATGTTAGAAACTTAGTTGATAAGACATATTAAGTAATTTTTATAAATACTGTTTGGGACACAGTATTCTCTAGGAATCCCCCAAAATGAATGTGGTTTCCGAATGTGCTAAACAAATAGCCATCAAGAAGTAATAAGTGAATCAGCTAATGAGATAATACTGATCCTACACAAGTATATAATATGTTAGGGCCAAAGTCATTAGTCATCTAGTCTCAGAAAAACATCAAATTGTGACTCTTATTGAATGATGAGGTCTAGTCCACTGTACATTAACCGCCTGAAAATCCGGAACAAAGCACAGTTATTAAAACACAGACTTCAAAATCAAAGCCATGGGAAACAGGATGAGTTCATAAACAACATATAATAATAAGGTCTGATGGCTCTCTCAACAAAATAATAACCCTTTCCATTTCTGTAGTAAATTTTACAATGCTTTCACATCTTATTTCACTCCAAGGCATCCCTATGAGCTACAGACTATCTTTATCCCTTTTCTAGGGCCAGGAATAGAGTGAGGTGAGTCAGGCACTTACCTCAGAGGCAAAATTTGAGGGGCACCAAATAACTCAATAACCAAGAAAATAATATGTAATGTAATATTTTAAAATATCAAAATTAATATAAAGAAAATATTATGACCCCCAAAGTTAAAAGTTTAACAAAGACAGGACCAGTATTACTGACTTCTTTTGCCTCAGATTCCAAAATGGCTCCCATGGCACTGCCCTCTTCAAAGACCAAAAAAAAACTAAAGAGAAGAGTATTTATTACACATTCCAGACTGTAAGGCTCATTAAGGCATCAGGGAACAAAATACAGTGAACTTCTCTATTTCACAAAAGGAAAATCCCTGCTAAGAGTTTGAAGAACCTAACAACCAATAGCATTAAAATAACAGTATTCTTAAACAATCAAAAGGCTAATCTTGACTCACGACAAACTTCCAAGAAATGTATATAAACACAAAAGCCAATTAAATGTTAATTTATTCAGCTCACTGAGGCAATGTGTTTCTGAAACCAAAAGTTGCAAATGAATACTTACTGCTGGAAGAGTAAGTGTCCTGAAAGAACCTAAAAGAAGAACAGGAAAGAAAGGAGATTTGTCATAATCTGAATGTACTATTATAACACAAAATTCATAAAACTCTTAGATGTAGATGGGATTATAAATGCATTTGGTCAAACCAAAACAATTTTATTAATGCCCAGAATATACTAGAAATTATCATATATCCTTGTGCCAAAGATTTAAGGATCTCAATTAAAAAGACATCAGTGAATGAGCCCCCAAAACAGAAGATCTGATTCTCTTGCCATTATTATTTGTTCTCATTGCTGCTAGGCTCTCATCGCTGTCCTAAGTTAATATGCTTCTGAGGGACACTTCATAGAGCATATAGGGGAACCTGCGGTTTGGGAGTTCAAGAAGAGGGTATTTTGCTGTTGAGGGACTTTTTGCTTTGTTTCTTGCTTGTTATATGTGGTGCAGGGAATTAAACACAGTCTAATGCATGCTAAACACGCACTCTACCACTGATCTACACTCCCAGCAATGTGGGTTTTTTTAATATTTTTTTAGTTGTAGGTGGACACAATACCTTTTTTTTTTTTTTAATGTGGTGCTGAGGATCAAACCCAGTGCCTCAGACATGCCAGATGAGTGCTCTACCGCTACAGCCCTAGCCCCAGCAATGTTTATTTTTTATGTTCTCATACTCTCGTGATAAAGAAAAGGAAGACATTAGTCATGTCAAGGAGGAGCTGAAACTCACCACTGACTCACGAGTATTAGGTGGTACAGATGTTTTTGCATAGAGTTTCTAAACATAGGACTGCTACTTTAATTCATACCAATTTCTCATCATATCCATTTATTTTGAGGTAAAAATGGTTTCAAGTTAGAAATTAAAAAGTATTTATCTGAGGTTCCCAATCAGAGGTGATAATAGGACCTCCTTTCCTTGATTAATTTAAAAACTATATCTTAAAGATACCAAAATTAACAAGACAGATATGATCCCTCTCCTCCTGGAAGCCACATGGGTTTATCATGTGGGATCAGAGAGGCACTAAAATGTGGCACAGTACAGAGCAGAAGTTTAAAAATGGCTTCTGAAGTCGGATCTCACAGGTTCTATCATGAATCTGCCATAAGCCAGCCCTATCTTTGAACAAATTACCTGGTTCTCCAGCCCAGTGTTTTCATCCATAAAATGAGGATGTTGGTAATCACAACCTCACAAGGTGGTAGTGAGGTGGTAATTGATGCCTGCAAAGTGCACAGAACAGATCCTGATGCATAGGCAACAGCTGATGTATGTTAGAAAGCTTGAAGAGTTTTCCACTGGGAATGTCAGCATGCCTCTACAACAATGTTCTTCAAACTTTTATAATGAAGCACTCCATAAATAAAAATATTTAATACATATTGCCCATGTCAAACTACATGCATAAAGTTATGTACATGTGTTTTCTCAAACTATCAAATATTAGAAAACCTTAATTTCCTAGTTTTTCTCAACTTTAAAAATGAAAGTACATTTTCTACCTTAACTCTTATAAATAATCTTGTACAGATGGTCGAACACCACCACAAAAGACCACAGCCTCCGTGGAACTCAAGGAAACACAAACACATTTTCAGGAGCAGACAAGAAAGTCATCACCACCATTTGTCACCCAGCATAAATCAGTTTATCTAACTGTCACCATTGACAGTTGGTGGAGAACGCTGGACAAAACATGTTTTAGGAAAGTGAAAAATATAAATATATTCCACAATGAACAGATAGAGAGGGGGTGAGTGGGGAGCATTTAGAAGGAATGGAGGGAGAACACCTAGAGAAAAAGATGCCAGCATCTACCATTCTAAGATAGGAGAAATCAGCAAGGTGGGGAAGGACAGGAAGCATGCTCCAGGCAGAGGAGCAGCAAATCCAGAGCAGCAGAGGTCTACAGAAGCAAAGACCTGGTTGGGTCAAGCCACTGGCCAGGAGAGGGCAGCAGAGGTGAGGCTGGCTCTCTGCACAGGGTGAGCCCTTATACCAGTATCCCAAGTGACCCTGTTATCCACATCCTGATTTAGCATTTGTCCTGGATTTTTTGTTGTTGTTGTTGTTAGTAAAATGTTATTGTGTGATAGGTTTAATCTGCATATTTGAAATATTTGTATTCTTTTTGATAGGTAAAAATTGCATATATTTATGGTGTACAGATGTTTTGATACATATAATTTGTGCAATGGCTAAAAAGCTAATTAATATATGCATTACCTCACACATTTCTCATTTGTTTGTAGTAAGAAAACTTAAAATCTACTTTATTAGCAGGTTTCAAGTATATAAAATACTGTCATTAATCACCATAACCATGATGTACAATAGATCTCCTGAACTTACTCCTCCTGTCAAATGGAAATTTTGTATTCTTTGACCAACATCTCCCCAAGCTCCCAGCCCAGACTCTTATAAACATCATTTTACTCTCTGATTCTCTAAGTTCAATATTTTAGATTCCACATATAATGAGATCATGTAGTATTTGTTTTTCTGTGCCTGGCTTATTTCATTTAATATAATACCCTCAGATTTATTCATGTTGTCACAAATGACAGAATCTCCCTTTCTAAGGCTGAACTGTATTCCATTGTAAATATATACCGCATTTCCTTTATCCAGTTACCTACAGATGACAGACAGGTTGATTCAATGTAATAATCACTACAAGAAATGTTCCCATGAACAAGGGAGTGCAGATGTCTTTGACATGCTGATTTCATATCCTTTGTATATATACTCAGTTGTGCTTTGCGAATATCTCAATGGGGTAAGGGGCTCTGTTCATTAAGGTTTTATTTTTTTTTCTTCTTTGAAAAAAAAATGAAAATTTTATTAATTAGACAGTATGTGGGCATCCTGTTCCACATGGGAATGAAAAGATGCAATAGGTTCTCAAAGTATTGCACAGTCTGAAAAAAACACCAACAAAAAAAAAAGGGGAAGGGGTGGGAAAAAAAAAATCACATGATATTGGGAGCCATCTCACATTATGAATAATCTACCAAGAAACATTTAAAAAAGAAAACCCTTTGTTTCTACAGTAGCTTTGAGTTTATAGTTCTTGGAATGACTGTATTCCATTGAAGACATCTCAGTAACAGGAAGCTTCATTTTAGCAATCCCATGTGCAAATATTAATAAAAAAATATATAAAATAACGCAATTCATCTCTTGCCATCACCACCCCCCTTGGCAATCATGACATTTTTGAGAACTGTTTTGCTTGAAAGGGGGGTGTTAAGCTGTAAGTTTTGCCTGAAGCTCCATCTCTGCAGCCCGTTTGAGTGCAACATCCACTAGAAGCTGAAATCCACTAAAATCCTGGTTGAGGTCCGGTGGAGTAGGGGGAGGAGTGTTGAAAAGACCGCTCTGAGTATTTGTACTCGGTCCAGACTTACATGTGTCCTCCGGATACATGAGAGAGGTGTCTGTAAAGTTGCTGGCTGCCATTTGCTGTATATCTGTGGTTTGTCCCATACCAACCGACTGGCAGAGAGGGAAAGGCACATCTTTCAATGCAGTCACAGTGGTATGGCAGATCACTGATGGACGAGGCAAAATTGATCCCGGGGACGATGGCTTGGGAGACAGGGGCCTCCCTAGGGTTGGGTTTGGTCCAGCTGTGCAGGAATGAAACGGGCTCTCCTCTAGAGCTGGCATGAAGTTTTTGATACCTATTGCAGCCTCCATAGAGCCAGCTTCAGAAACCTTGGCCCCACGGCGGGAAATTGTGAACTGATTTGGATCTTTGCCATCCTTTCTCAGCATGTCAGGGAGGAGCCTGCGTCGGGCGTTGATGAACCAGTTACAGACCTGTAGTGTGGACAGGTGAGTTTGCTGGGACAGTAATGCTTTTTCTTGCTCTGAGGGATAGGCATTGTACCAGTGCTCATACAGCCAATCCCGCAGAATCTGAACAGACTCCTTGGGTAGGTTACCCCTTCTCCATCTCTTGCCTGAGCCAGCTGAAGAGGAAAGGTCCAGGGGTATGTCCATGCTGTCCTCATCCTCCGTCTCACTGTCAGATGCTGCAACAACACCTTTCTTGCTCTTCATTCTGTAACTCCCCTCCCAGCGGAAGGCAATGCTGGGGTCTCGAGGGGCCAGGAGCCGGGACACAGCGGGCAAGCCGTTGTCCTCCTTCACTGCAGACTCTCCAGCAACTTATAGGACGTGCTCCAGCCGTTATTGCTAAACAAGGCGCTTGGATCCCAGGCGCCTGCTCCTTGGGTGGAATTCAAGTGACACTTGGGCTTTCTCCTGCCGGGATCTTCTGGCAGCGGGGGCTCTCCCTCACCCAACTCGCTCCCCTCCCCACTCCGCTCCTTTGTTCCCGGCTCCTGCACGGCGCACATCGGCGCTGTCAGAGTCCATTAAGGTTTTATTTTTAATAGAATAAATATATTCCACAATGAATTGAAATCAAATTAGAAAACCCTAGGGTGCTGTAGCAACTAAACTTGGTAAATCCTTGGAAAAAAATACAGCCAATTTACTTAACAAATTCTGTCTTACAAAATATTTGTTAGGTTAAGTGTATGGCTGAGTGGTAGAGTGCTTGCCCAGCATACACAAGGCCCTTCCATGAGAGAAGCATGGTGCTCTGCAAGCAAAAAGACATGCCCTGTGAAAGATTTGAGGTGAAACAATTGAACATTTCAATATAGCAGGAAAAATAAAATTCTTAATAGGCACCTCATTACATTTTGGAGAGAATGTTTTCTCAATAAAAATATTATGGCCAGACAACCTGACAATGGACATAAAAATTGGTAACAAGATTCAAAGTTCAATGAACATGCTGCTATATAATTAAATAAATGGTTAAACGAGGGAGAACAGAAGTTCTTACTTATCATAAAATCTCATCTAACAAATACAGACAGAATCCTGGAATTAGAAAATTTCACAACTATCACAGAAATATTTGATCGGGCAATAATCATCAATCTAGTAAGTACAAATAAGCTGCGTAAGAATATACCCCATTTGATTCAAAAAAAAAAATAATAATAATAATAATAATAATAATCAAATGGTGACAGAATAAAAGATGAAAAGTAAAAAAATGAATTATAAGAAATAATAAACCACTGTTGTTTTAAACTAATAAATTTGGGGGTGGCTTATTTCATGAAGATAGGTAACTGGAACACTTGTGAAACAAGATTAATTAGCAACCTCTAAAGCTGGGAGGTCCTATGTGGTACCCTCTGGCCACATGTGGCTATTGAGCCATTGAAATACACAGCACTTATAAAATACACCCCATATTTTTAAGACTTAGAACAAGAGTATAAAATGCCTTATCAATAATTTCATCCATGTTGAACTGTTATTTGCAAATTATTGGGTTCAAGTATATTAATAAAATTAATTTTACTTGTTTCTTTTTACCGTTTTAAATAGAGCTACTAGAAAATTTTCAATTATTTATGTAACAGTGTCCACTTTGTGCTTTTAATGTAGCCCTTGCTGCTCAGCCACTGGCATTTCCTTCTCTTCCTCCTTCCCTGTTCCTCCCTAATCTCTCCCTTCCCTAATCTCAGGGGACATGGGAGTACTTTTCTTTCCCATTTTAGGCGGATTTATCTGTCCTTGAGTACACACTCACCATAGGAAGGAAGTAATCCAGACTTTGGGGATGGTACCAGAAGATCTCAGAAATGACTACTTCCTAAATTAACAATTACAACTCCAACAGAGACCACATGAAATGTAGCTTTTGAATGGCCTCTTTTAAAGCCCTCCTTGTTACCCTGATGGATAGAATTACAGCCTCTGAGACAGAGTCCCATGTTTCTCCTATGCTAGCAAAGCAATAAATCATTTTCCTTTTTCTCAAAACCGTGTCCTCATTATTGAATTGGCATCAGGAACAAGGCCCGAGCTTTCAGCAAGACTTACGTAGTTATAATATTTCTATTAGACACCCCTAGCCTAAAGGATATAATACTTAAATCTTTACTTAGAAGCAGAGCTGAAAGAATACAATTTTTTAATTTTGTGAATAAAATAATAATATTATTTATAGAGTTCTAAAAGCACTGCCTACATGAACTGGTTTAATCCTCACAACAATTCTATTTTACAATTGAGAGCCTTGAGCCACAGAAATGTGAAGAAACTCACTTGGGATCACACAGACTAGAGTGATGGGGCCAGGGCTCTGACAAGGCAGCCAGGCTCCTGGGTCTGAGCTATCACTGCTCTGCCCTGACTCTCAGTACAAGAAGCAGTTACACTCTCGTACATACCTTCATCTACTATCAAAATTCCACAGCCTGCATAGCCCATGTGAATGCTGCCAGCCCTCACTTCCTCGATCACAGGGGTTAAGAATCTCAGTCATCTTGAACTCCTTTCTCTCCTCAACTCTATGTTAATCAGTCATCAGAATCTGTGGATTCAGGAGCCTATGCTGCCCTTTCCAAAAGGTGGGAAAAGGGCACCGCTCTGGGAGCAGTAGACAGCAGGATCCTCAGCAGCTTGCAGGAAGAAGTCCTTCATGCCTGCAGGGGATCTGAATAGTCCAGCACAACGTCTACTAGTGTCCCACATTAGAATAAAACAGAAAAAATTAAACTGTAATGAGCTCCACCAATAAAACAGTGCCCTCCATTACTGAGAGGTACTTATTTTTCATTATTGTGGGATAAATCATCAGGGGTTGACTATTTTGTCAGCTTAGTGATTGGAGGAAACAATATGCTTCCTTTCTCCCCTGGTCTGACCGACAGTCTGCCTCCAACTGCCAGCAAATTTGCAAAGATAAGGAGGGATGGGGGGGGGGGCGGGAATTTATTTTTGTCCGAGTGACTTCAAGCAAGGAGAAAGTGGGAAAGGGATGGGAATCTACAATCCATTCAAATAAATCTCATAGGTTGATCAAGTGGAGGGCAAGCATTTTAGCAAATCAAAACAAGTTCGCCAGATTTGAAGGGCAAGAAATCCCATTTCCTATAACTTTTTTTTTTTAATGTGGTTTTTAGTTTAGTCAAACCTTGGAAGGGTTTGCTCATTAGAGAGAAGTTGACTGACTGCATGCTTAGGTCCCATGCAGACATGTGACCACATCTGTTCACAAAACCAAGAAAGGTACATGGCCAGAAAGAGAAGCTCCATCCAAGTCGGAGAAGATAATGCTAAGTGAAGTTAGCCAATCCCAAAAATAAAAATGCCGAATGTTTTCTCTGATATAAGGTGACTGACTCATAGTGGGGTAGGGAGGGGGAGCATGGAAGGAACAGATGAACTTGAGATAGGGCAGAGACGGGTGGGAGGGGAAGAGAGGGGGCAGGGGATTAGCAATGATTGTGGAATGTGATGGACATCATCATCCAAAGTACATGTATGAAGACATGAATTGGTGTGAACATACTTTACATACAAACAGAGATATGAAAAATTGTGCTCTAGACGTGTAATAAGAATTGTAATGCATTCCGTTGTCATGTATTTAAAAAATAAAATCAATTAAAAAAAGAGAGAGAGAGAGAGAAGCTCCATCCAAAAACTAGAGTGTCTCACCCACCTCTCATTCTTGCTGGATCCCAGGAGTAGCTCAGACAATGCAAAGAGAAATCGGACTGATGGAATAGTTACTGGTTTCCTGTATTCTTATTTAAAGGTCAACTTTAAATAATAATTTTTTTTAACTTTCTGTCTTCCCTTTAAATTTACAAACACAGCTTGGAATTTCCTAGGTGTTTATTGAGTCCGAATTAATATCTGAAAGTCCTAACATTTTAGCAATAATTTATGCCACCAAAACATAAAAACTAGGAGTACTGGGGGTTGGGGCAGTGTTAGGTAAGGAATAATAATCTCTTTCTCTGCTGTTGCTAGGTTGAGAATTAAATGAATAGTACTTGCAAACTGTTGTGAATATTTTTTCCCTTTTGGCAAGGCTCCACTGAGACATGGGAACTAGTCACCATCTCTTAAAAGGGGGCAGGGAAGTCTTTGAAATCACTAACCAAAGATACAATTTACTTACAGTTCTTCTTAGTGTTATTCTGGATAACTCTGTAAAACTGACTATTTTTGTGTATGACCAGAGATAGTCAATCTGAAAACCCTCTCAGATGGTTTCTCCTTCCCCACGTCACCTAAGCAACTCAAAAGAGACCTTGTTTTAAGACTTCACGCTTGGCACAGCCTGAGAACCGGCCATTTGATTTACAAATAGAGTCAAAGCTATTTTTAAGTTGTATAATAAGCATACACAAAAACTAACCTTCCCTTAACTTTTTAAACACACTCTATAATACCATATGTTGCCTCTTCTGACATCTGTCCTGAAGAATCATTGAAGGCAGAGTGTGTAATTGGAAATCCATCTAGGTCCAGAAATACTCTACCAAAAAAAAATGGATTTTCCACTATATATAGTCTCACTTAGTGTTTACCTCTTAATTCTCATTGGTTCCTCTTGCTTTTTAGTCATAAGCAGTAACAAATTTTTTCTTAGTTGAAATTTTTGACCCCTTTATCAACATATTAAATTTTATCTCACTAGACAGCATATTCTTTGATCTACAAATGGATAGAATGAGAAGGAAGGATTTCCACCTCAAATCTGTGGAAGACAAATCTTAAAATACAATGTTTCTACTTTATAGTTTATTGTCCCTTAGAGGTTAAATAATCATCCAGTGAATTGAATTTATATAGAAATTACAAGTCATCAAAACAGAACAAAATCTCCTATGGTCTCTTAGATCCTCCTTTTGGTGTTTGTTTCTTTGATTGTTCTCGCCTGCCTCCCCTTGCTTACAAATACCTCAATAAATAAGAGTTTCATACATAATGTTTTATTCCATTTAGACAGTTCAGTGAAATCAGATCAAACAAAAAAAACCACTTGGGGCTGGGGATGTGGCTTGGGCAGTAGCACGCTCGCCTGGCATGCGTGCAGCCCGGGTTCGATCCTCAGCACCACATACAAACAAAGATGTTGTGTCCGCCAAAAACTAAAAAAAAAAAAAAAACACTAAACATAAACAAAATACACAGTATATATTAAATGTTAGGTTAGTTACAAATGAAAAACTAAGAGGCAAATGTCTTGGCTGCTAAATGGCAAGGTTGGCAAGCTATATCCTACAGAGTAAATATGGCCCACAACTATTTTTTTATATAGTCCATGAACTAGACCTGGTTTTTTCATTTTTAAACAGATGGGGAAAAATCAAAAGAAGAATAATATTTCATGATAATTGAAAATTATACACACTCCCAATTTCAGCATCCATAAGTAAAGTTCTGTTGGTACACAGCCACACTCACTTGTTCATGAAGAGTCTATAGCTGCTTTCAAGCTAAAAGGCAGCACTAAGTAGCTGCAATAAAGACCAAGAGGTTGTAGCACAACCTACAGTATTTACCCTTTACAGAAAAAGGTTGTTACCCGATGTGGTATGGTGCACTTTTTAGAGACACCACCTCCTTTCTCAAGGAATAAGATCGAAGGCCTAACATCAGCCATGAACAGAGAGCCATGGACTCGTGCCACAAGCTTGTGCTCCCTCCAAAGGGAAGCATTAGTATTAATATCCAATACTAAGAAATGCCAACTAACTGACATTCACTGTTTACTACATGCCAGGCACTGTAATAAACATTCTAAGCAATGCACTAAAAAAAGAAAAAGGAAATGAGTCGAATTAATTTTAATTACATATTGTATTTAACCCAATATGTCTGAAATATTATCATCAAACATAATCGATACAAAAAATTGTGAGTATTGTTAAAATTTTGTTACCGAGTATTCAAAACCCAATTTGTTTTATATTCATAGCTCATCTCAATTCATATAAGCCACAGTTCAAGTACTTAAAAACCACCTAACTAGTGTCTACCATATTGGATGGTTCAGCTTTAAAGCATTATCAAATTTAAAGCACAACAAATCTGTGAGGTAGGCACTATGATTATCAGGTGATGTAAGGATTAATTTTCAGTGTAGTTCTAGAACTTTCATTCTGACACATGTGCCTTCCAAACATACTATTGTGCTCCCTCCAAAGGAGGGAGCTATTCCTTCCAAAGTAGTCCAAACATATTCCCATCTTCCCTCCATAGTTTTATTACACTCTCACATAAGTATTTGAATAAATCCCATCTTTTATCTTTTCTCTTGCCCATATTATTAACTCAAACTCAGCCACATAGATAACCATGCCTCTCCAACCCAACAGAATCATCTGCAACATTCACTCCATACTCTCCCCTCCCACTAGCACACACAGTGAATTCATCTAACTTTCAATCCAGTAAACCCAACTTGACTTTGAAACTGTCCACAAAGCACACCAACCAGCCTTTACCATCAACTACAGTTGGCACATGAAATGACGCCTACTCTGCTTCCCTGGGAAGAGCACAGAGACAAGAATTATGTGTGGTCACAAATTATGTCACCTAGCATCGTGCCATGTACAATTTGGTGCGTAATAATGTTTAAAATGCTAAAGTAATAAATGGCCTATCTTTATGTGCCTGAGGAGACATCATACATATTTTAGCAAAATTTAGGTTTTTAATACAAAATCATTTCTGCCAGTTACATCCTCATAAATGTAAATTCCTTACATTGCCCCACCAAATGGAAGCTTCCGGGTGGTCTTAAAAAAAAAAAAAATCCCCATTTATTTCCAACCTCTTTACCACTCTGGTTTTTAGATTTTAATTCATGAATCATTTCTTCAGAAGTAAAGTCCCACAGAGCTACATACTGCTATTCCCCCCACTAAATCTTCTTTGACCAACTTCACCATGAGCCTGGCAAGGGATAACAAGTCAATTCAGACTTTTCCTGAGGGAAGTAAAGAGTAAAAGAGATAAATCAAGGCCAGGATCCACTAAAATCCTCCTCCTCAAATTTTGTTACTATACCTTTGGTATGATGGTCAGCTTAGCGCAGACCAAGAAATAGTTATAATGCCACTCCATACACTGACAACATAACAGTAATAAAATAACTCTACCCATCCTTTCACTCTTCAGGTGAGGCACACCATCAGCACAAACAACCCTTTCCTTTTTATTCTCCCCACGCTGCCCTCTAGACACTAACACAAGTCCAAATTGCATTCCAATTTCTCACAGTCCAGCAGTTTAGGGCACTACCAGAGAATTTTTCCAATTCTTTGTTTCTTTTTCTGGTGTGCCACTTCATTTATCCCTACTTCCTACAGAGAGGAATTTCTGTACGGGCAGGATCTGTATAATTCAGAGACAGGTAGATAACTGTAGCAAAGTTTTCCTAAAACTGCATTTCAATTTTATTTTTTCATCTTAATTATATGTCAAAATGTTTCTTTCCTTACATATTCTCTATTTCTTTCTCTCATCAAATGAAAAGTACAACTTTAAAGATAATCCAATCCCCTGTGCCCCTGATCCTGATCCTGATTCCACCTCTCCTGACCCATGAATTATCCATCCCCACCTTTGGTCACATTTATCTCGCTAGTATTCTTTTTAAAAGACTATCTGCCTCTGTCCTTTCAACCTCCAAACTTCTAGAAAGAAACCACTTTCTGATTTATTTTCTTACCTTCTGTTCATTCCTAAAAACTTGTCTTTGCTCCCAACATGCAACTTAGAGCCATTCGTGTATAGGTCACAGATGTCCTTTCCTCTGCCCTTACCTTTTCGTCTCTCTCTGGTTTTAGGGACTCCTTGGTGCTGTCAAAGCTTCCTTCTCAGAAGTTTCTCCTCCCTTAGATTCTGAGACACCTCACCCCCTTCAATCTACTCTTCTCTGACAGCTATTGGCTTATTTTCCTCCTCCAAAGCTTCTGCCCTCAGTCTTTCTCTTCCATTCATGTGTTCCAAATATTGTCTGTCTCTGTGGAAACAATGCCTTAAATTCTCTCCCCCACTACAATTTCAAAACTGTCGGCTGAGCATCTCCACCTGAATGCATCATCAAACTCACACCCAGAGCAGAACGAAATGTCTCTTCAGAAAACACATAGAAACCCCTACCACCTCCATGACACAACTCCCAGCCATCAGCTCTTTCCTCTGGCACACCCTTCCCTTCTCTAGTCTGTGAATAACCATGGGACATGTATGAATGGGCATCTTTATCCATCTGGAAGTAAACGGTAACTACCATGCACAGAGTCAGACACAAGAAGCACTATTTGCAAACCACACTGAATTTTTTATACAAACAAAAAATGAAAATTTCTCCAGTCTTCTGCATTTTATGTGTATGTTACTAGCATTTATCCAATCCCTCAAGTCAGAAATCTTTTTTTAAGTTACTTTAACTGATATACAAAAACATTAAAAGTGTTCCTATTCATGGAGAACCATGTGATGTATACATAATGTAATTTTTAAATCAAGTTAAACATATCCCCTCAAACATTTATCATTTCCTTATGGCAAAAATTTTCAAAATCCTTTCTTCTAGCTTTTTGACATGCAGTATATTATTGTTATCTATAGTCACCCTACAATGCAATAGCACACCAGAATGCCTTACATGCAACTGTAACTTAGTACCAATTGATAAGCCTCACTGTGCTATTTAAATATTGTATATTATTCTTCCGGAATCTCCAGTGAAATCCTTCCTTTTGTCCCACAATCCATTCATTCATGCTTCACACACAAGAAATAATCCATAAATAATAAATTAATGAAGGGCATGTATTATAAAGTATTATAAAGCCATCTTAACTGAACATAAGGGATCAACAGTAACCCAGCCCAAAGTTTTACAGGATCTGATTTCTATTTCCACCACAACTCTTCAGTGAGTCACAAAGACAGTGACTCATTGAGTGTTAGAAAAAGAGCAGCACATGTTTAACTTAAGTTTTAAAGAATTAATGTGTTTACTTTCAACTTTACCCAATCATTAATTCACAATCAAGCCCCAAGGCACATTTCTCTGTTGCTGAAAATTGACACCAGTGGATTGGGGGCTGCTCCAAGGGCAAACACAGAAGTCCAGGAGGGGCCCTCTCAGCTGCCATGAGTCATTTCAGGCTTGCAAGGGCATGCCACTCACTCCCAGGATTTCCAGTATTTGGTCAAGTACAATTTATGAGACACTAAAGATAGTTGGTCTCATTTTATTATGGCTAAGAATCACCTGTTGTGATGGCTGAACCTAAAACTTACATTTCTATACCTTACCCATTTCTTGAGAGTGGCCATTAATCTGCATCTTTAGAAAGTACAATTCATACTTTGAGAAACATGGCTATAGAATTTAATGTTTTAAAGATCTATGATGCTCCCAACCTAGTCTCCACCCCTTATGCAGAAGCAGTAGTCCATAAAAGCAGCCCTACCTTGAAGTGAAACAAGACACTTGCACAAATATGCAAGTAATCATTTTCAAACTCCAAGCTTTATTTTCTTCCACATCAGAATAATTAACATTTGCAAATATATTATAGGCCTTACCCAGAGTTCTCCATATATTAGGAAAGTTTCTTGAAGGATAATGGAAATAGCAGTGGACTGAAATTTTGGAGACCTACAATATGTTTCCAGCTTTGCCACCAATAAGTGATTTAACTTTGACTAAGTCCTCAAACACCATACCTCTCCTCCGTCTCCTCCTCCATAAATAAGATGTTTAAGTTGGCTTATCTTTGAGATCCCTTCCACTCCAAAACTCTATAAAGCTCTTGATAAACTAAAAGGAGAGCTGGTATTTTACCTTGAAGTTTTTCAGATCCAAATCAGATTTCATTAGTTCCCAGTCTAAACTGTAAGCAAATGTGAGAATGATTTTAGAGAAAGATGACTATATAGCATTCCATCAATATCCCAAAATAAAGCAAACCAAAAATCTTTCACTCTTCTCCAGGTAATAGAAAACCTTCTGGTCTCTAGACCTCAAACTAACTTCAGGCTTCACTATTTACTAACCTGGTTAACTCGGGAAAATAAACTGTTCTCTCTCAGGTTTCCTCATCTCCAAAATGAAAATAATAGTGCCTACTTCAAAAGGTTATAGAAATTAAATACTTCACATAAAGTCCCTGGCACTGTGGGAAAACACAATATTTAATGTGCTAAATACCTTCCCATTCTTTCCTAGTGATGCGTCTTTATATAGAGTTCTCAGTTTGAGATCATCCCAATAGGTGATTAATAAAATTGCCTTTGACATGAATTGTTGCTATTTTCTTATAATAACAGTAGCTACCAATTTCTTAAACAATTCCTATGTGTTCAGTACTTTAAATGTTACCTCATTTAATCCTCACACTAAGCATAACATTGTATGAGGCAGAAACCACTATTTTTCAGATCATAAAACTGAAACCATAACTGCCCACAATCACACAACCATTAAGTAAAAAGACCAGCACCTGCATCCAGGTAGCCTGACTCCAAAGCCCAAGCACATCTGTTACACTATGGTCCTTTATCCTCAGGATCCACCTACCTGTTAATATATATCCCACACAATACCAAAGATATGTGAATGAAGAGCCTACACCCTTTAAAAATAATTCTCACATAACTACAGGTTCAGACAGAGTTCCACTGGCAAAGCTGCCTGTGAAAACCTGCCCTGGGAGATCTGCCCACACACTACACTAATTAATCTACTTTCATAAAAACCATGGGACTGATTTTGAGCTGTGCAGCATGAAATGTATGTTCAGTAGCATTGTTTTTACCAGAAAGCCATTCTAAATGAACCAGATGGGTTTTTTTTTTTTAAGTTCTTCAGCTAATATCTCAAATTTTAAAATTTTCTCACCCTTACCAGAACATGATAAAAAAATAAAATACCCCATAGTCAAAGAAAGAAAGATAATAAAAGACAAAATAGATTTTAAATTCTGAAAAAATAGGAAGTGAAGATGCTCCATTAAGTCTCCAAAGTTTAAGGCAAAAACTAAAAGCAAGTTATCAGAGGATATAGACATAGAGAGTACCTCATCCCAATACCTTAATGGAAAGTGGTACTGGCAACATTAAATAGGAGTAGGTCTGGCAACATTAAAATCTAACGGTGCCTCCAGCCAAAAGGCACTCACCAGGGGAGGCCCATGCAGAGTCCCCCCATTTTCAGCTAGCATTTTAGTTCAGTTTTTTTATTTAAATCAAATTTCCAAAACTAGTGAAAATTAATTCATTAATGGAGAGAAAGACTATGTTCTTTCTTATTTGAAGTAAATCTTGCTCCAGAAAACTAGTGAAAGTGTATAAATGAAATTTTCATATTATAGAAAGAGAAGGGAAATAAAATGGAGATTATTTCAATGACATCAGAATAATTCAATGCTTTCATATGCCTTAAGAGTTCTCATTTACAACTGGTGAATCCCAATGTTCTAAACTTTTTTTCCTAATTTGGCATGGAACTCCAGGGCAATTCTGCAGGGAGAAAGAGATAAAAAAAAAAAAAAACAGACTAAGGAAGAGAAAAGGGGCCAGACTCACTCTCCACCCAATATTATAGACTGATTCCAAGCCAAGGGCTGCTCCATCTTCACTCCTCTGGTATTTATTACCTGCTGAACTTTTCCAAATGCTTTATCAATTATGTTTATTACTAAAATAGCTCTATAGTTGATTTAACTGAGAGGTGATGGTGATGATGCTACTGATGATGATAGTGGTGGCAGTGACATAAGATTGATACAAGTACTCTTGAGAATCTAAATCTTTAAAGAGACATTGGGGGCTGGGGTTGTGGCTCAGTGGTAGAGTACTTGTCGATCACGCGTGAGGCACTGAGTTTGATCCTCAGCACCACATAAATAAATAAATAAAGTTATTATTATTATTTTTTAAAAAAAGCCTAGCACACACCTATAATCCCAGCAGCTCAGGAGGCTAAAACAGGAGGATCACAAGTTCAAAGCCAGCCTCAGCAATTTAGTGAGGCCCTAAGAAACTCAGCAAGACTCTGTCTCTAAATAACATATAAAAAAAGAGCTGGGGATGTGATTCAGTGGTTAAGCACCCTGGGTTCAATTTCTAGTACCAAAAAAAAAAAAAAAAGACATTAATACACCTTTACAGAATTCCATAAAGTTTAGTAGAAACATTTTTTTCTTTAGGGCTACTTTTCACACAAAAAAAAAAAAAATTAGAAGAAAGGAAGAAAAACATAACCAGTCACCACTCCCCAATAAATGTAGGAGTAATCTATTTTTTAAAATGAATAATTGTAATGCAATCAATACTGTTGGCCTCAAGCATGGAAATGTAAATAAAATTTCCCCTATGTCTATCCATCAAATAATGAACTCTCCCCTGAAGAAAAGCCATATTTTTCTGCCTTTATTAAAGTACATTCAGCAATCTGAATCCATTAGTTATTACTATTTCTAATACAAATTAAACCCAAAATATATTTTGCTAATGGAAAAAAAAAACCCACCCCAGGGATTTCTAAAACTGTCCAGGACCATTGGAATTGAGGCACTCAAAATCAGTCCCTCTCCTTAACTCTGCTAAAAGATAAATCTCCATTAAAACCAGTCTTTGCTTGGAGGCCTGCAGAGAAAACTGATGAAGCAATCAGATCTGAAATGCATTTGTTTGTGTTTACAGTAATGGGGGGAAATTACAAAACATGAATTTTATGAAGATCCAGACCCAGAAGACTTAAAAGTCCTCATTTATCTACAAATTGTTACATAAACAAAGGATGTAAGAAGTTAGATAAAGTAAAGGATGTTAAGGACAAGGAGGGAGAAATGACTTGATCCTTAAGTGCTAACATTTACAGGAAGCACCTGTTCTGAGAACAATACTCACAGCTCTGATAAAAGAATAACACTCTCATTTGAAAGAGAGAGAATGCTCCTAGCAAGGAGAGTTTCAATGAAACTCTATGTTGACAGAGTCAAAAACTGCCCAAGAAAGAAGTAGCATTTTCCTTCTTTCCTTTTCAGAGATCCATTCTCTTCCTTGGACAGGGTTTTCCGGACCTAGTCTTGAGCACTTGTCCTTCCCAGGAATACATGAGGAACACTTCTCCCAAAAGAAAAAAAAATCTAAGAATAAAGTTTAAAACCAAGCCACAGTATCATGTACTCCCAGTGCAGGTACTGTTTGTTGTAAAAGAAAGACTGATAAGGCCGGAGTTATAGCTCAGTAGTAGAGCACTTGCCAGCACGTGTGAGGCACTGGATTCGATCCTCAGCGCCACACATAAGTAATAAATAAATAAAGGCATTATGGCCAACTGCAACTAGAAATTTTTTTTTAAAGAGAGACTGATAAAGGACACTGCAGAAAAGATAACAGAGAGAGAAATTCTAGAATAAGCGTATGCAAGCAAAGACCAAAGTCCAAGCAAAGACCAAACATTTCTTAAAATCATCTGTTATTTTGTACCTCTGCACTGCAGTAAAACTGCCCAAATTATAATTTTTTAATGAATAAATAGCAAACATGGAACTATCTTCAGTATCACCCCTGTGATTTAATACTTCAATATTTTCTTTAGCCCTAGTATAAGACCAGGTTTCATTCATTTTCAGAAACAACAGTTCAGTAATCAAAAATGAGATCTGCCTCCAGTGAAGAAGGAAATGATGCTTTCTGCATCTTCTTCTTCAGTATTATTTCTAATAATATTAGCAGTTGTTCTGTATTGAGTACATAATAGGTATATTACATACTGATTTCAATTTCATAACTGCCTGGGGAAGTTGGCTTCATTATCTCCATTTTACAGATAAGCAAATGGATGCTCAGAGCAGTTAAATAAATTGCCCAGGATCAAAAAACTAGTATCAGAACAGTTCTAGAACTCAAACTCAGATGTTAAGACCTAACCTACACTTCCTCTCCAGAAAAACAAAGCCTACCACCTCTCTGAAATGCTCCTCTAAGTAACAAAGTGACCTGCCCCCCAACACACACACACTCCTCTCCTTGATTCTTAGACCAAATTTACCCACCCAGTGGGTCACCTTTCACTGGAGAAGAGATCCACAGATGTAGATAAACTTTTATCTCATTTGATGATAGTGCTAATTTCTCTATGCTGGTAGAGGATAAACGTTTATATAAAGAACTATTGTAGCTGGGTACAGTGGCGCACCCCGAAAATCCCAGTGACTCGGGAGGTTGAGGCAGGACAATCCTCAGCAACTTAGCAGGCCCTAAACAACGTGGCAAGACTGTATCTCAAAATAAAACACAAAAAGGCCTAGGGATTTGGCTCAGTGTTTAAGCACCCCTGAAATCAATCCCTGGAAAGGAAGAAAGGAAGAAAGGAAGGAAGGAAGGAAAGGAGGGAGGGAGGGAGGGAGGGAGGGAGGGAGAGGAAAAGAAAAAGAAAGAAAGAAAGAAAGAAAGAAAGAAAGAAAGAAAGAAAGAAAGAAAGAACTGTAGAATCCCATCCATTCTTCACTATGTTCCCTTAAATGACTTTTTAAAGATAGTTCTTAACTTTATAGGAATTTAGTTAGTTGTGTTTATATTTGGGTGGCAGAATCATGGGTGATTTAGGTTTCTTTCTTTTACTTCCAGTATTAATCAAGTTGTAAGTACCAAGAATGTATTGCTCTTGCAACTAAGGAAAAAATACAGTAAGTGTACATTTTAAGTATTTAAGTATTAACCCCCTAAAATTATTTTTCCCTTATACTTATTATTTCCCTTTTTCTTAAAAAAGAAAACATTCACTGAGCCAATATGATCATGGGCCCCAGCCTCCTTTGCTGACTGAAAATGGACAGTGGTAGCATGACCCATTTCTAGGCCTACTCCAGAAAATCCTCTTATATGAGAGACTCTGTGCTCTTCCCCTACAAATTGGGGAGCCATGTTTTGATGATGATTGAGCTAAATATGGAAGGAACCTGGGTGTCTGAATCCCACTAGGAAGAGCATTCAGGAATGCCATTTTGGACTTTACATAAATAAAAATTAAATGTGTGTTATGGGGGTGCTGGGGTTGTGGCTCAGTGGTAGAGCACTTGCCTAGCATGTTTGAGGCACTGGGTTCGATTCTCAGCACCACATATAAATAAATGAATAAAATAAAAAGGTCCATTAACATCTAAAAAAATTTTAAAAATAAAAGATTGAGAGGGGTGCTAACAATTAAAAAAAATGTGTTATGAAAGTCACTGTGAATTTGAGTTCCTCTGTTACACTACCTACTCCATGGCTTTATTAACATATTCCAATTTTTACTGCAGAAGGGTAAGAATCCACGCACCTTTTTCAAAGATTCCTTCTGCTTCCAGAACAGAGACAGTTAGGTTTGACATGGTCTTGAACACCTCCGCCTTGACAGTGACCTGTGAGGGGCTATGTTCCAGAAGCTCCACCCCAACAGTTATATTTCCTCCAGGCCTGATGATCCCTGGGGCTGTCACCAGAAAACAGGGCCTAAAGAGTTCCCAACAAGGGAAAAGACAAGTTTTTATCCTCACATCTTCATTCTTTTGTGACCCTACAATATCATAAAGAGTGAGACAGACTCTCCATACTGTCCTTATTGCAGTTTTACAATTAACGTTGCCCCACTGCTCCATTTAGCAATGCAGTTAAATCCTATGAAACAACAGTAATTCCCAAAACACTATTATAATGCAGTAATCCATGCATTACTATTAAAGGAAGGCTTGTTATTATTTCCATTTTATAAACCACAAAGAGCACAAGAGGAACTGAGATGTGAAAGGCTTACACTGGAGCATGCAGAACTTATAGGCAAGGTAGAAGCCTCCAAGTTTCTACTTTACAGATTAACTTCATCCCAGTGTGATTGCTTTTCTTGGCTTAAAAAAAAAAAAAATGACTAGGATTTTGCCCGTTTCTTATTCAAACCTTTATACTTGGGCATACAGCCAAGGGAAAAAAAAAAAAAAAAAAACATTGACTGAAATATACCATCTGAAAATAAACTACCAGTGGTGAAATTTCCGGGTAAAACAGAGGAAAAAAAAAAAAAAACACCTCACTAAGGTAGTTCATTATCTGCTAATTTGCTAAATCTACAGTTTAGGGATCAACTACGAAAATCTTTAGGAATGGGGCACTATTATCTTAAAGTTCTGATCTTTCTTTTTTTTTTTTTTTTAATTTTTTATTGTTGGCTGTTCAAAACATTACATAATTCTTGATATATCATATTTCACAATTTGATTCAAGTGGGTTATGAGCTCCCATTTTTACCCCATATACAGATTGCAGAATCACATCAGTTACACATCCATTGATTTACATATTGCCATACTAGTGTCTGTTGTATTCTGCTGCCTTTCCTATCCTCTACTATCCCCCCTCCCCTCCCCAGTTCTGATCTTTCTTATGAACACATACTTCAGGTACTTGAGCCCCACTTTGACAATGCCAAAGTTGAGACATCTTGTTTAGGAAAAAAATAATTATCCTGTCTTTGAGAGAAGGCAGCACATTAGTTGGAAGCAAAAGACTGAGAAGCAAAAGGCAGAGGCAACATGGGCTAAAAATAAAATTATTTTCTTTATAAAGTTGCTATAGCCATAAAGACGATTAAACATTATGGGTGGAGAACGCAATTGTCCCAGGAAGAGCCACCCTGCAGCGATAGGATCAAACATCCAGGCCAAGGTCGGGCTGGGGACTGCCACCGCGCAGCCGCTGCCACTTCCCGAAGCCCCGGCCCAGGCCCATCCGCGCCGCGCACCCTCCCCGCGCGCCCGCGCTCCTACCCGGGGCCCGCAGCCAGCGCGGCCGTGCACACGCAGAGAAGGTGGGCAGCGGTCAGGAGCGGCGGGCCTGGCATCTTGGCAGCGTCTGCTCGTGAGAAGGTCGGCTCCTGGGCAAATTCGCAGGCACTGCGGGGTGTGGCTTGTCACCTCCTCTCGAATTTTATCTCCTGACTCGAGTTTAGCAATCTGAAATGGGAGCGCCTAAAAGCGGAGTGAGAGATCTAAATTGAGACGGGACTAGGTGGCTCCACCCTTCCCACCCGCATTACAATGGCGCTTCTCTCAGCTTTGGCAAACTTCTCCAATCCAGGGGGTTAGAAAGCGGTCTCTAAATGCGGTCAGCCCAACCTGACCCCGCCATCCCTGCTCCCCGAGTAGACCTGAGGGCGCCCACTTCCCCGGCCCACCGGGTTCCTAGGGCTGTTTACACTAGCGCTCTACCAACGGTGCCCGGAGTGAATAAACAAGCCCATCCTTGTGAGGAGAAATTCATAGCAACTATGTGAAGTGGAAAAAAATCAATCATTGTCCTCCAGACTATGAGTCAGAATTTTAGAGAAATGCAGACGCGGGCGCCGGCGCCGGTATGCACGCCAAATGGGTACATTTGGAGGGTAGCTGTTTGATGTATAGGACTGGGAACAGAGAAAAATATTTTCTCCCTAAAACAAAAACTGAAGTATATTGCTTTCCTCGCCCAGAACGCGTTATGGTTTCTCCACTTTAAAGGAGGAGGGCGCAGTGTTGCTCAGTGGTAGAGCACTTGCCTAGCATGCGCGCGGCCCTGGGTGCCATGGGGGTTAAGGGGAGTGGTCCCCTGCCTCGTGCAACTCTGAGAAACAATTATCTGGGAAGAAGCTTTTATACTTACAACTCTCACTAAACATTTACTTCAGAAAGTATTCATAAGAACTGTAAAGCCTAGGGTAATTTGTCTAAACACAATTAGGGCCTGTTGGAATAAAGGCCAGTGGCCAGTGGTGGCGGTACTCAACAGTTATTGATCCCCATCTCTTCTCCTGGCTTGTCTGTAGTTCCTCCCCAGCCACCCTCTTTGGCACTGCCACCATCTTCAGATGACTCAGGTTTCACCATGACTACACCATAAAAGCAAGGAACTGCCAGAAACTGTTGGAAAACAGCACATTCAGTCCCTCACAACTTAAACTTTCTAATTCATGGAAAAGTTTTAGATGGTGACATTTTAATATGGGGCAAAATGCAAACGGAAAAGAGGTCAGCAAAAGAATGTCTCATGGCACAGTTATGTGCTAAATAAAGGAGAAAGTAGCACCTAGACCAACTGTGGTTTTTGGAGTCCAGGAACTTGCTTTCCTCCCTTTCCTGTTCCACCCTTTCTCACCCAGCTGAACAGCCTGCAAGCATCCCTCATTCCTCTCCCAGGGCAGCCTATCTTTAGTGACTGACCTCCTGTGCATGCGGGACTTGGGTATGGCCAGAAGTGTCAGAAGCTGCCTGTTCCTGACATAGCTGTTACTGTAGGGCTGGCCTCACCTATGCTGTTCAGAGAGGAAGATCAAGTTCAAGTGTGGGCAAAGTGCCGTGGTCTAAATAGTGCTTCTCACTCTCTGATGTGTATGAGAATCACATTAAAATGCAGATGTTGATTCAGCGGTACAGGATGTGGACAGAGATTCCTGCTTCACATTAGCAGACAGTGGATCATGGAGATTCTACACATAGGGACAATTTGGGGGCACTCAGATGAGCAAATGAAGTTGAGATCATTAAGATAATTCTCAAGCTTCCCCCCACACACTTTTTGTGGTGCTGGGGATTGAACCCAGGGCCTTGTGCGTATAAGGCCAGCACTCTTATCAACTGAGATATATCCCCAGCCCCTCAAGCTTTCAATTCAGAACAGTAGACAGTAAATTCAGGCAAGCAAATATAAGCAGGACTCCAAAAGACTAGTTGATAATGTTGCATTACAAGAGGACCTACAGAAAGATTCAGAACCACCTACTTATTTTATGAAATTAAATCTGTGTAGATTTTGAACTGATGCACCTTCCCAGTTTATGCCTTCCTTCTCACAATGCACATTTTTTAAAATTTTTCTTTAGTTATAGATAGACACAATACTATTTTATTTACTTATTTTTATGTGGTACTGAGAATCAAACCCAGTGTCTCACACATGCCAAGCAAACGCTCCACCACTGAGCTACAACCCCAACCCCCCCACAATGCACATTTGTTGAAAGTTTTAAACTTACAAAAATTTAGATGTTTGGGTTCGCATAAAGATGATGCTATTTCAAACTTGGTACAGAATAGCTACACAATTTAAAAAAAGGTTAATTAAAAATGTTCATCTCAGAATTTTGGTTTTCTTAATTAATTAAAAAAAAAACTTAAAATGGCCTGAACATCTAACAATAAGAGATTGGGTTAAATAAATGACTATATATCCATGTCATACTATACTCTGAAGTAATTAAAAATCATGGTGTTGAATTACAAATATTTATGATATATTATTGGGTGGGAAAAGTCTGTTGTTTTTTTTTTGTTTGTTTGTTTTTTAAAGAGAGAGAGAAAAAAATTTTTAATATTTATATTTTAGTTTTCAGTGGACACAACATCTTTTTTTTTTTTTTTAATGTGGTGCTGAGGATCGAACCCAGCGCCCCCAGGCAAACGCGCTACCACTTGAGCCACATCCCCAGCCCTGGAAAAGTCTGTTTAATAAAATAGAATTTAAGTGGGATTTCATTTTCATAAAAATAAAGTGTACATTCTCATTATAGTTATACATATTAAAGAAAGATTTGAAAGGTGTTCACCAAAATCTTATCAGAATCCTTGTGATTCCTGTATCTGCCATATTTCTGATGAAGAATATGTATTATTTTTCCTGTAGGAAGAAGAAAACAAAATGATGCTGCCTTAGTAAACAGTCTTTGAGGATGTATCCTAGAAACTCTTGAGTAAAATTCCTTTTTTTTTTTTTGGTATTAGAGATCAAACCCAGGGATGCTTAACCACTAGCCACATCCCCAGCCCTTTTTATTATTTGATTTTGAGCAGGGTCTTGCTAAGTTGCTTAGGGCCTCACTAAGTTACTGAGACTGATCTTGAACTTGCAATACCCCTGCCTCAGCTTCTCAAGTCACTGGGATTACAGGCATGCACTACCATGCCTGACAAGTTCATTAATTTTTAAATCAAAAATATTATGTGTGTTCTCCCATGAAAACTGAATACTCTTCAAGATAACAACCTCACACTGTTCCCATGTCCCTTCAGAACTGTCTTTAGTTTGTGGCTCAGTGACAATGGCAGACTGTTTGAAATGAGACAGACAGATACTAAGAAATCCTTGGAGGTGGTAATGCAGACCATATAGATAATTTCCCAAAGTCACCATAGATCAGCCAAGGGATGAAAGCTAAATATAGATAACAACAAAGAAAAACTGACAGACGGGGCTAGGGTTGTGGCTCAGTGGTGGAGTACTTGCCTAGCATGTGTGAGGCACTGGATTCAATCCTCAGCACCACATAAAAATAACTACAACTAAAAAAATTTTTAAAAAAACTTATAGAGAACTGAAACTCAAGCCCCTCTTACCACTTCCAACTTCAATGTCATGGGTAACCTGCAGAGAAGCTGCATATGTGTTTGGGTCACAATTCAGACAAACTGAAGGAGGAGATCCTCAGAGAACTTCAGCAGCTGCAGGCCTGAACACCACCTCACAACCAAAAAGTGAGCTAGCACTTGCTACAGCAAGTGTTCGTACCTGCCTTGCTCTCTTCCTACCTTGATCTTTAGAGGGTAAAAAGATACATAGCTCTCCTTCACTTTTGGCTTCCAAATTCATGCAAAATGTCCTATGGCCAACATGATCTAAAAGCACAAGCAAAGGGAAATCTGAGAAGTTCAGCTCTGTCTTAGAGAAGATGGCACAATACAAAGCCACCAAAGTCCATGCCTCATCTCAAATTTTAAATTTTTAATTACAATGTTTCATCATGAGTAAAACACACATTTTTAACATTTCTGAACTTATAAATCAATGGCACTTGGCATCCACATATACCCCCTTAACGATTTAACTTCAAAAAATAGAAAAATCATACTTTCACCTAATGTGATACAAATATCCCTTTTCTCTCAATTGTGTTGTTGTTTCTATTTAATCACAGGCCCTCTGAGTACCAAGAAATGCCCCCAGGGCTTTCCTGTATATTCCAGAAATTCTATCTCAGTGACTAGTGGCAACCCCTTATGATAAGGATCATTAATCACTCCAGCCAGTAGAGTAACCCCTTCTCTGGCTGTTGAGGCACTGTCAAGAGGAACCCCAAGTAGCCAGGTGGCAGTCTTAACTTTTGAATTTAACAGAACCATCATGGTGTCCCATAGTGGAAGCATTCCTGTCTTGGTACTGAGATCTCTTAAGAGCCCCATACTGCAGGAATGAGAAGCAAAAGTTTCACAAGTGGATCACTAGAGGTAATAGAGGAACCACTTACTTCCATCCCTTTCTTCTCACACCAGAGAAGTTGGCTTTAGGAGAAAAATATTCATTGCTGATTTTGAGCACATGCCACATTCTAGAATCTATTTTTTTTTTATTTTTGCAGTTCAAATTTTTAAAATTTCAGAAATATTATATATGGAATTAATGTCTACTTATATTCATCATGTATTTGAGATCCAGTTGGGAACTATTTATATAGATTTTTTTTTTTATCTAGGGGCAGAAGGAAGTTCCTGTCCACTGGAAGACAAGGAATGATTTTGAAATTAATAAGTGATAATAAATAGTGGTACATGGCCTTAACTTTCTATATGAGGGTTCAGAATTTGAAATTAGAATTCTGTACCCAACTAAAATATCAAGCAAAAACAAAGATGAGATAAAAACATTTTCAGAAATGGAATGGCTCAGAAACTTTGCTTTCTACATTTTCAAAAATTACTTTAGGAGGACATAGTGAACAAACCAAAGAAATAAGCCAAGAAAAAGGTAAAAGTATGTATAATCCCTGATAGTAATGAAGAAAGAATTTCTACTAGGAAGAACCCTGGGAGTAAGGTCCTGAGGGAAATAAAAGAAATCCTAATAGTATAGATATGCACAATGGAAAATTGAGACTGTGATAAAGTAAAATAGTGCAATAAAAGGGAAGGGAATTTAGAACCTCAATGGGAAACAAAACACGGAATTGAAAAAAAAATGTAAGCATGATTCATTATTTGGTTTTGCAGCAAAAAATTATATAATCATGTCATTGAAAGTGTTGTTTACTTACTTATTTATAACTTATAGGACAAAACACTGATAAAGAAGAGTGAGGAGTCAGATGTGATGGCCCTAGTCCCAGCTGCTCAAGAGGCTGAAGCAGAAGGATCACTTGAGCCCATGAGTTTGAGACTGGCCTGGGCAACATAGTAAAACATGAGTAAAATACACATTTTTAACATTTCTGAACTTATAATCAATGGTACTTTATAATTATAACTAGAAATTTATTTTTTGGTAATAATACGTAGAGAAAATGGTGTATCTTAGAACTGATGGTATCTTAGATTGATGAAATATGTGAAATATACTGTGTTTACAGAACAAAATGTGAATTGCATTAACATTTTAAAATGGAAAAAGTTCAAAAGACTAGGCATGGAACCACCACGCATCCGAGCTATACAACTCCTAAGTATTTATCCTAAAGAATTAAAATCATCATACTACAGTGATACATACATGCCCATGTTTATAGCAACACAATTCACAAAAACCAAACTATGGAACTTGCCCAGATGTTCATCAACAGATGAACAGATAAAGACAATGTGGTATATAAACACAATGGAGTTTTATTCAGCCATTAAAAAATGTAGTTACATCATTTGCAGGAAAATGGATGGAACTTGAGAACATTATGTGAAGCAAAATAAGCCAAACTCAGAAGGTCAAGGGTCATATGTTTTCTCTCATATGTGGAAGTTATAGAGAAAAAAGGAAAAGACGGGTGGGGGATGAGGATCTCAAGAAAATCAAAGGAAGATCAGTAGAGGAAAAGAACAGGGAGGGTCAGGGGAGGAAGGAAAGGGAGGGAGGAAGTGCTGGGGAGTGATATTGGCCAAATAATATTGTTCTATTATGTGCATGTACACAGTAAATCCCATCACTATGTACAAAAATTTGTGGAAAGAAAAAACATGGAAAAAGTACAGATGACAAAATTTAAGACGACAAACTGGGATGGAGAATTCAAGGGATGACCAAGAAGGTAAGAAACTTATAAAGTAAAAAATTATGTGCCTACTGTTTTTGGATCAAGAAATAAGGCATAAGCATATTAAAGGTAAAGGTATTATGAAAATATAGGAAAAACCAAACCAAAGTATATTCCTATTCCCATACACTCACCTGTACACACTTCACCTCTGTTCAATGAAATGTGTGGGGTTTCCTCCTCAAACCGACCAAGCAATCAATCTCCAGCAGATATGCTAGTGGACAACAGTCAGTTGTTCTCTGAATCAACTCAATTCTGACACTAGCTGGAAATAGCATCAGATCCCAACAGATTCACAAGACTGTTTCTTCACTTCAGATGCCAATGGAAAACACAGGTTGTGATCTGCGATACTGACACATCAACTATAAATTGCAGTCTCACAATCCTCTCCTTGGATTCGGTTAATTTGCTAGAGTAGCTCACAGAACTCAAGGAAACTGTGTAGGTCAGCTTTTCATTGCTATGACCAAAATACCTGAGAAAAACAATTTAGAGGAGAAAAGATTTATTTTGCCTCATGGTTTCAGAGGTTTCAATCCATGATCTGCTGGCTCCATTGTTTTCTGTCTGTCTGTGAGGCAGAACATCATGGCTGAAGGGCATGGCAGAGGAAAACTGCTCACCTTGTAGAAGAGAGAGAAAGAAAGTGAGGCAGGAAGGGACTGGGGGAAAAGACACAGTCCCCAAAGTCATGCCTCCAAAGACCCAAATCCTTCAACTAGGTCCCACTTCCTAAGTTTTCATCACCTCCCAAAGGTCCATCAAATTATAAATTCATTAGTAGATTGATCCATAGGGTTAGAGCCCTCATGATCCACTTACTTCCCAAAAGCTCTACCTTTGATAATTGCTGCATTAAAGACCAAGTCTTCAACACATAAGCCTTTGGAAAACATTTCAGATTCAAACCATAAAAGAAACACTTTACTTATGCTTACCTATTTATTAAGAAAGGATATAATAAAGAATACAGATGAGCATCTAGATGAAGAGATACATAGGGCAAGGTCAGGAAGGTTCCAAAGCACAGGAGTTCCTGCACCTATAGGAGTTCATATACACCATGCTCCTAGCATGCAGATGTGTTCAACAACCCAGAAGCTCTCAGAACCCAGTAATTGATGGATTTTTATGGATGCTTCAACATGCAGGAATGTCTGATTATTAACTCTATTTCCAGCCCCTCTCCTTTCTTCAAAAAGTGGTGCTGAAAGCTTCAAGCTCACAATCATAGTTGGCCTTTCTAGTGACCACTCTCAATGCAGAAGTCCACAAGAGTCATTTCATTAGAACAAAAGACAATCCTATCACCCAGAAAATTCGAAAGGGTTTAGGAGTTCTATGTCAAACACTTTTATTCTTAGGAGCTCTGTGCCAGGAACCAGGTTCAAAGACCAAATATTATAACACAGTAGCACGCTTATCTTCAGGAAATTACAATGACTTTAAGAACTCTGGCAGAGACTAATTTGTATAATTAGTATTAGTCCACAAGTTAGGAATTAAAATATTGATGTTATTACCATAAAAATCACAATAAAACTAAAGAGTATTTTCCAAAAAAAAAATTACCAGAAAACACAAAATCACAGCTAATTTGAGTTCTTACAAAGTCCCAAGCATACTAGTGCATGGTTTCCATTATAAAATTTTTAACAACATAATACCTGGGGAAGATGACCTCCACCAGTGCTAGCTTGGAAATTGATAGATGTCACCCAATAGAATGATTTATAAACAAACTAATTGACTGATTAATAAGCAAAGAAACAATCTTGGAATAATATGAACAATAAACTTTTATTTCAGATCCACAATTCTGTAGCCAGCTGAGGCAGCTTATAACTCCATGTTTCTCATTCTCCATGGTCAAGGACAGAGTCGAGAATAGGTGGCATGTTCTACATTTCTTTTAGAAGAATAAATTTTATTATATGCTAAGGATATGGATGGTAGAAAATTGGAAATGATAATTCAGTCTACCAAAACAGTTACCAAAGTTTGACCAAAGCCATGTTCTGTTTGTCAGAAAAATATTCCCATGAAGACCAATCAGCCTATCAAGGAAATAAGGAAGAAGGAAGAGAGAAAGAAGAAGAAGAGGAAAGAAAGAAAGAAATTTTTAAATTCATGGATTGGTAATGATTTTTAAAATTAGTATTTCTAGAGAATGCTATATCATGAATTCATTAAAGGGAAAGAATTAAGCTCTATTCTGACTTTCCTTTATGAACTATATCACTGGATACCAAATAGTTTATTTGGGAAAATTTCCCTTAAAAGTTTTCCAGCTTGTTAATGTAAAATGGATGTAAGAATAATACAGTATCACAACTATTCATGAGTTAATGTGTCTAGAATAGTGCTGTGCAATACAACTTTCTGTGATTATGGAAATGCTCTGGTTATGGAAAATTTCTTAGTACAGTATCTATGAACAACCTGAGTTTATTGCACATTTGAAATGTGACTAGTGTATTTGAGAAATTTAACTCTAAATTTAATTTAAGTTATTTTACATTTACATAGTCACATGTGACTGATAACTACCATATTGGATTGCAAAGACCTTAACAAAGATCACAAGTACCTGCTAGTATCACAAGGGAAACATCCAGATACCATGTCCTCCAATAGAACAACACAGCACCACCTAAGAAGTGGGATTTGCTTCAAAATAACAGAAACTACTCTAAATCCATTAGGATGACTATTATTATTTTTTTTAAAAAATGCCAAGTGTGGTGGCACAAACCTGTAATCCCAGTGATTCAGGAGGCTAAGGCAAGAAGATAGCAACTTTGAGGGCAGCCTGGGCAACTTAATGAGATCATGCCTCAAAATAAAAAATAAAAAGAGCTGCGGATATAGTTCAGTAGAGAGTACTTTGGGTTCAATCTCTGGTAGTGCAAAAAGAAAAAAGTTAAATGTACGTATTTTTCAAAGGAGGCAGAACCAGGACTCTGTGTCTAGATTTTTCAACCAGGTCAACATTACCCATACATAAAAAATTGTGTCACATTGACCTAATACTTTTGCTTTGCTCTGTTAGCCACATTTTAACTTCTTGGCATCTCCTACTTTTCTCTCCCCACCACCTGCCCAATTTTTTTATTGGTGCATTACAGTTGTACATAATGATTGGATTTTTTGTTACATAATCATACATGCACACAATATAATAATTTAATTTGGCCAATATCACTTCACATCTATTTTTCATTTTATTGTTCATTTTTGGGTTTGGAACGCCTTCTATGTAAACTTACCTCAAAATAAGCACTACAGAATGGCTTCTGAAAAGCTATGCATTGCCTCACTCTGCTTTGTATTCCTTTGCCAGAGTGGTTGGAAGCTATAATAGAAAACTTTCTAGGCTCAATTCAGCCATGCATGACCATGAGACATAATTCCAGACAATAAGAGGTAAAAAAAAAAAAAAAAAAAAGACTACAGAGGAAGACTTTCCTCCTGAAGGGAGGCTTGATCCTTCACTCTTCCACTCATCCTACTCAGAGCACAAGCATTATACTTTGCAACTCACAAGACAAAAGCCAGGAAGAATTTAAAAGAGAGAGAGAGAACACTGGATTACTGAATGCACAATTAAGCAGTTATAGCAGCCCTGGCTTGCTCCAAATGCCCACTTTCCCCTCAGTCCACCTGCTTTTGGGGGAGCTCCTGAGTTAGTGCCTGACTTTCAGACTGAGCCTTTCCCCCAGGACTCTCCCTGGGGGCAAGCTTGGCCAGCCGCACAGTGAACCTGCTGATACCTCAAAGCTATATGCAGGTATTTATATCCCTTTCAGGACTTGTCCCAAATATGAAAGTAATCCCTTGCATCCTGTCAGCTCACACAAAATACAATGGACTATTGAGGTCAATGATTTCAACCAGGTTTAAACTTTCTTGACATAGAGCAAAGTCTCCACCATTTTGTGTGTGTGTGTGTGTGTGTGTGTGTTTCTGGGGATTGAACCCAGGGGCACTCTACCACTGAGCTACATCTCCAGTCCTTTTTATTTTTATTTTAAAAGAGAGTCTAACTAAGTTGTTGAGGCTGGTCTTGAACTTGGGATGCTTCTGCTTCTGTCTCCCACGTAGCTGGGATAACAAGCATGCCCCACATCACACAGCTATCCACCCATTCATAAATATTTTTTCTCTTGAATATGGCATACCCTTCCACAGTCATGTTTAAGTCATGAGTATCACCCAATTATACTGCAGTGACTGCTATAAGATTATATTTACTTTCTTGCCCATGCCTTCCTGTAATCCCAGGCTAGGGAGGCTGAGGCAGGATCACTAGTTCAACGCCAGCCTCAGCAATGGCACCTCAATGAGACCCCGTCTCTAAATAAAATACAAAATAGGGCTGGGAATGCCGCTCAATGGTTGAGTGCCCTGAGTTCAATCCCTGGTACAAAAAAAAAAAAAAAAAGATTATATTTACTTTCTTGTGCTAAAATGCATTTTCCTGTTACACTTCTAGCAAATCACAGATTTTTTTCAAAAAGGAATTATAAGAAAAAGAACAAAAATAATATAAAACAATTATATAAATCTGTACCTAATATATTTAGAAAATAGTGTACAAAAATAAAAAGGCTTCAATTGGAAACAAATAAGAGAAATTATGAATCCACTCAAATCACTGGGTTTGTTGTCTCAGCTTCACTCTTTTTGGTTACCTGCCTGTAGATTTTGGACTCACTTCTTTTTCAGCCATATACAGTTTTATTTTCTGGGACTGAGGCTGTAGCTCCGTGGTAGAGCGCTTGCCTAGCATGTGTGAGGCCATGGGTTCAAACCTCAGCACCACATAAAAATAAATAAATATAGTTTTATTTTCTTCTGAGAAAGCACTATCTTAAATTTTTGAAGTATAACATGGCTCCCAAGAATACAACTAAGCCAAGCAAAATGCCACACACCTGTGATCCCAGGTACTTGGGAGGCATAGTCAGGAGTATTGCAAAGTGAGCATAGGCAACTTAGTGAAATTCTATCTTAAAATTAAAAACAGGGGAAGGGGATGCTGGGGATGTAGCTCAATAGTAAAGTGTTTGCCTAGCAGGCATGAAGCCCTGAGTTCAATCTCCTGTAATGAAAAAGAAAAATATACCTAAAAAACATTTACAATGTTTTTCTCATGTCTTCCTTACTGTTGTTAGTATTGAAATATAAAATGCTGCCTTTCCCTGTTTGATAAAATACTAAGCTTTTTTTTTTAATTACCCAAGGGTAAAGAATTTGCAGTATTTTAACCATAAACTACAGAAACTTTTATTTTTTAATTAATTGATTTTCTTTATTGGTTCATTATGATTGTACATAATAGTAGAGTTCATTGTGACACACTTGTACTTTCACATAACATAATTTCATCAATTTTATCCCCAGTGCCTCTCCTTTCTCTTCCCTCCTTCTTCTCCCGATTCCCTTCCTCTACTCTACTGATCTCCCTTCTGTTTTCATGAGGTCCCTTACTGTAGAAACTTTCAAATGTGAGCTTGAGAAACTTAACAATAGTTAAATCCATTCTTCCCTAAAATTATCTTTTAATAGTGATTTGTTTAAATTCAACATGACCTTCTACCAGAAAGATATGCTCTGTTAGTCTTAATTCTGTCTGATATTTTTTACCCATGTAGACTTGATTTGCTTTGCCATGCAGTCCCTGCTCTATAGGCTCACCCCGGTCTGTGTTCCTTCATGCACATTTAACTCCTTTTGGCTTCTGCTTCTGGGGCTCATCTCTGTTCCAAAGTTGTGCAGTGGCTGTTCTCAATCCCTTGCTTTCACAGGTGTTATGGATATACTTCAGACTTCTAAAGAACACTATAGCTATCATACCACCATCAAATTATTCTTGTGTATGGTCTCTGACAGAAAGATAACATTTCTACTTTAGATAGGTTAAATTTTGTGTGTGTGTGTGTGCTAGGGATTGAACCCAGACTCTCATGTATGCTAGAAAAGGACTATGCCACTGAGCCATATCCCCAGCCATTTTAGATATGTTAAGAAATATGTTAAGAAATCAGATATTAATGAGGACCTCCTTTCAGATGTTTCTTTCAATTATCAAAAGATTTTATTGCACATTGCCTTTTTATTTTTGGCTTTTAATTATCTAGGTCCAACCCATGGTAAGGGACCATGAGGGACTTTGTTAAGAATTCTAGTCCCAGGATGATATCCTGCCAAGAAAGAAAGAACAAATTGATTTAGGTAGCCTATATGCCTCCCGGAATCAGAGAATAGCAGAAGCTTCTTGCAAGATTAGGAAAAGAGCAGGTATTCTATTCAAAAGCCAAAACAGGATCCCTGTGTTTCCCTTCATAGAGATATGAAAACCAAGAGAACTAGAGGCAGAGGGTGTCAGCAAAAATGATAGACCACTTTCCTCACAGGGCCTTGGTAAAGATCAGGACAAACACAGTCATCAGGGAGGGAAAGTGCTTTAACACTTCAGGCTGTCCCTTCTCCACTTGGCATGCAGCCAGGAGAAGTGCATAGGCAGACCTCAGTGAGCCCCATCCAAGAGTATACAAGTAAAGCTGAGGAAAACCAATAAGGTTTAATAATTTGGATTTGTTCCTTTCTTTTCTTTTTCTTTCTTTAACTTAAAGACCAGCAGTTATCTAAGAAATTAAACTCATCTTTATTGTTTCCTCCATTGCTTTTCTTCTCCCTCACTTGAAATTTGGTATTGTCAGTCAGAAGCAACCATCACTGGAATTTGGTAGGCATCCTTCCAGTCAATGCCGTAACTAGTAAAGCTGAATATATTTCCATGTTTTAATTGCCATTCTGTTGTCATCTTCCATAAATTGCCTCAGTAAGATTTTTATTTTTTTTTAATTATAGATGGACACAATACCTTTATTTTATATATTTACCTTTATGTGGTGCCGAGGATCAAACCCAGAGTCCCACGCATGCAAGACAACTGCTCTACCACTAAGCTACAGCACCAGCCCTCAATAAGATTTTTGTCCAGTTTATATTGTCTTTTCCTTATGGATTCGAGGGAAATTATATATTCTGGATTCTAAAATGTTATCTTAATATATGTTCCAAATGTCTTTCTCAGTTTTTGTTTATTCTGTCCTTTGTAGTACAGAAGCTTTTAATTAGGACTTACACAAATATATCAAATTTTTACTTAAAGATTTGTACTTTATGTCTCCTGCTTTAAAAAACTTTCTTTGTATTGCAAAGAGATATATACATATGTATATCCATATATATGTGTAAATATGTATTTTTCTGGTACTGGGTTTGAACCCAGGGGCACTTTACCATTGAGCTACATCAACAGCCCTTCTTATTTTTTATTCTGAGACAGGGTCTCATAAGTTGCTGAGACCTGCCTGAAATTTGTCACCTTCCTGCCTCATCCAGCTGAGTCACTGGGATTACAGGAGTGTATCACCACACACAGCCATATTTGCTTCAAGTAGTCATAAAGGTTTTGGGTTTTTTTTGGGTTTTTTTGGTTTTTTTTATTCTCATTTAGGTTTTTAATCCACCTAAGATTTTTTACGTACAGAGTGAGGAAGGTATCTGATTTTATTTTTCATGTGAATCTACTGTTCCAACACATGTATTGAATAAGTCTATCTTCCATTGGTTTATACTGACATGTGTAACAGGATCACCTAGTTGTTCTTCAGTATTCTGCTTCTCCTTTCTCCATAAAGGGTGTTCAGAACTGACTATATTTCCCATTCTCACTTGCAACTGGGGGTGGTCATGTTCTGGCAAAAGAGTTGTTTGTGAAAGTAGTATGGTCACCTTTCAGGAAATATTTTAAGTTTTCTACCCCTCACAGAAAAAAATTCTAACTAATATACCACATTTATGTCAATTTGAATGTATACTTCAGTTTGTTTCTAAGCTCTTATTTCTCTTCTATTGTTACATTTATCTATCACTGGGCCAAATACCACATTTTAATTAGTATAATTTTGTGAAGTTTTGATGTCTTATAAGAAAATATACCCTCCTAGGTTCTTTTTCAGAAATTTTTTGAGGGGAGCTATTCCTAGACTACTCCTCCTTCTTATAAACTTTAGATTTTAGTGCCTGAGGGAATAACATGACAGCAATAAAAATACTTCTACTTAATCTTTACTTAATTTATAGATTAACTTACAGAGAATCAACATCTTTATGTATTCAGTATTCCTATAATTGGATATGGTATAATTCTATGGTCTTTTTTCTCTCTCTCTTTTTTTTTTTTTTTTTGTGTGTGTGTGTGTGTGTGTTTGTGTATAGTGTGGGGAATTGAACCCATGGTCTCAGGCTTTCCAGGCAAGCTCTCTACCACTAAGCCACATCCCCAGCCCTATCTTTATGTTTTTTATGTACTATAATAACATCTTGTACTTTTTCTCCATAAAAGTTCTGCATATCTCATGTCAGCTTTATAGACTTTGATGCTATTGTAAATGATATATTTTTCTGTTCTATTACCTAATGAGTTATCAAAAATATCATTAATTTTTACATATCAATTTTATATTCAGCAATTTGCTGAATTCTTACTGGTTTTAAGAATTTGGCCATAGTGTCTCTTGGATTTTCTGTTACTTCATTTCTATAAAGCAACCATAAGAAAATGAAAAATACAAATGGTGAACAGCAACAAGAGTCTTGAAACAGGAGCAGCAGAGGTAAGAAGTTCAGGAGCTAGCAGTGGAGCCTGGTCAGTAACATGGCAACAAGACTATCAAGGCAGGGCTGGAATTGTGAGCAAGAATACAAGCTAGTGCACCATAGAGGAATGCACTGAACTGGAACCACAGGTAAGGTTATAAAAGAAAAGATCCGGGTGGTAGGAGGGAGAGGTGGGAAGAATCCAGGAAGATTCAGGCATCAAAGGCAGTAACTGAACCATACAACAACATTACCCACAGGGGTCATTTAGGTCAGTTCAGTTTGGGATAAAAGTAGACTTTCTGCTTTATAGCCAGGCACAGTGGTGTACAACTGTATTTCCAGTGACTTGGGAGGCTGAGGCAAGAGGATAGAAAGTTCAAGGTCAGCCTTGGCAACTTAGTGAGACTCTGTCATTTATATATATATATATATCAGCCAGGGATGTAGCTCAGTGGTAGAGCATCCCTGAGTTCAATCCCAAGTACCATAGGGAAAAAAAATTTAAAGTTGCTTTATTTTGGCTGGGACACTAAACCTCACTACTGGAGAAACAAAGCAGAAAAGAGTAAAGTGAAAGAGAAAAGAACTGGATCACTACCAGGGATTTGCCACTGGAAACCAATTTAGACTGAAACCCTTTTGACTTCTCATAAAAAGGGATACAATTTTGTGGGGCTGCAGCAACTATCCAGAAACTGTAGTTAATAAATCCTTCTTGGGACTGGAGTTGTAGCTCAGTGGTATAACACCTGCTTAGCATGTGTGATGCACTGAGTTTGATTCTCAGCATTACATATAAATAAATGAATAAAATAAAGGTCCATCAACTTCTAAAAAGATTTTTAAAAAATAAATAAATAGACTCCTTCTTTAGGATTTCTATCACCTCTTCTGGGTTCTTTGGATCTTGTTTTTTAAATATTGGTTATATGGTTATATGAGCTTCCAGGAATGACTCAAAATTGTAGATTGTGATTTCTCTAAGTCCTAGATATCTGTCTGGGGTCAACTGGGATAACGTTATCATTTCTATTATCTGAAGTAGGATCCTCAGTCTTTTTTGTGTTTGAAGGTCCAAAGCAGAAATGAGAAGGAACAATAATTGAATTTATAGGACCATAAAGTGACAAAAGCTTGAATTTATCCAGATCTTAAATTCTGGATCCAGGAAAAGCATGCTGAAAACAGTCACCATGATCATGCCAGTGCCCACAAGACCTGCCAGACATGGGACACTCGTTTCCCCCACAGCAGCCAGCCTGACACCTAGTGGTCACAGAAGTTGATGCATCACATTACCAGGGTCACCAGACAAACTGTACATAACCTTATCCTTTTCTAGGCCTCAGAGTCAATGGTTATTCTGTAAAATCAAGGTGGAGAGGAGAGTAGAACTTCCTGTTACACTGTAGCTTAGCCCATGTGAGATGCTATAACAGACTGGCAATCTTATAAACAGTAATTCATTTCTCACAGTTCTGGAGGCAGGATGTCCAAGGTCAAGGTATTGGTGCTTTCGGTGTCTAGTGCAGACCTCTTTCCTAGTTCACAGATGGTACCTGTTCTCCAAGACCTTACATGGTAAAAGGGGCAGGGCAGCTCTCTGGGGACTCTTTTATAAGGGCAATCAGCCCACCCAAAAGACCCATTTCAGAACCCCATCACATTAGTGATTAGATTTTAGCATGAATGAGGGTGGGGAAAAACAGAACAGAGCACAGTGTGACAGCAATAATAGTTGAAAAGGTTCATACAAGAAGATGCTCCTAAAAAAATACAAAGTACATGTATAAAGACATGAATTGATGTGAACATACTTTATATACAAAGATATGAAAAATTGTGCCCGATATGTGTAATAAGAATTTAATGCATTCCACTGTTATGTATTTTAAAAATAAAATCAATAAAAATAAATAAATAAATAAATAAATAAGATGCTCCTAATGATACAGAAATGTAATTCTTATTTGTTGTGTAATTAGGAGTCTACCTGAGATGATTGTATAATGTCACTTACTTAAACATCAGTGAAACTCCATAAATAACCTCAATTTACACCACAGTTCAATGGTCATCTCAGCCCTATAAAGATCTAGGAAGGAATAAAGATAAGGACCCAAGGGACTTCAGGATTACCATCATAATCATAGGAGACCTTATATTTGTCACTGTAGACATCACTATGGACAAAAGAATGTTAACTCCCTTCAAGAAAACATGGAGATGGCCTCAACTCAGTGCCAAACTCAACTTTAGAACAAAGCCACCACCCTAGAGATATCTTTCACGCATACTTCCTGGAGAATAGGTTTTTCTAATACCTTTGCTGTGAAAAGGAGTTACTCTGAGTTACTCTGAGCCAACTCCAGAGATTGTCAGGGTAAGTTTGAATGATCTCACAATCCGAGGTATCTCCAAAGTAGTAGCTGTGGAGGACACCAAGCCATGAGGCAGCCTCTAGAGAGGTACTGTAAATGTCAAGACCATTCCCAAGCTTAGAGCCCTAAACGTGCAAAGTCATCCTTTGTAGGGACCATTCATGGATCATTCAGAGCTTCACCTCTAGTCGACACGTACTTTAAAGGCATCACTCACCCAGACTTCCACAATAATGCTAATCTCTAATTTGAAATTAATCAGTGTTTTAACATGTTGGGCTTTTTATTTGTTTGTTTGGTTGGTTTTAGGCCAGAAAAAGTTTTCATCTCTTGTTGACTAGAAATCATATATTAATACAGATCCAGTGTAGGATATACTCAGTGACAAACTAATCTTACATATTTAAGGGCAAAAGAGTAGAAAGAAGAGAATACATAAGAAGGAGGGTATTTCTTCTCCATGGTCTAGGGGAGAAAGGAACAAATACAGATTCATGGAAGTCTACAGTGCTCTAGGCATTGTATCAACTTGTGCATCACTTAAACTTTCAAACTTAGGAATTTGAGAAGATAATACTGCACCTAGATTAGATCCTTTCTCTACTGTTTACCATCTGTGTCCATAAGCAAATCGCCTACCATCTCCAAGCCTCAATATCTTTGTCCGAAAGAGGGAGCCACAAAGATTAAATGAGATAGAGTCTGGCAAACAGAGATCCACACAATAAATGAGGTCACTGTTAAACTAAAGCAAGGCATTCATCCAGGTCACTGTTAAACTAAAGCAAGGCATTAATTTATAGATGACAAAACATCAGTTCTAAATTGTTTTAAACATACTACAACTTAAAATAGAGAGAAATATTAAAGTATACAATTAGAGCCACATCCAGAAACCATATCAGCAATCACTCCATTGATTACCACAGAAAAAAACTCAAGATAATAAAATGCTAGTGTGGGGGGTTTTTTCCCATTATTTTCCTGTATTTACTTTTTAATTTTTTTATTTGTTCTTTTTAGATATGACAATAGAGTATATTTTGACATATTATACATACATGGAATATAACTTATTCTAATTAGGATCCCATTCCTGCAGTTGTACATAATGTGGAGTTACTCTAGTGGTGTATTCATATATGAACATAGGAAAGTTATGTCTGATTCATTCTACTTTCTTTCCTATTCCTGTGCCCCATCCCTTCCCTTCATTCCCCTTTGTCTAAATCACTGAACTTCTATTTTGCCCTCCCCCCTCCATTATTGTGTTTCAGTATCCACATATCAGAAAGAACATTCAGCCTTTGGTTTTGGGGGGACTGGCTTATTTCACTTAGCGTGTAGTCTCCAGTTCCATCCATTTACTGACAAATGCCATAATTTCATTCTTCTTTATGGCTGAGTGTATTCCATTGTGTATATGTACCACATTTTCTTTATCCATTCATCTGTTGAAGGGCACATAGGTTGGTTCCATAGATTAGTTATTGTGAATTGAGCTGCTTGAAATATTGATTGGCTGTGTCACTATAGTATGCTGATTTTAAGTCCTTTGGGTATATACTGAGGAATAGAATAACAAGGTCAAATGATGCTTCCATTCCTAGTTTTCTGAGGAATATCCATACTGCTTTCCATAATGGTTGCACCAATTTGCGTTCCTACCAGCAGTATATGAGTGTACCTTTTCCCCCACATCTTCACCAACATTTTTTGTTACTTGTATTCTTGATAATTGCCATTCTGACTGGAGTGAAATTAAATCTCAGTATAGTTTTAATTTGCATTTCTCTAATTGCTAGAGATGTTGAACATTTTTTCATGTATTTGTTGACCATTTGTATTTTTTCTTCTGTGAAGTGTATGTTCAGTTCCTTTGCCCATTTACTGATTCAGTTATTTGTTTTTTGTTTTGTTTTGTTTTGTTTTGGTGTTAAGTTTTTTGAGTTCTCTGTATATCCTGGAGATTAATGCTATATCTTAGGTGCAGGTGGCAAAGATTTTCTCTCATTCTGTAGGCTCTCTCTTCAAGTTCTTGATTAGTTCCTTAACTGTGAAAAAGCTTTTTAGTTTGATACCATCACATTTATTTTTTTATTTTTTTTTTTAGTTGTAGATGGACACAGTATCTTTATTTTTTTTTTATTTTTATGTGGTGCTGAGGATCGAACCCAGTGCCTCACACATGCAAGGCAGGCGCTCTACCACTGAGCTACAGCCCCAGCCCTCCCATCACATTTATTGATTCTTGATTTTACTTCTTACACTTCAGGAGTGTTAAGGAAGTCAGTTTCTAAGCTGACAAGATGGAGATTTGCCCTACTACTTCTTCTAGTATGCACAGGGTCTCTGATCTAATGCCTAGGTCCTTGATCGACCTTTCCAGTTGAGTTTTGCGCAGGGTGAGAGACAGACAGGGGTTCAATTTTATTGTACTACATATAGGTTTCCAGTTTTCCCAGCATGATTTGTTGAAGAAGCGATCATTTCTCCAGTGTATGTGTATGGCACCTTGTCTAGTATGAGGTAACTGTATTGTGTGGGTATGTCTCTGTGTCGTTATTCTCCTCCATTGGTCTTCATGTCTTGGCTTTGTGCCAGAAAATGAAATGCTATTATGTTTTAAAATCTACTTTTCTTTAAGCCCAGGTTTGTTTGTATGGATTTTTTTGTTGTTGTTTTGTTTTTACACATATGGGATTTGTAACTATTAGAAAATATTTGGGACTGAGAATGTAGCTGAGACATAAAGTGCTTGCCTAGCATGCATGAGACCCTGGGTTTGATTCCCAGCATCACAAAATAAGAAGGAGAAGAAGAAAGGTTTGCCATTCTCTACCTTTCCCTAGTCTGTCAGAAAGATTTAGAGGTTGCTAAAATTTGAGGAAATAATTGCTAGTTCAATATTATTCCTTCAAAATAACCAACACTAACATCCAGCAATTCCATTAATTCCCAAGTAAGAATATAATTATAGACATGCAGAGTTTCCTTAGGCAACATTGAAGTTCCGAGTTTATTTCTGGAGCAGAATGCACTAGTTCCATCATTTACAATGGGGTAAAGAATTTAAGAGACTCCTTATGAACAGGAATGAATCTGAATAGCACAAACAGCTTAGTCTAGACTTAAGAACAGTTTCCGTAGAAATATTAAGACATCTGGATAAAAATTTGTCAGTCCCCCAAAATATGTATGACATGGGAAGTATAGTAGTAAAACTGAGCATTATAGTTCATGGTTTTCACTAAATTAAATCTTTATTTTTAAAATCATGTGTTGCTTCTAAACAAATAAAATGTGTATTTTTTTAAACATAGAAAATGTGCTTCTTTTCAACTTTCTGTTATGTTCATCAGTTCATAGATTACCAACAATACTAACAATTTTTTCCACACTGTTGTTTAAGACATAGGAATTAAAAGAGTAATGAACCATAAAGTAGTAGATCCTTTTTAAAAGGAAAAAAAATGCTGTTTTTCAAGAGAAATCCTTACCTCATGAGGCAGGAACATCATGACCAATTGCACACTAGAACTTGGAAAGTAAAACTCTAATGGTAGTCCTTTGAATCCATTTTAAATCAAACACTTGAGTTCTCATTACTCCAGAAGAGAGCTAGAATATCACTTTTCCAAAAAATATAATTAGCCTATGGCAATTTTAGAAAATTATATTTTCAAATGCTTCATTTATTTTTTAATATTTATTTTTTAGTTGTAGGTGGACACAACACCTTTATTTTATTTTTATGTGGTGATGAGGATTGAACTTAGTTCCTCACGCATGCTAGGCCAGCACTCTACCTCTGAGCCACAACCGAAGCCCTATTTTTTTTTTTTTTTTGCATTGTTTTGGTACTGGGGATTGAACTCAGGGGCACTCAACCACTGAGCCACATCCCCCAGCCCTATTTTGCATTTTATTTAGAAACAGGGTCTCACTGAGTTGATTAGCACCAAAAAAAAAAAAAATCATTTTTTGCTGAGGCTGGCTTTGAACTCACGATCCTCCTGCCTCAGCCTCCCAAGGTCAAAATGCCTTTTAATGTGCACCTAAATTCCTAGAAATAAGTCTCATTGAGCAGACCTTGAGGGGCTTTAACTCGTATTGGCCAGAGTTTTTATTTTTAATCCTATTGGTTGACAGAAGACCAGAAAAAGCATACAAAAAGAAAACTCATCTAAAATGTATGAAGTATTCCAAAATAACATGATGTTTCTCTATCCGTATGTAAGCAAATCATTTCAAAACATTAAACTTAAATGCTATCATTAAATTGCCATAGAATCTTTTTTTTTTTTTTTTTTTAATTTATTTAGTTTTAGTTCTCGGCGGACACAACATCTTTGTTGGTATGTGGTGCTGAGTATCGAACCCGGGCCGCACGCATGCCAGGCGAGCGCGCTACCGCTTGAGCCACATCCCCAGCCCGCCATAGAATCTTAAGGTCTTTTAATACAATAGGATCTCTTGTCTGTGGTTAGTTGGTTTTGTGTTTCTTGGGATTGAACACAGGGATGCTCTGCCACTGAACTACATCCCAATTCTTTTTAATTTTTATTTTGAGACAGGGTCTCAGTAAGTTGCTGAAGCTGACCTTGAACTTGCAATCCTCCTGCCTCACCCTCCTGAGTTTCTAGAATTATAGGCATGTACAATGATGCACAACATTTCTGTATATTTCAAACATCAAGATGGGGCTGGGATTGTAGCTGATGGCAGAGCATTTGCCTAGCATGTGTTAGGCACTAGGTTTGATCCTTAGCACTGCATAAAAACAAACAAAATAAAGGCATTCTGTCCATATACAACTACAAAAAAAAATTTTAAACATGAAGATGACAATATTAACCCTCAGCCAAAGAGGCAATTTTATACGTGATTCTGTCAGAATGTAAGAAAAAAAAATCCTAAAAATCAAATGGCCTGATTCTTTACCAAAGAAATGGCAGAAAAGGGAAGAAAACATTTATATAACCTTTATAGGCTAAAAGAGACTTAGAATGTTCTATATCATAAGTCATTAGGAATTAAATGTTAAAAAATAATGAGATATCAGTAGAGTAGTTAATTCAAAAGCACTAGCAACACCAAATGCTGGTGAGGATATGGAGTTAATAAGAACCCTCATTCATTCCTGGTGGGAATGCAAAATACACAGCCTTTGGAAGATGATTTGCCAGTTTCTTACAAAAGTAAACATTCTCTTATCATACACTTTAGCAAAAACACCTAGTATTTGCCCAAATGAACTGACGTCCATATAAAAATCTGCACACAAATATTTACAGGAGCTTTATTCATAATTGCCAAGAGTTAGAAGCAACCAAGATGTACTAAATATCTAAATCAATAAACTATGGAATATCCATACAATGGGATAGTATTCAGCAATAAAAATATATGCATTTTTAAGCAACAAAGATATAGGAAGGAACCTTCTATGCTTATAACTGTTAATTGAAAGAAGCTAATCTGAAAAGGTGATATACTGTATAATTCCAACCACATGATGTCTGAAAAAGACAAAACTATAGAGACATTAGAAAGATCAAGAGTTGGGGGACAGAAGGAAAGGATGGAGCCTGGGGGGTTTAAGGCAGAGAAACTGTTCTGTATGATATCTAAGGATGGTAATATGAAGTTACACATTTGGTAAAACTCAGAAAGCTGTACAATACAAGGGTGAACTCCAAAGTAAACTATGGACTTTAGTTAATCATAATGGCAAGAGAGGGAAATTTGGGAACTTTCTATATTTTCTACTAATTAAAAAGAGAGAGAGACTTACAAACATATCAACCATTTTTGATTGAGCGTATTTTGGATCCTGATTCTAACCAAGTAACTCTAAGAAAAAAATCTTGGACACAAATGGAGAACTTAGAATATGAATGGTGATAGATACTAGGGAATTATTGTGCAATTTGTTTGATGTAATAAACAACTGAAATAACAAAATGATGTCTAGAAATCACTTTGGGGGATTGGAAGGTGTGGAGGAAGAAGAAAGCAGAGAGCTACAAGGTAGAATAAGAGATAGCTGAAACAAATTTGGCAAGATATTAGTGATCATTGATGTTGGATAGTCAATAGCAGTTTATTATTCCATACTCTATTTTGTGCGTATTTTAAATTTTTCATAATAAAAAAAATTTAAGGCATGTGCTCTGAAATATTTTTAAAGGATTATTCTGAGCTGATTCCCTCATGACTACATAAAAAACTGAAACAGAATGTAATTTAGATTTTCAAATCACACCCCTGTTGTACAGTGATGAGAGGAGAAAGGGTAGGGATGATTAGGCTTTAACTAAGTAAAATTGAAATTCTTTTTCAAGTTTTATGTTGTTTAGGTAATCCAATCTAAAGACAGGGTAATTTCCCCAATGATACAAATGTATGAATTGCCAAGATCATTGTAATGTCATGTGTAGATAATAAAAAATAAATAAATAAATATGGGTAATTTCCTTAAACCTGCATCATAGTATTCCATTTATACAGTCTCATGCCTAAGAATCAGGTACTGGGAATGTTAGTCCTGACTTGCTTCAGTTTCTTTTCTGTGGGAGAAAGGTGGTGCATGGAACAGAGGAAAACTTGAGACAACTAAAGACAGCTATTTGGGGTCACTCCCAGGTTCTGCATGAGGGTCTCATGTCCCTAGTCTGACCCCAACAGCCCTCAGGGGTACCAAGTATTGACCACTATCTGCCTCTCTGTTTCAGATTGACTTGATCTGACGGTGGGAAGCACCCTCACCCAATGAATCTTGAATCCTGAGGTGAAGTCATAGTCTGATCTGAGGTCTTCGGGAAAGACATAGGAAAGAGGTGACCCGTTACTCCCCAGAGTGTGAGCCAAGTAGTCTCTCCCTCTTCATAAATGCTTCTACCCCAAATCTGTCCCTGATGTCCACCTCTTAAACAAGGACCCAAGCCAAGCATAGTGGTGCATACCTATAATCCTAGCATCTCGGGAGGCTGAGACAGGAGGATCACAAGTTCAAAGCCAGCCTCATCAAAAGTGATGCACTAAGCAACAGTGAGACCCTGTCTCTAAATAAAATACAAAATAGGGTTGGGGATGTTTCTTAGTGGTTGAGTGCCCCTGAGTTCAATCCCCAGTATTCCCCCTGCAAAAAAAAAAAAAAAAAAACAGGGACCCATTAGGAGAGATTCTCAAGATAGAGCTCCCTTAGCTTTAAAATTAGACCCAGAATAGCCAAAGCAATGCCCAATAATAAGAGCAGTGGAATTAGTTTGTTTATGCTTTTATAGAGTCTTTAGCTCAATAATCAAAATCTTGTGGTCTTTCTCTTGAATTTTATTCCCTTCAATATCTGTGGTTCCTTTGTTGGGGGATGAGGGGGTGCTTCTTTGCCTGTTTACTCGTGTGTTCAGAGTTCTTACGCTTGTATATTTGCTGAGATAGACTTCTCTTCCTCCTTTATAAGGGGGTCCTTTGGTGGGTAGTTATATCTTTTGTAGTAAGTGCTGTGCTGTTGGTATATCCTAGAGTCAACACATAGGCTCAGTGTAATCACCCCCAAAGCCTCTCAGTATGCCACTACAGAACTGCTGATTTAACTCACCACTGCAACACTGGAGATTCCTTTGAGCTGCCAAATTGGAACTTCACTCTTATTGCTATAGGAGAAAGTATCCATGAATGGGACCTGAGAGCTCTCCTACCTATTCCTATCTGGGCTTTGTCATCAGTTTGGGGTTTTGTGCTGTCTCTTGGCTGGGTTGTGGGTGTAACACAGCAGCAGAGTCTCTACCCTGTGAACTCATAGTTTTCCAGCAGATTCCCAGCACCTCTCACAAAAGGAGGCAACAAATAATAGTAACAAACAATATACAGCATAAAATAAACACCCAGTACCTACTATGACATTTAAAATGCTAATTATCACAAAAAGAGATATTGTGAGGATCAGCAATTAACAACAATAAGTAGCCATTAACTAGATCTAGTATTAAAGTAAATGGCAGGTGTCAACCACATTATCCACAATACTAATAACTATGACAACATGAATGGTGGGGCAGGAATTATATAAACTTGTTCTAAAAGATGATAAAATTACAGTTCATTAAGATAAAAGAAAATGGGGTAGAAAATCCAAAGAAAGTTAAGAATATTCAAAATGTGAACAGAGAGAAAGCAGAAGAGAAATAGTAAGTAATGGTCTTAAAGAAAGAAGAGGGGAGCTGGGCGTGGTGGTGCACGCCTGTAATCCCATTGGCTTGGGAGGCTGAAGCAGGAGAATCGCAAGTTTAAAACCAGCCTCAGCAAAAGCAAGGCAGTAAGCAATTCAGTGAGACCCTGTCTCTAAATAAAATACAAAATAGGGCTGGTTCAGTGGTAGAGTGCCCCTGAGTTCTATCCCCAGTACCAAGAAAGAAAGAGAAAGGGGAAGGGGGTGAATGAAAGAAAGATAGAAAAAAGGAAGGAAGGAAGGAAAGGGGGGGAGAAATAAAATAAATAAAAGGAGAGAGAAAAAGAACAAGATAACTGGGCTGGGGAGGTGGCTCAAGCGGTAATGTGCTTGCCTGGCATGCGCTGGGCGCTGGGTTCGATCCTCAGCACCACATAAAAAATAAAATAAAGATGTGTGTCCACCGAAAACTAAAATAAATATTAAGAAAACTCTCTCCCTCCCTCCCTCTCTCTCTCTCTCTCTCTCTCTCTTTAAAAAAAAAGAAAAAGAACAAGATAACCTGGTTATTACAGGTAGAAGAAAGGGAAAAAAGACAAACGAGAGCCAGGCACAGTGGCACACACCAGTTATCTCAGAAACTCAAGAGTCTGAGACAGGAAGATTACAAATTCGTAGGCCAGCCTCAGCAACTCAGCAAGACCCTATATCAAAATAAAAATTTTAAAGGGTCAGGAATATAACTCAGTGCAAGAATACCACAAGGTCTGTCCTGAGTACCAAACAAACAAATGAAAAAAGGGTAACAAGAGAGGGATGGGGCTGTAGCTCAGTGGCAGAGCGCTTGCTTAGCATATGTGAGGCACTGGGTTTGATTCTCAACACCACATAAAAATACACAAGTACAATAAAGGCATTCTGGGCTGGGGTTGTGACTTGGTGGTAGAGCACTTGCTTAGCACATGTGAGCCTCTGGGTTCGATTCTCAGAACCAAATAAATAAATAAATAAAGGTATTATGTCTATTTACAACCAAAAACATTTTTTAAAGGCATTCTGTTCATCTATAACCACAAAAAGATTTAAAAAAAAAAAAAAAGAGTAACAAGAGAAACAAAAATCCCTAATAATCAAAACACAGTGAAATAACAAACACATAGAAAAATGATAAAAATGAAAGGAAAAAGAAACAAATATGTGTGTTTGTATTTGTTTCCATGATCCAATCATCACAGCAAGAATACACACAAATAAAAAAGGGAAGAAAAAGAAAGAGAGAAAGGAGAAAAAAATTCTTGATGAAAAATGAAAGGATTGTCTCCACTAGGTGATCAAAACTGTCCACAAGGATGGGTGTTCACTGCCTATGTCAGATTGGCCTTCTCTCCATTTCTTTTTGGGCTATGTACTCCTCAGAGAGAGAGCAAAGGTTGGGGGTGGTTAAATCCTTCCTCTTTTTGTGTTGCTCACCAAGCTGCCAGCTGGAGTGGCCTGGAAAGCTTCCTGTCTTACCAATATAAAGTAGGACAGAATGGAAAGCACTGTCAATTGGAGTTTTGTCCAAACAGACTAAATCAATGTACTCCCTGAGTGGGGCTGATACAGAGTTCTAAATGAGAAGTTCCAGCAACTAGGATTTAGCTCTCATCAGACTTTGGAACTTTGTCAAGTAATACTCCTGGGGCTGTGCAGATACAGATGCTGGTTTCTGCTGGGCATGCAGATCTAGGGGCCTTACAAGAACTCCATTTGTTCTACAAATTAACCCTCTACAAGTTTCACACACTTACAAATGTGACCTTCCCAGACTCAGTTCCCTAGGGCAATTGCAACCCACCTGTCCAGATTCCTCTACCCTCTTTGGCTGATCACGTGAGCCATCAGACACAAAAGGAAAACAAATTGCGTTCCCTTCCATATGTTGAATCTGAATCACCCTAAGTACAATCCTTTCTGTGCCCATTTCAATTGCATTCTGCTAGGCACACACTAGGCCACATGGTAGATACTTGCCAGACGCTATGATCTCCTAAATTCCCACAGCAGCAAGCTACAGCATGGCCTCCTCAAGATGGCTCTGGCCCCAACTCTACACATGCCAGTTAGGAAACACGGAGCACCTTTCAAACACCAGCTCACTGTGCAGCCTCTGATTCAGCTAAGACTACTTTTCTGTTCTACAAGTTTTCCTGTGCCAAATCAGTTCAATGTGTTTCTCTCTCTTTGTGTTACCCCTCCCCTCTGCAGTGAACTAGCAAGGCTGCCCCACCAGATTGGCTCCAATGTGTTCTTTCTTGTTCAAAGCACCTGAACTCTGGGTCTCTATGATTCTCTCACTCTCTATTATTGAATATCAGTGAGTTTCCTCTGTCACCCTCCTTGATGAGGAGGAGTGTTCCCCACTATTTGAATCTTGAGCAATTGGAGCACTTGGAAAGTGCACCCTTTCCTCTAATCTGCCTTCTTTGATCTCCCTCCAAAAAATATACATTTTTTCCTTATCTAGCTGATACTCTTCTCCTTGAAAAGTATTGTATAGGGTCTGCCTCTGTTGACATCACTATAATGAAGCTGGCAGTTTGGTTACATGAGAAAAAATAGTGCAAAAATAAAGCAATACGACTGTTGGGATTTTTTTTCCCCAGAATTATGTGCTTTACTGTTGTTGGTTTTTACTGGGGTTGGAAAAGGTGGTCAATTAACCATATTCTATGAATAAGTCTTGGGTTTTACTGTTGTCACATTTTTGTTCAATGGTTTTGTTTGTTTCCACAAAAGGGGGACTATTGACAGGGATTGGCGTTATTTCACAATTGACATAACCATTTAACCATTTCTAGCAGACTTTTTAAAAACAGAAATAATGGAAGTTTAATATTCTTATCATTAGCATTATAATATTATTTATTAGATTTATAAGTTTACAAATTTTATTCCTTGGGGCTGGGGATGTGGCTCAAGCGGTAGCGCGCTCGCCTGGCATGCGTGCAGCCCTGGTTCGATCCTCAGCACCACATACAGACAAAGATGTTGTGTCCGCCAAATACTAAAAAATAAATATTAAAATTCTCTCTCTCTCTCTTTCTCACTCTCTCTCTCACTCTTTCTTTAAAAAAAAAAAAAATAAACAAATTTTATTCCTAAAAATTTCAATTAAGAAGATAACCCAGAGGGCTGAGGCTGGGGCTCAGTGGCAGAGTGCTTGCCTAGCACGCAAGAAGCCCTGGGTTCGATCCCCAGCACCACATTAAAAAAAAAAAAAGATAACCCAGATGACTTGTATTTCTCTTTTTACTTAAATTGTTAGAAGAGAATATCCAGTATAACTGTGTCCTACTAAAAGAACACAAAAACTGAAAATTCAGTTAAACTTTTTCAAAATGATTAATCACAGCTTCTCTATAGATAGCAAATTCTCATGTGTTATCTTCAAATTCAATTTATGTAAAAATTTAAGAATACATTATCAGAGCTGGGTGTGGTGTCACACACCCCTAATCCCAGTGACTAGGGAGGCTGAGGCAGGAGGATCACAAGTTCAAGGCCAGACTCCGCAATTTAGCAAGGCCTGTCTCAAAATAAAAAAAGTAAACAGGGCTGTGTTAGGCAGTAGCTCAGTGGCAGAACTATTGCCTAGCACATGTGAGACCCTGAGTTCAGTTCCTCAATACCAAAATTTCCTTGATTTGAGGACTGACTTCAATAGAGAAAGACTTTTACCAGTTGGCCTTGGTAGAAATTCTAGGAGACTTTCAAATCTTTATTATGAATGTGCATATTCATTCCTTCCTTCTCCTGGGGGAGAAGTTTCAGGGTATCTTCTTCCATTTCACAGAGTCATGAGGCTCTATAAACCATTTAGCCCTCTTTCCTAGGATAATGCCCTAAAAGTCCAGGACATTGGTTCTGTAAAACTGCTAGAAGAAAAAGCTTACAAAGCTTTTAACAGTCACCTTTGTGCATGAGATCAAAAGCTCACATAATAAAAGCAAAAATAAATGCTTCAAACTAAAAAGTTTCTGCATAGCAAATAGTCATCAGAATAAAGAGACGCATGAATTTGGAGAAATGTTTGCAAACTGTATATCTGATAAGAGGTTAAAATTCAAAATACAAGAAACTCAAGCAACTCAACAGCATGAAAACAAATAGCCTAATTAAAAACTGGGCAAAGGACCTAAACATACATTTCTCAAAGGAAGACATATGAATGTATGAAGGGCCAGCAAGAAAATGAATAAGTGTTCTATATCAATCATCAGAGAAATGCAAATTTAAACTACAAGGAGATATCATGTCACACTTGTTAAAATGGCTACTATCAAAAAACAAAAGTTAACAGTTATTGGTAAAGATGTGGAGAAAAGGACCCCTTATACACTGTTGGTAAGAAGGTAAAGTGATACAGTCACAATGAAAGACAGTCTGGTACTTCCGCAATTAAAAATAGAACTAGCATATGACCCAGCAATTTCACTTCTATAAGTACATATCCAAAATAATTGAAATTAGGATCTTGGGGCTGGGATTGTGGCTAAGTGGTAGAGTACTCGCCTAGCATGCATGAGGTACTGGGTTCGATCCTCAGCACCACGTAGAAATAAAGATATAGTGTCCACCTAAAACTAAAAAAATAAATATTAAAAAAAAATTTTAAAAGAAAGAAATTAGGATCTTGACAATATATCTGTACTTCCATGTTCATTGTGGCATTATTCATAGTAGCCAAGATATGAAAACCCAAATGTCCATTGAAAGATGAATGAGTAAAGAAAACACAGCATATTCATACTATGAAATATTACTTGGTCTCAAAGAAGAAGGAAATCTTGCCATTTATGACAACATGGATGAACCTACAGGACACCATTTTATTTTATTTTTTTTATTTTTATGTGGTGCTGAGGATCGAACCCAGGGCCTTGCACATGCGAGATGAGCGCTCTACGGCTGAGCCATAACCCCAGCCCCCAGGACACCGTTTACTGAGATAAGTCAGGCACAGAAGAACAAATGCTGTAAAATTCTGCTTGTATGAGGTTTGTTAGCTTTCTGTCACTGTGACAAAATGCCTGAGATAATAAGCTTTTTTTAAATGTATTTTTTAGTTGTAGTTGGACACAATGCCTTTATTTTTTATTTATATGTGGTGCTGAGGATCAAATCCAGGGCCTCACATGTGCTAGGCAAGCGCTTTACCACTGAACTACAACCCCAGCCTCGGTAATAAACTTTTAAGGAGAAAATATTTTGGCTCATGGTTTCAGAGATTTCAGCCATGGTCAGTTGACCTTGTTGCTTTGGGCATATGGCAGCACAGTACATCATGGAAGGAGTACATGGGAGAGAATGTACTCATCCTCATGGTGGCTGGGATGAAAAAAGAGCGACCTGGTTCCTCATAGCTCCACTAAGGGCATATTTCTTCTACTAGATCTCACCTCCAAAATGTTCCACAACCTCCCAGTAGAAATATGGGTTGGGTACCAAGCCTTCAAACCATGCATCTCTCAGGGACAGTAATTAGGACCCAAAGTATAACATATGTTTTAAAAAATCAGATTTCTAGAAGCAGAGAAGAATAGAAGTTTCCAGGGATTGGGAGCAGGGTGAAAGGGAGAGTTGTTCAAGAGGTATAAAATTTTGGTCAGTTGGTGCAGTGGCGTATGCCTACAATCCCAGCAGCTTGGAAGGCTAAGGCAGGAAGATTGCAAATTCAAAGTTATCCTCAGCAAAAATGGAGGCACTAAGCAACTCAGTGAAACCTTGTCTCTAAATAAAATATAAAATAGGGCTGGGGATGTGACTCAGTGGTTGAGTGCCCCTGAGTTCAATCCCCAGTACCAAAAAAAATTTTTTTTTGGTCATGCAAGATGCATAAATTCTAGAGATCTGCTATGTAACATACTGTCCCTAGTTAAGAATACTGTCCTGTGCATTTAAAAAGAAAGTAAACCTCACATTAAGTGTTTTCACAAAATAAAAAGAGGCACAAGGAAACTTTTCGAGGTGGTGAACTGTGTCTATCACCTCAACTGTGGTGATGGTTTCATGGGTGCAAGGATCTGTCCAACCTCATCAAATTATATACAATAAATATGTGTAGTTTTTATATAATAATTGTGTCTCAATAGTTGTTTTAATTACATTGATTTCAGATTTTCTTTTGTTCTAAAATGATAACAATTAATTTTTGAGCCACTACACTTTTCATTAGTCAGAAAATATGAATATATATGTAGAAAAAATTTTGACCAAAAGGGATTGTCAGGAAAGGCTGACTCAACAGCACTATGACTTCACATACTACTTACCAGAATAGATTTGAACCTTAATCTTCTAATCTACCTGAGTCATTCAATTTTGTGTTGCTTTGCAGGCACTTATAGCTCATTTGTGAAGGTCATTGTTTCTCATGCTTCTTGTGTGATTCTCCCAGCTGATTTATTATCTGTTCCACTGGTATTTCACAACATTTGCAAATTTTATTTAAAACTCCCTCAAGTTGAAGAGATAAAGCTATGGTGTGTCTTCTTAAATGTTTCAGTATGTTTAAGTTTCAGATATCAGTCTCTACCAGGCTCTTATAGAGGCAGTATTATTTATGTCCTTTTTTCATTTTAATGTGGCCACTTTTATAGTTCCCCTACATCAGGTAAATGAAAGGAAATTGGCAAAGAAAATTCCATATAATTCATAAGCAACAATTGACAACCCCATTTATTATATACTTACCATCAAGATGACTTAGTGAAATTTCACTAAGTCTAAGTGAAATTTTGCAGGGCTGAGGTTGTATCTCAGTGGCAGAGCATTTGCCTAGCATGCACAAGGCCCTGCATTAGATCCCCAGCACTACAACAACAACAAAACAGTTTTTATGATGCAAAGGTAACATACAGAGTACAGAAAATTAAGGGAATTATGAAGAAGCACCATCCTATGATTTAATATAAGTAGAAGCAATAAAATCTTAATTGTAATAGTGGCTCCCACTGACCTTGGACAAATCACTTAATTCATTTGCCATCTATTAGGTCTCCTCTTTGAAAGAGTTATAATTAATACTCACATGTTTCTATGTTGCAAGAATTACCCAATTTTGAAGTTGTAAAGCAATGAGGAAATTCAAACTCAGCTGTGAAAATTATTAACATGTGATATCATATCAATGTGACAGAAAACTGTTTATATTTTCCTGTCTTATTTGTTTTTATTTTGATCACTGTCTGAGAACACCTAACCATACAGCTGCCTAAAGAAAATAGGATATGGGAAAGCACATCTGACTATCCATTTTTGAGACTTCTCCCTAAAAACATGTGGTTTCTTCCTCTGGAATACATTAATCACACAATACCTGCTCTCTAGAAAATGGAAATTAAAATATGCCTTCTAACTTTCATAACTGTTAGGAAAATATATTTCCCTTGGATAGTATTAAGAAATATTTCCTTCAAAGTACATTTCACTTTTAAACTCCCTAAAGGCAGAAACTGTATTTATATATCTTGGATGCCCCCATGGTAACCAGTACACTAACACAAAATATGGAGCTCCATAAATATTTGTTCTGTGCTTAGAGCTAGGAATGGAAGATAAAAAGACAAGATTCCTACTCTCAAGGAATGACTCCTTATTAAACTATCTTAGATAACTAACACAATGTGCTACAATAAAGGTATTGCAACACACATAAGAGCAGAGTAAGGGAGAGATTATCAAGGAATCATTTGAAGGCAACATTAGACTCAAGGACAAATTAGAATTCACCATAAGCCAAGGCTTCAAATAGGTGGAGGGAACAAGATAAAGAGGACATGATATGTATAAGATTCAATGAGTAAAACAAAGCATAGAGTACAGAGAAGGTGGCAGATATGGTGGAAGATGGGATTGAAAACATAAACTGGGGCAGATGGCAAAGGCCTCATATTCTATACCAAAGAATTTGGATTTTATTCTCTAAAAAATGGGCCTCCAAAGTAGGGTGCCCTCATCCAAGAACATCTGCAAAATGATCCCAGGAAAAATCAGAACTTGTGTTTATTTCTATATTTTAATTTTGATTACCTTAGGGTGTGTGTGCATATAAAGAAATAAACACATGTTGGGTGTATCTTAAAATTTTTACTGATGGAACTGAAATCAATTTCCATGCATGTATGAGTTTGTCAGGATGAATCCAACCACTCCATATAACTACTAAGCTCTAAAATAAAATAAAAAACAAACTTTTATTGATGGGAGAAACAACCATAAAATTTGAATACCTAAACAATGAACCACTACATTAAAGAAATTTTTAAAAGAGACAATAGTACCCTACCCACATTACTAAGAGAGCATTTTCACAGGAAAAAGTATTGCAAAATGAATATACTAGAGTGGAGGGAAATCTTAGACTTACTGGAAAGTTACTTATCAAGATATCTTTTAAAAATATTTTTAACATTCCACCTTAAATAATTACATTAGGTCATTGTTTTAGTTAAGCTGACATGTGTGGTACTTAAAGTTTTAGTGTGTCTCTTTTGCATAAATCTATTTTCTGAGTAAATATTCTGAGGATTTTGTTTTCTTTTATTAACACTTCCATAAAAGTTGCAATATCTGGTGCAGTGGCACCTGCCTGCAATTCCAGAAACTAGGTAACCTAAGGCAGGAGGATTTCAAGTTTGAGGCTAGTCTCAGCAATTTGGCAAGGTCCTGTCTCAAAATTTAAAAGTAAAAATGGGCAGGAAAGTGAAATTATGGCATTTGCTAGTAAATGGATGAAACTGGAGATTATCATTTTAAAGGAAAAGCTGGGATTAAAAAAAAAAAAATTTTTTTCTTTCTTTCTTTTTTTTTTTTTTTGGTGGTGCTAGGGATTGAATCCAGGCTTTGTACATGTGAGACGAGCACTCTACCAACTGAGCTACATCCCTAGCACAAAAGGAATGATTTTTATAAGACAACATTGGTCATCAAAACATTCCTTTACCAACTTTATCACTTCTAAATTAATGGTTAGAGTATTTGTCCTCCATTCAACTTTCTACTCCCCATATGTTCCTGTTTACTTGAAATTCTCATATTAGGCTATCCAAGGCCAACATGATGAGATCCTGTGAAATATAACAAGCACAGTGAAAGGAGAACCAGGGCTGGGGTTGTGGCTCAGAGGTAGAGCACTCGCCTACCATGCATGAGGCACTGGGTTCGATCCTCAGCACCACATAAAAATAAAATAAAGATATTGTGTCCATATATATATATACATATATATATATATATATATATATATATATATATATATATATAAAAGGAGAACCAGTGTTAGGAACTGCTCAGGTACAAAAATGAATAATATTTGGTCCCAGCTCCTAGGCAACCTACAGTCATAAAAGGGAACTCAACAGTTATATAACCAACCACCAACTCCATACTTCCACATGTAATATAGTATGTGTCTTAAAAGAAATACAATGAAAATCAAATAGGTGTTCCTTAGATGTGTAAGCTAATTTTTTAAAGCAAATTTGGCCAAAATAAAATGCTAACTGCTAATTTATTGAGACTTACTACCCACCAGGTACTGTAATTTACATGCATCATCTTATTTAAATATTTAATCCTTAAAATAACCCTTGAGCTTTATATCACATTATTTTTTTTTCTTTCATAAATCATTTTATTATTATAATTGCTATTTTACTTAAAATTTTTGGCAACATTAATAAAATAATAAATTCCATCTGCAAGAACAAGCAAGCAAAATAGACAAGGAAATTCATACAATAATAATAATAAAATAGTAATCTGGACAGATATTAAATATATTTGTAAACAAAACAAAGTGACATTGCCTTAAAAAATATAAAGCTATCAATATAAAAACTGAGAAAGCTCCCTTTGACTCAATTCACTATATTAATTTTCTTTTGGTTGCAGGCACAGAAATTGACTCAAGCTAGCTCAATTCTAAAAGAGAAGCAAAGCCCTTAATGATTCCTTCCAGCTTTTTTGTGAAAATCTAGGAAATTTAACTAGATTAGAGAGGGAAGAAAATAGTGGGGGAGGGAGGTAAAGTGTATATCACATTATTTTAAAGAGGAAACTGAAGAAAGCAGGTAGAGACTTTTGAATTAGGTACCCTGCCCAAAAGATGTTCCTTTCCCAATGAAGAACAGAATTTGGAGGGTAGAGAAGAGGCAGGGAGAATAAGCTCCCACACAGTATCCATCTGTGTTGTCCAGTATGGCAGCCTGAGCCACAGTGGGGCTACTGAGTACATGGAATGTTGCTGGTCCTAATGGAGATGTGCTGTAAGTATAAAACATTCACGGGGTTTCAAAGATTTAATACCAAAAAAGAGCATTTTTCAATAAGTTTATATTGGTTAGATGTTGAATTGATAATTTTTGGATATAATGGATTAAACAGTGTAGGTTATTAAATTAATGTCACTTTTTTTGTTTTTATACTTTTTAATGTGGCTACTAGAAATTTTTAAATTACATATGTGGTTTGCATTATACTTTACTGAATAGTGGTTGTCTAGAGTACTAGCAAAGGAAGGAATTACCAATCAAAAAATAAATAATATTAACATAACAACAATCTTATATGGTGATATGAAATCAGGAAGTAAATGCCAGATTTTAAGGAAGAAAAAGATGTCATCTTATACTTTTTAAAAACTCCTCTTGGGAGCTGGGGTTGTGGCTTGCTTGCCTAGCACACATGAGGCACTGGGTTCGATTCTCAGCACCACATAAAAATAAAATAATGGTATTGTGTCCACCTATAACTAAAATAAATAAATAAACATTAAAAAATAAAAACTCCTCTTGGGATAATCATTTTTTTTTAAAAATGCAATAACAAAAGTATCTTCTCTGGGCCTAAAATCATGACACCTCAGTAGAAAGAAGAAAACCCAGTTCCTAGATCTTGATTTCTAATATCATTCTCCTTGGAGAAATGGCAAGAGCAAAGAACATACAAGTGAACCTGGAACATTTCATTGTACCAGAAAGTGAGATATTGCTCAGAAAACATTACAAGGGGAGCATTTAAAAGAAACACTAAAAGAGAGGGGCCAATAGAAAAAGCTCCCAGTTGCCAAAACTGAAACAAGTTGATTTACAAAATAAAAGAACATAGTGGCAAATTACAATCCAAAGTATAAAATAATAAGAACTCTGTTAGTATAAATGACTGAATAAGTAAATAAATAGGGGGGAATAGCCAAATCTCACATACAAAATAATTTTGCCTCTGAAAGTGGTAGAGCATAACTGCCCCCCACACACACTTTAAGTGTAGGCAGTACATACTGACTTCCCTCCAAAGAGAAAGGTTATGCAAAGGGGTGGGGGGGTTAAAACAGTAATTTTGTGGTGGAAAAACCTGACGAACACTAAGTCAAGCATGTAATGAAGCTTAACATCGTCAGCGATAATTATCAGTGATAAATTGTGCTGCCAGCACATTCCCTTGAAATTATAGGATGAGAATGGCACTTTGCCTCTCTGGTCTTTCTCTAAACAATCCCATATCCACAGTTTAATTATAAGAAACTAAAATTGAGAGACTTTCTATAAAGCTTACCAGTACTCTACAAAACTGTCAAGGTCAGCAAAAACAAGGAAAATCTGAGAAACTGTCACAGCTAAAAGAAGCCTAAGGAGACACAATGACTATATGTAACAGCAGCCTACTTGGGATCCTGGAAGGGGGGGGGACGTAAAATCTAAAGAAATCTAAAAAAAAGTATGAACTTCAGTTAATTATATATATCAATATTGGTTCATTAGTTGTTATAAATATATCATACTAACATACTTACATAAGATCTTGACAACAGGTCAAATTAGGTAAAAGATGGAGAACTCACTGCTATCTTCACAACTTTTCAGTAAGCTTAGGTAGTAACTTATTTTTTAAAATAAAAGGTATATTAAAAAGAAGGAGGAAGAGGACGAGGAGGAGGAGGAGGAAAGAAAGAAAAAAAGCAAGGCCCTCCTCTAGTTTAAAACCTTTCAAGACTATTAGAATCTATTCCCTGGCCCAAAATCTTTACAACCTTGCTATTGACCTGGAAGCTTGTTAGCAATATGAAATCTCAGGCCCATCCCAGATATACTGGGGTTCTCAGAGAAACAGAACCAATAAGAGAGAGAAAAAGAGAAGATATGTATAAAGTAGAGACTCACCCAGCATAGGCCTGGAGGATCTATACCCAGAGAGAAATTGTACAGAAGCCTGGAGGTTCAAGGAGACTGATGGTGCAGATGAAATCTGAAGAGAGGGCCAAACCTTGTAGAGCAGGCCTGTAGCCCCAGCTAGTCCAGAACATGAGGCAGGAGGATCACATCTTGAAGGCCAGCCTCAGCAACTTAATGAGACCCTAATTCAAAATAAAAAAATAAGGACTGGAGATGTAGCTAGAGACCCCCTGGGTTCAATCCCCAATACCATAAAAAAAAAAAAAGAAAGAAATATGAAATAGTCTTCTGGAGGATTTCCTTTGCTTGGGGTAGGGAGACAGAGAGTGACACTGTTCTAGTTAGCCTTCAACTGATTGAGGCCCACCCACATTATGGAGGGCAACAAGTTTCACCAATTTAAATGTTAACTTCATCCAAAAACAGCCCCCAATTTGACACATAAAATAAACATCACACCAGACCTGCTGAATCTGAAGCTATATTAAAAGGATCCACCAAGTGATTATATGCATACTCAAATAAGAGTGTCATCTCAACAACCCAATTTGAAATCTACGTGGTTATTTCTGTCACTCAGAAATAAGGTCTAATTTGTTATCCTAACTTGAAAACTGGCCTAGAATTTACTAATCTGGAAATTAGGGATGCCTTCAAAAATCCTCACCCTCTTCTCTGGATAAAGGAGCTTCGTCTTTGTTCCCATGTAGACCTCACCAATCCTTTCCCCTCGTTTACTGAATTATTGGTTTGTGAGTCTTCCGGATTTGCCCTGAACACTTCGAGGGCATTGACACATCTTATTTTCCCGTCTATCTCCACAAAGATAGTCTCTATTACCCAGGAAAATTGTTGAACTGAAGCCTATGGCTAGAACAGCGGCTCCAGGTCTGTCCAGCCTAGGCAAGCATTTTCCTAGTTTCCTCTTTCCTAGTTTCCTCTTACTGTTGAGTCAGTAACTACAACAATCTCTCTGAATTAGAAGTGCGAAGAAAAAACACACGCAGAGAGATGCATCAGAAGAGTTGATACCTTGAACCATATGAAATTGTTTATATTGGGTTATTTTTTCTATAAAATCGGCAGTCTCTTGGCACACGCAGGTAATCCCTGGCGGCCCTGTCCTGGGAGGGTGAAGCAGAAGGCTCAAAAGTTCAAAGCCAGCCTCAGCGATTTAACAAGATCCTCTCAAAACAAAACATTAAAAAGGGGCTGGGGATGTGGGGATGTGCCTCATTAGTTAAGAGCCCCTGGGTTCAACCCCTGGTACTTCACCCGAGCCCCCCCCCCCAAAAAAAAAAAAAAAAAACCTGGCAACCCTATTGAACTTTAATATATTTCCATTTGCTGCTTCGTCACCTCAAAAGCAATTTAGGGACCGTATGCTGTCACGGGGTAGACAGTACAAAGGTTGCCAACTGTCATGACAACTGTACACACCACCTCGACTTAAGTCCTCCCCTTAATTAGGCACGCTTAAAGTCCCCGCAGGCGACTGCAGATTTCCACTTATCCTCGCTCTGGAAGGGCCGCACGGGAGCTTTACGGGAGGTCTCCTGTAGGGACACGTTCTCAACAGCACTGGCCACCTAGCACGCGCAAAGCCGTAGGAGCTGTGCATCTCTAAACCGACCTCCTCCCCCACCCCGGCGGAAGTCCCGGAACTCAGCCTTCCCCGCCCAACCTACGCCAGGGTTGCCCAAACCTAAGATGGCGACAGGAAGGAACCGGCGCGGCTGCCTCTGGGCGGGGCAGCGGTGACACTACGTGGCCAGGAGGTGGTGCCAGGATGGGGGCGGTACCAGAGTCCACGCCACCGCCCCGGCCCGCCCAGCCACCGCAGCCGGGGGCTTCGGCTGTCGGGTTGCAGAGCTCCTCTCCTCAGAGCAGCCAGCTCCCTGTAGGCATCATGAGGTCCTCGGTTCGAGGTCCGGTGGTGAACGATGGCGAGGACAGCACCGACAGCACCCCGCTCCTTCAGGGCGCCCGGCAGGCCGAAGCCGGTGAGCAGCCGGGTCGTCTACGGGCTCTAGGCCCGCAACATTCCCGGGGCGGGCGGTGGTACTGGGGCAGAAGTGGCCAAGGGTACTGGCACCCCCGCCGTCTGGTCCAGAGTTGACAGGCGCCGAGGGGACATGAAGAGAGAAAGCCCATTCAGGCCCCTCTTAGCCCCGCCTGTCCCAGTGCCCGGAAGCCTCTCCGACGCCCGAGGGTCTGACGGGCTGGCGGGAACGGCTGTGCCGGGCTCGAGCTTGGCCTCCGCTAGTGCCTCTCGGCGGGGCTGGAGCGGGGAGCGGCTCTGCGCGGCAGGTGCTTGAGCTGCTGACTGTTTTCAGTAGTGCAGAGCCGGGAACCCGGTGAAAAACCCAACTTGGGGAGCGCCTTCAAATCAATGGGCAAGGGCCAGACGGAGGGTGAACTGAGGGCCCTGGGGTTTCATCCCCGGCACAAAAAGAAGAAAGGGCGAAGTGGGGGAGAAACTTGCAAATCGGTGAGCAAATGGCCAGGCTGATTCGTCTCCTGCCTTGTGACCTCCTGGTTTCCACAGCTGCGTATCAGCCTGCAAGTTGGGCAGGGAGAGGAGACAAAAGGATAGGAGATATAATATTTCTGAGTATGCAGAGAGCAAGTGTTGCATAATCCAACAAAAATATCTTGATATTGTGCTGTAAGAGACTAAAAATATTGCAGACATTTCAATTTTCTTCCCTTCTTGCAGTCTACAATTTAAGTTAGGAAACAGTTTGGTTGTCCTCAAGATAAGCTATCTACAGAGCTGTAAGATAATTTGCCAGAGATCTTGCAACAAATCGAAAAGGAGGTATTTCAAAAAGCATGGTCTCTGAATTTAGGAAAATAGCAATATTTTGCTATTTTCCACTTTTATAATGTAGCTTCTTAAGAAGTAATGAAAACTAAAAAAAAGATAAGTTTGCATGCGTTCTGTAGTTTCAAAGATTCAAAGTATTAGAGTAGAATTGGAAATCTGACTTTTGTTGACCAAGCATATTGTTCTTTTTATTTGTTTTTAACATTACCAGATGGTGGCAGTAGAGGTGGCAACATTGTAGCTCCGTCCTGCATCTTGGAGCTTATTTTAGTCAATGCTAAGTGTAAATAACTGTACCAAAGTAGTATTTTACCTGAAAGTTGTATTTAATTCCATAAACTGATCTTTTCCCTTGGCTTATAACATTATAATTATATAATCTTCCTCTATAAAATAATCTCATAGAAATGCAGAAACAAATGACTATTTAATATACTACTGTATTCTGCTGTAATTGGAATATATGTGTGTATGTACATACATATATACATATATGAAAATTTAGCTCAAATGTCAACCATCTTTATTATTCAGGAAAATGCAAATTCAAACCTCAATGCTTAATAAAATAGATAAAATTCAAAGGTTGGGAGCCTGGCACAGTGTTGCAAGCCTGTAGTCCCAGCAGTGAGGACAGGATGATTGCAGGTATGAGGCCAGCCTGGGTTATTTAGTGAGAACCTGTTTCAAAAAATAAGCAGTACTAGCTAGGTGCAGTGGCACAGGCCTGTAATCCTAGCAGCTTGGGAGGCTGAGACAGGAGGATGGAGAGACAGGAGGATTGAGAGTTCAAAGCCAGCCTCAGCAAAAGCAAGGCACTAAGCAACTCAGTGAAACCCTGTCTCTAAATAAAATACAAAATAGGGTTAGGGATGTGGCTCAGTGGTTGAGTGCCCCTGATTTCAATCTCCAGTACTCCCCCCCCCAAAAAAAATTAAGCAGTATTGGGAATATAGCTCAGTGGTAGAGTACCCCTAAATTCAATCCCTAGGTAGATAGAGAGATAGGAATACCAGATATTGGCAGAGATGTGGAATAACTAGAACTCTTGCACATTCCTAGTAACTGTGTAAAATAGTACAACTACTTTGGGAAATCTTAAATTTTTATATTACCACATGACCACATAATGTATATACCTGTGATATATGTACATTTTTATTCAAAAAATAGTCAAAAACTGGAAATAGATGAGTTTAGTGGATGAATATACAAACTATGTACGAAAAGGGACAAAATATTGGTGTATGTAACATATGGGTAAATCTCAAAAACATGCTGAGCAAAATAAACCACCATATTAATATATGATCCCATCAATATGAAGTTCTAGGACTAGCAAAGGTAATATATAAAGCAGATTAGTGGTTGGCTAGAGACTCAGGCAGAAGAAAATTGACTTCAGAGAGGCATTAAGGTACTTTTTGAGGTAATAAAGTTCTACATCTTGATCTTAATTGGGTTGGACAGATGTATACATTTATCACATAAATTAGACTTTGATAAAACTGATCAGAAAAAGATTAGCTCCTGTTGTCACTTTTCAGAACATCCCTCACTTGACTCATAGGTTGAATATATAGTTCTTAATGTATATACGCTCTGTTCTTCCTGACTTCAGGTGACTCCCTTCATTACACCATTTCCATTTTTATTTCTATTTTTTTTTTTAACTTACCCTCTGGAAAACACATGAAGTAGAAGTAGTAGCAACACACACAAAGTATTACTTAGTCATAAAAAAGAATCACTTTATGATGTTTGCCAGCAAATGGATGGATGTGGAGACTATCATGCTAAGTGAATAAGCCAATCCCCAAAATCCAAACACCAAATATTCTGATATTCCGATGCTAACACACAACAGGGGTGGGGGCAGGGAAGAATAGAAATTCAGTGAATTAGGCAAAGAGGAACAAAGGGATGGGAATAGGAAAGACAGAATGAATTAGATATAACTTTCTTATGTTCATATATGAATACACCACCAGTGGAACTCCATGTCATGTACAATCACAAGAATGGGATCCTAATTAGAATAAGTTATAATCCATGTATGTATAATATGTCAAAATACACTCTATATTCACATATATCTAAAAAGAACAAGGAAAAAATAATAGCAACACATTATTTTTGCTATTTAAAATATGATAAAGGGCCAGGAGTGGTTTGGAATACCTGTAATCCAAGCTACTTGGGAGGCTGAAGGAGGAGGATTCCAAGTTTGAGGCCAGCCTTGAAAACTTAGTGAGACACTGTTTCAAAATAAAAATAAAAATGCTGGAGAGGTAGTTTGGGGTAAAGTGTCCCTAGGTTCAATTCCAAGTACTGGGGGGGAAAAAAAAAAAAAAAAAAAAAATATATATATATATATATATATATATATATATATGTATGTATATACATATATATATACACACACACACATATGTGATTTAAAATAATATATATGATAAAGGTTTTATAGAGGTGTCCTATATAGTTAGACCTACGATGGTTGCATCTGTACTGAACATGTATAGACTTTTTTCCCTGTCATCATTCCCTATGCAATACCATATAACAACTATTTGCATTTTGTGCAATCTAGAAATTATTTTAAATTCTACGAGAGGATGCGTGTAGTTATCTGCAAGATCACCATCTTTTATAAATGACTTGAGCATCTGCAGAGTTTGGTACCCTTTGGGATTTTGGAGCCAATCCCCTATGGATGCCAAAGGACCCTGCGTTTTTTTGTTTTGCTCCTGGCACAAGCGCCCTCCCCACTGTGAAATCTTTCTCCAAATAAATACTAAGACATCCTTAAATTTTTTACTAGCCTCTCTTACCAATAGTACCTCTTTATTCATCAGAACCCTGGCTTTAGCTAGCACATTGGCACACACTTATAGTCCTAGCTATTTTGGAGACTGAGATGAACCTGGACAACATTGAGAACCCCATCTCAGGGCCAGACTGTGGCTCAGTGGTAGAATGCTCACCTAGCACGTGGGAGGCCCTGGGTTCAATCCCTGGCACCACAAGGAAAGAAAATGAAGTCCTAGTGATAACCCCATCTCAAAAAAGAAGTAGAAGCCTGGCTTTTAGGGGATCTACCATCTGTTCCCCACTGATCTTTCAAGAGGTGGTTTTTTTTCATGTTCATACTAATTGATAGAGTTGAGGACTCCTTGTTCCACAATGATGCTTCCAGACAATTACCCCCAACCCCAATGCTTTGGGGCTAAACCACCTTTCCATTATATCGATGCTATCATCTACCCTCCTGCCACATTTTGCTTCATTCACCACAGACTTTGCCACCTGACTCTCATCCATCTCCACACTCTATAGTTTCTGCCATTATCCTTATTGACTTCCTATCCAACTCCATGTCCCTCAGTTCTCTGTGCTCCTGTATGTCTTATGACTTTTTCCCTCCTCTGGTCATCTTATACCATGTCATCTCCCACAACTACTTTGACCACAGCTAGACATCCTTCCTACTTGCCTGTGTAACCACCCTACTTTGACTACTGTCTAATTTCCTCTGGACCTTCTTTTTCTTTTTTCTTTTTTTTTTTTTTTTTTTTTTTGAGACAGGGTCACACTAAGTTACTAAGGCTAGCCTTGAAGTTGTGATCCTCCTCCCTCAGCCTCCCCAGTGACATTCTTTTTTTTTTTAATGGTAAAGTTCACCCATATAGGGGCTGAGGTTGTAGTGAGTGGTAGAGCACTTGCGTAGCATGTGTGAGACACTGAGTTCGATCCTCAATACCATATAAAAAATAAATAAATGTATTGTGTCCATCTATAACAAAAAAAATGTTTTAAAGTTCACACATATGCCCATATACAATAAGAAGAGAAGTGTATAATGAACCCCCACATAACCAATACTTCATGACCAATCTTGTTTCACTTATTTTTAACTTCATACATGATTTTTTTGAAGCAAATTCCAGATATCATGTCATTTTAAGAGTAAACATTTCCATATATATCCCTAAAAGATGATACTTTTTAACATAATTTCAGTATCATTATCACAATAAATAAAAATAATTCCTACTCAGTGCTCATATTTGTCATAATTTTGTAGTTTATTCAAATCAAGATCCTAATAATGTCCATCCCTTCCAAATGATTGAAATGTTTCTTATATCTTTTTCATCCTTAGGTGTTCCTTGCCCCATTTCTTTCTTGCAGTTTATATCCCTGTGTGATCATTTAACATATTCTTTTGCACTCCGCATGTTTACTATAAATTGGTAATTAGTGGATATAGAGATTTGATCAGATTATGACTTCTGTCTGCCTTATCTACTGTCAAAAGGTCTTCATAGGTAGAATTGTGTACTACTATCAGGAGACTCCACTCCACTTTTCAGCCACAAAAAAAACATCTGTATGCTAGTTCTAACAGATGATGGTCTAGGTACTGGAGATGAACAAAACAGAGCAAAAGTTCCTGCCCTCACAGAAATGTTATACTCCTAAACTATTAGCCTTCTCCATTTTACCTTCTTTTGGAGTTAGAATCATGTTCCGACATTTTATTTTCTTGCCAGTACTCTAAACTCTCTTGTCCTCTGCTTAGTCATCACATCTGAGTGCCAACTGTCTGCTCTCTTAGCATCTACTCCTGAGGACAGACATGCAATGCTTAAAGTTACATACTAGGGCAGATTGCTTTTACCAGTTCTGTATAAGAGTCCATCCATTGGGCAGTCCTGTCTGTTCATCTCTTATCCCACAAATCCTAATTTCTCACAAATGATTCCTAACATATGACTTCAATTTCTAATATCTAGAAAAACAATATTATCAACAATTCATTTACCAGAGGGATACTATGTACTAAGCAGTACCCTAAGTGTTTTATACATACTACTTCAGCCAATTGTTATATTAACCCTAATACATACGAAACAGTCTTGTGCCAAGCACATAGTAAGTTCTCAATAAATATTAGTTATTACATTATTAAACTCAATACCTGCTATCATCCCCCTCAATAGTATTAGTGTTCTCTCTCTCTCTCTCTCTCTCTCTCTCTCTCTCTCTCTCTCTCTCTCTCTCATACTGGGAATTGAACCTAGAGTGCTTTACCATGAAGCTGTATCCCCAGCCCTTTTGAGACAGGGTCTTACTAGTTTAGGGGCCTTGCTAAATTGCTGAGGCTAGCCTCAAAATTGCAATTCTGCCTCCGCCTCCCAATTTGCTGGAATTATAGACGTGCATCACCATAACTGGTTACAGACGTGCATCACCATAACTGATGTTAGTTCTTAGAGTTGCTACAGTCCCTTGTCCAGTAGCCTCAGATCATTTAGAATTTCCTATTCTCCCTGTGCTTGCCTTTCTCATTTCCATACTTCTGAGAATGTTGCTGCCTTTGGGTTGCTCTCTCTCCTCTGGTTCATTAAGGAAGACTCAGTCAAATATTGTTTCTTTGAATGACCTTCCCTGACCAGCCCCGACCCCAGGCAGACAGATGGGCCTCCTTTTCCCTTGTTACACTTATGTGCATAGCACTTTATTTTATTTGTATAACTTTCTCTGAGGCAAAAAAAGAAAGAACTCACTTTTACTGAGGATATACTATAATGGTGGTTTTTCATATAATCCTCATGTACTCCAGTGAGGTGAATGTTGGTCTCTTCATTTTAGAGCTGAGAAACCTGAGAATTAAAACTATTAATAACTTCTACCAAACCACTCAGCCAGTGAAAATCAGAACTGAAATTCATTCCCAGGTCTGCTTCATTCTAAATTAACCTATGTTCTTTCCCTTACACCCACTCTACATTCCTAAGTTTAAAGCACATTTTAGAAGCTCATGTTTATTTTGATGGTTTCTTTGTTCGTTATGCAAGCATTATTTTGCTTTGAACTTGATTTCAGTGTGGTCGTTGCTCCATGGATGTCCTTTTTCATGCAGCCTTTCTTCTGTTGGATCAACTTCAGAGGTTATCTAAATTCATTGGCATGTTTTGTCCTACCACTATATTTTCTTTTTGTTTTGACTAAATAGATTTATAATCACAACAATTTTTATAAAGCAACCATGTAGTTTTAATTCCTAAAAATTTCATAGTTATATATTTTGTGGCATCTTTGTAGGCTCTATTTTTCTGACTAGCCCCAAAATATAAAGTTGCCTGACCCATAACTTTTAGATCAGATTTTGAGTCAGTATTATGGTTTAGATATGAGGTATCCCCTAAAAGCTCTTTCGTGAGACAATGCAAGAAGGTTCAGAGGTAAAATGATCAGATTATGAAAGGTGTGATCTAATTGTTGGATTAACCCAACAGATATGGATTAACTGAGTAGTAACAGTAAACTGATGGGGTATAGCTGAAGGAAGTAGGTCACAGAAGGTATGCCTTTGGAGTTTATATTTTATCCCTGGTAATCAGGGCTCAATCTCTTTGCTTCATGGTTGCCATGTTAAGAGCTGCTTTCCCTTCACTTACTCTCATCATGATGTTCTGCCTTACTTCAGGCATTGAGCTATGAAGTCAGCCAACTGTGGACTGAACCTCTGAAACTGTGAGCCAAAATAAACTTTTCCTCCTTTAAATTATTCTTATCAGGTTTTGGTCACAGTGACCAAAGGATAACTAAAACAGTAATGCCACTAGTCATTTAAAATCACTTTACTCACCTTTCTTTCACTTCCCAAGCTTCTACCCCTAAAACTTCCTCACATGATAAGGAAAATCATAGTCCAAATCAAACATCACTTGAGGAAAAACTAATGACAAACAGTAAAATAAGGTAACAGCAAATAAGGATAGAACAAAATAATGACATTACAAGCAAGAGTAGCATAAAATAAAGTTGTTTAGAGTAAGAATTCCTGATAAATTCATTCTTCCCTTTTACTTTCTCCCACATCTAGCATTTTGGCAAGACTTTAACCACACCTCAGATCTGCCCATTTCTCTACATTGCCTCAGCTTTCATCACAGGTTAAGCTGTCCTCATCTCAACCTGGAAAGCTGCAATAACAGTCCCTGAGTCTACATCCCCCACACCCATTCACATTTCTTCCCTTAACAATCTTCACACAGCAGCCAGATAAGCTCTTAAACCAAAACTCACATCCTGTCATTCTGCTGATGTAATGAACTTTTAAAATAGAGACCATGATGAAACAGACATAGCACATGAATCCAGATTTTTCTTGCTCAAAATTATTTAAAGTAATGTGTTTTTATTGCCCATATTTGATGAGATCACAATTCTTCCATCCAGACTTTCATGTAATATTGCCCAACAAAGTGATGATAAAGTATTCTGTTATAGAATATAACTGACAGCATCCAAACTGTCCTTAACTGGAAAGGTACCACTTGATTGGAACAGAGAGCAAATTTGTATAAATTCATGTAACAGTGACAGCATAAATTGAGCCTTAGAAACGTAGTTCTCACAGATCTAGATCTAACTATGGTAGTAGCACTATAATTCTAATAGCTATACCCCTAAAAAAAGGATTTAAGAGTATCAAACGACAAGTTTTCTGTTAACTTGAACAAAGAAAAAAATTGGTCATAGTTAAGTGTATGAAGGCTTATAGAAAAGTGAGTGGAATCATAATGTATTAATATATACCCACCCACGTAGGGATGGGAATGTAGTTCAGTTATAGAGTGCTTGTCTAGCAAGCATGAGACCCTACATTCAATTCCCAGTACCTATCTAGTTGTATAATTGTGCCATATTCATTAATGTTTCAGTCTGAAACAATCATTCTGAATCAATACCAAGACCTTTATACAATATATTTTTATATGAGGTCAGGTCAATGAAAACAAGAGGATTCCTGAGTAAGGGGAAAACATACATACACACACACACACACACACACACACACACAGATGTTAATGCATCAATACCAAATAAAAGAACACATTTTCATATATACATATATAATTTAATTTGTATAGCCTAATGAAATCAGTGTTTATATCTTTGTTGCTGGAGATCAAACCCAGAATCTTATGCATGCTAGACACATGTTATACCACTGAGCTACATTCCCAGCCCAGGATTTTTGTTTTTTAAGTGGCAGAATCTCATTATATTATCTCATTATTGCCCTAAACTCCTGAGCTCAAGTATGCCTCCTGTATCAGCCTCCTAGGTAGCTGGGACAACAGATGCACACCACCACACCCAGCTTTTAAACAGGTATTTATCTAAACACTCAACATTTACCAACTTAAAGATGTAAGACCATAAATTAGCCAGTTTCTCCTTGTCGCTAAGAGGTAGAACACCCTTATTAGTTTCCTGTATTTTCTCTCCAATTCTGCAACTCATTAAATGAAGAAAAAGGAACTCTACAATTAGAGTAAAGATTAGGTCAAACTCCTCCTCTCACATGATCCTTCTTTCATTGGTTCCTTCAACTTACTCTGCTGTCTTGTATATTTACTTACTTCCCTTTCTACTTTGGGCCCTTTAAGCATAATACCTATTGAGTCATAGATGCTACAACTGTAAAAGATTCTGCAAGTTTGTTTCTGGATTCTTAAGTACCTTTAGTTTAGGAGAGCCTTAAGTATACTAATCATGGCTTCTGATTTAAATCCAGCTTCTGAGGATATTCTCCCAGGTAAGAAATTGATCAAGAGGGGTTCTGTGCCTATACAATAATTTTTTTTCTGTGCTGCATTTAAGTGAAATGGCTACTAACCCAGTAGCTTTTATGTGATATCAAAGTATTCAAGTACTTATTGACCCTGTTTGAGATACTTTTTTAGGAATTATGATGCCATTAAATAACTTTACCTATTTTTTCTCATGCCAGTCTTTGCCAGCTGACTGGGATTAGGGGTTCAGTTTAACTGTAGAACAGATTTTTCTAGGCAAAATTGATAAAGCTTTCACCTCCGTATTTCAATGAGCTCTTACAGGTCAGACTCTCACATGTTAAATTTCTTTCAAACAAGGGGAACAAACTCCCTCTGATAGATCTTCTTAGATATGTTTGAACTGAGGTTATTATTAGAAAATATTGATGATTATTAATCTCTGGGGACTTCTAAAAAATAACCGTTTTCATGATTTAGGCAACAGTATCTAATTTACCCTTTTAATTAGTTTTCTCCGGATCTGTATTTCAGCTCCAGCATGCTGCTCTGCTCGTTACAACTTAGCAATGTTGGCCTTCTTTGGTTTCTTCGTTCTCTATGCATTACGTGTGAATCTGAGTGTTGCATTAGTGGATATGGTAGATTCAAATACAACTTTAGCAGAAAATAGAACTTCCAAGGAGTGTGCAGATCATTCTGCTCCCATAAAAGTTCTTCGAAATCAAACGGTAGGTACTGTTTTCTAAGCAAATAATCCTAAAATACTTCCAAGTAAAAATATTGAAAAATATTTCTTCATCTGAAAGAAACCAAAACAGTTGATTTTATATGTACTCTGAATTGCTTCCTTTTTGTGTTTTCCCAGGAACTGGTTGAACAGTAACTTACAACTCTAGCTACTGCTGTTGCGCTATCATATACCTTGATCTGTATGAAAAGTAGCTCTTCAGTTTCCTCTATAAACATGCCTTCCATGAAGAGAATTTGCAGAAACTTGTTTGATCTACCAGAAAATAAGCTTGTTTTAAATATTACTAAATAGTTGTGACAGGGGATGTGGCTCAGGCGGTAGCGCGCTCGCCTGGCATGCGTGCGGCCCGGGTTCGAGCCTCAGCACCACATACCAACAAAGATGTTGTGTCCGCCGAGAACTGAAAAATAAACGTTGAAAAATTCTCTCTCTCTCTTTCTCTCGCTCACTCTCTCACTCTCTCTTTAAAAAAAAAAAAAAAAATAGTTGTGACAGAACTATTATTTAATAGCTGTTTCACTTATAATATAACAGTTGCATGAGACCATAGATAATTTCAGCTGCAGGTTGAGAAAAATAAATTGGTCAATTTCTTAGATCAGTTTCTTTGTGAAAATTTATACATGCCTAACCTAAGCTACATAAGTCATTTTTCCTGCTTCGTGTTATAATAATTGATAAATATATTCTTAATTTGTTTAGATTGAGTTTTACACACTTTAATTATTTTACTTTGCTTTATTTAATGTTAATAATACTACTGAATATGTATTTGGGTACACAATACCCTATGTCTCCATTCCAACCTCAATGACCTCTATGAAATGTGGTCAGTTCACAAAATCTAGGGTTTCACAAATAAACTACAAATTATATAGAGATTTGTTTTGTATCTTTCCCTTTGGTAAGTGCATTTGTTGACCTATCTGCCTTATATAGGTAGTTAAAAAAAAAAAAAAATCCTGGAATGGTTCTTAACACAATGACTTGGTTATACGGCTTCATGTATTTAAAATGTTAGCTAATTAGGCTGGGGACATGGCTCAGTTGGTAGACTGCTTGCCTCGCATGCACAAGGCCCTGGGTTCAATCCCCAGCACCACCAAAAAAAAAAAAAAAAAAAAAGTTCAGCTATTCAGACCATCACTAAATCTTCATTAGTGTCTTACTACGTGTTGCTCCTAATTAAGACAGGTCCTACTCATATTAAGTTTATGGCTTAGTTTAAATTCTTATTCTTTTTTAGTTCTATGAGCTTGTTCAAGTGCTTGGTCTGAAATGGAGAGATATTATTATCTATATTTGTGCATCCTAATAACCAACATTAAGTGAATATTTAATTAATATTAAATTTAATATTCCTAGATCACATACCCAGTAAGTGATAGAGCTAGGTTTTAACCCAGGCCTGGCTCCAAAACTTGACTCAATCACTCCACTATTCTGTTTAATAGTTTTCTAGATTAAGCCAATGGCTCTTTTAGAGGACTTTTTGGTCAGGAATATTAGAAAACCTCTACAGCTCATCCTCTTGTCTTCTTTCATAAAATAGCAAGCCTTCTTTAAGTTTATGGCTTTTACTTCTTTTGCTCTCACTTTAATTATTTTCCAGTTTTCTAGAAACTGCATGTTTATATTGTGGTCACTCACCCACCTGCTAAAACATTTGCATGTTCTGCAATCCAGGGGAGTGATGCACAATTTTATTTGTATGGACTTATATTCAATAAGAGAAAAGTGCAATTTAATCAAGTCTTAAAGGATTGATTTTTTTTTCCCTTCTACTTTTTACAGGGCAAAAGGTACCAGTGGGATGCAGAAACTCAAGGATGGATTCTTGGTTCTTTTTTTTATGGTTACATTATCACACAGATTCCTGGAGGATATGTTGCCAGCAAAATAGGGGGAAAACTGCTGCTAGGATTTGGGATCCTTGGCACCTCTGTCTTTACCCTGTTCACTCCCATCGCTGCAGATTTAGGAGTTGCAGCTCTCATTGTACTCAGAGCACTGGAAGGACTAGGAGAGGTGATTTAATTTTTTTTTAATTTTTCTTTATTCCTTATTTTGTCTCTTGTTTTACTTCTTAGCCTAAATCTCTTTCGCCTCCTTTGAAGGATCTCATTCTTTAGTGTGAATATGAACCAAGAAGTAACACTGGACAATAACAAATTAGAAAAAAAAAATTAATTATTAAAGAACCTGTGTAGTGATGAAGTCATTGAGTAGGAGCAGTCCAAAGTTATGGCTTTACTGAAAGACTGGAGAAAACATTTTCCAAGGGAGACTTTATAGCTCAACCTTAAAGAGATAAGAAAAATAACTACTGTTAAAATTGTTAATGACTGGGCGCAGTGGTGCATGCCTGTTATCCCAGTGGCTCAGGAGGCTGAGGCAAGAGGATTGCAGGTTCAGAGCCAGCCTCAGCAAAAGCGAGGCACTAAGCAACTCAGTGAGACCCTGTCTCCAAATAAAATACAAAATAGGGCTGGCGATATGGCTTAGTGGTTGAGTGCCTCAGAGTTCAATTCCTGGTACAAAAAAAAAATGGTTATGATAGGTCATCTTTATCTCTGCTACATTTTTTAGAGCTTTATAGTTACGCATAGTATTTGGGTTTATCCCAGCAAACTCATACATGCATGGTATTCAATTCAGGACCCCCTTATCCCTCTCCTTTTCCCCTCCCATCCAGCCTTGTTTTCCTTCCTCTACTCTACTAGACTTCCTTTCCCTCATCTATTTCCTCTTGTACTTTTGCCAATTTTTACAAGATAGACTGTTGAATTGCTTTACTTTATTTTTCAATTTGTTGTTATTCATGAAACTTCCTCTTTGTCTTTTTTTTTTCTTTTTTCTGGTCTTCTAGCTTAGTGATAAATAATTTACGATTATATGTCACTATCCTGATTTAGTTCTATGATTCTTCTGGACTTTCATGCTATAAGCATTGTTATCATCAATTTTTTATCTCTTTTTTCCCTCTCGAGATGTTTATTATTTATTTAAATTTTTGTTTGTTTTTGTTTTAGTGCTAGAGATCAAACCCAGGGCCTTGAGCATGCTGAGCATGTACTCTACCACTGAGCTATATCCCAACCCCATTTTTAAAATTACTTCCTATCTTCCTCTCTATTTCTCTTTTGTATACTACTGTCTTTTTTTTTTTTTTAATCTTTTCAGTTGTAGATGGACACAATACCTTTATTTTATTTGTTTATTTTTATGTGGTGCAGGGGATCAAACCCAGTGCCTCATGCATGCTAGGCAAGTGCTCTACTACTGAGCCACAACCCCGTCCCTATACTGCTATCTTTTATTATCTCTTCTTTGTAACTTTGAACTTTCACCTTTGTAACCCAGGCATAGATTTACTTTTCTGTCTTGCATTTTTTCAATTCAGGCAAAATAGTGGCCCTCTGGATCTGGCTTATAGCATGAATGTCATGTCAAGTAATATTTTGTCATACTATGTTGGAAAGAACACTTGACTAAAGTCAGAAAATCAGAGTTTGGTCAGGCACAGTGGATTACTCCTCTAATCCCAGTAATTTGGGAGTCTAAGGCAAGAGGATCTCAAGTTCGAGGTCTGCTTTAGCAACATATTGAGACCTTATCTTAAAATAAAAAATGTTTTAGGGCTGGGATTATATCTCAGTGGTAGGGGACCCCTGGATTTGATCCCCAAAACTGAAGAAAAAAAAAAAAAAAGAAAAAAGTTTTTAAAAATCTACTAACAATTTCTAAGACTAAAACCTTGAGTTAAGTCCTAACCACTAGACCAAATTGACACTAAAATACCTGCCCATTGTCAATCACAGGATAGATATAAAGCTTATATATGCTAGAGTACTTAGAAAATTTGTCAAGTATTATTTAAATTTAACATTTTATCAACCAGGCCCAGTGGTACACGCCTGTAATCCCAACAGCTTGGGAGGCTGAGGCAGGGGGATTGTGAGTTCAGAGCCAGCCTCAGCAAAAGCGAGGTGTTAAGCAAATCAGTGAGATCTCTAAATAAAATACAAAAAGGAGGGGGCGGGGGCAGGGATGTGGTTTAATGGTTGAGTGCCCCGAGTCCAATCCCCAGTACCCCCCCAAATTAATTTAACATTTATCACTCATTGAATGTTCTTATTTTGTCCTTATCAATAGAGATATATTAAATAAACCTTTCTAATTATAGAATTAAAATTGCCCCTCTATTACCAGATTTTTCTTCTGTTTATCCAGATAAAATATATTTATTTGTATATTTTATCTGATCCAAGTACTAAATCTCCTTGTTCAATGTATTCTCATATTTTAGCTTCCTATTTATGCTTCTAATTTAATATCATAGCATGTTGCATATATTATTACTGCTATCTAGGTGACCATTTTATTTCTAAATAGAATTTAAGTTGTGTATACTTAGGTTCTCTAATCTTTCTCTGTTCTTCCGTGCCTCATCCATAAACTTAGGTCAGTATCTTTCATCCTTACTATTTGATTTACCATAAATATACTTCATTATCCCTAAGAAAATTTATATTAAAGTTTTCCACAACATAATCTCTGTGGGCATTTCTAGACATCTCAAGTTTTATTCTATAGTGATTTGTCCCATGCATATAGATTCCTGTTGATTTGCCATGTAGCCTAAATGATCTTAGTTTTTTCTTGGTAGTTCTTCCTTTTTTGTTTTTGAAGAACTCAGCAGAAAGCACAAACTATTAACATTTATTTTTCTCTCTGTTAATAATATGAGCTACCACTAATATTTACAATTATGCAAGATAGGGCATGTTACCACTGTTTTAAAGTTGAAGAATGGAAGTTCAAGAAGGTTAATTAGTCTTTCTAAGGTTACACAGCTCATGAGTGGCCAAGAACTAAAAATTCATTGATATGATTTTTGGGGAGGCAGAGTTTGTTTTAGGTTTTCTGCTTTGTTTGTTTTTGTTTTCTCTCTAGAGAATAAGCACTGGGCTTGCTCTACCACTGAGCTGTACTCCAAGCCCTCAAATCTGTTGATTTGTGTGTGCCCAAACCTATCATTTCATACGCTCCTGTGGTGTCTTTCCATCCACAGGAGAAATTTGTTGCCTCCCTGCCTCCATGTCCCATTACCTCTCTATTATCAGTAATTGGCATATACTGATACATTATCACTGGGGAATAAAAGACTATAAACACTCTCATTGAATTTATCCTTTTTCTAATAAGACCATTTTTCTTTTTGATTTAGGTCAATTTCAGTATCCTCTAGTATCCCAAAGTATTAAGTCAGTGTTTTTTAAAAAGTAATAAATTAGTAATATTTATTAAAATTAATAAATTAGTAATATTCCTATGTCATCCAAGTCAATAAAGTAAATGAGTAAAATAAACCTTGAAAAGATTCCTTTATGTCACCACTTAGTAGTACAGATTTATCATAACCCTTGGCTTCAAGTCCCCAAATCCATAAATCATTGTCTATATTTTGAAAATGCTTCGTTATAAGATATGTTCACTTAATACTGTAAAAGCATCTCATTTAATGAAATCTAATTCTGAAAATTTCTTTTGTAACAAAGTACTCAATTTAAAACATTAACAAAGCCACCTTATATTTCATAAGAAATACTTTCCCCACTCCTTAGGGTGTTACGTTTCCAGCCATGCATGCCATGTGGTCTTCCTGGGCTCCCCCTCTAGAAAGAAGCAAGCTTCTTAGTATTTCATATGCAGGTAAGATAACTACTCTTATAAAAAGTTTACTATGATTCATTATTAGGTATATACCAATCTTGGGGAGAAAGTGCCTGCATGCCAGAATCATGCAATACTGGGTACCTCTTCTGGGGGAAAATAAAACTTTTGGGGGTATAACTGTATTATTAATTTTTATCTTTAGCTCAGCAGCATATTGCAGTGTATGTTAACTGCCTAATATTTTCCCCTCTGCCACCGTTTATTTCAAAGTGTATTTTCTTTTGAAATGTTGGTATGGAAAATGCTATGTATTTTAAAAAGAAAAACCCATGAGCTGGAAAATTGAGCACTTTTGTTCTTTAATTGTGATTTCTAATTTGACTGTGTAATGAACATATCATGGCTCTCAACCCCTCTCTTCACATATCTTTTTCCTATGCACTTACTTTCACAATTTAGAGCTACAGGTGAGATAGCATGAGCTTTATATATGTGAATTTTTATTCAACTAGATTACATAAGAACTCCTAGCCTTTCTTCCATTGACTGAATGGAAAATTTTCCACCTGACTGATTTTAAATATGTGGTAGAAAGGCCTGTCTGTGATAACTTTTAAGCAAAAATCTGCAGGATAAGAAGAAACCAGTCATGCAAAGAACAGAGAGAAGAGCATTCCAGCCAATCAGAACAGCATGTACAAGGGCTCTCAGGCAGAAAATAATGAGTTCAAAGAAGTGAAAAACCACTGTGGGCGGCTAAAACAAAATGAATAAAGAAGATAATGGCAGAAAATGAGGTTAGAGAAATAGACAAGAACCAGATCATATCAGACCTTGCAGGATGCAGGAAGGAATGTAGATTTTTCCCCTAATATACAGTGGGGAGACATTAGAGGTTTTTAATCAAGTGAGAGATAAGATCCAGTTTACTTTTTTAAAAATCATTCTTGTAGTTATAAGGAGATTGACATGAGAAATCTGGTGATAAAGTCAATGACAGATACTATGTTTCCCCTTTACCTATTGAATAAAGTCTGAAGACCTAGGGGGTGAAGATTTTTTTATAATTTCTATCACTTCATTACAGCCAGCCTAGGCCCTGGTACATAGTACCTGTATGGAGTTATGTACTCAGTAAGCATTCAACTTATTTTTCTAAGTAATGTTCCCAAAACTATTCTCTGCTCACCTACTTCCACTCCTTTTCTGATCCTGTAACATTAGCACATATCTTCTTTCTTATGTTTCTATGGGACCAAATCTTAAACCCTTTTCAAAGTCTTATTGCCTGCTACATACAACTTTTCACCTCTGGAACTTGGGAATAATATCTACCATGTTTGAACTCCACATTGCTCTGTGAAACTTAACAACCATTTATTTATATTCTATCTAAGAGGGATGTTTCGGACTACAAATAATATCTGATTCATTGCATTTACTAAAATGTCTCACATTTAATGGTTAAAATATATTTTATAACATTTATCTGAAATAATTGTTTATAATGTAAATGTTATTCTTATTTCAACAAGTATGCTGTAGTAGGCTATTTTTTTCAGCCTTAGAAACCATCTTTGAACTGGCACCCAGGCACCTGGATTTCTAAAAAATGTAGCATTTACTTTGTCATATTGTAATGAATCTTCTCTTGGTTGATGGCTCCTAACTCATCAATAATTACATAGTTGCAGTTTATATAACTACATATTAATGTACATGTTTTACATATTGTAGATTTTGTAGAAATTGCTCCCTTAAGAAAGTAGATTATTTATATTTACATGAGACTAATTCAGTTCCTTCAGATTTTAGTCATTCTTTCTGTTCTTTATTTTCTATTCCCCATCCTCTTGAAGCAGTAGCTCTTGCCTTTCTGTGTTCCTCTCTCTCTCCAAAGTTTATGAAGTCTTACATGTTTTTTAGGAGCACAGCTTGGGACAGTAATTTCACTTCCTCTTTGTGGAATAATCTGCTACTATATGAATTGGACTTATGTTTTCTACCTCTTTGGTAAGTTTAAAATTTAACCTGCCTAGTATTGTGGTGCATCCTATAATCCTACCTACTCAGGAGGCTAATGCAGGAGGATCACAAGTTTAAGGCCATCTTCAGCAAGTTGTCAATACGTTTAAAATAAAAAATAAACAAGTCAGGGGGTGGATTAATATCTCAGTGATAGAACACTTACCTAGCATGCATGAGGCTCTATGTTCAGTCCCCAGTACCAAAAAAAAATTGTTTTAAATGTAATTGTAGCCTAATTATTAAAAATATATATTCTGACTCACTAAAATAATCATCTCCTAATCCACAAAGTTCTAAAACACTAGTAACCTGTTTATGTGATTAAAAGGATCTGAGTTATGACCTGATGTTAGTTTTCAAATATTTCTTAATAGAAACTGCTGTTGTATCCTGAACTTAAATGTCACACTTTCAAAAGTTACTCTCTTGGTTATTATAAAAATGTGTGTTTTAAAAGTATTTATTCTTAAGCAAAATAAGATGCTCTCACTTGGTAATTTTAATCTTTTTTAAAATTTTGTGTAGTCCCAAGGTATGTTTCATTTCTTAGATTCATTGTCTGGATATCACAAATTTTTTATAAGTAGATTAGACATTTCATGCAGAAGGTATATGTACATCAAAACAAAAAATCAAATAAACAAAAAAGACACCTACAGAAATATGTAGATTATGGAAATTTATTTTCCAAAAGATTGTCTGATATACCCTTATAGGCAGAGTCATGTATTTAAGTTTTCTTCAAAATGTGTAGGAAATAATATAATTATAACATTTATTTTATTAAAGAATTGAAACTAATTTTACATTGAACCTACAGTCACATAATTTTTAAGACATGTAGAAATTGATGTTGGTCCATTCTAATTTTATTTAATTTATTATTTTTCTATTTTAAGGTATAGTTGGAATATTTTGGTTTGTTTTATGGATGTGGCTAGTTAGTGATACACCAGAAACTCACAAGACAATCTCCAATAATGAAAAGGAATACATTCTTTCATCCTTAAAAAATCAGGTATGGACTTTGGCAAAATTTAAAAATAATTTTAAACACTTCTTTTTTCTAAAGTAAGATACCAGTTGTTTAAAATAGATATTTCTACTGTGCATTCCTTAAGCAAAGCAGCCTGGGCAAATGAAATATATATGTTTTGTTATGTTTTCTACCTTTTGGTAAGTTTAAAATTTAACCTGCCAAGTATTGTGGTACATCCTAAAATCCCACCTACTCAGGAGGCTAAGGCATCATCTGGGCTTGGTGGTACCTGACTGTAATCCCTGTGACTCAGGAGGCTGAGGCAGGAGGATTACAGATTTAAGGCCAGCCTCAGCAACTTACTGAGATCCTGCCTCAAAATCTAAAAATAGCACAGTAGCTAAACTATGGAACCAGCCTAGATGCCCTTTAACAGATGAATGGATAAGGAAAATGTGGTGATATTTCACATAAGGCTGGAATATTATTCTGCCTTAAAGAAGAATGAATTTGTGGCATTTGCAGGTAATGGATGGAGCTGGAGATGTCACGCTAAGAGAAATAAGCCAAATCCAAAAAACCAAAGGTCAAATGTTTTCTCTGAAAAATGGATGCTGATCCACAATGGCAGGGGGGAAGAGAATGAAGGGAGTGAGGGGAAGAGAGGGGGCGTGGGAATGGTGGAATGAGATGGACATTATTACCCTATATACATGTATGATTACACAACTGGTACAACTTTGCACCATGTTCAACCAGAGGAAGAAGAAGTTGTGCTAGGGGCTGGAGTGATAGCTCAGCGGTAGAGTGCTTGCCTAGTACATGTGAGGCCCTGGGTTTGATCCTCAGCACCACATACAAATGAATAAATAAATAAAGTTATTTTTTAAAATTCCTTTAAAAAAATTAGTTGTGCTACATTTGTGTGCATTGTGTCAGTGTCAAAATGCATTCTACTGTCATGTATGATTAATTAGAACAGATTTTTTTTAAAAAACACTAAAAATAGGCTGGGAGATATAGCTTGGTGGTAGCACACACCTGAATTCAATCCCCAGTACTACAAAAATAATAAATTGTCAGGGCTGGGGATATAGCTCAGTTGGTAGAGTGCTTGCCTCGCATGCACAAGGCCTGGGTTTAATCCCCAGCACCACAAAAAAAAAAAATTATTATTATTATAATAAATTGTTTGAAAAAATCCCAATTTTTTCTAGATTAAAACCATGAAAAAAATTACTTTTTGAAGTCATTCTAGGGGCTGAGAGTATGGCTCAGTTGTAGAGCACTTGCCTAGCATGCATAAGACCCTGGTTTAATCCCCAATACCAAAAATAAAATAATAAAATAAAATATTCATTTTAAACCTTTTAAAGTAATTATTATCAACTGAGTAAGTATTAAGTTTGTTTTTCTTCTTTTTTTAATGTCTTGGTTGATCTTTATTTTGTGATTTTTTTAAATTCTATTTTGTTATATATATGACAGCAGAATGCATTACAATTTATATTACACATATAGAGCACAATTTTTCATATCTGTGGTTGTATACAAAGTATTTTCACACCGTTCTCTTCATACATGTACTTAGGGTAATGATGTCCATCTCATTCCACAGTCTTTCCTACTCCCATGCCTTCTCCCTTCCCCTTTCTCCCCTTTGTTCTATCTAGAGTTGGTCTAATCTACCCATGCTCCCTCCCCCAACTCCCCCAACTCCCCATTATGAATCAGCATTCTTATAAGTTTTTTTGGGGAATTGGCTAACTTCACTTATCATTATATTCTCCAACTCCATCCATTTACCTGCAAATGCCATGATTTTATTCTCTTTTATTACTGAGTAATATTCCATTATGTATATATGCCACATTTTTTTTTATCCATTCATCTATTGAAGGGCATCTAGGTTGGTTCCACAGTTTAGCTATTGTGAGTTGTGCTGCTATAAACATTGATGTGGCTGTGTCCTGTAGTATGCTGTTTTGAAGTCCTGTGGGTATATACCAAGGAGTGGGAGCATTTATGGTCATTTTTTTGTGGGGGGGGGGTGCTGGGGATTGAACTCGGGGTCTCTTGACCACTGAGCCACATCTCTAGCCCTATTTTGTACTTTACTTAGAGACAGTGTCTCACTGAGTTGCTTAGCGCCCTGCCATTGCTGAGGCTGGCTTTGAACTCACCATCCTCTTGCCTCAGCCTCTGGAGCTGCTAGGATTACAGGCATGTGCCACTGCGCCCAGCTGTTGTTCATGTTCTTGATCATTGCCATTCTGATTGGAGTGAGGTGAAATCTTAGTGTAGTTTTGATTTGTATCTCCCCTGATTGCTAGAGATGTTGAATATTTTTTTCATATATTTGTTGGCCATTTGTCTTTCTTCTTTTGAGGAGTTTCTGTTTAGTTCTTTTTGCCCATTTATTGATTGGGTTATTTGGGTTTTTGGTGTTTTTTGAGTTCTTTGTATATTCTGGATATTAGTCACCTATCAGAGGAGTAGCTGGCCAAGATTTTCTCCCATTCTGTAGGTTTTCTCCTCATGCTTTTAATCATCTCCTTTACTGTATAGCATATGTAGTTCTAATTCTGATTTAGAAATTGCTACAAAAGAGGAATCAAAACTTTAGGGCACCATAAAATTAATTCAAAAGGCTGTCTCATGACGAGCTTATAGACCACTTGTACTACTACTTTAAGATCATCAACTACTGCTGTTTTAAAAGATCTTTTTAAAAAAAAAAAAAACTATAGGAAGACATTGCCATTTCAACCACTGAGTTTTTATTTTCTGTATACCTGGTATTGTTTGGTTTTTGTTCTTTTCTTAACTATTGAGGATAGGATATTTTACAACTGTTTTGTTTTTCCTTTTATCTTTTAAAAATAATGTACAATTTTGCAGCATTATGAAGGAAATAAAATGGGAAACTGAGCTTAAATATTTAGTTGCTGTAAATTAAGAACATTAGATGCTGAGCGCAGTGGTGCATGCCTATAATCCCAGCAGCTCGAAAGCTAAAACAGGAGGATCACAAGTTCAAAGCCAACCTCAATAATGGTGAGGCGCTAAGCAACTCAGTGAGACCCTGTCTCTAAATAAAATACAAAATAGGGCTGGGGATGGGGTTCAGAGGCCAAGTGCCCCTGAGTTCAATCCCTGGTACAAAAAAAAAATTATTGCATGCAACTTTTGTAAATCAACTGCTGTTGTTTGCATTTTATAAGAAAATATTTTTCTATGCAATGTCACACTAGAATATATTCAAGTATTTGTTGAATGATCTTACTCTCCTTATATTCAAGATTTTACACATTTGGCAACAAATCATTTTTATAGTTTGTTCTTTTCCATTTCAATTTGTATGGAAAAAAAATGCTGCTTGAGCTATTGTTATAAATTTAATGATAAATTCTCTACCTAGGGGCTGGGGATGTGGCTCAAGCGATAGCGCGCTCGCCTGGCATGCGTGCGGCCCGGGTTCAATCCTCAGCACCACATACAGACAAAGATGTTGTATCCGCCAAATACTAAAAAATAAATATTAAAATTCTCTCTCTCTCTCTCTCTCCCTTTAAAAAAAAAAAATCTCTACCTAAACTTCAGTACTTCATCAATTTTTCTTCCATGAATTTCATTATCACTCAAAACTGCTTTTTTTTTTTGACAGTAATGTGGATTGAACCCAAGGCCTTGCACATTCTGTGCAAGAACTCTACCACTGACTTGACTCCCCAGACCTTTCAATTTTTTAACTTTTGAGACATAATCTCTGTATTGCTGTTGCTAGCCTTCAATTTATGATCATCCTGCCTTAGCCTCCTGAGTAGCTGGGATTACAGACATAAACCACAATGCCTATTTTATCACTCAGATCTCTAAGGAAAGTTTGCTTTCAAACTATTGCCTTGACAAATGATCTGAGCAATTTTTAAATTTCCTAGCTGTATGTATTTTCATTTATCAGCAGTGGCATTTTAGAAGAATGTAGAGCTCTAATAAAAGCTTTCATAAGATTTTTTGGCCAACAGTTGGCTATAATGAAGCCATGGAGAATATGTGTTTATATTGCTTCATTGGCAAATCATCTCTGATAATAATGTCTTGGAAATAATAACAAGAAAATAATCTCTGGATTTAGAAAATCAGAAAAAGCTGTTTGTACTTCATTAAGGTCTATGATAACCTGTGCTATCCGGTATGGTAGCCACCAGCCCCAAGTGGGCATTAAATTTTAATTGAAACTGATATAATTAAGGGTAGAAGGTGTAGCTTAGTAGTAGAGCACATGCTCAGCATGCATGAGGCCCTCATTTAAATCCCTAGCACCCTTAGTAAATAGTAATTTAATTAAAAATTCCATGTTATCAGTTACATTAGCCAAATTGCAAGGACTTAATAGCCACATGTCTATTGGTTACCATATTGAACAACACAAATATAAAATAACATTTTCATTGTCATAGCTACATGTCTATTGGTTACCATTGAAAAACACAAATACAGAAGAACATTTGCATTATCATAGAAGGTTCTATTAGACAGTGCTACCTGGGACAGTGCTACCTTTGGGAGATTGGGTGATTCTCCCAAAAAAAGCCTTGAAGAATTTTTTTTTAATGTCTCTAGATACTTGGGTAGTTTATCCTAATAACATTTAAAAATTTATCTTTCCTAGATTCAGTAGCACATGCCTATAATCCCAGCTACTAGGGAGACTGAGGCAGGATGATCACAAGTTTAAGGCCAGCCTTGGCAACTTAGCACGAGACCTTGTCTCCAAATGAAAAAGGGCTAGGGATGTAGCTCAATTGTAGAATGTCCCCTGGGTTAAATCTCCAGTACCATAAATAAATAAATCGAATTTGTGATGTAGCTTAATGCTAAAGCACCCCTAGGTTCAATCCCCAGTACCAAAAAAAGAGAGAACCTACTTTTTGTCAGGCTCATATGTTGGACATACAACTGATTTTGATTGGGTGATTCTCCCAAAAAACTCCATCAGATTATCAAAAATTGAATTGAGGGCTGGGGATGTGGCTCAAGCGGTAGCGCGCTCACCTGGCATGCGTGCGGCCCCAGTTCGATCCTCAGCACCACATACAAACAAAGATGTTGTGTCTGCCGAAAACTAAAAAATAAATATTAAAAAAATTCTCTCTCTTTAAAATTCTCTCTCTCAAAAAAAAATTAAATTGATATTTATAGGATGTGAAAATATGCCAGTCTGGCTAAAATTGTTTCATTTGTATAAATAAGATTACTACTAAATACTGGCAGAAAACTATAAAAGACACATACAGACCCATACAATCTTTGAAATATTTCACTTCCTTTATGGATTTTAAAACCATATTAAAATGTTCTTAATTCATTAAGTCTCTAAAATCCTCTTCCCTGAGCTCCTCAATCAAGGGGATGAGAGGAAGTGGGCTTTCTTTTAATCTAATCTTTACAGCAAGATTGATCCCTAAACTTGCTGCACATTGAAATCCTCTGGGATCTTTAAAAAACTTAGATGCCAGCAAGGTACAATGGCTTGTGCCTGTAATCCCAGCTACTCAGGAGGCTGAGGTAAGAAGATCACTTGAGTCCAAGAATTTGAGTTCAGCCTGGGCAACACGGACCTCATCTTCAAAAATGTAGATGGCTGTCTGGATGGATAGATTTCTCTCTCTCATAGATGGACCACAGTAGATAGATTGAGGTGGGTGGGAGAGATGCCTACCTCTCATTCATCCCCAAACTATGTAATTGTTGTGGAGAATGATGTTGATCTCCCTGGTTGACTTTAATATGGCAGCAAAGTTTAGGAACCATTACTCTATAGAACCAGCTGTAAAAGCCTTCTAAATTTTAAATTCCTTGGTACTACATTCAGATGATTTTTGTTGTTGTTTTGCTTGTTTTCATTTGTTCAGAAGGTCAGGGGTAAAGTACAGGCATCTGCAATTTTTTAGTGCTAGAAGTTATTCTGAAGTACAGCTGGAATTAAGAATCACTTTTGTAAGCCTGGCACAGTAATCCCAGCAGCTCGGGAGTCTGAGGCAGGAGGAGTGCTGGTTTGAAGCTAGCCTCAGCAACCTAGTGAGGCCCTAAGCAACTCAGTGAGACCCTGTCTCAAAATGAAAAATAAAAAGGGCTGTAAATATGGCTCAGTGGTTAAGTGTCCTTGGGTTTAATCCCTAGTACAAAAAAAAAAAAATCACTGCTATAAAAGAATAAATTCCCCTCTTCCCTTCTATCCCTTATCTCTCCCACTCCTCTTCATTGTACTGGGGATTTAACAGGGAAACTACTGAGCTATATACCTATCCTTTTTTAAATTTTATATTGCAATAGGGTCTTACTATACACCTCGGACTCTCTTTTTTTTTTCTTTAATTTTTATTGTTGGTTGTTCAAAACATTACATAGTTCTTGACAAATCATATTTCACGCTTTGATTCAAGCGGGTTATGAACTCCCATTTTTACCCCGGATACAGATTGCAGTATCACATCAGTTACACATCCACTGTTTTACATATTGCTATACTAGTGTCTGTTGTATTCTGCTGCCTTTCCTATCCTCTACTATCCCCCATCCCCTCCCCTCCCATCTTCTCTCTCTACCCCATCTAATGTAATTCATTTCTCCCCCTTGTTTTTTTTTTCCCTTTCCCCTCACTTCCTCTTGTATGTAATTTTGTATAACCATGAGGGTCTCCTTCCATTTCCATGCAATTTCCCTTCTCTTTCCTTTTCCCTCCCACCTCTCACCCCTGTTTAATGTTAATCTTCTTCTCATGCTCTTCCTCCCAACTCTGTTCTTAGTTACTCTCCTTATATCAAAGAAAACATTTGGCATTTGTTTTTTAGGGATTGGCTAGCTTCACTTAGCATAATCTGTTCTAATGCCATCCATTTCCCTGCAAATTCTATGATTTTGTCATTTTTTAATGCAGAGGCTGGCCTCGAACTCTTAAGCCTCCTGGCTCAGCTTCCCAAGTCACTGGGATCATAGAAATGCACCATTGCACCTGGCATACCCCTTATATCTCTGTTATAAGATAGGAAATAAAAGAGTATATCTACTAAGATATCCAGTAAAAAGTCCATATGAAAAAGGCCAGAAGAAGGTTAATGCTGATTTTTCCTCTTTTTGAAATAACAGTGAACCCTGGAAACAGAAACAAATTGTTCTTGTTTTTGAGAAAGGAACCAGAGAACCTCAGTGTATAGAAAATATAAAAATCCAATACCCCAGACTAGTGATCTCCAAACTTTCTTGATCATGCAACCCATCCATAAACAGGTAGGGGGCTCACAATCTGAATGTATTTATATTTACTCAGAAGTTACCCAAATATATTATTGTACTTGCATTCATCATAAGTATATACAAAAATAGACTTTTTTGTGTTGTACTGGGGATTAAACCCAGAGCCTTGCACATGTTAGGCAAGCACTCTATCACTGAGCTACATCACCAGCCCAAAAAATAGACCTTTTAAAGGGTGAATAAGATGAAATAAAAAGTATACATGTATATTTTTAAAGTTTTTAATAGGAATAACCTTTTTGCTGTCACTTTAAAAATAGTACTAATTAGTTAACATAATACTGCTGTCTAATGAAGGCCATGTGTTTGAATATGCTGTCTTTTATGATTTCCTGTTGTTTTCCTTGATGAGTTAGTAACAAAATAATCAGGAGGAAAAATGGCAGCTTAGATACTTTCTTAATGTTCACCATGCTTATATTACTATGATTCTCCTCTATTGCTCTATAGGAATCTTTTGAAGACATGGTCCGTTATTTGAGGTTTGTTTTAATTAAAACTCAAATCATAAATCCACTTATATTACTTAAATTGTAAACTTCAAAATATGTCATAAAACACTGAGGGCAAATAGACAAGTGAGGATGCCATTATTAACTCCTCTGAATTAGGGAAATCATTCCATACATGATCATCCAATATATCTAGAGCCAGCCTATTTATTATATATTGATAGAGTTTAGTTTCTTTTTCAGAAAAAAAAATTTAGTGTAAATAGAAATTCTAATAAGTCTTTCTTCACCCCAGTGGGTCATCTTATATATATATATCTCTGGGGTGCTTACACCTTACTTTGAAGACCACTACTAGATATGGCTATATACAAATCCTTTCTATTACATAATTTATTTTTCTTTTTGAGATGGGGTCAGACTGTGTTGCCATGGCTGGTCTTGAACTTGTAGGCTCAAACAATCTTCCCACCTTAGCCTTCCAAGTAGCCAGTACTAGCAACGTGAGCCACCATACCCAGCTTGCACAACTCTTATGAATCATTTAAATTGAATAAAGATTGAATAATAAAATATGAATTCTAACTTGATCTTCTGATCTCTTTTATTTATCCTTATGTGAACTTTTTACTGTGATTTTGAAACTATTCTCTATTTCATGGAGATATTGATGTTGAAGGTGACTTCTAACATCATAAGGAGTTCTTAGCGTTGACATTATAACTCTACAATTATATTGCCATTTTTTTCCTGTAATCCGAATCCTGAACTTTCTAGTTAATATATATAAATACATATATATATATATATGTATATATAAATTTATATATATATTTATATATGTGTGTATGTATATATTTATGTATATTGATATATGTATGTATATATATTTATATATATATATGAACTTATATGTTTATATGTATGTGTACATATTTAATGAAACAAACATTTATAATGTATTCTTCTATTTAATATCTCAAAGGAGTTGATTTTTAAATGTAGAATTTACTAATCAGGGCTGATGTTCTCTATGTGGTCTAGATTGAGTCTCAGCTGATAAGATACAGGTCTCAACATTAACACAGCTATAGCTTATTCTAGCTTTGTCTGTGTTCTTTAGCTTTCTTCACAGAAGTCAGTGCCATGGATACCCATTTTAAAATCACTACCACTTTGGGCTATTGTAGTTGCTCATTTTTCGTACAACTGGACTTTTTATACTTTATTGACATTATTGCCTACTTACATGAAGGAGATCCTAAGGTTCAATGTTCAAGAGGTAAGAAATAATAATTATCTGTTTCTTAAATAGAATATATATTTTACAATTACATGCAGAATTTATTTTTATATATTTTGAAACTCAAGTTATTTGTGTCTTCCCTTTTACTCTTCTGTACTAAATTTTAGGAACTTTTCTTTTTTGTCTCTACTGTTAAGCCTTCTCTTTATGTTAACTTTTTTTTTTTTTTTTTTTTTTGGTATTGGGGATTGAACCAAGGATCTCACACATGCTAAGCACGTGCTCTGCCACTAAGCTACATCCCAGCCCTGTGTTAATTCTTAATTCATGATATATTTTGCTTAGAATCCTTTTATCTATATGATATTATTAGGGGACTGGGGTTGTGGCTCAGTGATAGAGCACTTGCCTAGCACATTTGGGTTTGATCCTCAGCACCATATATAAATAAATATGTTAAATAAAGGTATTGTGTCCATCTACAACTAAAAAAATATTTTGTTAAAAAAGATATTATTAGGCCAGCATGGTGGTGCACACCTATAATCCCAGCAGCTCTAGAGGCTGAGGCAGAAGGATCACGAATCCAAAGCCAGCCTCAGCAAAACCGAGGTACTAAGCAACTGAGTAAGACCCTCTCTCTAAATAAAATACAAAATAGGGCTGGGAATATTGGCTCAGTGGTCAAGTACCCCTGAGTTTTTTTTATATATATATATATATATATATATATATATATATATATATATATATATATACATACATACATATATATATTGGGCTGGGGATGTGGCTTAAGCGGTAGCGCGCTCGCCTGGCATGCGTGCGGCCTGGGTTCCATCCTCAGCACCACATACAAAAAAAAAAAAAAACAAAGATGTTGTGTCTGCTGAAAACTAAAAATAAATAAATACTAAAATATTCTCTCTCTCTCTCTCTCTCTCTCTCTCTCTCTCTCTCTCTCTCTCTCTCCCCCCCCTAAAATAAATAAATAAATAAATATATATATATATATATATATTTTTTTTTTTATTAGTTCCTGGCAATATGCTAGGATATCAAATGACAAATTTAAACAATACTTTCTTCTAAAAAGAATGATAGTGGGGCTTTACCCATGTCCAGCCTTATATCTTAAATAGACATTAAAATAGACATTTCTCCAATGATTACAGATGACCAGTAGGTACATACAAAGATGTTCAACATTATTATTTTTTAGGGAAATGCAAATCAAATTTATAATTAGATACCACTTCATACCTATTACAAAGGCTGTTAAAACACACACACAAACACACACACACACACACACAAATAACAAGTGTTGATGAGGATGTGGAAGAATTGGAACCTCCTACATTGGTAGTAGGAATGTAAAACATCTGCTATAAAAAATAGTTTGGAGGCTGGGGATGTTGCTCAGTGGTAGAGCACTCGCCTAGCATGTGCAAGGCCCTGGGTTCGATCTTCAGCATCTCATAAAAATAAGTTATTTAAAAATAAAAAATAGTTTGATACTTCTTCAAAAAGTTAAAAAGTTATCATATGACCCAGCAATTCTATTCCTAGGTCTGTACTCAAGAAAATTACAAACATAGATCCTCTTGCAGGTGTGACTCAGTGGTAGAGCATTGAAACCCTGGGTTCCATCCGCAGCCCTGGGGTGTGGGGAGGGGGGAATATATTATGTATTTAAAAGATATGTGAATAGGATTTGAAAATATTTCTATCATATAGAAGCCTTTTTTTTTTGGGGGGGGGGGTAACTAGGGATTGAACTCAGGGGAACTTGACCATTGAGCCACATTCCCAGCCCCATTTTGTATTTTCTTTAAAGACAGGGTCTCACTGAGTTGCTTTTCACCTTGCTTTTGCTGAGGCTGGCTTTGAACTCTCAAGCCTCCTGCACCTCAGCAATTCAGCAATACTATAAGCAACCTATCTCAAAAATTGGTTTAAAAAAGGGGATACGGGGCTGGGATTGTGGCTCAGCGGTAGAACGCTCGCCTAGCACGGGCGGGACCTGGGTTCCATCCTCAGCACCACATAAAAATAAAATAAAAATAAAAGATGTTGTGTCCACTGAAAACTAAAAATAAATATTAAAATAAATTCTCTCTCTCTCTCTATTACAAAAAAAAAGGGGGGGGGGGGTGGACAGAGTCAATCCTTGGTACCAAAAGAGTCAAAGGACAGTAAAAATGTGACAGAGTCAATGGATTAGGGTTAGGTATTAGAGGGAGTGAGCTGGTGAGATAGGTAGTAATCAATGGGAAGCATGAAACTAAGATAATCAAAAGGTTGAAGTTATTAGTAATAGGAACATCTATGCAGAAAGTAGGAGACTGGAGCCATAGTCCAGGCAATAGATGAGCAGTGCCTCATATGGGTAGAAGAAGGGTAGACAAAGAAGCAGAAAGACTCATCTTTTTGTAAAGGACGTAGAACAGACAGTGCTTGACAAAGGACGTAGACAGACAGTGCTGGAGGCAAAACGTGGGAAAAGAAACTACCAAGCGCCCAGATTCTGGGAAAAGAAAAAAACTGTATGCTTATATGTGAACATAAAATGCATTTTCAGCTCTAAAATAGTTTGAGCTAGCATAGGGTCACAAGCCTGTAATCACAAGTTTTGAGTCCAGCCTTGGCAGTTGCAAGATCCTGTTTCAGAATAAAGAAACTAAAACTATGGTGTCTAGGAAGGCACATCTACAGATACTTGTGAGTATGATTACTGTCTGCTCTAAGCAAGATGATGCTTTTCTTATGGGGAAAGGAAGATGGTTATGATTGGGCCAGAACCATGGAAGGGCTCTGTAGTGGCCAGCAAAGTTCTATTTCTTAAAGAGAATTATTTCTTGACCTAGGTGGTTCTTAGAATAATTCATTAAGCTTTACATTTAATTCATTTGGTTTTCTTTGTGTGCATTTTATTTTGTAATAAAAATATACATTTTGAAATAAATAAGTAAAAATCGCCAGGAGTGGTGGCACATGCCTATAATCCCAGCAACTGGAGAGGCTGAAGCATTAGGACTCAAATTCAAGACCCTAGGCCCTAAGCAACTTAGGGATACCCTGTCTGAAACTAAAACAATAAAAAAGATTGGGGTGTAGTTCAGTGGCCCTGGATTCAATTCCCAGTACCAAATAAATTTAAAAAGCAAAAATCAAAGACAAAAAATGGTTAGTGGAGAGAATCAACAGGCTAACAGAAAGACTTATCTTCTCCCACAACCCATATTTCAGAGTAACAGCCAAGATTACCTTAAGCAGACAAGACTATGATGAGCCTGGTTTCCCTCTAAAACAGATTCTTAGGGAGCTATGTTGAAGGGGGGGGGGGTGGGGGCGATGAACAACTTGTGTACGTTGATACAGCAGGAGTGGGAGCCATTTATTGTAGGACCGGAGGGGTATATATACATTCCACACAGCTTATCTTAATTAACATAAACTAGATACAGCAGTCAACCAATAAGGAATCTCCACACTTAATGGCTTGCTGGCATTGCTTCACAAACCACTCCCTCTGCAAAATGCCAGGCGCCATCTTGACTTGTTTACAGACTCTAACATGTAACTATATCAACATTAACAGAATATTGCTACCTATTTCTTTTGTTATCATTGTTGGTAGTTGGCTTTGATATGCATGTATTTGTGTGTGTGTGTGCGCACATGCACATGCACGCACACACTTCATTTTTTCCTTCCACCATAATTAATCTGTATCTTATTTCTTCCAGAATGGATTTTTGTCTGCATTGCCTTATTTTGGTTGTTGGTTATGTATGATTCTGTCTGGTCAAGCTGCTGACAATTTAAGGGCAAAGTGGAATGTTTCAACTATATGTGTTCGAAGAATTTTTACCCTTATTGGTGAGTGAAGTGAATCAAGTTTTGTTTGGGGTTACAGAGAGTTCTTTTTTTTTTTTCTTTCTTAATTTTATTTATTTTTATGTGATGCTGAGGATCGAACTCAGTGCCTTACACGTGCTAGGCGAGCATTCTACCACTGAGCCACAACCCCAGCCCTGTTTGGGGTTACAGTTATTGAAATGGGGGGCCAGTGAGAACAAAGTATTTTTCTACTCTCACACATAATTAACACAATATTCCACACCAAAACATTTTACCTCTGGTCACCAATATGTGTGTGGGGATTTCTCGCACACAGCCAGTTCTGCAGTGGATACCAGCTGAGTGTTCTGTATTTCAATTCCAACACTATCTACCTATGTATACTGTAGGTCCCACAAGTTGAGAGCTGAGTCCAATAAGACCACACACACACACACACACACACACACACACACACTTCAGATGCCAATCTCAAGTCATTTATATATATATATAATTTTTTTTTGTATTGGGGATTGAACCCAGGATGCTTTGCCACTGAGCTACATCCTAGCCCTTTTTATTTATTTATTTATTTATTTATTTATTAAGACAGGGTGTCACTAAGTTGTTAGGGCCTCACTAAATTGCTGAGGCTGGCTGTGAACTCGTGATCCTCCTCAGCCACTGGGATTATAGGCATGGACCATTGCACACAGCTTGTACACTGTACTTTGGAGTAATCAGCTATAAATTGGTATTCCCATGACCCCATGTTAAGTTCAGTTAACTTCCTAGAGCAGCTCACAGAACTCAGTTAAACACTACTTATGTTTACTTGTTTATTATAAAGGCTATTGCAAAGCCGATGGTTGAATGGCCAGATGGAAGAGTGGCTGAGGGCAAGGTATGTGGAAAGGGGCAATGAGATTCCATGCCCTTTTCAGGAGCACTACCTTCTAGGAACCTTCACATTTTCTGCTTTTTGGAAGCTTATCGGAGCCTTGTCCTTTTGAACTCTTATGTAGGCTTCATAATGCAGACGTTGTTGAGTAAAATAATTGGACATTGATGATCAACTCTCGTTAGGCCCCTTCCCCCTCCCCCAAATATTGGAGGCGGCTAGAGCTAAAAGTCCCAATCTTCTAATCATGCCCTGGTCTTTCTGGTCACCAGCCCCCATCCAGAAGCAGCAGGCACTAGTCCCAGTAGCACCAGTCATCTTATTAGCAAACAAAAGACAATCTTATCACTCCAGAATTCTTAGGAGCTATGTGCAGAGACCAAATATATATTTCTTCTTATAATATCAAAACAATACAAGGTAAAATAAAAACAATAATCTGTCATTTATTTTGTTTACATATTAAAACACTCTGATGCATTTAGTGCATTTAGTACATGATGGGTTTTTTTGAACCATACATTTTGAGGATTAAGATTTATAATTTCTGTTGTCTCTGTCATAGTTCATGGTCACAAAAAATGACTTATTTTGCTAAACATCATCCCCAGGATTTTATAATCACTTTGTTTCATCTATAATTGGCAATGAAAATAGTTTTTCTAAGTAAATGCACTTTAAATTTCAAAATATTTACTAATATCATTATAACAAATGAATTCTAAATCAAAGATCTCCAAGGAATCTTAAGTACTCATGTGTTTGAGACTCTTTTCAGAAAGTTAAATTTTAGAACTATCTGAGAGAGTTATTTAGCTTTTTAAAGGTCTGTAGTAATTAGAGACCCTGGAAGTTATTGATGGCTATACTTCAGTAATTACATTGTGAAAGGATCCTATTTATATTAATTCTGCAAACATCTGCCATCTAACCACTGGAACATGCTGTCCTGTTCCATTGCTTACTTCCTTTGACTCCATATCTACAAATGACATAAATCCCTTGGATTTAACCTGATTTCTCTTTTTTAGTTTTCTATGGATGAACCTGCTCCATTCTATACAATACAAAAGCTACTAGCCATTTACAGTAGCCACTAGCCATTTAAATTTAAGGGGGCTGTTTAAATTTAATTGAAATTTTAAAATAAGTTCCTCAGTTGTAGTATATACAAATGCAACATTTCCATTATCACAGAGTTACTATATAGCATTGTTGTAGACACCAAAAAACTGACAACCACAATTTGTACTTTATGCCTAATTGCCTGTAATGACCTATACATAACAGTTTTTACTTATTAAAAACAGAGATTTTTCTAACTTTATGCAATACAGTTTATTATTTAATTTATCTTCTTTTGTTATTCTAATTTTAAGTCATCTTGTTAAATATGGCTTCTCTCTGCACTCATACTTTTCAGTCATTCTCTTTTTTATCTTTTTTTTTTTTTAACTCTATAGTCCTTTAGCTGAGTTCTGATCACATGCAGATTGTATAAAAAGATTTTGGTTAACCTCATTATGGTTAACTATTGTATTAGTTGTATTATGCCCATATGTTTTTTTCTTTTCTTTCTTTTTTTTTTTTCAGTGGTATGGATTGAATCCAGGCCCTCATGCATGCTTCTAGTGCTGTACCACTGAGCTGCATCCCCAGCTCTGCCCATAGTTTTCTAACAGTTTTGGAGTTTTGTTCTTTGATGAAACTCATACATCACTCATGTGTTATAGGCAATTCAATGTTTCTACATTAGGTGGCAGCAGTGTTGAATTTCAGATTTACACTATCTTAAGGTAGAGCAAATATTAATGCGGGAGCTTTTTCTTTTATAACTTTTTAACTCCAGGAATGATTGGACCTGCAGTATTCCTGGTAGCTGCTGGATTTATAGGCTGTGATTATTCTTTGGCTGTTGCATTCTTAACTATATCAACAACACTGGGAGGCTTTTGCTCTTCTGGATTTAGCATCAACCATCTGGATATTGCACCTTCGTGAGTACAAGTATAAAGAGTTGCTGTGATTGACTTTAAATTCTTTTTTTTAATCATGGTAAAACATAAATAACATAAGATTTACCGTTGTAAGCCAGGCATGGTGGCACACGCCTGTAATCCTATCAGCTCAGGAAGCTGAGGCAGGAGGATCACGAATTCAAAGCCAACTTCAGCAATTTAGCAAGGCACTAAGCAAATCAGTGAGACCCTGTCTCTAAATAAAATGCGAAAAAGGTCTGGGGAGGGGTATGTCTTAGTGGTTAAGTGCCCCTGGGTTCAATCAGGGGCTATGGAGTTGTTTTTAAATTTAAACTTTTAACTACCATCACCTCTGTCCACAGATAAATGTTTGTTGTTTATTGAGTGTACATATAGATGAAATATGAGCTCAAGAAGCTTAAAATAATAAGGAGGGGCTAGGGTTGTGGCTCAGTGGTGGAGCACTTGCCTAGCAAGTGCAAGGCCCTGGGTTTGATCCTCAGCACCACATAAAAATAAATAAATAAAATAAAGGTAGTGTATCCAACTAAATAAATAAATAAATAGATAGATAACAATGAAGGAAAGGAATATTTGGAAAGCAAAGTAATTTCAAGGCAACTTTGCTAAATTTAGTGATAATATGAAAAATCAGATAATTTGAAATAATAAACAAACCTTCAAGTTAAGGACTAAAGGCACAAGAAGCCACCTCTATGGGAGAAAGGGCAGATAGATGTCTACTTTCCTAATGTGGATACACAGTGACTAGGGGCATGTATTTGAAATTTATAAAATAGGAACTAAACCTAATTACCTAAAATGGATTCAAGGAAATAGTAAATAAAGAATTGAAATAGGTTCTTTTATGCTACTAAGTCAAAGAAACAAATCTTGAAAATATTTCTCTTAAACAAATTATACTGTTCAATTATGTAGCTTTTAGAATTATAGAAAGTTAGAACCAGGAGGATATAGAGTAATCTCATCCTATCAGTCTTGTTCATGGACCAGAGGCCTCAACATCACCTGAGAACTCAGAAGAAATGTAGAATCTCAGGCCCCAACATGGACCTACTGAACTAGAATCCATACTTCCAGGTATGGTGGCATATACCTATAATTCCAGCTGCTCAGGAGGCTGAGGCAAGATGATTACAAGTCCAGGGCCAACCTAGGAAACTTAGTCAGACCCTGTCTCAAAATCAAAAACATAAAGGGAGAAGGATATAACTTGGTGGTAGACTTAAGACTTAAAATCAGGTCTTCTAGCTCCAGAGTCCAAGGATCTTTCAAGTTGCCTCTCACAGTTGTCCCTCGATATCTAGAAGGGATTGGTTCCAGGTCTCCCATGGCAACTAAGATCCAAGGAAGTTCAAATTTCTTATATAGAGTTGGGCACAATGGTGCATGCCTCTAATCCCAGCTGCTTCAGAGGCTGAGGCAGGAGGACGCAAGTTTAAGCCATCCTCAGCAACTTAGTGAGAGTCTAAGCAACTTAGTGAGACACTGTCTCAAAAAATATAAAAAAGAGGACTAGGGATGTGGTTCACCAGTTAAGTGCCCCTGGCTTCAATCCCCCAGACCAAAAAAATAAAATAAAGAATCCCTTGTATAGGGCTGGGGTTGTGGCTCAGTAGTAGAGCGCTCATGTAGCACGTGCAAGGCCCTGGGTTCAATCCTCAGCACCACATAAAAATAAATAAATAAAATAAAGGTATTGTGTCCAACTACAACTAAAACAATAATATTTTAAAAATTTTAAAAAAAACTGCATAGTATTTGCATATAACCTACACCCTCCCATATACTTTATTTATTTTTTTTAAGAGAGAGAGAGAGAAAGAGAGAGAGAGGAAGAGAGAGAGAATTTTAATATTTATTTTTTTAGTTCTCGGCGGACACAACATCTTTGTTTGTATGTGGTGCTGAGGATCGAACCCGGGCCGCACGCATGCCAGGCGAGCGTGCTACCGCTTGAGCCACATCCCCAGCCCTACTTTAAATCATCTCTAGATAACTTATCATACTTAATATAATGTAAATGCTATAATTGTTTTAATACTGTATTATTTAGGGAATAATGACAAGAAAAAATGTACATATTCAGAATTTTTAAAAATATTTTTGAGGGCTTGGGGTTATGGCTCAGCAATAGAGTGCTCACCAGACACGTGCAAGGCGCTGGATTCAATCCTCAGCACCACATTAAAAATAAATAAATAAAATAAAGGTATTGTGTCCAACTACAACTAAAATAAAATTAAATTAAATTTAAAAAGCCTAAAGGGTGCTTGAGTCCAGTTTGGACAAAAATTAAAGAAAACAACCAGTCACAGACTGTTGTTGAAACATAATTTGGTAATTCTTCCTCAAAGAAAGTCTGGGAAACATCACTAAAAACCTTTAAAATACACATACAAATAAACTAATTCTAAAAATTTCTCCTGAATAATCCATCAAAAAGAGCAAAAAAATAAATAAATATTTTTGATTTGTGTTTGGTTGAATCTACAGATGGGAAAATCTTAAAGAACTGGTTGTTTAGAGATCCTTGTAGTTGTTTTGAAAACTCAGGGGAAAGAACTCATTGCAGAGACACATACATGGTTGCTTCAATTGATGTAAGTGTATCATAAAACTAAGTAAATAAATATAAGAAGTAAAAATTATAGAGAATATAAAGTTACTTCAGCAGCCACCCAGCCTGAAGGAAGGTAATAATCAACCTACTCTATTTCATGGAGCAGAAGTATAGTTTAGGAATTCATCAGGTTCCTGAAGTCTATCCAAAGTTCTAGAATCAGGTGAAACCCTGCTCTCTTGAACTAGAAATAAAAGAAAATCAGATCATCAAATAAAAATTAGAGCTATTGTCAAAAGAAAATGGAAGTGGATGCCAGAGAAGAAAAAAATATCCAAGTTACCTACCCTATAGGATAGGATTTTGAGCAGTTATTGTCACAGAATTCTAGTACTCCAACAGCACAGAATCCAGACTGAGTTCATACAACAATGTTCTCTTCCAAGCAGTCATCAATCTTTCATGGCCCTTCCTGGCCAAGTGTAATATAAATACTTGAATGAGCTTCTTGGTGCTGACATTTAGAATTTCACAGCATTCATCTGCACTTAATATCTGTCACCAAAAAGACCTGGCAACATCACAGATTCCTCCTACTGCCAAGGTGCTAATAGTTTTTTTTAAAAAGAGAGAAGGAGACAGGGCCTGCCAAGCTTGGTTAATTTAAGATACACTCCCTAAAGGGGATAAGCCAAAAAAATCTGTGCCTCATAGTTTTGTTATTGTATTATGTATGGATGTATGGTTTTTAAAAAAAAATTGTGATGTGTACGGATAACTGAATTTAGTTCAGTGGGAATCTTTTTTTGTCCTAGAAATTGAACCAAGGGTCATTCTACCATTGAGTCCCATCCTCAGCCATTTTATTTCTTATTTTGTGACAGGGTTGCTAAGTTACTAAGGCTGGCCTTGAACTTATGATCCTCTTACATCAGCTTCCCAAGTTGCTGGGATTATAGGCATGCACCACCATGCCTGGCTAGGATTTTTTAATTTAGGCACCTTCCCATTCAAAATGTGGAAAGGGATTTCAGATAATAGTCTGTAGCCTAGGTATTGAAGATCCAAATCCCTAATAGAAATTGCTTTATCCCACAATAAGACTACACTTCCCTAGCATGTATGAGGCATTGGGTTCGATCCCTAGCACCACATAAAATAAACAAATAAAATAAAGGTATTGTGTCCATCTACAACTAAAAAAAATATTTTTAAAAAAGGACTATATAAATGAATAAAACAACAAACTACTTTCAACCAAAATTTTATTTTATAATAACACCTATTCTTTCAAAAGAAATTGAAAGCTGTGATTAGACTTTGTATATGTCTAGGTAACCATTATGAAAAATAAATTAATAAATGCCATTTATGTGCTTAAGTACTTTTTTTTATATACCTTTGTTTTATTTATCTATTTTATGTGGTGCTGAGAATCAAACCCAGTGCCTCATATGTACTAGGCAAGCGTTCTACTATTGAGCTACAACCCCAACCCCTTAAGTAATTTTTTTAACCAAACTCCTCTATCACTTTGCCAGAATATCAAACCTAAATCTAATGAGTCCTCTAGCATCTACAGGCTACATCCCTCCAATGTGCCAAAACACAGGGGACATAAAAAAAATTATGTTAAATGAACTGGACGTGGTGTTGCACACCTATAATCCCAGTGACTCAGGAGGCTGAGGCAGGAGGATCACAAGTTCAAAGCCAGCCTCAGTAATTTATCGAGGCACTAAGCAACTCAGTGAGACCCTGTCTCTAAATTAAATACAAAAAAGGGCTGGGGATGTGGCTCAGTGGTTGAGTGCCTCTGAGTTCAATCCCCAATATCAAAATAAAAGGGGAGGGGATTATGTTAAATGACACTTCAGGGATGTAACCTATAAAATCCAAAATTTAGGAATATGTACAGGACAAACATCTCAGTATCTTCAATCAAAAAAAGACAGCAAGTCAGGAATGGTGCACAACAATAATCCCAGCTACTTGGGAGGCTAAGGCAGGAAGATCACAAGTTCAAGCCCAGAGCAAGACCCTGTCTCAAAATAAAAAATTAAAATGGTCTAGAAAAGTAGTTCAGTAGTATAGCACCCCTGGGTTCAATCCCAAGTACCAAAAGAGACAGAGGGTAATGACAGCAACTTTTAAAAATGAACTAGATGATACCCACAGATTGGTTTTGTTATTGTTGTTACTTGCAGTACTGAGGATTGAACTCCGGGTGCTCTGCCACTAAGCTACATCCCAGCCACCCTCCCCCCACCTTTTTTTTTTTTTTTCATACAAGGGATTGAACACAGGGGAACTTAACCACTGAGAAACATCCCCATCCCTTTTATATTTTTAATTTTGAGACAGGGTCTTCCTATGTCGCTTAGGGCCTTACTGAATTACTGAGGTTGTCATTGAATTTGCAAACCTCCTGCCTCAGCCTCCCAAGCCACTGGAATTATAGGCATGTACCACATTCAACTCCAGCCCCTTTTATTTTTATTTTGAGACAGGGTCTTCTAGTCATATAAAATTCCTGATCAGAAATTTGCACCCATGGAGCCCATTCCCAGGGGGAAGGGAGGACTACTCTGCATGGATCAAAGCTCCCACATTCAGTGTTGTCCGGGCCCCATGACTCTCTGCTGTAGGTCACATGCCACCATTCATTAGTAACATGTATTGAATAAGCACTTGCATTGTACTGGGCACTAGATATAATTAAGGGCAATAAAGCATGAGTTTGAAGTGAGACTGGAGTCAGAATCAGCAAACTCAAATTAGGACAATTACTTTAAAGCCATAAAGATATTGATATGACTGGTCAGTATGAGAAGTACCAAGCAAGGGGTTAGGATGGAAGGAGTGTGGATTTTAGGTAGCATATTTATAGTATGAGCAAAAATAGATAGCAGAGATGAATATGGCAGATATGATCTGAAGGTGTGATTGTGCAGTACTGGGGATAAGGCTGTATAGATGGGCCAGGGCCAGGTCATGGTAAATCCAGGCAAAAGACTGTAATCCTCTTTTTTTTTTTTTTTTTTTTTTTTGCCTTTTCTCTCTTTTGGACTGAGGATTGAACCCAGGGGTGCTCTACCACTGAGCCACATCCCCAGCCCTATTTTGTATTTTATTTAGAGACCGGGTCTCACTGAATTGCTCAGCACCTCACTTTTGCTGAGGCTGGCTTTGAACTCATGAGCCTCCTGCCTCAGCCTCCTGAGCCACTGCGATCACAGGCATGTGTCACCACACCTGGCCCGCAGTCTTCTTAAAGTAAATGTTAGACCATCCTTGTAGGTACCTGAGTAGAAGAGGAGTGACCTGACAAAATCATGACTATTCAAATTAAATTTTATACAATCTGAGAGGCTGATCAACTATATGTAAAATGCCCTTAAGAATGTTTATTCTCGGGCTGGGGATGTGGCTCAAGCGGTAGCACGCTCTCCTGGCATGCGTGCGGCCCGGGTTCGAGCCTCAGCACCACATACAAACAAAGATGTGTCCGCCGAAAACTAAAAATAAATATTAAAAAAAAAAAAATTCTCTCTCTCTCTGTTTAAAAAAAAAAGAATGTTTATTCTCTGAGGTTCTATTTCTTGATTAGGTGTTAGTGACATTGTTGTCTTTGCTTTGTGAAAATTCAGCAAACTGTACACTGGTGGCTTGTGTATTTTTTTCATATGTATGTTACATTGAAAAAGATTTCCTTGCCAGGTGCCATGCCACGTGCCTATAATTCCAGTGGCCTGGAAGGCTGAGGCAGGAGGATCACAAGTTCAAGGCCAGTCTCAGCAACTGTCTCAAAATAAAAAATAAAAAGGGCTGGGGATGTAGCTCAGTGGTAGAGCACCCCTGGTTTCAATCCCTAATACCAAAAAAACAAAAACAAAAAATTATTAGTACACCTAATAGGGTGTGAGAGTGCTCCATTGGGACTACTGGACATATTACATGTACATATCTGTGAACTCATAGATAATCAATCTATCAATACTTGCATGAGCTATCTGTCACATAGATATCTATCACATATCTTGCATGACAATCTATCACATACTTGCATGAGCTCACACCTTGTAGATCTAGGTTAGAAGTATTTAGGTTCCTAGCCCAGTGTGGTGGTGCATGCCTGCAATCCTAGTAGCTCAGGAGCCTGAGGCAGGAGGATTACAAGTTCTAGGCCAGTCTCAACAATTTATTTTTTTTTTTTTAGAGAGGGAGGGAGAGAGAGAGAATTTTAATATTTATTTTTTAGTATTTGGCGGACACAACATCTTTGTTTGTATGTGGTGCTGAGGATCGAACCCGGGCCGCACGCATGCCAGGCGAGCACGCTACCACTTGAGCCACATCCCCAGCCCCAGTCTCAACAATTTAGTGAGGTTCTAAGCAACTTAGCAAGACCTGTCTCAAAATTTAAAAATTAAAAGGACTGGGATTGTGCCCCAGTGGTATAACAACCTTGGGTTCAATCTTCAATCCCCAGTATCCCCCAAAAAAACTTTAGATTTCTGATAATCAGTCTAACAAGATTTCTTTATAGAAAATGATAAGTACTTCATTCTTCTTAAGATGGTACTTCCTGAAGATCTTGGCCATAATATACTTTTTTAGTTTACATACATTCCTTATATATTATAAATTGAAAAAATCAACAGGACATTACCATTTTTCAAATATAAGCAGAAATTCTTTAGATTTCTATCTAAGCCAGGTACACTGGCACATACATGTAATCGCAGCAATTTAGGGGGCTGAGGCAGAAGGATCACAAATTCAAGGCCAGTCTCAGCAACTTAGCAAGACCCTGTCTCAAAATAAAAAGGGTGGGGATTTGGCTCAGTGGTATAGTGCCCCTGGGTTCAATCCTCAGAACCAAAAAACGGCACCTGCTGATGCAGCTCCGTGGTGGAGAGCTGGCATAATATCAAATGAGACCCAGAGTTTAATCTCCAGTACCAAAAAAAAAAAAATAGTAATAATAAGCTAGACACACAAAACTTCCTATCTAGATACAGTGATGTATAGAAATCATATGTCAGCACTATTCTGCATCAGGATAAAAAGGATAATTTCACTGGTTGTATTCCTCTATGTAATGTTAGAATGTTAATTAACTATTGAAATGCAAGTTTTCCATCAGCTGAATATAAAATCCTAGTTTGGTAAATCATTGCTTTGAAACATAAAATTTCATAAGAAAGCAACCTGACAGTAGAATAGTAATCTATTGAAAAAACTGCTTCAATGTGTAACATAGTAATAAACCTCTATGAAAATGTGTCCCCAGGTATGCTGGTATCCTCCTAGGCATCACGAATACATTTGCCACTATTCCAGGAATGGTTGGGCCTGTCATTGCTAAAAGCCTGACCCCTGATGTAAGTAGACATTTTGCTTATAAACTGAAAAGATTTGGGAATTATGCATCTGTGTCAGAGTTGAGTATATTTTAATGGTAGAGTTCTGAATGTTTATTTATTTTCTTTGTGGTATTAGTGATTGAACTCAGGCCTCATGTGTTCTAAGCAGGTGTTTTACCACTGATCTACAGCTCCAGCTCTTGAATATGTATTCTTAAGAAATTATTTATGGCAACAAAATCTATAAGCCTTAATGGATGAGAAAGTATACATTTTTAAAGGATACTCTTTGGGTTTTAGAACAGTATAACTAAGTTAAATGATAATCCTGTGGTCAAAACCACAAAGTATTAAAAGCTGTAGTAGTTTACCATATAAGTAATTTACGTATAAAATAAAACAAATAAAAATTGGCAATGTAAAATAATTCAAAAAAGGGACCCATCAAGGTGAGTGAGGTGTCATGAAATAATGTGAGAATGAAGGAAGAACAGTTGAAATAGTCAACAATGTTTGAAGGGCCAAAAGACTTGGGAAGACCTGATAGGTGTCTTCACATATTTGAAGGACTAGATGGTGACTTATTCTCAGTAGTTCTACAAAGACAGATGGAGAGAAGTTATGGGAGACATTAGGAAATTTTTCTGTTCAAAGCTGTTACTTTATAAAATGTGCTGCCTTATGAGTGAGTCAGTAAGCCCTGAAGCAGTGGAACATTTACTCAAAAGGCATTTCTGGAGTGTTTATCAGCATGTTAGATATTGAAGATTCAAAGGCAAAATGACAAGCTTCTCCTACACTTCTGAAAAATTCACCATTTACAGATTATATGTAATTAGAGAGTTAAAGTGCAGTTTGACAGATGCTACAGAAAAAAAGATAGTGTGGCATGCTACTGCGAGAGAGAGCAGTGGGGAAGGAGCCCCTCAGGAGTAAGCCATGTGGGTGTTAAGGGTCTGACACATAGGCCTGGGCAAGGGCACCAAGTGCAGAGAGGCAAGGTGGGCCAGGGTTGGTTAGGTCTTAAAGCTGGAGGGCAGCATGAGGCCAGGTCAGTCAACAGAGCCTTTTGAAACATTACTCTTTCCAACTCTACTTTCTAAAGTTTAAACGTATCTCAAGCCAGGCACAGTGGCATATGCCTATAATCCCAGTATTTTGGGAATTCAAAGTCAGTCTCAGCAATTTAGCAAGGTGCTGAGCAACTCAGTGAGACCCTATCTCTACATAAAATATAAAAAAGGGCTGGCAGGCTGGGGTTGTGCTCAGAGGTAGAGCGCTCACCTAGCATGTGTGAGGCACCTAGCATGTGTGAGGCACTGGTTTTTTTTAAATATAACACGTATTTTTAAAATACACAAGTTATAATTGTACAGCTGAATCAATATTCAAAACATTAACATATCTGTGTAGCCATTCCCCAATCAATAAATAGATCATTGGTCCCTCAGCAAGGGAATTTTGCCTCTTTGATATTCCTGCCACTCCTCCCTCACCCCTTTCAAGAGGAACTATTCCTGACTTTTAACCATAAATTAGTTTTGTCTGATTTTTAGCTTTATATAAATGGAATCACTTCATATATACTCTGTCTTCTTTTGCTTAACACTTTGTGAGATGTATCCATATTGTAGCTCATTCATTCTCATTGCTATATAATATTTCATTGAACTTACACACCACAGTGCTACTGCTGGTGAACATTTGAGTTATTTCAAGCATATCTTTGATGAATAAAGTTGCTATCATAACAGTTTTGTGATACAACCTTTTTTATAAACTGGACACAAAATTTTTTCATTTCATTTTTTTCTTTTTTTCTCTATAGAACACTGTTAGAGAATGGCAAATTGTTTTTTGTATCGCTGCTGCTATTAATGTATTTGGTGCCATTTTCTTTGTACTATTGGCCAAAGGCGAAGTGCAGAAGTGGGCTGTCAGTGATTACCATGGACACAAAAACTGAAGAAAACAATAAATAATCCTCTTTCTATTAATGTACTTTTATTTATCATGTAACCTGAAAAGTGCCTTTGATATTTTAATGTGTAAGCATTCTATATATTAAAAAATGTACTTGTATTAAATTTTAAGGCTTGTAATCATGAAGTGTCACTAGTTGCCAGATTAGGAAAATTTGCTCTTTTTAATAACTAATAATATATATGCAGGACTTTAAACTTAAGGTTCAGACCCCTGGCTGCAAGTCAGGTGACATGAAATAGGAGAACTCTATTTATTGTTAAGGGCCGCATTTAAGGGAATGAAATGAAATGAACCCTCTTATACTGCTTATCAAACTAGATAATAACCTCAGGTTTTGGTAAACACCTGTTTTTGTTCACTTTTCTCATGAAAACTATTTGTTATTAGCTCTCTGTGACACTTAGTCTCAAACTTCAGCATCTCCATAGAGCTGCTAGCCACTGTATAATTAGGCCTGGCACCTAAATTGAGCAAAGCATGCCCAGGCAGCTGCCAAGCATTCCCTCTCTGGCATCAGGGACAGAGTGTCCAACATTTATCAGAAGCAGCACCCAAGTCCAGGGCCAATGCCAAAATCTTTGTATGGTGTTCTCTTTCTGGGGCTATTAATGTGTATATGAAGCCCTGAATAGACAAGAGCAGTAAGATCCACAATTATGGTCTTGATGCAGCCTCAAACTTTCCCTTCCCAGCACTTTGGACTATCTACTCTCATGGAATCTGGAAGAAAAAAAAAAATGAGATGCCCAATCTATCCCACAAATAATAGCATCCTTGACTAAAACGAATTTCATGTGAATCAGAGTATAAATTCTGAAATTATGGAATGCCGCAGTCTGGCTGGGCACAATCAGGAGCCACTTGTCAAAAGAAACTAACTTTATTTTTAGAACCACACACGCCAAACAAAATAGCCTCTCAGGAAAAACCCTCAGAGCCTCAACTGCCACCACCGGCTTTCCACAAGCCTCTCTCTCCCCCACAAGCTTCTCTCCACCTCCCACAATCCTCCTGCTCTTGAGGCCAATTGGCTGGGTCACGTGGGCGGAGCCAAAAAAGTCCCCCAATGAGCAGCTCCGTGGTCTGAAAGGGCAGGGAAACAGTCCAATGAGCATCACCGAAGAGGAGCCAATCAGCTAGATGTTGCTGGGGCCGAGGAGCCAATCAGCTAGATGTTGCTGGGGCTGCTGTGAGCCAATCATCAGCCAGCAGCTGGAAGTTTGCTGGCAGCTGGAAGTTTGCTGGGGCCCCTCAGGCTGTGGCTCTCAACATCTCCCCCTCTCTGTTTAAACAACAAGCATGTGGCTTAGGGACCGTGCCTGTTAGGCAGTCCAATTCAACATATGGTCCTTACCCGTCATCGGATGAACTGACCTCTAGGCGTCAGCCTCCTGTCTTAGGTTGGTACCACTGCAATTGGATCATACCCGTCACTGACTACCGGTCCAGCATACAGCCATACTTGTGGATAGGCCTTTGCACCTGTGGGGGGGTGAGGTTCTTTGCCTCACCTCTGTTGGCCCCCAAATTTTAGACCATCACTAGTAGAGGAGGATGCAAAATGCCATGACATTAAGCCAATTGAGGGCTCCTTTGAAAAATTGTACCACCGGTGACATCATCAGCAAAAATACCCCAACACTACCATAAGTCGCTGCACCAACAGATAGTTCACAATGCATACAGGTGAGCTCACAATGTGTCCAGGCAAGTTCTGCAAGCAGTTCAGTGATGGCTATTGTAGAAGCTGTAGATTGGTTTTATCTTTGACTTCACCAGCACTGGGATGAAGATAGGAATTCTGGCAATAATGGCTAAAGAAAAAATTATGTAACATTCCAGAAGGCACTAAAAGAAAACAATTTTCTTAACAATTTACATTGTCTTCACCGGCACTGGGATGAAGATAGGAATTCTGGCAATAATGGCTAAAGAAAAAATTATGTAACATTACAGAAGGCACTAAAAGAAAACAATTTTCTTAACAATTTACATTATCTTTAAGAGAATTATTAAATATAATGAAAAGGAAAGGTGAAAGTAAACAAACAGATCTGTTAACCTTCTTTTTTGTTTACATATTAAAACAATCCTCAACAGTTGTTTACCCAATTTAAATTAAACCATATAAATCACGTGAAAAAAAAATATTTGGATCCATTTTATCATGAGCGCTCATCATATATGATATATGGACATACGTACATTCAAACATATAACACAAAACACAAGTGTGCACACATAATATAATACATACAACACATAACATTATAGTAAAGGCCTTATAACTTTTTACAGGTGAAATCTCCATTGCAATGCTTAAAAACTCTATAGTCAAAAAATAGAACTGATCAGCAAAACATTAACCTAGGTCTGTATGAGCTCAAAAAACAAAATAGAACTTCATGATATGGCAAAGGGCAATAATAAAATAGATATTGAAAAAAGCATCCTGGTTCTGTTGCAGATGTAAGAATAGCCAAACTGGAGTTTTGGATATCAGTTGTTATGGATTTGAGCCAAATCATCTTCTTTTTGGTCTGTAGAAATCGCTTTAGTTAATCTTTCTGGAATCCAAATCGGCTGCTGTTCTCCCTGTGGAAACACACAAACAGACCCCCGACTCCAGACAATTACTGGGTCAGGACCTTTCCATTGTCCTGTTAGAATATCCTTCCAAAGTACCTTGGGCTTATGTACATTTTTTGGACACATATGCCTTTCCGCAGCACTAAGTCCTGATGAATCCAAATTTAAAAAGTTTAGAGTAAAAAGGGTTATTTTAAGTTTATCTTTGGGGAATATATACCCCTTCCCAATTCCTTCTTTTTGCTTTAATAAGTACATTTTAATAGTTTGATGAGCTCTTTCAACTATGCCTTGTCCCTGTGGATTGTATGGGATTCCTGTTATATGAGTAATGCCAAATGTTGAGCAAAATTGTTTAAAAGAGGTAGAAGTATAACCAGGGGCATTATCTGTTTTTAACTGTTTTGGAACACCCACAGTGGCAAAATTTTGTAAGCAATGAGCTATAACATCTTTAGTTTTTTCTCCAGCATGAAGGGAGCCCATCAAAAATCCAGAAGAAGTATCAACTGTAACATGCAAATATTTTAATTTTCCAAATTCTGGCAAGTGTGTGACGTCCATCTGCCAAATATGGTTAGGTATCAATCCTCTAGGATTGACTCCAAGATTAACTTGTGGTAAAAAGGTCACACAATTTTGACATTGTTTTATTATTTGTCTAGCTTGTTCCTTAGTTATTTTAAAACGCTTTTGTAAAGTATTAGCATTGACATGGAACTTTTTATGAAAATTTATAGCTTCTTCTAGTGTAGAGAAAATATGTATGTCATGTGTAGTTTTATCTGCTAAATCATTGCCCAAACTAAGGGCGCCAGGCAATCCTGTATGTGCCCTGATATGTCCTATAAAGAATGGATCTTGGGGCTGGGATGTGGCTCAAGCGGTAGCGCGCTCGCCTGGCATGCGTGCGGCCCGGGTTCGATCCTCAGCACCACATACAAACAAAGATGTTGTGTCTGCCAAATACTAAAAAATAAATATTGAAAAAAATTCTCTCTCTCTCTACCTCTATCTCTCTCACTCTCTCTTAAAAAAAAAAAAAAAAAAAAAAAAAAAAAAAAAGAATGGATCTTTTCTGTCCCAGATTAGACTTTGTATAGTGGAAAGCAAAGAGAAAACAGTAGAAGAAGGGGAAATCCTACCAGCATCTTCAAGAGATACTATAGCATTAACTACATACTGACTATCAGAAAATAAATTAAATACAGAATCTTTAAACATCACAAAAGCTTGTAAAACTGCATTAAGCTCTACCTTTTGAGCTGATTGTTTGGGTACTAAAAATGTAAAAGTTTGATCAGGGGTAACTACTGCTGCTGTACCATTATTTGACCCATCAGTGAATATATTTGGAGCATTCATGATAGGTGTTTTTCTTGTCATTTTTGGAAAAATTACAGGATGCAATGACCAAAAAGACAATAAAGGATTAGATGGTAAGTGGTTATCAAATGAAACATTAGATTTGCACATGATTATTGCCCAAGTATTTAACTCATTAGCTAACTCATCAATTTGATTCATAGTATATGGAGTAATAATTTTATTGGGAGAAATTCCAAACACTCCCTTTGCTGCTTTTATTCCTTTGAGTATTAATTGTCCTACAGCCTCAGGATACCTAGTAAGAATAGTGTTAGGAGAATAAGATAAATGTATCCATAATAATGGACCTTCTTGCCAAAATACTCCTGTAGGAATATTTTTTGTTGGTAGTACAATAAATAATAAAGGCAAACTTATATCAATTCTATCCAAATGCATATTTTCCATATATGTTTCAATGATTTTTAATGCCTTTCTTGCTTCAGGCGTTAACATTCGGGGTGAATTTGGATCTGATGGACCTTTTAGGATATCAAATAAAGGTCCCAACTCTCCTGTTGGTATACCTAAATAAGGCCTTATCCAATTTATGTCTCCTAATAACTTTTGAAAGTCATTAAGTGATTTGAGTTGATCTACTCGTATTTGAATTTTTGGTGGACGGACCATGGTTGAGGATAATAGAACTCCTAAATAATTAATTGGAAAATTTAATTGTACTTTATCTATTGCTATCTCTAGATTATAATTTTTTAATAAGTTTGTAAGTGTGGCATAACATTCTAGCAATGTGTTTTTATCTTTGTGTGCTAATAATACATCATCCATATAGTGAAATATTTGTAGTTCAGGATTTTGATTTCTAAGTGGCTGGATTACTTTGTTAACATAAATTTGACACATAGTTGGGCTGTTAGCCATCCCTTGAGGGAGTACTTTCCATTCATATCTCTGATCAGGACCTTCATGATTCAGTGCAGGGATAGTAAATGCAAAACGTGGACTATCCTCAGGATGAATTGGAATTGAAAAAAAACAATCTTTAATATCTATAACTAAAACATACCAGGTTTTTGGCAAAGCAGACAACTGAGGAATCCCTGATTGAGCAGGTCCCATAATAACCATCTCATTATTAATGGCTCTTAAATCTTGCAATAATCTCCATTTACCAGATTTCTTTTTGATGACAAAAATGGGAGTATTATGGGGAGATACAGAAGGTTGTATATGTCCTTCTGCTAATTGTTGTTTGACCAGGTCATGGGCTGCTTGTATCTTTTCTTTAGTCAGGGGCCACTGAGGAACCCATACTGGTCTTTCTGATTTCCAAGTAATTTTTATTGTCTCAGTGGCCCTTTCTGAAAATCCAACCCATGTCTGTCTGTTCCTTGATCTATTTGTATTGGTGCTGCTATACCTTGTTCTTGTTTTTCTAATCTTTTTCCTTTCCTAAAACCTTGTCTAGTCATAATAGTGGGTGCATTTTGGTTGATGTTATTTGTTAATGTCAAACCTAATTGATCTAGGACATCTCGTCCCCATAAATTTACGGGAAGATGATCCAATACATATGGCTGTATAGTTCCTTCACATCCTTCAGGATCCTTCCAATCTAATACCATTGCACTTCTATGGGGATTAGTCGCCACTCCTAGGCCTCGAAGCGTTTGAGTGGCTTGTTGTAATGGCCAATGTTTTGGCCATTCTTGACGAGAGATGATGCTAAGGTCTGCACCTGTATCCAGTAGCCCATTAAATTCATGTCCTTGAATATTTAGTTTTAGCATGGGGCGAGAATCTAAATTTAAAGAAAGCATAGCCCAATCTACACCTGTGGAGCCTAATCCCTTGGAACCTCTTTCTACAGTACGACTGGAAAATTTATCATGTAGGCTGGGTATTATTAGTAACTGTGCTATTCTATCTCCTGGTGAAATTACTGATATACCCTTTGGAGAACTGGCTATAATTTTTATTTCACCTTCATAATCGGGATCAATTACCCCAGGACTTATCATAAGTCCTTTTAGAGTAGAAGAGCTGCGTCCCAATAATAAGCCTACTGTTCCTTTGGGAAGAGGTCCTTTCACCCCTGTGGGAATGATTTGAACTCCCATCTCTGGAGTTAGTACTGCTCTGGCGGAGGCGCAGATGTCCAACCCTGCGCTCCCTCTGGTTTGTCTGATGAGGGATCTGATGGACAATGTGTCCTGGGCACTACCCTGATGGGGTTGCTGGGTTCCTCCAGTGCTCCGTATATTTGTGGTTTTGGGCCCCGGAGCATTGGGCCCCCCTGTCCATTTTTTGGCAATGGAGCCCGATGCCTTTCTCCACGATATCGTGGATAAACACCTGGTCCTTGTTCGTTTTTTGATAATGGAGTACCCTCTATGGTGGTTTGAGAACGGCATTCATTAGCCCAATGTCTCCCTCTACGGCATCGTGGGCAAATACCTGGTATTCTACTCCTTTGATACCTAGTTTTGTTAAACCCTCCTCCAATGGGGCAATTCCTTTTAAAATGTCCTGTTTGTTCACAATTGTAGCATGTTCTTGGCCTGGCATCTAAAGCCTGTTTTACTGCAGCTGCCACAATTTGCCCTTGTTCATTAATGTCTCTGGCATCTAAAGCCTATTTTACTGCAGCTGCCACGACTTGCTCTTGTTCATTAATGTCTCTACATAATTTAATATATGTGTTTAAATCTTCATGTTTCCATGGTCTAATGATATCTCTGCACCAACGATTCGCTTGCTCATAAGCCAGGTGTTTTAGTAATGGCATTGCTTGTTCTGTATTCCCAAAAACTCTGGTAGCTGTTTGAATAAGCCTATCTACAAATTCAGCATAAGGTTCATTAGCTCCTTGTATTACCTTAGATAATTGACCTTGTAAACCTCCATGTCCTTGTAAAGTCTTCCATGCCTTAATTGCATCTGCAGCAATTTGTGCGTATACGCCAGGATCATATGCAATTTGTTGCTGCTGATCCTCATAAGGTCCCTTTCCTAACAACATATCTAGATTTCTCTGAGGATAACCAGCTGCTGCATTTCGCCTAGCCGTCTCCTTGCAAAATTCCTCATTGGCAACCTTCCATAACAGGTATTGTCCTCCATTTAGCACAGCTTTACACATATTAGCCCAATCTGCTGGCGTCATGTTCAAGTTGTTAATGGATTCGACCATGCTTACAGTGAAGGGTGCTTGAGGACCATAGGTTGTTACAGCCTCTTTTAGCTGCTTCACTGTTTTGAAATTTAAAACTTGGTAAAATCGCTGCCCTCCTGCCTCAAATACAGGGCATGTTAATATTTGAGACCTTGTCTCAGGATCCCAACTATCAACTGCGGGGGTTGGGGGCCTCCCAGCATATGGAGGTGGCGCTGTTGGTTGGACACTTACGCCCTCTGGTGATAGAAAGGTGTTAGTAGCAGTCTCCTGTAGAGGTGGTGCTGTTGGTTGGACACTTACACCCTCTGGTGATAGAAAGGTGTTAGTAGCAGTCTCCTGTTGTAACTTTCCCCCTGATGGCTTTTTCTGTTTTACACTTTCTTTCTCTGTCTGACTAGCTTGAGAGGCCTTCTCTTTTACTTGAATCTTTTCCTCTGTCTGACTAACTTGAGAGACCTTCTCTTTTACTTGAATCATTATGTCTTCTCCTTCCTCTACCATTGTCTGAACTGAAGGCTTTGGACTAAGCAAACAAGATACGAATGTCCACAATGGCAATGTGCCAACTGGCAGAGTCCCTGGGCTTTTCTTTTCTATTCTTTTTAAATCTTCACCATGATGGTTCCATTGTGATATATTCAACAACTCCTCCTTAAAAAGCCATGGGCTACATTTTTGTATTGTATCAACGTATGCCCTGACTGCTCTTGATTTTACTGGGATGCCTCCTTCCTCTAACAATTTACTTAACACTCTTTCAGTTTGTTTTTTACTAATTTCTGATCCCATATTTCTACTATAGTACAACCCAACAAGATGACGCCAAACAAAACCGAGACAGAATGAAATAAAAAGGGAACAACAAAAAGTCATTATAGCCTTTCTATCCTCCTGACATGTGCATCCGTCCTTTCTCCCTATCTGTTCCTCAGACGTAAATAGTTTTTCCTCAGATGTGAGCGGTTTTTCTTCCGTCTCACTCATCTCCAGGGACAGGCAACTTAAAACAAAAGTGAAGCAAAATAAAAGAGGAATCTTAAAATGGCTACCCATCCTCTCGCCCTGCCCTCAGGGGCGAGCAGTTTCACTTACCCTCAGTCGCTCCCCGTACGGGCCACCAAATGCCGCAGTCTGGCTGGGCACAATCAGGAGCCACTTGTCAAAAGAAACTAACTTTATTTTTAGAACCACACACGCCAAACAAAATAGCCTCTCAGGAAAAACCCTCAGAGCCTCAACTGCCACCACCGGCTTTCCGCAAGCCTCTGTCTCCCCCACAAGCTTCTCTCCACCTCCCACAATCCTCCTGCTCTTGAGGCCGATTGGCTGGGTCACGTGGGCGGAGCCAAAAAAGTCCCCCAATGAGCAGCTCCGTGGTCTGAAAGGGCAGGGAAACAGTCCAATGAGCATCACCGCAGAGGAGCCAATCAGCTAGACGTTGCTGGGGCCGAGGAGCCAATCAGCTAGATGTTGCTGGGGCTGCTGTGAGCCAATCATCAGCCGGCAGCTGGAAGTTTGCTGGGGCCCCTCAGGCTGTGGCTCTCAACAATGGTTTTTTTAACTACATTAAAATAAGACAAAAAAATTTAAATCTCTTTTTCTTCAGCTGGCTTCATGTAAGCTTCTGGTTAGTTTAAAGTGACTTTTAGAGTTGGGAATATAGCTCAGTGGTAGAGTGCTTGCCTAGCATTCATAAGACCCTGGGTTTAATCTCCAGCACCATAAAAATAAATAAGTGAAAGTGGCTTTTTAAAGACCACAGGGCCTGTGGCCCATGGAATCATCTGTACTGTTTGTTCCTGAAATCTTATTTTTCCTGATTCATCTATTGTGGTTATTGAGCATACTTTGAGGGCATTTATATTTAAAATTTGGTTTATGTTTTGTTTATGATTACCTGTAATGTTTTAACTGAAAATGTTTAATATAAGATGATGTGAATATATTTATGTAAATTAATTTTTAATGTGTAAATATAAATTAAGTTGCTATGGTGATTTTTTTTTAATAAATCATCAAAATAAACCTTTTTGATTTTTCAATCTGACAGTTCCATGGTATTTTCTCATGTCCACAGTGACTATTTTTATATCTTCTCTGTATTCTCCTGAAGCAATCCATCTACTTCAAAATGCATCTCTACCACCACCAAACTGAGGAAACAGACCATCAAAGTGATACAGCATTGGAAATCTTTATTACCATCCATCTTCCCTTCATAGTTCTAAAAGGGTCCACCCTGTTTTTTATTTATTTTTTTTAGTTTATTTATTATTACTATTATTAGTGTGTGTGTGTGTGTGTGTGTGTGTGTGTGTGTGTGTGGTGCTGGGGATTGAACCAGGGCTTTGTGCATGTGAGGAAAGCACTCTACCAACTGAGCTATATTCCCAGCCTCGCACTCTGCTTTTTAAAGTACATAAGGACATCACTGATTCTGTCTCCTCCTACCTCCTCTAAGAACTTGCTTCAGTAATTCTTCTAATTTGCTTCTTCCATCTGTTTCTCTGACCCTTTCCCTTCTGTCTCAAAGATATGCAAGTCTTCTCTAGCCTTTAAACAAGTATACAAAAATCTCCCAGGGACATAAAAAGCATATATATCCATAATCTCTCTAGAATAATACTCAAGAAACTGGAATTAGTGGTTACCTCTGGGGTGAGAAAACAGGCCACCAGGAATAAGAAGGGGAATTAATTTTTACTTTACCAAATGTAGCAGTATAATCTATTCAAATACATTATTTTAAAGCAAAACACCACCAGGCATAATGGCGCATACCTATAATCCTGGCAATTCTGGGAGACTGAGGCAGGAGGATAGCAAATTCAAGGCCAGCCTGAGCAACTTAGGGAGACCTTGTCTCAAAAAATAAAAAGGAGGCTGATTTCAGTGGCACATGCCTGTAATCCTAGCAGCAGGAAGCTGAGGCAGGAGGATCAAAAGTTCAAAGCCAGCCTTAGCAATGTAGTGAGGCTCTGTCCCAAAATAAATAAATAGATAAAAAAGGAAGGAAAGGAGAGAGGGAGGGAGGGAGAGAGGGAGGAAGAAAGGAAGGAAGGAAAGAAGGAAGGAGTGGGAATGTGACTCGTGGTTAAGCGCTTCTGTTTTAAATCCCCAATACTGAAAAAAAAGGGGGGGGGGGCTAGGTACATAGCTCAGTTGTATAGGGGTCTGGGTTCAATCCCCAGTCCCACCAAATAAATAATAAATAAAATTACCTTTTGCTCAAACTGCTGTATAATACCACCAGGTTTTCAGCTGCCTACTAGACATCCCCAACTGGCTATCCCTTTTGCAACTGAGACTATTTAAGTTCAACCTCACTCCCCTCCCCTCCTCAAATAAAACCAGCTATATCTGCCACCTTCCTTATTCCTGTTAAGATTTCCCCAGTCATGTAGGCTTGCACCTGGAATCATGTTTTGTTCTTTCCTGGTCTCCCATCCCCAACCACACATCTAATCAACTGCCTATCTTTTTTTTCAATAACAGTTTTTTTATGTCTATAGAATTTTTTTTTTAATCCTTCTGCTAGCTCCTAAAAAATAGAGGCTTGTAGCTTTTGTTTCCCCCTGGAGTATAAAAGATAAATGGTCCCAGTGCCATGCATGGTGGTACACACCTGCAGTACCAGCAACTCCAAAGGCCGAGGCAGAAGGATCCCAAGTTCAAGGTCTTAATCAACTTAGCAAAACCCTGTCTTAAAATAAAAAGGGCTTGGAATGTGGTTCAAGAGTTCATCCTTTGGTCCTAGAAGGTTGCTCTTCAATCCCACCTCCTTCATGACCCCGATTTTTCCCACCCTCCCTGATGGAGAAACAATCTCTTCCTTTGATCCATTAAAACACTATATTATTTATTTATTTGGGGTTCTTTAGGTTTGGCTCAAGGATTGAAGCTCAGTTATGAGGAAGAGATAAATTATTCATTTAACAAATATTAAGTATTTCCTCTTTTTTCTAATTAATAATGATACCAGTAGGCCATTGATATGCCATTGCTTTCCCTTCCTGGGTCTCAGTCTGGTTCCTGATCACCTTTCTCCTTCTTTCTCATACTTACGAACACATGTCTGTGTCTTGTTAGATTCTTCGCAAACATTTTTTTTTTTTTAATATCAGAGATTGAACATGGGGGCACTTCCACTGAGCCACATCCCCAGCCATTTTTATTTATTTTGAGACAGGGTTTTTCTAAGTTGCTTAGGGCCTCACTTAGTTGTTGAGGCTGGCTTTGAACTGGGGATCCTTCTGCCTCAGCATCCCTCCTGAGCCTCTGGGATTACAGGCATGTGCCACTGAACCCAGCTCCTTCACAAGCATCTTAAGGGCAAGCTCCATTTGATTCTCACACAGTGGCCTCCCTCACAACATGTGCTTAGTCAGTTTTAGGTGTTCAATAAACATTTTGTAAGGAACTCTTTAAATGAACTATAAATTAAAAGTTTTCATTTCACATTGTTTTTTCTTTTTTCTTTTTTTGATACTGGGGATTGAACCCAGAGGTACTTTACCACTGTGATAGATACCCAAACTTTTTTTTTTTTTTTTTTTTTTTGGTACCAGGGATAGAACTCAGGGGCACTCAACCGCTGGACCACATTCCCAGCCATATTTTGTATTTTATTTAGAGATAGGGTCCACTGAGTTGCTTAGCTCCTCCCCATTGCTGAGGCTGGCTTTGAACTCACAATCCTCCTGTCTCAAGCTCCTGAGCTGCTGAGATTACAGGTGCACCACCACACCCAGCCCCTTTTTATTTTTTATTTGGATATAGGGCCTTCACAATTTATGAGGCCTGAGGCAGGAGGATCCCAAGTTAAGCAATTTAGCAAAACTTTGTCTCAAAAAAGAAAGGGGAAGAGAGAGTTGGGAATGCAGGTCAGTGGTAAAGTACCCCTGGGTTCAATCCCAGTACGAAAAGGGTGAGGTGGGGCTGGGATAAATGTGACCTTAACTTTTTTTTTTTCAAGTTGGAGACAGACACAATACCTTTATTATATTTTTATATGGTGCTGAAGATCAAACCCAATGCCCCAAATGTGCTAGGCAGGTGTTTTACCACTGAGGCACAACCCCAGCCTGCAACCTTAACTCTTATCAAGAAGAAATGATGCCTTATAGTGAACATATGTAAACCTCAAAATAAGTTATAAGGGCCCTGGGGTTGTGACTTAGCAGTAGAGCGCTCACCTAGCACATGCAAGGCACTGGGCTCGATCTTTAGTACCACATAAAAATAAATACAATAAAGGTATAAAAAATTGCAAAAAAAATAAGTTATAAGAAGCAATTATTTGTAAATGACTTCGAAAGTATTTGAGAATAGCTAAATTCTGTATAGGCAAAACACTTCTTCCACTTACTTAAATATTTATTAAGCATTCACTAGGTGCCAGGTATTGTTCTTTACACAGGGATAAGGTAGTGGTGGGGTAGGGGGATACCCCTTTTCTCATAGGGTTCACATTCTTATTTATCAAACCTTTTTCTGCTTCATAAGTTCCAGCCTTTAAAAACTTCCATGCAAAACTTCACCCAACAATCAAATCCTGTGGGAATGAGTGTGCCAACTGACCTTGAAAATCAGGTTTATAAAAGAGATGGTGGTGGCACACGCCTGTAATCCCAGCAGCTTGGGAGGCTGAGGCAAGAGGATGGCAAGTTCAAAGCCAGCCTCAGCAAAAATGAGGCACTAAGCAACTCAGTGAGACCCTGTCACTAAATAAAATACAAAATTGGGCTGGGGATGTGGCTCAGTGATCTCAAGTGCCCCTGAGTTCAATTCCTGGAACAAAAAAAAAAAATTAAGACAAATGCTAAAATCAGTCACTATAATGTCATTCTTACTTCAGCATTTGTTTCATTTTTCAAGAAAGCAGAGAATTTTGCTTGAATTTGAGTTTGGTTCCTGTTGCAAAGTGGATTGTTTAGCCTCCTCTCTAAGGGTGGCACATTACTGTTCAAAATAAAATTGCCCCAAACAGAAATATTTATGTAGTATTTAAGTTTGAAGACAGGAAGAGCACCAGGAAATGGCCTGGTTCCTCTCAGTAAAAGCATTTTACTGCCTCAGATAAATAGACATGGGTAAATATGTAATTTCTATTTTTTTTAATTAATTTTCTTGTAGAAATATAAATTAAGATAGATTACAAAATCTTTTCAGATGCCTCTGCTTTTTAGAGCAACCATAGTAGAAAAGCCAACCATAAAAGTTCTTACTGATAAAGGATAATAGAGAAAATTGTTTCCAGGAGTTCTGCAACAGAAAGCTGAGTCTAAGCAAAACTGAAAAAGAAAAAGGAAAAGAAAGAAAGAAAGAAAGGTAATGAATTTTCTGTCCTTTCTTCTCATGTGCCTTCAGGAGGAAGAACACTAGTAATTTTCCAGAGTGCCTGTTTACTTTCACTTTATCTTGATGTTGGGGGAGGAGGAAACAGAAGTTCCTAGTCACTGCCAGTCCTGTGCTGATAATGGAGTAGCCATTATTGCCCTACTGAGCTGAAAAAGCGCTTGAACTCTCTCTCCCCGCCAGCCACATCTTCAGCCAAAATAGTCTAGACTTTCATGGGGGCAAGGGGAGATATAGATACAGATATATAGGTATTATTAAATATACATATACACACATATACAGCATGAAATCTTTTTCTTAAGCACTCTTGCTGGCTGAACAACTGAAATACGCTCGTATTTTCAACTGTGCCGTCACCTCTCAGGATCAACTGTGCATATTGGTCCCAGTCTTCTTTCAGCATACCACAAATAGCTCCTTGTTGTAAGCATTTTATAGTTTCCCTCCACAGTCTGAAACTTCAGCTTTCCACAGCAATCTGGTTGAGATTGAAAGCAATGTGGGAAGGGTAAATAGTCTGGTCTTTTTAATGCTCAAGGACTGTTTTGTGTGAAGTATTGTGATGCTGTTAGAGTCTGTATATTGTATAAATCACCCATACAATACCTACTATAATGCACTTGGTTTTTTAACGTTAAAAAAAATTTCAGCTGGGCACGGTGGCACACACCTGTAATCCCAGGTATTTGGGAGGCTGAGGCAGGAGGATCACAAATCGGAGGCCAATCTGGACAATTTATTGAGACACTGTCTCAAAATAAAAACAAAAATGTCTAGAGATAGAGCTAAGTGATCAAGCACCCCTAAGTTCAATCACCAGTACAAAAAAAAAAGAAAAAGAAAAAGAAATAGATGGCAATAGTGCTGTTCAGTGATACAAGGTTTATCTTGGGACATACCCAAATCCTGCTTGACCATCAGAGAAGCAAGCATATGCTAACAGCATTTGTATACCACTCTCACATACATTACCTCTGTTTTTTCTGGGCAGCTTCCTCAGACTATTTAGAGTGGGACTATTGTCCCACTCTAAAATGGAGTCTATGGATGCTGATGAGTAAGTAAGCTTCTCTCAGGGAAGGCAGTCTTGGGCTATGTTACATTAACTCTTCAGAGTCCTAGTTCCTCTACTCCAAATCTGAGGAGAATATGAACGAAGAAGGTAGAATGGATTGTACCAGGACTATCTGAGATGATCAAGTGAGTAAAAATTAAAGTAGATGAGGATATAGTGAACAGATATATTCAAAATTGAATGTAGTAGCATCTTGTGGTATAATAAACAATTGAATACAACAGATGTAGTGGCACCTACCTGTAGCCCCAGCTACTTGGGAGGTTGAGGGAAAAGGAACAGTTGAGCCTAGGAGTTCAAAACCAGTCTGGGAAACATACTGAGATAACGATAACATCTCAAAAAAAATAAAAATAAAAACTGCAGCCAGGCGTGATGGCCCACACCTGTAATCCCAGTGACTCAGGAAGCTGAGACTGTCTGAAAATAAGAAATAAAAAGAACCTGGGGTATATCCCAGTGTAAAGTGCCCTGGCTTCAATCCCCAGTACAAAACAAAAGAAAAAGAAAGCCCAGTGCATAGTGGTATGTCCCTGTAATTCTAGCTACCTGGGAGACTGAGTCAGGAGGATCACAAATTTGAGAACCTGTCACAAATTTTTTTTTTTCGTACCAGGGATTGAACCCAGGGACACTTCACCACTGAGCGACATACCCAGCTTCCTTGTTAATTTTTTTTTTTTTTTTAATGAGACAGGGTCTCGCAATCCACCTGCCTCAGCCTCCTGAGTTGCTGGGATTACAGGAGGGTGCCATCATGCCCAGCATAAAATAACAATTTTATTATGATGATAAAAATGCCTTTCAGTGGGGCTGAGGTTGTAGCTCAATGGTACACCGCTTGCCTAGCACATGTGAGGCACTGGGTGCCATCCTCAGCACCAAATAAAAATAAATGAATAAGGGCTGGGGTTGTGGCTCAGTGGTAGAGTGTTTGCCTCACATGTTCGAGGCACTGGGTTCAATTTTCAGCATTGCATATAAATAAATGAGTAAAATAAAGGGCCATCAAATGAATGAATAAAATAAAGGCATTTTGTCCACCTACCACTAAAAAAAAAGCAGTTCAGTGGTAGAGCACTTGCCTAACACTGAGAGGCCTTCAGTTCAATCCTCCATACCACAATATAAAGAAAAAAAGTAAATTTGACACCATTAAGTGTTAGCAAAGGATGTATCGAAATATAAATTATTTTCCACCAGAGAAGTGGGGAGGATTATAAACTGGTAAATCCATTCGGAAACCAAAAGGGATTATGCCTCTTGGCCCTATATATATGCCACACAACTGAATTTATGTTCCAGAATAATTCTTGCTCAAGTCCATAAAAGAACATATGTACCACACTGTTTATTGTGACACAGCTGGAGGCAACCCAGGTGTTTATCATTAGGGTAATAAAAGTTAAATGTAATGGATGTTTATTAAGGAATGACATAATATAGTAATAATGTACAGAAACCTCAAGAAGTATTTAGCAAGAAGATTTATAGTTAACACTACTTCCAAAAACTAACCAAAAATACAAAAAAAAAAAGTGGTGTTTTTCCAAGGATACTTCAGAATTTAGAGCATAATAAACACAATAGAGTGGGTAGTAATGCAGGGGAGGAGAATGAGTAGAGATGAGGGATGAAGGAGGGAAGTAAAAATAAAGACTGTGGGCTTGCACTGAACATAAGGCTCTATAAAGAGAAGGCTATGAGATAAAAATAATTTTTAAGTCAGTACTCTAAGTATGTTAAAATTGGTCATGGAGAAAATATTTTCTAATTTTTTACTCTTCTGTATTTAAAAAAAAATTTAGGCCAGGGTTGTAGCTCAGTGGTAGGGCGCTTGCCTCGCATGCGTGAGACCCGGGGTTCCATCCTCAGCACCACATAAAAAATTAAAAAATAAACAAATAAAGATATTTTTTAAAAATTATAAGGAATGTGCATTCTTTTAGTAATTAAAAATAAAAGTAATAAAAAATTTCAAAATTAAATTAAATTAAAAATGCTGCAGAAGAATAGTTATTGGGAATGTTGGATTAATGTTCATAATATATCTTATAGTGATTGATTGATTTTTTTTTTTCTTTTTTCTTTTTTTCTTTTTTGCAGTTCCATGGCATTATACATACTAGGCCACTAGTTATATCCCCAACTCCTACAACATGAATACTTGGGTGCACTTTACCAGTGAACTACATCCCCTAAACCCTTTTATTTTAAATTTAGAGACAGGATCTCACTAAATTGCTGAGGCTTGTGATCCTCCTGCCTCCCAAATTGCAGGGATGATAGGCAGGTATCACCACACCTGTCTTTTTTTTTTTTTTTTTTTAACTTTAAATAATATATAAAATATATAATACAGTTAACAGCACAAAACATGGGGGTGAGTAATACATAGGAATCTTTGGGCCTAAAATTCACTGGAAGACTTAGTTAAGGGTGTCACAAAGAGATAGCAATGGCTTTGTTTCCAACTTTCCTTCTAGACCCTGTTACAAGATTAGGCTTATTGCTGACATTCTACCCCCATAAGTTTTTGAATAAACAGATACATGATGGTGACAAGTATAAGGTGAAATATAAAGACCTTAAAAAAATCATTCTTAGAACAAATGTGACACTCATGACATTTGGCAAGGATACATAATAACTTAGTGATTTAAATCCTAAAAATAGTTTACATTTTTAGGAGGTAGTAAACGAGTACAAAACTTTTACCATTTAGTCACACCCCCCCCTCACTTTTGGTTTCAACCTTGGATATTTCTACATTTCTCACTCCCCATTCTCCCATTAAAGCTATTAGTTCTTCTAGCACTCATTACCAAAATTTCTAGACCTGGAGCTGCCAAGATATATGTTTTTAAGAAGTCTTAATCCACCAAATGCACCCAACAATCAAGTGTCAATTTAAAATATTTTTACCTATTTAGTTATTAATTCACTTATAAAATAAAAACTCAAAATAAGAAAATTTAACACGAAAAAGTCTATTAAATATTCCACATGCAATTCTAATATGTCATAGTAGTTATGAACTGATAAACTTACTATATATTGCAATGCATTACCAGTGTTAACTGAAAATAGGCATGTGGTTTAGTAAAAATTCAACCTATTAACCGAAAAAAAAAATCCCACTTATTCCCAGAGAGTTATATTGTGTTGATACTCCACAGATAGTATTACAAAAGGATTCCATTTTTGCGGTAGGCTGGGTTCACAGTGAGTATGTTAGTACCAAGATCATGTGTTTAACATTACTTTAAGAATGTCATTAGTGGAATGTATATAAGGCATGTAAAAAACTAGCATTAAAGCTCTGAAGGGCAACAAACCAAACTGGCAGCTGCTAGAAAAGGTGCTGCTAGGAATAAAAAAAATACCGAAGAAACTTAGTTTCAGCACAAACCAGTTTACAGTGTTTTTCTAATTAAATGAATCAATTCACACAGACCTCTGCTTCATGGGGTAGAGAGAGAAGATGGGAGGGGAGGGAGGGGGGATGGTAGAGGATAGGAAAGGTAGCAGAATACAACAGTTACTAATAGGGAATTATGTAAAAATGTGGATGTGTAACCGATGTGATTCTGCAATCTGTATTTGGGGTAAAATTGGGAGTTCATAACCAACTTGAATCTAATGTATGAAATATGATATGTCAAGAGCTTTATAATGTTTTGAACAACCAATAAAAAAAAAATTAAAAAAAAAAAAAAAGAATAGACTTTTACCCCTTTAACTACTAGCCCAATCTTGAAAACGGAAGCAATCACTAGCAATCTTCCACACGGTGCTATTAGGAGTGGACTGAGCAGTCAGCAGAAAGTTCTGGTTGAAGTAATGTTGTTTGTTTCCATCAAACTTCACAGTTCCACTGGTCACAACAAGAACTGTAGTCTGGGACTGGGTAGCTTGCTCATGGACTGGTTGGCAATCTAACATATTGACCTGGAACTCACTAGAAGGCAACATCTCGCACACCTGTCTTTATTTTTTCTTTAATTAGGGATTTATTGAGTTATAATTCACTTACCATAAAATTCACTTTTAAAAAGTGTACGATTCAGGGGTTGGGGTTGTAGCTCAGTGGTAGAACACTTGCCTAGCATGTGTAAGGCACTGGGTTCAATTCTCAGCACCATTTAAATAAATAAAATAAAGATCCATCAACAACTTAAAATATAATAATATTTTTTTAAGTGCACAATTCAGCTAGGTTCAATGGCACATACCTGTAAACCCAGTTTCTCAGGAGGCTGAGACAAAAAGATCACAAAATCAAGCATAGCTTGCTTGTGCAATTAGCCACATACCCATCAACCCCAGGGTTTTAAAATACTTTATTTAGAGATAGGGTTTCTCTAAGTTGCTTTAGGGCCTCACTATGTCACTGAGGCTGGCTTTAAATTCACGATCCTCCTACCTCAGCCTTCCAAGCCCCTGGGATCACAGGCATGTACCATCATGCCTGGCAGAAGCTTGGGTAATTTAATGAAACGCTGTCTCAGAACAAAATTTTAAAAATAGTGCTGGGGGTGTAACTCAGTTGTAGAGTGCTTGCCTAGGATGCCCCAGGCCTTGGGTTCAAACCTCAGTACTGAGACAACAATAAAAATGTATAGTTAGTTCAGAGCTGGGGATTTAATTCAGTGGTAGGGTAATTGTCTAACAGGACCCTGTCCCACAATAAAATAAATAAATAAGAGTGCAATTCAATGACTCTGTGTGTGTGTGTGTGTGTGTGTGCGCGCGCGCGCGTGAACACAGGGCTGCTCTACCAATGAGCTACATTCCCAGCCCTTTTTTTTTTTTTTTTTTTTTTTAATTTTGAGACAGTCTAACTAAATTACCCAGCCTGGCTTTGAATTTGTGATCCTCCTGCCTCAGCTTTTTGAATGGCTGGGATTTCAGGCATGCGCCACTGCAACTGGCCAGTGACTTTTAATATATTCACAGAGTTACACAGCTAACAAATATCTAATAAGAACATTTTCCCAACAAAAAAAAGAAATGCTAGATCCTTTAGCAGTCACTTGCTATCCCCCTCAACCACTAATCTAACTTTTCATCTCTTATTTATTGTTTTGTATCAAGGATTGAACCCAGGGGCACTTTACCACTGAGCTATAACCCTAAACCTCCCCCCACGTTTTTTTTTTTTTTTTTTTTTTTTTTGAGACTGGGTCTAGCTAAGTAGGTTAAGGTCTCACTAAGTTGCTGAGACTGGCCTCAAACTTGCCTCAGCCTCTAGAGTCTATGACCTCCTCCTTAGCTCAAACTCACTGGTTCTAATTCCATTTTCTTTTTCTTTTTCTCTTTCTTTCTTATTTCTTTCTTTCTAGACTTCTTTCTTTCTTTTTAATATGCTTTAGTTGTAGATGGACACAATAGCTTTGTTTATTTATCTTTATGTGGTGCTTAGGATCAAACCCAGTGCCTCACCCGTGCTAGGTGAATGCTCTACCACTGAGCCACAACCCCAACCCCTAATTTCCATTTTCTATAGATATTCTGATTCTGGACTTTAAGTAAATGGAATTGCATAATAAATGGTCCATTGTGATTGGCTTCATTCTCTTAGCATGTTTTCAAGGTGTCCTGTTGTAAGCAATATGTCATTTCTTCTTGTGTGTGTGGTACTGGTGATTGAACCCAGGGCCTCACAAGTGCTCTATTACTGAGCTATTATTTCAAGCCTCTTTATTTTTTTATTTTGAGATAGAATCTTGCTAAATTGCCCAGTCTGGCCTGGAACTTGCTATCTTCCTGCTTCAACCTCTAGGATTACAGGTATATATCACCTCCCAGGGCAAATACATTTTTTATACCATTTTTTTGTTTGATCATTCATCTGTTTTTGGTTTTGGTTCTTTGGGTTTTTGGGGGGCTGGGGCAGGCTGGAGTCCTGTCAGATGGGAACACTTTATCTGTTCATGGACATATTGGATTGTTTCTATTTTTTGGCTGTGTAAATAATGCTTCTATGAACATTTGCTTACAGATGTTTTGTATGAGCTTATGTCTTCCATTTCTTTTTACTTTAGTGATACCGCTTTTGTTTAAACAAAAGGCCTAGGGGGAAAAAAAAAACTGAACACACATCAAAATAATATCAAAATAATCAGCGATTATTTCTGGATAATGGATAAACGATAATTTAATTTTTTCTTTCTTGGGCTTTTTATTTATTTTAAAAATTTTTTAAAAATCATTTGATCAGGAGAAAAAACTCAGAGTCAGCTCCACCCTACTTCTGCTCAGTCCAGGATCTCTGGCCTGGAGCTCCAGGCTGGAGTGTCCTGCCCCTCCCGGCTTCAACCTCCTCAAATTTCACACTGCAGGGAGGACAACTGAAGAGGTTTCCGCGGCCTACAAAGTGGCTCTTGTCGATATTAATGTCAGCCCACAAGCCATGCCAAATGACCCATATTTACTTGCCAAAAAGCCAAACTGACATCCCTGGAGGCTGACATTCAGCTCTCCTACTTTCTGCTCCCGATCACAGTTTAAATGTCCATAATTTTATACTTTTAAAGACTTTTAAATTAAGAACAGATTTTTAAAGCATACAAACACGTTCCTCTTCTCTTCAAGCGTTTGGAATACACCGCATTTCTCACTGCCTAAAAAACACCACTCGAGGCGTGGATCATTTTACACTGGAATCCTCCAGATTCGAGCCTTTCAGTGGGGAAACGATGGGTGGGCGTTTCACATCAAGGCGGGGAGAGCAAATATTTATAGCTCTCAGGAAACATGAGTTTGACTCATATTTTTGCTAACTCGTGAATCAGAACTATCAAAGACTAGATTTCTTTTGTCTAAGGAAAGAAAGTGACTATTAAAGCAACCATCTCTGCGCACTCCTCGGGGAGAGAAAACACAAAGGAATTTGGAATGACTCAGCCCAGCCTAGGGTGGGAGCCGGCCTCCAGCTGAATGGAAAGTCACTGCGAGGTCTCGGAACCCGCGTCTACACCCGCCCCGACCACTGGGCGGCAGCAGGGATGCTAGGCAAAAAGTGACCTTTTAAACCCCTAATTTCTTGATGTTTAGACTAAAATGCAAAATTAGCTTTTAAGACTACAATTATTTATCTGTTTGTTTATTTATTTAGTAGGGTATTGAACACAGGGGCATCTAATGACTGATCTACATCCCCAGCCCTTTTTGTTTTTTATTTTGAGATCAGGGACATGTTAAATCCCTTAGGCTAGCTGTGAAGTCTCCATCCTCCTTCCTCAGTCTCTCCAGTTGTTGGAATTACAGGTGGACACCCCTGCGCCCTGGGGGATAGTTTTCGGGTAAATTAAGAAAACATGTTTAGGCAGGCACAGTGGACTATGCCTGTAATCCCAGCGACTCAAGAGATTGAGGTAGGGAGATCGCAAGATGGAGGCCAGCCTCAGCAAATTTGCAAGCCCTTGTCCCAAAATAAAAAGGGCTGGGGATGTAGCTCATAGTAAAGCTCCTCTGGCTTCAATAGCCAGAAGGGAGAAGGGAAACAGGAGGGGAGGGAGATATCGGGGATTGGGAGGAGAAGAGAGACTAGAGAAAGCAAGAGAGAGAAAACTGTGCTGAAAAAAAAGAGGGCGAAAGGCTGGGGGAGTGTCAGAATGCTTGCCTAGCATGTGTGAGGCCCTGGATTCCGTCCTCAGGAAAAATAAAATAGAAAGTTTGAGAACCCCACATCCTAAACCATTGCTTCCAGGCCAGGGAGGGATGAGGGATTCACTACAATGGGAGGAGGCCAGCTTGGACTTCACTGGAAATGAATTGGCCCTTTCTGGCAAAAGTGGAGGAAATTGGCCTGAGGCCTGGGTGGTTAGAAGAACTGAAAATGCAATCACCTCATACAGAATCTATTGAGCTTGGGTTTCATCTGTGGGATTCAGTTACTGTCGAGGAATCTAGAGGGTGCAGCCAACATTTGAAACATCAATAGAGCGCTGCCTCCAGCATCACATAGACTAAAATTGGAACGACAGAGAAGATTAGCATGGCCCCTGTGCAAGGATGACACGCAAATTCGTGAAGCTTTCCATATTTTTCTAACTCTAGAGAGGGCAGAGAGGTTGGAGGGGAAGGAGTGGGCATGGGGTTATTAATAATGGTGGATGTGATGATCATTATTATCCAAAGTACAGGTATGAAGACACGAATTGGTGTGAATATACTTTGTATATAACCAGAAAAAAATAATAATAATAAAGTATTTGAAGAAGATTTGGAGATGGGAAACCAGAACTTATTAATTCCCATAAAAATTATAATGATACAATTATGCCTGCGGTGCTCAACTGATGTAAGGGTGACTAGGGTTGATGCAGGCAATAATCAAAAGGAAGAATAAATTTAAACTTCAAAATATCAGTACATAATGAGAGAATATTAAATTTAAAACACCCAGTAACAATGCAATGTATAAAACTTAATTTTCATAAAAACTTGTGATTTTTTTATGTACTAGCCCTAAAGAACTATTTAATCTCTGACTTTAATTATACTTGTGAATTATAAAATTATATCTTGTTAATGGAAAGTAAAAGTTACACAAACAAAAATAAATAAATAAAACATCAATAGACTATGTTGTGGACAAGTATTTTTTTTTTTTTCATCTGCAGTGTATTTGCTGGGATGAACTGAGGTCTGAGGTGAGTTGGAAAGTTCCACCAATGCCCTCAGGAAGTCTGCCCTCAAGCCCAAGGCACTGTGGAACCTCCCTGAAGCCCAGGCTTTGCAGGCCACTCTGGAGCATAGCCCTGCTGAGAAAAAGAGGCATTGGGGACTGGCAAACTTCCACTTGCAGCACCCCTGCATCTGGTTTACCCAGGACCTGCCCATAATAGCTCCTGGCCTGTGCCCAAGTCCAGAGTATCATCAAAATTCAAAAATTGCCTCTCTAATTCTTTCCAGGGATACACTAGTACTCACAGTCACTGATATGCTAATTAATACATGCTAAGTCCTCTTCACTCTCTTCTTTTCCTATAGATGAGATAACCATATAGTTCGCCATCCAAACCAATACTTTTAAAAGGGAAAGGAGCCTACCACAGTGGTGTATGGCCGTATGTAATTCTATTTACAAGGAGGCTAAGGCAGGAGAATCACAAGGTGGAGCCCAGCCTGGGCAACTTAACAAGACCCTCTCTCCAAAATAAAAATAAAAAGGGCCATGAATGTAACTCAGTGCCCCTGAGTTCAATCCCCAGTACTGGAATGGGGGAGCGGAGGGAAATGGATGCTATTAATGTAACCGAAAGCTCAGTCCTCGTCCTCACCAATCCAATAACGAAGACAAGGTCTTGAGAAAAAGGAAAATGCTTTGCTAGCAAAGGAGAAACACACGGAACTCCTGTCCCAAAGGCTGTGGGGCTTTTACAGAGGTGAATCAGAGAAAATGAGATTAGGGAGGAGAGATCAGGGAGGAGAAGTTTAGGGAAAAGATTGAGAAAAAGAAAAGAAATACGTAAGTTTCAAAGCCACAAGGGATATAGTCAAAGCATCAAGTGAAGTCCTGTTACATTAATACTTACATAACAGCAGAAAACTTGTCCCAGCCTAAGTAGGGTACTAGTACTTCACCTTGGGAAACTTGAGCAATTTATCAGAATTCAGTGAGTACGGGCTGGGGATGTGGCTCAAGTGGTAGCGTGCTCACCTGGCATGTGTGCGGCCCGGGTTCGATCCTCAGCACCACATACAAACAAAGATGTCACCACATACAAACAAAGATGTTGTGTCCGCCGAAAACTAAAAAATAAATTAAAAAAAAAAAAATTCAGTGAGTACAGTAGTGTATGCCTATAACCCCAGCGGCTCAGGAGGCTAGTCAGGAGGATCATAGGTAGAGGTCAGCCTCAGCAATTTAGTGAGGCCCTAAGCAACTTAGAGAGACTCTGTCTCAAAATGAAAAATAAAAAAGGCTGGGAAGGTAGGTAAGTGATAAAGTGCCCCTGGGTTTAATCCCCAGTATCAAACAAACAAACAAACAAAACTCTATAGAGTCTGTGCTGCTAAATCCTAAAACTTGCACTGACCTGATCTGTGAATGCTTCCTAAGGGCAATAGGAGAGCTGAAAATAGGCTTGATTACACTTATTTGTTAAAGTACTTAAAGATACATTTTATTGTTGCCCATACCTCTAATAAATGCTCCCATTAGCCATCTCCAAATAAAAGCTGTTACAAGAACTCACCCCAGTGCTTTAAGACTATCAGCCAGTGTGACCCCATCTTCTTTCCCTGTAATCCTTAGCTGAAGCTAAACTGAAACTCCATGTTTTCCTGCCTCAGCATTTTCTCTAGGCTTTTCCCTCTATCTAGAAAGTCTCCCAAGCCATTCCTCTCTACACAACTTCTTTTATTGAAATTCCATTTACTTTCAAGGCCCAGATCAAGCTGGCATTCCATTGTCACACAAGACAGAATCTCTCCAAAGTCTGAAATCCTACAGCCTTTATCTGCACCAGTCACAGGCCCACATATCTTATCTCCTCTACTCAGTCAGCAATTTCTTTTCCACACAATACTTAGCACAGCACATTTCCGCATAAATAGGTTCTCAGTGAATGTATAGCCCTACATTGTTTGCCCTTCATCCATCCTCTCTGCTAAATATCTGCAAAAAAAAATATGAAGCATTGATCATAAAAAGACTTTAAAAAAAAAAAAGCCTTTTTCTTTTTTTACTGGGAATTGAACCCATGGTCATTCTTCCACTGAACTACATCCCTGGCCCTTATTTAATTTATTTATTTGATTATTTATTTATATTTTGAGACTGGGTTTTACTAAGTTGCTAAGGTCTGGCCTTTCTAACTTATTATGCTCTTGCCTCAGCTTCCTGAGTTGCTTGGATTATAGGCATGAGTCACTAAGCCCAATTTTCTTTTTCTCTCTTCTCTTTCCCTCTCTCTTTTTTATTTTTCTTCTTTGTACTGGGAATTGAACCAGGAGCCTTGCATATGCTAGATAAGTGCTGTACCATTGAGCTATATCCCCATTACTCCCTGATCCATCCTGCCAGTCCTTTTTAAAATTTTTTTTGGAGGGAGGGTACCAGAGATTGAACCCAGGGACACTTAACCATTGAGCCTCATCTCCAGCCTTTTTGGTATTTTATTTTGAGACAGGGTCTCACTAAGTTGCTTAGGGCCTCGCTAAATTGCTGAGGGTTGCTTTGAACTTGAGATCCTCCTGCCTCAACCTCCCAAGTGGCTGGGATTATATGTGTACACCCACGCCCAGCTCTTGCCAATCTTTTATTTTTTTTATGTGGTGCTGAGAATTGAACCCAGGGTCTTATGCATGCAAGGCAAGCACTCTACCAACTGAGCTATTTCCCCTGCCCTTGCCAGTTCTTTTTACTTTAAATCTTAATTTTGAGACAAGTTTTTCCCTAAAATGCTCAGGTAGGCCTTAAATTTGCAAGTCTCCTGTCTCAGTTTCCAAAGTTGCTGGAATTAAAAATGTTTGCCATCACACCAAGAAAACCGTGATTTTGTTCAGGAATCTATTCCTATCAAGTTCTGAAAAGCTCCAGTAGCCAGATTAAGAAAAGTAAAACAAACTGGTGAAATTAATTTAGTAAAATGTATTTATTTAACCCAAAATATCCAAAACAGATGTGGGGAAGATAGCACAGTGGTAAAACACTTGCCTGGCATTCTTAACACCTTGGGTTTGATCCCCAGAAGTGTAAAAAAGAAGAAAAGAGAGAGAGAGAGAGAGAGAGAGAGAGAGAGAGAAGCATAGTATATCGAAAACATCATTTAAACATGTAATCAGGCTGGGCACAAAGGTGCACACCTGTAATCACAACGACTCAGGAAGCTGAAGCAGGAGGATCGAAAATTCAAGACTAGCCTTGGCAACTTAGTGAGGCCCTAATCAATTTAGGGAGATACTATCTCAAAATAAAAATGTAAAAATGGCTAGGAATATAGCTCAGCTGTAAAGTGCCCCTGGGTTCAACATCTTGTACTCCCCAAAACAAAACAAAATCTATGTATAATAAATATAAAAAACATTAGAGGCTTTACTTACGTGTATGTGTGTATAAAATTATTTTACATCTGAAATGTATTTTACACTTACAACATATATTATTTCAGACCAGCCACAGTTCAGGAGCTCAATTGCCACCAATGTCTAGTAACTGGCATACTGGACAGGGCAGGTTTGAGCCCATCAGCACAACATTCCCATGGTAGCCGTTATGGGTCCAGTAGTGTGGTTGGCTGGAGACCTAAATTGGGCCAGTCAGACCAAAGCACCTGACTTATTGTCCCTGTTTTGGAGAGGTTTCCACCTGTTGGTAGAGACCAAGGGAGCCTGTAGCTCTGATTGTCATTGGCAGTCTTAGTGAAAATTATCTTGAAACCATGAGGAAATCAGACAGGACTAGCATTAGGATGATGCCAACTCTCAGGATAGAAGGAGTAGGAGGACAAAAGGACCCCTGCTTCCTTTTTGGGAGGCGAGGGTACTCGGCCACTGAGCCATATCCCCAGCCCTATTTTGTATTTCATTTATAGACAGGGTCTCACTCACTGAGTTGTTTATCACCTCAATTTTGCTGAGACTGGCTTTGAACTCGCAATCCTCCTGCCTCAGCCTCCCAGGCTTCTGGGATTACAGGTGTGCGTCATCGTGCCTGCTTCTTTATTAACATCGCTGATCATATAGGGCCTGCAGCTCACTCTACTTCTGGTTAGAAAAAAATATATTTTCCTTTCCTTTAAACCAGACTGAGTGTTTTCAGAGCATCAAGTGAGAGCTAACTCTTAAATCTAGATCTACAATCTCCTATGCCCAGGTTCCTCCACCAGCATTCCTCACAAGAAAGATATTTAGCTAATTCCTTTTTTTTTAATATTTATTTTTTAGTTGTACACAATACCTTTATTTTGTTTAGTTGTTTTTTTATGTGGTGCTGAGGATCAAACCCAGGGCCTCGCACGTGCTAGGCGAGTGCTCTACCGCTGAGCCATAACCCCAGCCCTAGCTAATTCTTCTGGATCCCTCTTAGGATCTTTCTGTGGCTCAGTGGTGTTAATTGCCAGTGAATTAGAAGTAAAGATCCCTTATTCACCAGGTGCACGAGCATAGCTGCAGATGTCATCTTGGAGCACAGGAGGGCCAGAAGTCCCTTCCCCAGCAGCTGCTATTGCAATGTGCTCTCAAGGTAGCCAGAGCTTGCACAATCTCCCAGAGCAGACATTTGTCACATCCCTAAAATACCTCTCCTAGATTGGACTGACCCTGGGGCTGGCCCAAAGCTGAACAAGCAGGAGCCCTTTGCCAGGAGACAGCCCATAAAGTCACATTTTCTGCTGTTGATGGGACAGTGTTTTCTGGCAGGGGCCTAGACCTACTGCTTGTATGAGTCATTTGAAAGAAAAGCCAGAAAGTCTGATGACAGAATTGACAAACACAGGGCCATAGTTAAAGAGAAGCAGCAATAAGAAAATGGACTAAAGAAATGCCACTATGTGAGTGATAGAAAAATGCTCCTAAGGGCTGGGGTTGTGGCTCAGTGGTAGAGTGATCGCCTAGCCCTGGGTTCAAGCCTCAGCCCTACATAAAAATAAATAAAATAAAGGTATTGTGTCCATCTACAATTAAAACAATTTTATTAAAAAAAAAGAAAAAAGAAACATGCTTATAAGTTCAATTCAGCACGTGTTACTTAGAAGCAGCTACAGTGCCTGTACAAACCTGCTCTAAGGCAAACATACTTTATGGTTCACTTAAAATGTACAGGTCTTATAGCTCCAAAACTAGAAGGGAAGGCAGAGCCACAATTAACAAAGACACTCTTCCAATCTGTCTCAGAGAATACACCATGCACCAGTCAGTCAAAAGTAGTAATGTGGAGGTCTAGGGAGGTCACCCCAGTGATAGAATACTTGCTAGCATGTGTGGGTCCTGGGTTCAATCCCCAGTGCTAAAAAAAAAAAAAAAAAGACTACGTGGTATAGTGAAAATCTATGTGGCTTCTAGCCAAAGATCTGTCACTCAGTGCTGGTACAGTGGGCAAGTCACAGGCCTCCTTAAGGCTCTGTTTTCTAGTCTTTAAAATACCTTCTTAATATTCCTCAGCTTTGGAAGGGTGATTTTCTACAATGTAAAATTCTTTATAAGCCATTAAATTCTGTAAGTGTTTAACATTGTGATTTTTTTTGGGGGGGCGGATATTGGGGATTAAACCCAGGGGTGCTTAACCACTGAGCCACATCCTCAGCCCTTTTTTGTATTTTATTTAGACATAGGGTCTCACCGAGTTGCTTAGGGCCTCTATAAATTGCTGAGATTGGTTTTGAACTCGTGATCCCCCTGCCTCAGCCTCCTGAGACCCTGGGATTACATGCACCACCATGCCTGGGTTATGACTTCTTTTTATAAGGAAAAAAGTGCTCATGGGTTTGTTTCTTTTTATTTACTTTCTTTCCTTTCCTTTCTTTTTCTTTTCTTTTTTTTTTTTTTTTTTTTTTTTGAGGAGATCTTGCTGTATTGCCCAAGGAGTAGTTGCGACTGTAGGAAAAGGCACTACCATACCTAGCTTGCTCTCAACTTTGAGGGCTCAATTTTAAAAAAAGAAAAATTACTATCTGTTAAATCTAGAGGCTAGTTATATTGGTAACATATTAGTTGCTGTACTTTTAAATGTTTGAAATATTCTACTGGGCTTTGTGGCAGACACCTGTAATTCCCACAATTTGAGAGGCTGAGACAAGAGGATTGCAAGTTCAAAGCCAGCCTCAGCAATTTAGTGAGGCCCTAAGTGACTTAGCGAGACCCTGTCTCAAAATTAAAACATAAAAAGGGATGTGGATGTAACTCAGTGTTTAAGTACCCCTGGGTTCAATCTCCAGTACCCCCCCCAAAAAAAAAAAGACTGCATCTCCTGTCTTTTTTGAGAGGAAGGGGCAGGAGGGGAAGGATTGAACTTTGAACTCAGGGGCACTTGACCACTGAGCCACATCCCCAGGCCTATTTTGTATTTTATTTAGTGATGGGGTCTCACTGAGTTGCTTAGTGCCATGCTATTGCTGAGGCTGGCTTCAAACTTGTGATCCTCCTGCCTCAGCCTCCCAAACTGCTGGGATTACAAGTGTGAACCACCGAGCCTAGCTCCTTTTCTCTTTTGTACTAAACACAAATGCATCTGAATGTTGTAAGGAAATCTGCCTAAAAAGAATCTGAGCGCTGGAGATGTAGCTCAGTGGTAGAGCGCTTGCCTAGCATGTGTGAGGCAATGAATTCGATCTTCAGCATCACATAAAAATAAACAAATAAAAGGTATTGTGTCCATCTTCAACTAAAAATATTTTACAAAAAAAGAAGAATCTAAGCCTGTCTCAGTGGCACGTATCTGTAATCCCAGTAACTCAGGAGACTGAGGCAGGAGGATTCAAAGTTCAAAACCAGCCTTAGGTATTTAACTAGGACTTAAGAATTTAGCAAGACCCTGTCTCAAAAATAGAATAACAACAACAACAATGTAATAATAAGGGCTGGGGATGTGGTTCAGTGGTTAAGTACCCCTCAGTCAATCCCTGATACCAAAAAAAAAAAAGGGATGGGGATGGAAATGTAGCTCAGCAGTAAAGCACCCCTGGGTTCACTCAATAGTATGAAAAAAAGATTTTTTTGGTAGCTACATATCAGAGAATAAATGTATGACTGTGCTTAAGATAAACTTAATTTATACTAAAATTGTAAAAGGAAAGGAAATTTTGATGAGAACATCCCTCTTTCTATAGACAGTCAAGACTAAAAGTATAAATTTGAAATGAGAAATTTTAACATTGATAATCTGGGCTGGGCTGAGGTTGTGGCTCAGCGGTAGAATGCACACCTAGCACGTGCAGGGCCGTGGGTTTGATCCTCAGCACCACATAAAAATAATAAATAAATAAAATAAAGATATTGTGTTGAACTACAACTAAAAAATAAATATTAAAAAAAATAACATTGATAAGCTAACTAATCAGTCCCAAATCAGGTAAAAGTGGTTCATGTCAGTAATCCCAGCAATCTGGGAGGCTGAGGAAGGAGAATGACAGGTTCAAATCCAGCCTAGGTAACTTAGCATGACCCTGTCTTATAATAATAAAAAGGGCTTAAGATGTAGTCTATTTGTAGAGTGCACCCAAAAGAAAGTTGTACAAACTTGGAGAAAATTTATATTGTTTGGTCTAATGGGAACAATCTCCTTCTGATGAGTCTTAACCTTTTTCCTATGACAGTGATAATATTCAAACAATATGACTGTTTTTAAGGTTAATAAACTTTAAGGTTAAAATTAATATACTAAAACCCCCAGTTATTTGTGTCATACTTTCTGAAATTTTCCTATTGCATATTTAACCAATATATTTTTGAATGATATTATCCAGGGCTAAAGCAGGTATATCTAGTTTTGTGGGCAATTGCTTTACTTGATGTCCTTGCTTACCTTTCCAGTTCCATCTGCTGCCACTCCTTGGCCACAGGCAGCCATGAGCAAGTCAGTTGCTTTCTTACCTCCTTGTCTTTATACACATTGTTTCCTCGATCTAGATTAGAGTCTCCCTACTGGGGTCCCTACCCAAAACCCAGGTCCATTATCATCTCCTCTGGGTAATTTTTTGGGGCTCCATCAGTCTGGTATTTTGTATATACCTGCCTGTCACTCCTTATAGCTTTGTAGGAATTATCTGCTTTCACATTTGTGTCCTCTAGAACCCTGAGAGCCCTAATGATCTGACACTATAATCTACTTAATCTACTCATCTTTGTTCTTCGTTTTTTTTTTTTTTTTTTTCCTTCCTTTTTTGGAACTCAGGGGGTCTTAACCAGTAAGCCACATCCCTAATCCTTTTTAATTTTGATTTTGAGACAGGGTCTCACTAAATACTTAGGGCCTCACTAAGTTGTGAGGGTGGCCTTGAACTTATGATCTTCTTGCCTCAGCCTCTGGAGCAGCTGGGATTACAGTCCTGTACCACCATGCCTGGCCCATCTTTGTACTTCTAATGTCACCCCAAGTATGGTGCCAGACATTGAATTAATGTTTAGTAGACAAGTGACTGAGAATGAACAGATAAATGAGTGAATAAATGCATGTTGGCACAACAAAGCTGTACTTAAAATAATTTAATCTTTGTGTGCCATTAGGGAACATACAGAAATGGAGAAGCACGATAAACATACCCAAAGAGGAAGCACTTAATAAGTATGCATTTAGATAAACAGAGAGACTCCTGATTATGTGTGCCGAACACAACTGAGCTTCCACAATGGGTTCTTGGTTCATCTGAGTCCCTACAGCTGTGTGCCTCTGCAGTCTGGAGCAATCTCAGTGCAGAGGTAGTAATTTTTCCAATGATGTAGGATATTCCTGGTTGAAAGTATACTTACTCATCATGACTTGCCCTAATCCTGCTGTTCCGTTCCCAAACTGCTGTATTACCACAATTTTTCCAGATGCTGTGGCCAGTGTGTACATTCACGTGAGGGGAAAATGGCAACACCAAGGGAGTCAGAAAAAAAAAGTAAGTTATGTAGTAAAGAAGCACCAACAAGATTGGCTGCCCTGGAACTCTGGGGGCCCATAGGGTTTGACCATCTTTCCAAAGAGAGGCCAACTTGGAGAGCATCCATTTTATAAACATGAATTCTTTGAAACTATCCTATAGTCTATGTAGTGGTATTTGATTTTTTTTCCCCCTTCCAGGTGCTAGGGATTGAACCCTGGGCATTGTGCATGCTAGGTGAGTGCTCTACCAGCCCCTGTAGTGGTGTTCTTGATTTAGAAAGACATTATTATATCAAAAAGCATACTTGGTCAACTATTACAACTATGCACATAAACTAACTTGGATATTCATAACACAGGGCAAAATGACTGGGGAAAACAACACTTCTGAACTGGTTTTGTAGCTGACAGGATGAGGCTTGGAAATATGCTGAAGTAGCCTCCTCACTGGTTCATTTTTCTTTTTGTGGTACTGGGGTTGAACCCAGGGCTACTCTACCACTGAACTACATCCTCAGACCTTTTTATTTTATTTTAAAATGCAAAGTATTGATTCTGGGTGGGACTTAATAATTCACAAATTCTGTGATGGGATTCTGTTTTAACCTGGACTCCAGGAAATGTGAATGAATCCTGAAGTGTGACAAACACTATTCTAAAGTATCAGGGGCTCTTGCAGTAGCTCTAGGGTGAAAACCTTGAATCCATTGTTTCTCATTCTGACTTGCATGGTATATGAAATTGAGCATCCCCAATGGTTTGTTGAATCCATGGCCATGCCAAGAGCTAACTTTATTTATATCTCAATTTAATAATCCTTGGCAGTCTAAATCCAAATCCTTGGTTGCTAGTCTATTCCCTCAGCCACCTTTGCTCAGCTTCCCTCACTTACTCTTTTTTTTTTTTTTTGGAAGGGTAAGAGGGTACCAGGGATTGAACTCTGAACCACATCCTCAGCCCTATTTTGTATTTTGTTTAGAGACAGCATCTCACTGAGTTCCTTAGTGCCTCACTTCTGCTGAAGCTGGCTTTGAACTCACAATCCTCCTGTCTCAACCTCCGGAGCCGATGGGATTACAGGCATGTGTCACTGTCCTGGCCCCTCATTTACTCTTCTTCAAAATGTACAGTCATACCACCCCAGCATTTTCTAGAAAATATACACAACAGGCCAAGTGGACACAAACTGAAGTATGGATACTTTGTACCCAGCTCTTTTGCACAACCAATTTGCCATGAAACTGGCTGAGCAAAGGAAAATTGACTCTGTCTGTGGGCTGAGAACATGCCAGGGACATGCTGAAAACACAGCAGCAAGCTTCCTTTTGTTGCTAAAAGCTTGGTCCTTGTCCCTGATGACAATCAATAATGAGGACAAGGTTTTGAGAAAAAAGGAAAAAGAGACGATTTTTTTTGCTTTGCTAGCAAAGGAGAAACACAGGGGACACCTGTCCTAAAGGCTGTGATTCTGTCCATCAGCAGGAACAAGGGACTTTTAAAGAGGTGATTCAAAGGCTACATTCCACAGGTTCTCTGTCTGGAGTTATAATTCACTTGTTAATTTGGGAGAGAGTCATTTCTGAGATCTTCTGATACCCTCCCGAAAGTCTGGATTACTTCGTTCCTATGGTGGGTGTGAACTCAAGGACAAGATAAATCTGCCTAACATGGGGGGGGAAAGGTAATCCCATTTCCCTGAGATTAGGGAGGGGAGAGATTAGGGAGGAGCAAGTCCATTTTAACAATAAATTGGAGTGAGTTGGAGGAAGGCTCTAGAAAAAGAACGGCAGCCTCTCTAGCAGCAGTAGCAGCAGCAGTAGCAGCAGCGCGGGTCCTGTGTGGAGGTGCTCTTCAGCAGCAGTTCTCACTACAGCGCCAGGACGAGTCCGGTTGGTGTTTGTCTGCAGAGATCTCTCTTATCTCACTTGCCTGCGGGAAATCGGGCTGAAGCGACTGAGTCCGCCATGGAGAGAGAAAAGGTACACTTCCGTAAACTCTTTATTGGTGGCTTAAGTTTTAAAACCACAGAAGAAAGTTTAAGAAACTACTACCAGCAATGGGGAAAAGTTACAGATTGTGTGGTTGTGAGGGATCCTGCAAGCAAAAGATCAAGAGGATTTGGTTTTGTAACTTTCTCATCCAAGGCTGAGGTTGATGCTGCCATCGCTGCAAGACCTCATTCAATTGATGGGAGAGTGGTTGAGCCAAAACGAGCTGTAGCAAGAGAGGAATCTGGAAAACCAGGGGCCCGTGTGACTGTGAAGAAGCTGTTTGTTGGCGGAATTAAAGAAGATACCGAGGAACACCACCTTAGAGATTACTTTAAAGAATATGGAAAAATTGACACCATTGAGATAATTACCGATAGGCAGTCTGGAAAGAAGAGAGGCTTTGGTTTTGTGACTTTTGATGACCCTGATCCTGTGGACAAAATTGTATTGCAAAAATACCACACCATCAATGGTCATAACGCAGAAGTAAGAAAGGCTTTGTCTAGACAAGAAATGCAAAAAGTCCAAAGTTCCAGGAGTGCAAGAGGAGGCAACTTTAGAGGAAGATCTGATGGATATGGAAGCGGACGTGGATTTGGGGATGGCTCTAATGGATCTGGAGGAGGACCTGGACGTGGCAATTTTGGAGGTAGCCCTGGTTATGGAGGAGGAAGAGGAGGCTATGGTGGTAGAGGATCTGGATATGGAAAACGGGGTGGGGGCTATGGAGGTGGTTATGACAACTCTGGAGGAGGAAATTATGGAAGTGGAAGTCATAATGATTTTGGAAATTGTAACCAGCAACCTTCTAAATATAGTCTATTGAAGAGTGGAAACTTGGGTAGCAGGAACATGGGGCGACCCCGTGGTAGAGGAAATTAAGGTCCTGGAGGAAGTGAGGGTTCTGGTGGGAGGAGCTGATACTGAGCTTCATCCTATTTGCCTTGAGCTTCATTGTATAAATAGGAGAGGATGAGAGCTCAAAGGTAACTGAACAGCTTCAGGTTATCGAAATAATAACAATGTTAAGGAAACTCTTATCTCAGTCATGCATAAATATGCAATGATATGGCAGAAGACACCAGAGCAGATGGCAGAGAGCCATTTTGGGAATGGATTAGATTATTTAATAACATTACCTTACTGTGGGGGAAGGATTGTAGAAAATAAAAATAATAAAAGCCTTTGAGACAGTTACTTAGCTTTTTAATTGTTGTTACTTTCTAGCGGTTCTTTGTAAGTGTAGAAGCATTCCTTCTTTGATAATGTTAAATTTGTAAAGTTTCAGGTGACGTGAAAACTTTAAGATTTTTCTCAAAGTTTTGAAAAGCTATTAGCCAGGATCATGATGTAATAAGACATAACGTTTTCCTTTAAAAAAAATAAGTGCATGTGTAGAGTTAAGAAGCTGTTGTACATTTATGACTTAATAAAATCTAAAGAAAAAAATAAAAATAAGTTGCACGTGTGTTGGTGGTTGCTGGGGTTGTGGCTCAGAGGTAGAGTGATCACCTAGCATGAGGCACTAGTTTGATCCTTGTCAGGGACTAGAAGGAAATTCTCCTTCAAAGATTAGCCTGACAGCCCCCTGGGAGACATCCTGCCTGGGAGGCATCCTGCAGCTACTTATCTCACCTGAGACATCCTGCGGCCACCTATCTTCCTGAAACCTATCTTCCTGAAACATCCTGCGGTTATCTCACCTTGTGCAGACATCCAGCAACTACCGATAAGAGAGCTTCCCCATCCCCAGCATATAAATACCCCTGTGTGAACAATAAAAGTTTGCAGCTTGATCAGAACTTTTGTCTTGCTGTCATCCTTCTGTGTCTCTTGTCCCTTCATTCCTCCCCATCTAGGTTCGCTGCCCACGTTGATGTGTCCTGCAGGCCGGGACAGATCCTCAAAATACCACAAAAAAAATAAAGGTATTGTGTCCACCTATAACTATTGCAGTGGCCGAGCAGCAAGGGCTGTAGTTGATCACTATTACAGTACCAGTAAATAAACAAATAAATAAAATTGCTGTTTGCTCCATGTATATGACATGTTAAAAATATTCTTCACTGAGGCTGGATTTGTGGCTCTGCGGTAAAGTACTCACCTAGCATGTGTGAGGCACCTAGTTCCATCCTCAGCACCACATCTAAAAAGATATTTTAAAAATATTTTTCATGCCAGGCATGTTGGTGCTTGCCTGTAATTCCAGCAGGATGAGGCAGGAGACTGAAGTTAAAGCTGAGACTAGCCTAGCAATCTGGGGAGGCCCTAAGCGACTTATTGAGACATAAAAAAAAAATGGGGCTGGGGATGTGGCTCAAGTGGTAGTGCGCTTGCCTGGGTATCCACCGATATCCCACTCTCTCTCTCTTAAAAAAAAAAAAAAAGAAAAACTCAGTAGTAAAGCACCCATGGGTCCAATGTTATTATTTACCAAAATGATAATGATATGATAATAAAATATAAGACAAAAAGAAATTCAGTGAGGTCTACAATTACCAGAGGCTCAGGGCAGGAAGCTGCATTAAAACAGATGGTTATTTCCGAGACCCTACAAGACCAATTCCCATGGAGGACTTGGCATGTGTATGACATATTATATTTCTTTATTTCTTTCTTTCTCCCTCTTCTCCCCTGCCTTTCTTTTACAGTGCTGGGTATTGAAGCCGAGGCCTTACACATGCCAAGCACTGTACCTCTGAGGTAAGCTATCTTTCCCAGCATTTTTTTGTTTGTTTTTTTTAATTTTTAAATTTGAGACAGGGGTCTCACTAAGTTGTTGAGGATCTAGCCAAATTGCTAAGACTGACCTTAAATTTGTGATCCTCCTGTCTCAACCAGGATTACAGGTCTGTGCCAATGCACTCTCTTTTCTTTTGAGATTGTGTCTTGCTAAATTACCCAGTCTGGTCTCAAATTTGAAATTGCTATACTCCACTCTCAGGCTTAAGTATCTGGGTAACAGGTGTGTGTCACAGCACCTGGCTTCAGTTATTTTCCTTGTATAGGGGGATAGTACCATGGGGAAATAACTGATTAATTACCCTCAGGTTACTTCTCTTGTGGAAGGATTAAAGCACATGGAACTTCATTATCATGCCAATTGAAATTGGCTGATTTGGAGTTTGGCTGTTTATCCCTTTAATCCTGACTTCTGTGAAGGTCAGATAAACAGCTCAGTTTCAGTTTGGTGACCTGGAACTGTAGTGTGAGAGACTCCATTTTGATTTTTAGTCTGGTCTACAAAGGAGCTTAGTCCAAAACAATGATCTCCTGTAATATTTGTCCTAACAGAGCACTACTCTCCCTCAAGGTGTACCAAAACCACAAAGATAAGCATGGTTGTTGCCCTCATTCCAGCTGAACCATCCTTTCAAACTTACTTCCCACAAATACCTATAAAATTCTTTCCACCAGCCAAATGGTCTGGACTTGCATTTTCCTGCCCTCCTACTGGGGTTCAAACCAGACCCTCCCCTTGGAGGTTTCTTACTCTCTTCCTGGTATAGGCAGATCCTATACGTCCTTTAAAATCTGACCCAAACCAGCATTACTTTTCCCAAAAATGCTGCGATACCTGCCATGTGTTTCAAAAATAATTTAGTTGAAAGGCGGGAGTAGTAGGATGAAATAAGACCTCCAAGAGTTAATAATAGATGCATTTTGGTGGGTGGTATATGGAGAAGAGAAGATCAGGGAAGAAATATTTTCTCATTACTTCTACTTTCATGTGTTTGAACTTTTCCTTATTAAAAAGTAAAGTTAAAAGTACATGTGCTGGACTGGGGCTGTAGCTCAGTGGCAGAGTGCTTGCCTAGAATGTGTGAGGCACTGGGTTCGACACTTAGCACCATATAAAAATAAACAAATAAAATAAAGGCATTCTGTTCATCTACAATTAAAAAAAAAAAAAGTACATGTGCCACCCGAAGTGGTGGTGCACACCTGTAATCCCAGTGGCTTGGGAGGCTGAGGCAAAAGGACCAAGATTTCAAAGCCAGACTTAGCAATTTAGCAAGGCCCTAAACAACTCAGTGAGACCCTTTCTCTAAGTAAAATAGAAAAAGGGATGGGGATGTGGCTCAGAGGGCAAATGCTCCTGCATTCAACCCTGGTACCAAAAAAAAAAAAAAAGTGAAAAAAGTGACTGTGCCTAAATAAATATAATATTAAATATATATATATATATATATATATATATATATATATATATATATATTTTTTTTTTTTTTTTAGTTTTCGGCGGACACAACATCTTTGTATGTATGTACTGCTGAGAATCGAACCTGGGCCGCACACATGCCAGGCAAGCGCGCTACCCGCTACCGCTTGAGCCACATCCTCAGCCCATTAAATATTTTTAAATAAAAAATAGTTGATGGGGGTTGGGGTTGTGGCTCAGCGGTAGAGCACTCACCTAGCATGTGCGAGGCGCTGGGTTCGGCCCTCAATACCACATAAAAATAAATAAAATAAATGTATTGTGTCCAACTACAACTACAAAAATTTAAAAAAAAAATAGTTGATGATGAGATACATAGTACATTGTCCAATGTATATGAAAATCTTTATACCCTAAAATAATAATGCAAAGTTAATGTTTAAATAAAGAATTTATATCAGTGATTTTAAAAATTTAAGAGATATTATATACATATATAAATGCATATTACAGTTAACAACATTATATGTAAATATATAAAAATGTATGTGTGTGCACTTACCAGCATTTCAAGAATTTTAAGTTAGAATCACTGTTTCATTCCCTGTGCTTGCTCAAAATGTTGTTTTGTTATTTACTATTTCACATACTATCTTCTCTTTAATCCAGACCCATTTTGTCCTGTTACACACACACACACACACACACACATATATAAATGTACATCTTTGAAGTCTAGCACATTCTTTAGTTAGATGAATGTAAAATCATCCTTAAAAATATAGTTTGCAGGCTGGGGCTGGGGCTCAGTGGTAGCATGTGTGAGGCTCTTCATTCCATCCTCAGCACCACATAAAAATAAAGGCATTGTGTCTATCTACAACTAAAACATATATATATATATATATATATATATATATATATAGTTTGCTAGCCAGACACGGTGGCGCACACCTGTAATCCTAGTGGCTGAGAGGCTGAAACAGTAGGATTGTTAATTCAAAGCCAGCTTCAGCAAAGTCCGGGCGCTAAGCAACTCAGTGAGACCCTGTCTCTAAATACAAAATAGGGCTGGGGATGTGGCTCAGTGGTTGAGTGCTCCTAAATTCAATCCCTAGTACCCCCAAAAAATAGTAAAAAAAAAATTATATATATAGTTTGCTGTCGGATATGGAGGCACATGCCTGTAATCCCAGTAATCCCAGAGGCTGAGACAAGAGGATCGCAAATTCGAGACTAGCCTCAACAATTTAGTGACACTCTGTCTCAAAATAAAAAATAAAAAAGGGCTGGGGATATAGCCCAGTGGTAAGTACCCTTGGGTTCAATTTCCAGAACCAAAACAAAAACACTTTACTATAGCAGTGCTTCAGGCCAGGTTCTGGCAGAATGGAAGCTATTGCCTGTTACAGAGATGAGAATATTGAGTATTGTCTAATTTGAGTATCTTTCTGCTAATTCAAGAAGCCATGGCAGTCAGGCATGGTGACACAAGCCTGTAATCTCAGTGGCTCAGGAGGTTGAGGCAGAAAGATTGCAAGTTCAAGGCCAGTCCCTAAGCAATTTAGTGAGGGACTTTTCAATGGCCCAAGCAACTTGGTGAGACCCTGTCTCAAAATAAAAAGGTTTGGGATGTGACTCAAATGGTTAAGAACCCACAGGTTCAATCTCCTGTACCAAAAAAAAAAAAATGCCATAGCAAAACACACTTTAATCATAAGAAATGCAATTGGGAGGTGAGGATGTAGCTCTCTGGTAGAGAGTAGTATAAGGCCTGCTCAAGACCCTGAGTTAGAGCCCGTAGTGGGGGTGGGGGAATGCAGATTTGTATGTTAATTTGCACTAAATATGCAGGAATCTCAGAGGCCCAGAGGCGAGAATGTGTTGCTGTCTGTGCACACCCAATGGCAGACATTCTTTTAATGTCTTTGGACCTTGTCCCTTCTACCTCTGTCTCCTATTTTTGTTTTTTTAATTTGTAGTTGTAGATGGACAGAATGCCTTTATTTTATTTATTTTTTATGGTGCTAAGGATAGAACCCAGTGCCTAGGCAAGCGCTCTGCCACTAAGCTACAGCCCTAGCCCTCTGTCTCTTATTCTTTTTTAACTTTTTTTTTTTAAGAGAGAGAGAGAATTTTAATATTTATTTATTTTTTTAGTTCTCGGCGGACACAACATCTTTGTTTGTATGTGGTGCTGAGGATCGAACCCGGGGCCGCACGCATGCCAGGCGAGCGCGCTACCGCTTGAGCCACATCCCCAGCCCCTGTGTCTTATTCTTAAACTGCCTAGTTTCCTAGTTGCTAGTCTTGCTTTTCTCCAAACCCTTCAACTAAAACAGCACAGAACTTTAGCAGTGCTTCTTATACCGAAGTGTGCATACAAATCATTTGGAAACTTGCTAAAATTCAGACTTGAATTCAGCAGGTCTGGGATGGGTCTAAGATTTTGCCTTTCTGATAAATTCCCAGAGATTGCCCCTTGTTTCTGGTCCACAAAGGACACTTTGAGTTGCAAAGCTCTGTATAGCAGGAATTAGCAGACTTTTTTTCTATAAAGGGCCAGATAGTAAAAATTTAGACTTGATGGGCCATACTGTCTCTTTCCAATTGAACAATTGTAGTGTTGTAGCATGAAAGTCCACAAATGACATGTAAATGAACGGGCATGACTATGTCTGCATAGACCATTATGGATGAACCTTGAAATGTGAATTTTATAGAATTTTCATGTCAGGAAATTATTCCTTTTTTATCTTTTTTTTTTAGCCTTTTTTTTTTTTTTTTCAATTCCAGGAATCAAATTCAGGGCCTCACACATGCTAGATTAACCACTCTACCAATGAGCTATAACACTGCCCCCCCCCCTTTTTTTGGTACTGGGGATTGAACCCAGGGGTGCTCTAGAACCAGGTCATTTTTTTCCCTTTACTTTTTATTCTTTTTTTTTTTATGTTCTACTTAGTTGTATATGATGTGGAATGCATTTCAATTTATTGTACACAAATGGAGCACAACAGTTCAATTCTCTGGTTGTACATAATGTAGGGCAATCATACATATATCTAGGGTCATGATGTCCATCTCATTCCACCATCTTTCTTTATTTTAATGTCTGCTACTGTTGTGTCATTGTTAAAAAGTATCCTCCACACCAAGAATATAAAAGCTTTTATCTGGAACTTTATGGTTCTTTCCCTCCCTCTTTCTCTCTTTCTCTTGCAGAACTGGGCATGGAACCCAGGGCCAGGGCCTCACACATGCTAGGCATGTGCTCCGCCACTGAGCTTTTGAGATAGTCTTGCCAAGTTGCCCACACTGGCCTCAAATTTATAATCCTCCTGCTTTAGCCTTCTAAGTAGCTGGGATTACAGGTGTGTGCCACCATTCCCACTAAGTGAATTTTTTTAACATTTGAATTTTTAATCACTAGCAACTCATTCAGGTATGAAAAGTTTTCAATTAGCAATAATTGCGCCTCGGATAAACCTCATTGGCTACGATACTGCCACTGTGCAAAGCTATCATTCAGGTATGAAATATGGTATAGTTTAAGCTCTATTTCTAGATGTCCATCTAGAATCTATTTATTCATGTTTTACACAATACCTTTATTTGTTTATTGATTTGTTTATTAAATTATTTATTCATTCTAATTTGATGACAGAATCAGTTCATCTCATATTACACATATAGAGCACCAGACCATTTTTAATACATTTTTTATTGGATCATTGTAGTTGTTCATAGATGGGATTTGTTGTCACACATTTGTACATATTTGTACATGCAGGCTGGGGATACAGCTCAGTTGGTAGAGTGCTTGCCTTGCATGCACAAGACCCTGGGTTCAGTCTCCAGCACCAAAAACAAAAACTGTATATGCATAAAATATGACATTGTAATTTGATCAAATTCATTCCTTAGCACCCCCACCCTTTTATTTTATGTTGAGATCAGATCTGGCTAGATTGCTGAGGCTGGCCTCAAACATTTAATGCTCCTGATTTAGCCTCCTGAGTTGCTGGGATTACCGAAAGGAACCACCACACCCAGTTTCCCCTACCTTTGAAAATATAGAAACAGACTGGGGGTGTAGTTCAGTGGTGTAGAGTGCTCACCTATTATGTACAATGTCCTGAATTCAATCTTCAGCATTGCAAGAAATAAGCAATCGAATGTATGAGAATCAGAGGGGAAAAAGAAAACCATAGGAAAGTTAAAGAAATGAAGTGATGGGATTAGAATGTGTTTTTGAGACTTTGATTTTTATTTGGCTTTTATTTTCTTTGATTTGTTTTTGGTGTCAGGGATTGAACCCAAGGCCTTGAGCATGGAACTACACCCTAGTCCCTGGGTCTTTTTTTGTTTTTGTTTTGTTTGTTGTTGATACCAGGGGTTGAACTCAGGGGCACTCCACAACTGAGCCACATCCCCAGACCTATTTTGTATTTTACTTAGAGACGGGTCTAACTAAGTTGCTTAGCACCTCACTTTTGCTGAAGCTGGCTTTGAACTCAAGATCCTCCTATCTCAGGCTTCTGAGCCACTGGGATTATAGGTTTGTGCAATTACGCCTGGCTGTTATTTTTTTATTTTTTGAGACAGTGCCTTGCAGAAGTTGCCAAAGCTCTCTTTGAACTTGTGATCAATCTGTCTCAGCCTCCCAAATTGCTGGAATTACAGACACCACGCCTAAATTTGATTCCTAACTATTTGAAGTTAACTTCTTTTTTTCTTTCCCCCACTTTTTTTTCCTTGTGGTTTTGTTTCTATTGTTGCTATTTTGTGGTACCAGGGATGGAATCCAAGGCCTCACATGTCAGGTAATCAAGCAAGTGCCCTACCACTGAGTGCTAATCCTAAATTAACTTTTTGTTTACTCTATTTACTTATTTGAGATGGGATCTGGCTAAATTGCCATGCTGATCCCAAACTCCTGGGCTCAAGAGCTCCTCCCACCTCAGTCTCTTCAATGCTGGGATCACAAGTGTGTACCACTGCCACCGCCAACATGCCCAGTTATGTAAGTAAGTCACTTTCAACTTTGCAAAGAAGATTATGGTACTATAATTGTCATACATAAAATTTGACTCTGCCTATTTTAATGGTGGAAATAGGATTAAAAATGGTATGGAAGGAGGATTTGCTCAATGATTTGTATCTTAGAAACTGGGTTTGGAAAGGGAGTTTGAAAGTAGAAGTGAGATTCCTTTGAGAGTGTGTGTGGGAGGGAGTGTGAACTCTCTAGTTTCTATTATAGATATAAGCAGTGGCTATTTGCAGTTTTGTTTTTTTTTTTTCCTTGTGGTGCTGGGAATCTAAAAAAATTTTTTAAAAGTGTGAGTAAGAATGCAGCAGCTCAGTGGTAAAGCACCCCTGGGTTCAAACCCCAGGACCAGGAGAAAAAAATAATGTTTTTGCCCTAAGGTTTCCTGATCAGACAAAAGCAGGAAAACAGGAGGCCCAAGTGTAGCAGCTGTAGACTAGACCTAGCTCCTTAATTAACCAAGTCAACTGCCTGCTGCATACTTGAGTTTAGAGCTTAAGCCAGTGCACTTCTGTGATTTTTGTTCAGTGAGAAGACAGGAAGCTGCAGGGTGGGGAAAGAGGGTAGAGAAACAACAAAACTGACAATAAATAGAGATCAAATTAGTGAAGAAAGAGGGGGGAAAGAGGACCAATCAGCTTCTATCTTTAATAGAGATGAGGCACTTCATCCCCTTCACCCTGCAGCTCCCCTGGGCAAAGTAAGACAGTTGCTGAGTTCAGTCCTAGACACCCCCAACCCTCTATGACATCCTTTCCCTGAGCCACTCAGAAACTTCATATCTCAAGGGTGGAAGGATTTGAAGACTTTTAATGCCATACTGAGCTACTCATTTCTTATTTGTGCTCAGACCATCCACACCAGCCCTCCTGAGGGTGAATGACCTATCTTTTATGTCTCTGGATTACTAAGGACACTGGGATACATACATTAATTAATATGGCTGAATGGTCATCTACTGCAACACTCACTGGCATGTTCACTAGGTTCTTAAATTTGTTTAACTTCTTTCATGGGAAAGAGTCAGCATATAAATAGCTTAATTTTATGAATCTGGTTTTACCTAGGGTTTTGTTTTGTTTTGTTTTTCTTGTATAAATGAAGCAAATAATGAGTTTCCAAATTTACTTGTTTTTGGTTTACCTATGTATCTGTACACTTGGCAAATAAATGTAAATTATTATTCCTGTCAGTTTAAACCCCTGATTAAAACTTATTGTTTTCTTCATCTCACTGAAGTCTCCCCTGACATTTATTCTCTATGTAAAAGAGTAACCAACACAATTCCAAAGAAAATTTGAGAACAAGTGTAGTCAAAGTCTACCATGAGAAGCTTTATGAACTCCCAACCAGTACCGAGAACTATTTGAGTGTTTGTTTGTCTTTCCAGTACTGGGGATTGAACCCAGGAACTCTGTAAGACTGAGCTGCATACCCAGTCTTTTTATTTTTTAAAACAAGTTCTCCCTCAATTGCCCAGGCTAGCCTCAAACTTGCAATCCTGCCTGAGCCTTCAAAGCAGCTGGGAATATAGACCTGCACCACTACTCCTGGTTAATGACAAGTATTAATGTAACTGTACCAACATAACCATCTATGGTGATGCAAATGACTAAAACTTTTTGTCTTTCTGAAAAGTCAAGGGACTTCTACTTTTAGTGCTATCTGAAATATTTAAGTGGGATCTTCACAATTCGAAGAAAACTGAGACTGTAGATTTCTAAATAATCCCCATAGCTAAAAAAAATGGTAGCTGTGTCTGGACCCATGATTCATTTCCCTATTACCAGACCGGCGACCCGCGTTTTCCGCAGGCGTGAGCAGCCAAGCGCAGCCGAGCGCCGGGCACAGCCGTGGCAACCCGCCTTGCTCAGCAGTGCCTTCTCCGGGGACTGCTTTACCTTCTCCCTCTGCGCTCTGTGGACAATTATAGCTCTGTTTCAAGTACACACTAAAAAATTAACAGTCTCCTGAGCAATCAGGGAAATTATTAAGGCCACATTGCCCGGGGACTGAGTCTGGAGTGCAAGGACCCGGATTTCTTTTGCCTTTGCTGTATGCACCGGGATGTTCCTTGATTAAGGATTTCTTCTCTCATACAAACTTAAGGGTATAAATGATTGTAAGAGTCTTTCAAAAATGCAAAACAAATTCTCTGACTTTCCTGTGGTCTTTTAATAACTGAGAAGTCTGGGCCTGGGGGTGCAGCTCAGTGGTAGAGCACTTGCCCAGTACAGATGAGACTCCAGGTTTTTTTTTTTTTTTTTTGGAAGGAGGAGGCTGAGGACAGGAGGTTCACAAGTTCAAAGCTAGCTTGAGCAATTTAGTGAGGTCCTAAGCAATTTAGACCCAGTGTTAAAAAAAAAAGGCATTAAGAGGGTGGCTTCTTTGGGAATATGGAAAGAAGTCATTATCCAAGATCACTTTCTAAATCCTGGAGAAGCTTTCAGCTCTGTATTATTTGCCAGAGGAACAGTGAGAGGGAAGTCTGACCAGCTCAGAGATGAAAAGGATGGCTTTCTCCTTACCCTGTAGGGACGTTTAAAAATAGCAGGGGAATTACAAAGAGGCATCTCAAGCCTGCAGGAGAAAGAGGCCATACAGAAATGCAGTGTGTGGTTTAAACTTACATAGCAAGAACAGGACAGTGGTTCCTTCATTCCAGCAAGTGCCATCCAGCTCCTTTCCTAATACAGAATTCACATTTGGAGAGGGTAAGAAGACAGGGTCAGCAAGAAAGGAGAAGGAGAAGGAGGTGGAGGAAGAGGAGGAGGAGGAGGAGGGGGAGGGGAGGGGGAGGAGGAGGAGGAGGGGGAGGGGAGGGGGAGGAGGAGGAGGGGGAGGGGAGGGGGAGGGGGAGGAGCCAGAGAAGAGTTCTAATTTCTCTTTAGTATTTTCAAAAAGTACACCTACTGATGAAGATTCAAAGTAGACCCTCATCTTAAGGTGGCTCCCTTCTCATAGAGAAGTGTTTTACTTTGCTGACTGATGTAGCATTGGCAAACCTGAAAGTAGAAAGTGGAGGTCCCCAATCCACCCATCCATAGCCCCACTAACTAGAGACATCTATTGTTAATATTTCACTAATGTAGAAATATTAGTGAAAATCACTTTCCAGTATTTTTATACTATAGAGTATAAAATAAAAGGAAAAGAAAAATTAAAGGGGAGAGAAAGGATGAAAAACATTTAATCTGGCCTGGTAGTGCATTCCTGTAATCCCATCGACTCAAAGGGCTAAGACGGGAGGATAGAAAATTCAAGGCCAGGCTCAGCAATTTATTGAGGCCCTAAATAAAAAAAAATAAAAAATAAAAAAGTAAGGCTGGGGTTGTGACTCAGTGGTAGAGCCCTCGCCTAGCATGTGTAAGGCCCTGGGTTCGATCCCCAGCAGCACATAAAAATAAATTAATAAATTAAATAAAGGTATTGTGTCCAACTACAACTAAAAAATAAATATTAAAATAAAAATTAAAAATAAATATTTTTTAAAAAATAGGGCTGGGGATGTGGCTCAAGCGGTAGCACGCTCACCTGGTATGCATGCGGCCCAGGTTTGATCCTCACTCTCTCTTAAAAAAAAAAAATCCTAAGAAAAAGACACTTGCATGAAGGCAAATTTAAAAAAATAAATAAAATAATAAAATAAAAGAGGAACTGGGAATGCAGCTCAGTCGTAAATTGCCCCTGGGTTAAATCTCCAGTACCTCCCTTTCCAAAAAAGAAAGAAAGTTAACTTTTTTTTTTTTTAAGAAAGAGTGAGAGAGAATTCTTTTAATATTTTTTTTTTTAGTTCTCGGCAGACACAACATCTTTGTTTGTATGTGGTGCTGAGGATCGAACCCGGGCCGAGCGCGCTACCGCTTGAGCCACATCCCCAGCCCCAAAAGTTAACATTTACACCACTGTAGCACTTAAGAGTTGAAAGCTTGGTGCTATCTATATAGGAAGGCCAAGAACATTCATTTATCAGAGGAGCCATCTGAAGCAATCTAGTAGGTGAAGACTAAGGAGTTATATCTATTTGCTTTTAAGATGTGATTTGTAATTCCTAAGTCCTATGATTGATAATTGCATTTCTAACCTATAAACTTTTGCTTCTCTGATAAACTGGAGTTCATGGTTGCCCTTGAACCTTATATTATCACATTTCCTAAGACCTGGGGCATTTATAAGGAATAGAGGCTGTAGTAAAGACTCTTTTTTTTTTTTTTTTTTGCGGGGAGTTACTAAAGATTGAACCCAAGACTTCACACATTCTAGATAAGCACTCTACACTGAGCTACATCTCAGCCCTTTTTAAAATTAAAAACAAATGAACAAACAAACAAAAAACACTGGTGGGTGTGCACCAACAATGCACTGTAGCTTTATTTCAACACTAAGATGAGAGCTGGGTGCAGTGGCACACACCTATAATCCCAGTAGTTTGGGAGGCTAAGATAGAAGGATCCCAAGTTCAAAGCCAGCCTCAGCACAAGCAAGGCACTAAGCAACTCAGTGAGACCCTGTCTCTAAATAAAATATAAAATAGGGCTGGGGATGTGGCTTAGTGGTCAAATGCCTCTGAGTTCAATCCCTGGTACCCACCACCACCACCACCCCCCCCAAAAAAAAAAAAACACCTAAGATTAGGGTAATGTGGCTTGGTGGTAGATCACTTGCCTAATATTTGCAAGGCCCTGGCTTCAATCCCCAGTACTGGAAAACAAACAAACAAAAACCTTCAAACTAAATTTAGATTTAAATAAAATGTTTTAAATTATAAACTAAATTTAGACTAAATATTTCAAATTTCATCTTAAAAGTTTCCTATACAGCATTATGCCCCATGCAAAATATGTTCCTGTATATTGGATTGTCAAATATGAGCTTCTTATATCAGTATGGCCTTTTTGCCTAAGCACATATTTTTTATTACTTACACTAACAATTGTCATTATTATAAATCATTAATTTAGGAGTAGATCAATTATTTCCCCCATGTTAACCCTTTATTTCCTTAATGGAGGAGAGTAGACAGATAATCGGAATGATGAACGGGGAAAGTAATTTGCTTTGGAGCCAAGCATTGATTTGTGAGTTGCGAATTGCCACCTTGATCAGGTTTCTTCATTTCTCAAAGTCTCAGTTTCTTCATCTGTGAAATGCTTATAACATGTATCTCATTTAATATGTAAGGGCTAAATGATGTATAATACAGTAATTTACAGTAACTGAAAATTCTGGACTTAATGACTCCATTACGGTTTCTGTACATTCATCTTGTCTCTTATACTGAAGCTCAAGTTCCTTAAAAGTAGTGATATTCTTTTTTTTATCCTCTGGGAACTAGCACGGTAATCAAGAGGGAGGAAGCTCCAATTGGCAGTATTACTGCATTATCATCATTCTCCAAGTTAACAATGAGGTTGAATTTTAATGAATGGTACTCACAAGCTGATATTAACTCACTACACTCACACAGTTGCAAAGCATGCCACACATTGAGTAATGTTTCAGTTTAAACAAACTAACAAACAAACCATTAAAAGCCTTAGCTATTTAATGAGGTTCTTACAAATCTGTTCTTCCTGGACTGTAATAGCTTAACACTGATGAAGATAAAGTTGAAAAGTGACCAAGAAAGACAAACTGTGAATGAACTTTGGGGCAGGGGGCGAAGGGTCAAATGTCAAATGCAGAGGATTAGATCATGTATGATCAGCATGATTTTAAAAAGAGCCATTAGGAAGGAGTAATTAGCAAGGCTGTTAATTAAGGTGCAGTTTGTAGTTCTGTCATAGAGAATAATAATTTGTTAGCCTGAGTAAGGTCTTGTTTTTTGATTAGTACTTTCACTGTTCAGACATGAGAGAGGCCTTGATATTAAAGAAATGTTAAACAAGATGCGTGGCCCAGGCCTGTAATCCAAGCGACTTGGGAGGTTAAGGCTGGAATATCATAAATTCAAAGTCAGCATCAGCAACTTAGTGAGGCCTTAAGCAACTTAGACCCTGTCTCAAAGTAAAAAATAAAAAGGGTTGGAGATTAGCTCAGTGATTAAGTGTCCCTGAGTTCGATGGATGGATGGAAGGAAGGAAGGAAGGAAGAAAGGAAGGAAGAAAGGAGACTATAGAGGTTTGCCTAGTATGCAAGAGATCCTGTGTTTGATTCCCCCAGCAATACACACACAAAAGCTGGAGATTAGCCTCAGCAATTTAGTGAGCCCCCAGCAACTTAGTGAAAATCTGTCTCAATAAAAATAAAAAGGACAGTGGATGTAGCTAGGGGTAGAATGCTCCTGATTCAATCTTCAGTACCCCACCCCCCAAATCTTATTGGAACTTAGCCACACCCATTCATGTATTATCTCTCACTACTAAGGAACCAGGAGAAGTGAGTAATTGCAACAGACACCATACAGCCAGAAAAATCTAAGACATTTATAATCTGATCTTTATAGAAAAAAAATTGCAAATCCCTTATACTGATGGCATTAGAGGTTTAAACCAAGCTCAACAAGTAAATGAGAGTAAAATATATTATGATGATGATGATGATGATGATGATGATGATGATACTGGGGATTGAACCCAGGGGTACTTTACATCTGGGCTACATCCTTAGCCCTTTTTATTTTTATTTTTTTATTTTGAGACAAGGTCTTAATAAATTGCTTAGGGCCTTGCTAACTTGCTGAGGCTGGCTTCAAACTTACAATTCTCCTGCCTTAGCTTCCTGAGTTACTGAGATTATAATCATACAACAGTGACTGAAAAAAAAGTCTTTTATATTTACCTAGATATTTATCTTCTCTATTTTATTCCTTCCAAAAGATTTGAGGTTTCACTTGATGTTATTTCTCTTCTGCCCAAAGAACATCCTAAAGCATTTCTTTCTTTCTTTTCCTTCCTTCCTTTATGTATTTTTGTGGTATTGAGAATTTAAAAATCAGGTACATGCTGGGCAAATGTTCTACCACTGAGCTTTGCCCACCACCCCCCGTCCCCCTGCCCCCAGCCCTTGTAGCATTTCCCATACAAAAATGTATCTATTTTGCCTTCTTTTTGTTTTCTCTCTATTTTTTTCAAGGTTTTGAGGTATGGTTGTCATATGATTAAATTGTACCTATTTGCTAAGTTTTCACATATGTACACCCATGTAACTACCATCACAGTCAAGATGATGAACATATTCATCTTCCCCAAAAGGCTTTTCATATCTCTTTGTGATCTCCTCTCTCTCCTGCCTAGCCCCCTTCCCCATCCTCTAGCAATGATTAATATACTTCTGTCATCACAGATCAGTTTGCATTTTCTAGAATTTTATATGTGTAAAGAATCATACAATTTGTATTCTGTTTGATTTTGTATGTCCTCTTCAATCAACACAGTTATTCTGAAAGTATTCATGTCATCAAGTCAGTAGTTCATTCCTCTTTATTGCTAAGCAGCTTTCTAGTACATGAATAAATCATAATTTACTTATCCATTCACCTGTTGATGGATATCTGCATTGTTCCCATTTTTGGGTGATTACAATAAAGCTGCTATGAAAATTTGAACTTAATTTTAATAATTTAAAATTCTACCATTAAGCTACACCCCAAGTCCTTTTTATTGTTTATTTTGGGAAAAGATTTTGCCTAGTTGCTGAGGCTGGCCTTGAACTTGCTATCCTCCTACCTCAGCCTCCTGAGCTGCTGAGATTATACAGTCACTTCAATCATTGCTTCCCTGTATATAATGTGCTGTTTTTAAAAATTTCTTGAGTCAATTAGTTAATTTTGGCACAGAGAGGCAGCTTACTCTCTATTTAGCTCTTCATTTAACAAATTTTTTTTTGTACAGATACTGTTTTAAGTACTGAGGATAGAATAATGAATAAAACACAAAATAATAATAGTTTGAGAATATGAAGAACATTAAAATCTGCATACTAATTTATGTAATCATCTTAACCTAAATAAGTACTATTATCCCCATTTTAGAAATGAAGAAGTTGGTATTTAAAGAGGTTAAGTAATATCTCTAAGGTCGCATAGTTACTAAATATCAGAACTGGGCTTTGAACCCAGTTAATCTGGCTATAGAATGTGTACTTTTCCCCCTTGTGGTACTAGGGAGCAGACCCAAGAGGGCTCTACTACTGAGCTATATCCCCAGCCCTTTTTTTTTTTTTAATATTTATTCTTTAGCTTTAGGTGGACACAATATCTTTATTTTACATTTATGTGGTGCTGAGGATTGAACCCAGTGCCTCATGCATGCTAGGCGAGCACTCTACCACTGAGCCACAACCCTAGTCCCATATTCCCAGCCCTTTTTAATTTTTATTTTGAGATAGAGTTTCACTAAATTTCCAAGGATGACCTTGAACCCTTGGTCCTCCTGCCTTAGCCTCCTACACAACTAGGTCTAAAGGCATGTGCCCCCATGCCCAACTGCATTTTTTTTTTTTGCTGGGGGTGTATGGGGCCTACCTATGTTGCCCAAGCTGCCTTTTAACTTTGGGGCTCAAGTGATCCTCCTGCCTCAGCTTCCCAAGTAGCTAGGATTATAGGTATGTGCCATCATGCCCACTTCTAGAATATGTACTTTTAATCCCTATTGCTTTATCTAATGGAGGGAAAAAAATGGAAGTCTAAGGATGGGCAGGATTGATTTTTAGCTACATTAGCAATGGACAAATCCCTCAGTCATTCTATTTTTCCTCAACTATAAAACCAGTTGTTTTCACTAGTTTTATTATTCTATTATTTATTAGTCTATTATTCTAGAGAGCAAAGGTTGGTATAGTTACGTGGAATTAATTTTTTTTTAGAGAGAGAGAGGGAGAAAGAGAGAGAGAATTTTTTAATATTTATTTTTTAGTTATCGGCAGACACAACATCTTTGTTTGTATGTGGTGCTGAGGATTGAACCTGGGCCGTATGCATGCCAGGCGAGCGCGCTACCGCTTGAGCCACATCCCAAGCCCTACGTGGAATTAATTAAATCAAATATGGAGATAATTAAGTGCTATACAAAAAAGGACTGTGGTAGTTATTTTGCAGTGGATACACAAGTGGTATATATATATATATATATATATATATATATATATATATATATATATATATATATATATATATGAATTAATGGAAAACACTGTCAATAGTCTTTTTTTTGGGACCAGGGATAGAACCAGAGGTGCTTAACCACTAAGCTACATCCCCCACCCTTTTTAATATTCTATTTAGAGACAGGGTCTCACTGAGTTGCTTATGGCCTTACTAAATTGCTAAGATTGGCCTAGAATTTGTGACCTTCCTGCCTCTGAGCCACTGGAATTACAGGAGTGCGCCACTGCTGTCAATAATCTTTATGTACATGATGGCATTCAGCTTCTTTGGTCTATTTGAATGAGTCTGTCCTAAAAAAAAGAAAAGAAAAAAAAATGTGTCACCAGCTGGCCAGGCTGGTGGGATGAGCTGGGTTCAAAGGAGCTGACTGCAACATTAAACTGAGAAAACTGTGAAGAAATCATGCAAAACACGAACATGAGTTTCAAGGGTGGGACTGCTCAGTGACCTCAAGGGTCAGCTCCATGCTAAACAGCGCTAGAAGGAGCAAGAGAGAGAACGTACCCAGAACCCCCCTATTTATTGTGGAAAAGACATTTGATAGAATATTCCACCCAAATAAGGCAAGGGGTAGAGTTTCGAAGGGTGGAGTCTTGCTTGGTGATTTCTTGTGGTCAGCAGATTGATTGACATCTTGGCAAGTCACACACGTCTCAGGTGTTGTGTGGGATCACAGGCAGAGTGAGAGGAAAGGCACACTTGCATCACACAGCCCAATCAATGCGCAATGCCAGACCAGTCCCCTCATATGCTCAAGTGTGGATAGCTCACACACACAGCCCATGAATGGCTCGCAACAAAAAGGAAGACAAAACTGTAATCTCAGAGACTCAGGAGGCTGAGGCAGGAGGATCAGAACTTTGAGGCCAGCCTGGGAAACTAAAGCAGACTCTGTCTCAAAAAAAAAAAAAAAATTGTAAAAACAGGGCTGGGTAAAAACAGTGCAGTGGCAGAGTACTCGCCTGACATTGGCAAGGCCCTGTGTTTAATCTCCAGAATCACACGAAAGGAAGAGAAAGAAGATGAAGATCTAAGAATTTACCTCAGTGGTTGCCCAGTTATTGAGACCTGGTTTTCCCTTCTCGTTGATGATTGTGTGAAATACAGAATGATTGGGTGTTTTTTTAAAACTAAGTCTGCAAAGTTCCTTTGGCAACAGGAATGGCTTGCCAATAGACATACTGGAAACAGATGGTACTAGGAAAACAAAGATGACACAGCAACAATTCAAAAGATACTGTACTAAAAATGAAAAAAGGATAAAGGACATTTAATCTTAGAAAGTACAACAATATGACAGGATTTCAGAATCAAGGTTAACTGTCCAGTTGCCTTTTTCTTTAGTAGTAGGGATTTAACCCAGGGGTGCTTAACCACTGAGCTACATTCCCAACCGTTTTTATTTTTTATTTTGAGACAAGGTCTCCCTAAACTTCTTAAGGCCTTGCTAAATTGCTGAGGCTGACCTGGAACTTGCAATCCTCTTGCTGGAGCCTCCCAAGCCACTGGGGTTACAGGTATGTGCCATCATGCCCGACTTATTTATTGCCTTTGATTTTTAAAACACTCCCAGTTAAATTTTTTTTTTTTTCTTTAACTGGGTATGGTGGGGCACACCTGCCTAAGGAGTGTTATAAGGAGGCTGAGGCAGGAGGGTTTTAAATTCAAGGCCAGCTTCAGCACCTTAGGTAAGACCCTATCTCAAAAGAAAAAAGGGGCAGGTATGTAGCTCAGTGGTAAAGCGTCCCTGGGTTCAAGCCTCAGTACCCATCCATCCTCCACAAAAGAAAGATCTTGAAAGTGAAACTGAGCGGAAAATCAATAAGAGAAAAGCAGGAATGTGAAACATAGAACTCAAAGCAAATGGTCATTATGCCAATCATTTTGTGGGGAGGATTTAACACAGGGAGGCTTAACCACTGAGACACATCCCCATTCCTTTTCATTATTTGTTTTGAGACAGACTCTCACTAAGTTGCTTAGGGCCTTGCTAAATTGCTGAGGCTGACTTCAAATTCCCAATCCTCCTGTGTCAGCCTCCGGATCCACTGGGATTATAGGTGTGCTCCATAACCACCATACCCAGCTATGCCATTATTCTTAATAAAGAAACTTCATTTTGCCAGGTGTGGTAGTGTACACCTGTAATCTTAGTGGTTTGGGAGGTTAAGGCAGGAGGATCCCAAGTCCAAAGCCAGCCTCAGCAATTTAGTGAGGCCCTAAGCAACTTAGAGGGACCCTGTCTCAAAATTTAAAAATGTTCTGCAGATGTTTTTCAGTAGTTAAGTCCCCCAGGGTTCAATCCCTGGCACCAAAAAAGAAAGAAAGAAAGACGGAAACTTCATTTCTTCATTTTATATCAACACTCGGTTAATGAGGAATCTCAAATAACAAAAAAATGAAATAACAAGAGTTATTAGGGCTAAGTATGTAGCTAGCTCTGTGGTATAGCATGTGTATGTGTGAGGCCCTGGTTCACACCCCAGCACCAAAAAAGAAAAAATAAATAAAAGTTATTGAATGCTTACCCTAGTGTTTGGCTCTGTGTTAAGTACTTTACGTTGTTTCATTTAATCCTCAACACATGCTAAAGGGGTAGATATTTATTTACTATTATCCTCACTTTATAAATATGAAAACCGAGGCTTAGAGAGGCTAAATCACTTGTTAAACATCCTGTGGCTAGTTGTGCTATAGCCAACAGGAGGGATTCCAGTTGAAGACATTCCAGCTTCAGAGCTGTCTCATTCTTTAAGCAGTATACAATATACATCATGGTTTAAAACAAATGAAAAAGAAACAAATAATTCCCTGCAAATTATTATTCTAACCTGGTGCAAAAAAGCAAAATAAACAAAGAAACAAAAACCATGCTCTGTACCTGAGATACTCTTCTTAAATTTCATAGTAATCGTATGGGGCAGGTATTATTGTCTTCCTTTTGTAAAGACACCAAATACTTGGCAACACTTTCAGTAAGGTGTGGTGCATGCAGGACTTGGACCCAGGCCAGTTGGTCAACAGTGTTCCAGTGTTCTTCACAAGCTTCTCAGGGGGTTTCCATGAATACCCCAGACAGACATATGTTGCTCTCTGTTCCTGTCTGTGGAGAACAATTTCTTCCTAGGGCAGTCACCCAAAGCACTCACCTCTATGGCCTCCTTCTCTGGCTGACTCCCACTGTTCCTCCCCAGCTCTCCTCTTTTGAGCTTTCCTTGCTGCTCTCTTCCAAGAAACCGTAGGCTTACTTGATCCAATTTGCTCATACTCTCCTGCTGTCTTCTGTTTCCTTTTGGGGGGGATGGGAAAGGGGCTTGGAATAGAACCTAGTGGTGCTTAAACACTGAGGCACATCCCCAGCCTTTTTTACTTTTTATTTTGAGACAAGGTCTCACTAAGTTGCTTAGGGCCTCACTAAGTTGCTGAGAGTGGCCTTGAGCATACACCACTGCAACCAGCCTCTGTTTCCTCCTAATATTCCCTTCTCTATCTCTCCAGGGCTCTGCCACATCACGTACATCATCCAGAAGGGACTAAGTTTGTCCCCCACTGCCTAGCTAGTTCTTGGCACACAGCACATGCCCAATAAATGTTTTGTTTTGTTTTGTTTTTCCCCCTTTTCCTGATGCTGGGGATGGAACACCCAGGGCCTCACACTCTACCACTGAGCTAACCCAGTTCCTCAACAAATGTTAGTAGATATAAAGACTGACCTCTGAAGTCCTGTACATTTACCAATGAACAAACAGACTCCATTTTGCCCTGAGACTCCATGTCATGTGAGAAATGCTTTCCCGATGGGAACACCGCACCTGTGTACCTATCAACAATTGCTTAGCATAGCATATTGGCAAAATTTTTCTTTCCATTATTATACACTGTATTGGGCAATGTACCCTAACTGCATAGAATGTTAATGTTTGTCTAGGCGTTAGTAACCATTCTTCAAATTGTACTCAAATAGGGTTGTTTTGACCCACTTCCTCTTCTGCTTATGATTTCAGATATCATGATTTTTGTTTATGGTTATCATAACATTAGACATTTATGATTAATGTACTGATAGGCTTTACTTACGATATAAAAGGTATGCTCTAACCCCTGGAGGGGGTCGAGTAGTGTGACTTGCAGTTTGCCCTTGTCCCTCCAGCTGCTATTCCATGTGCTAGTGAATAAAGATGGTTCTGTCTCCTGCTTTAAGATTGACTCAGTGATTTATTGCAATCTCTCCATAACCTTTTAATTTTACTTCTTGTACTTTAGAAATCTTGTTAAGGAAGTCAGTTCCTGAGCCAACATGTTTGAGTGTTGGTTCTCCATCTTCTAGTGGGTGCAGGTTTCCTGATCTAATTCCAAGGTCTTTGATCTACTTTGTATTGAGTTTTGTGCATGGTGAGAGATGGGGGTTAAATTTCATTCTACTACATATAAACTTCCAATTTTCCCAGAGCCGTTTGTTAAAAAGGCTATCTTTTGCTGGGTACAATGGTAACTGCCTGTAATCCCAGTGGCTTGGGAGACTAAGGCAGGAGAATTCCAAGTTCAAAGCCAGCCTCGGCAATTTAGTGAGGCCCAAGCAATTTAGTGAGGACCCTGTCTCAAAATTTAAAAATGATCTGCAGATGTTTCTCAGTAGTTAAGTCCCCCAGGGTTCAACCCTGGTACCAAAACAAACAAACAAAAAGGCTATCTTTCTCCTATATGGTGGGTTTTGTTTTTGTTTTTGTATGGGGATTGAATCCTGGAGCATTCAACCACTGAGCCACATCCCCAGCCCTATTTTGTATTTTATTCAGAGACAGTGTCTCACTGAGTTGCTTAGTGCCTCACCATTAGTGAAGCTAGCCTTGAACTCTGGATCCTCCTGGGATTACAGATAACAATTGTTATCAGATAACAATGTTTGTGAGTTTGTCTGCTATTTTGTTCCATTGGTCTTCGTGCCTGTTTTGGTGCCAGTACCATGCTGTTTATGTTACTATAGCTCTATAGTATAACTTGAGGACCAGTAGTGTGATGTCTGCTTTGCTTTTCTTGCTAAGGACTGCTTTGGCTATTCTGGCCTCTTATTTTTCCAAATGAATTTCAAAACTGCTTTTTCTAGTTTTATGAAGAAGGTTGTTGAAATTTTGGTGGGGATTGCACTGAATCTGTATAGTATTTTTGGTAGTATGGCCATTTTGACAATATTAATTCTGCCTATCCAAGAATATGAGGGGTTTTTCCATCTTCTAAGGTTTTCTTCAATTTCTTTCTTTAGTGATCTATAGTTTTCATTGTAGAGTTGCTTCACCCTTTTTTGTTAGATTGATTCCCAAGTTTTTTGGTTTGTTTGTTTTTGAGGATATTGTGAATTTGGTCATTGGAGATTAAAAAAAAAAATGATTGATTTATGGATGTTGATCTTGTGTCCTGATACTTTGCAGAATTCATTTATGAGCTCTAGAAGTCTTCTGGTAGAGTGTTTTGGGTCTTCTAAATATAGGATCATTTCATCAGTAGAGATAATTTGCACTTTTTGTGTGTGTGTGTGTGTGTGTGTGTGTGGTGCTGAGAATTGAACCCAGGGCCTAGTACATGGAAGGCAAGCACTCTACCAACTGAGCTATATCCCCAGCTCTAATTTGTACTTTTTTTTTTTCCCTATTTGTATTCCTTTAATTTCCTTCTCTTGCCTGATTGTAGCACCTATTTTTAAATGTTTATAATTAACAAGATATTTATGAGTTTATTTTCTCTACTGACTCAAGTTAATGTTACAAGGCATAAAAACAAGGCAGGCATTCTCCAAATAGCCTTAGACACACTGCCTTCTTTAATAAAGTGCCTCCATGTCTTTGCATGTCATTGCGTATTCGAATTATGAGGTAGGTTCTAAGCATAAATGATGAGCAGACCCATTTCACAGATGCACACAGAGGAATCCAGAACTGGTGGCTGTCACAAGATCTATAAGTGGGAGAGGGTGGATTGAATTGTTGATTATCTGACTCTTATGCCATTGCTATTTTCATTACAGCAGGCTACCTACAGCTGTTGGGAAGGGTGAGGACTAGCTCTCCAGGCAGATTTTCCGGGTTCAAATTATTTGTGAGGCTCTAAAAGACTCACAAGATTGCCAATAGGTATTAAGTGAAAAAAGCAATGTGGTACATTGCATTTTACCATTTTATGCCAAAAAAAAAAAAAAGAAAGGAAAAAGAAAAACTTTAAAAAAGAGTGTCTGTTTTTGCTTTTTGTGCATAAACTGCTGCATATAACTTCTCCATCTATAAAATGTGGGTAGTAGAATTACATTAAATACTATAAACATTAGGACAGCGTCTGCCATCAGAAGTGCCATTTTATTTGGCTTCTCAGTCCAAATAATTCCTTGGCTTAATCATATTCTAAAATACCCTTTAAAAATAATTTTCAATTGGCACAAGCAAGATTAAAACGTGGCAAGCCACAGCAAAATTTAAATTACTTAAAACTGCTTTAAATTACGCTCAATAGCAAAATGGTGAGCCAATATTGAAAGATGTTTGGCAAATCACAATTATATAACTCAAAGAATCATTACTGTTCACCCTTTTATCATGAAAATAACTAAAAATTTTTTTTCTCTTAAAACACATACTGATGTTTAGTTAAAATTTAAGTTTGACACTCTAAATGATACGAGGAAGTTTAAAGAAAATATCAAGCAAAATAATGACTTTACAGTATAACCCCCAAACACATTCGTGAGTCTCAACAATGTTACTGTTACTGTTTTAACCTTTAAATTAGTAAAAAACATACTGTATCGCTGTAAAATTGTTCCGGTTATAATAAAGACAGAGGGTTTGGGGACTGAAAAAAAGTACAATATTTGCTTCAGTCTTTTAGAGGCCAGGCCCTTATGGGAAGTCTACGGCCTCCTCCAGGGCCCTTTCTTCCGCAGTTTTGGGACGGAGTCAAGTGACCTCAAGGTGGGGGCGTGTCAAGGGGCGGTCTTCCTCTTTGGCGATCTGAGCCGGCAGAACCAATCGCCCTCGGTGGAACCCGCCAGGCTCACAGGTGTTTGCGCGCGACTAGGCTGGCTGCGCCTCCCCGGTAGCTGGCGCCCAGAAGGACCGCCAGCCCCGCTGCGTCCCCGGAGCCACAGGGCGCTGTCCTACGGACCCGCCTTCCGATCCTGCTCAATCCCCCCAGGTCTCGATCGAGGGCAGCAGTGTGAGCTCGCCCCTAAGAACAAATGCAAGATAATTTGACCTCGTTGGGTCAATGTTAGGCTCTAAGGCATAATATGAATCGAGATCTTCCTTTCCCCAGGGAAAGTCCTGGCCATAACGTCCAACAATAAGAACCCCCAGGGGTGGTGCGCAATAGGTTACTTATACATAATCAAGGACTCTTGTAATTTTATTGTTCTTTAGGGGACATTTAAAAAAAATTATAAGGTATTTATAAAGTCTATACTTTTGTATGTAGTTAAGGGGCTTGGGAAAATTTACCTACATTTTGAGAATTTTGGCGTCATTTTAAAAATTTTTCCTTTCTCAATCTGTACGTAATAATGAAAATCTGACTTCCTTATCTATGTTTAAGGAACACTTTTGGAAGGTTTTGTTAATTATATTTAGAATGTTGGGTTATTTCTTCTTCTTCTTCTTTTTTTTTTTTTTTTTTTTTGGTGTTTATGTGGTGTTGCGGGTTGAACCCAAGGCCTTGTGCATGTGAGGCAAGCACTCCACCAACTGAGTTATATCCTTAACCCTGTTGGGTTATTTTCACCATCCAAAGTAGTAAGGTTGAGGTAGTAGGAAAAACTTTGGGTTGCATTTGAATCCAGAGCTTTAGTTCTTTTATTTTTCTTTGTTTTTGCAGTACTGGGGATTGACCCAGGGCCTCACACATGCTAGGCATGTTAAGGCATGCCAGGCAAATATTCCAGTAGACAAGCTACATCCCCAGATCAGGAGCTGTAGTTTGTATAAACTGTGAAAACTGTTGGCAGTCATCTCTTAAAGAATTCCAACATGCCCCTGTAATCCCAGCTACTAGGGAGGCTGAGGCAGGAGGATCAAAATGCCTCAGCAATTTAGCCAGGCCCTAAGCAACTAAGTTAGACTCGGTTTCAAAATAAAAAATAAAAAGGGCTGGGGGATGTAGCTCAGTGGTAAATTGCCCCGGGTTAAATCCCCAGTTACCCCTTCCCACAAAAAATATTACAAAAAGCACTGAATATACATATCAGTTTAAACTATAGTAGATCCATATTTTCAAACAGAATAATTCAGGTGAAAGCCCACATCTGCAGTTATTATAATTTTAGGATTATATAATAGTACATTTGCAATGAATTGTGCATAGTTCAGAGATCACTTTTCCCACTTTTTTCTAAATTGAAATTATCATCTTTTCTCTTTTTCCAATATCTTTTGACTTCTCATTTCTTTCTTAGATGTTAGTGGTTTTTCTGGGTCCTGTGTCCAACTGTCAAATATTCAACTTCCAGTATTTCTTTAATCTTGGCTTCCTTCCCTCATGTTACTAAATAACCATTTCTTTACATTTTCAAAAATTTACCATTCCTATGCCAGGCACAGTGGTGCATGCCTATAATCCCAGCAGCTTGGGAGGCTGAGACAGGAGGATTATAAGTGGAAAGCCAGTCTCAGCAACTTGGTCAGGCCCCAAGCTACTCAATGAGACCCTGTCTCAAAAATCAAAAATAAAAAGTACTCAGGCTGGGTCATGGCTCAGTGGTAGAGTGCTTGCCTAGCATGCATGAGGCACTGGGTTCAATCCTCAGCACCACATAAATGTAAAATAAAGATATTGTGTCCACCTAAAAAAGTATTGAGGATGTGGCTCAATTGTTAAGTGTCCCTGGGTTCAATTCTTGGTTCAGTAAATAAATAAATAAAATAAAATAAATTTCACCATTCCTGCTAAAATATGTGCCTTAGTATTATCTCTAACAACATATAAACCAAAACCATGTGAGGTATACATTGTAAAGTAGTAATGAAAAATAATAAATCTAGTGTAGTACCCTAATCTTAATCTGAAATAACAGTATAGTTAACATTAGTGTGATCTATTAATATGTGACTGTGAAAGTCTAATGCCAAGGAGAAAAATCATTAATGAATATTTCTTTTTCTAATGAGTTTATTTCTTTTGGTACTAGGGATTAACCCCAGGGGTGTTTCACTACTGAGCCACATCTCCAAACACTTTTTATTTTTGATTTAAGGACAGAGTCTCACTAAATTGCGTAGGGCCTCACTAAGTTGCTGAGGCTGGCTTTAAACTTGCAATCCTCCTGTCTCAGCCTCTGGAGCCACTAGGATTACAGGTGTGGCCCACCATCATCAGTATTAATGAATGTTTTTAATAAATAAGAAAGCAAGGTATTTGCATTGCTCTATTGTATGTGATTGATTTTCATTAGCACTTCTTACCTTGTTGGTTACAAACAGGGATAGGATATCAAGATAATTTTTTTTTTTCACATGTATATCACTGGCTAACAGTGCTAGGAAAATTTGATGAGACAAAAGAATTTGTGAAAGGAGATGCTAGTAATAAAAACATTATAGAAAAGGCTTTTGTGGACAGAGATTTCATTATTTATATTTCTAGGAAAATTTTGGTTGGTCTAGATTCTTTGATTAAAATTATCAAAGCTGAAAATGAGACAACTAGAAAACTCTTAATGAGGGAATAATCTTTTTTTTTTAGAAAGTTATATCTATAAGGAGTAGTAAAACAAGATTTAGGAAAGCTAATCCAGAAGACTTTTTTTCCACTTAAAAATAAAAGTGTTGGATTGTGACAAGTAACTAAAAAGCTAGAACTTTTTTTTAAAAAGTCTATGTATTTTTTTTTTTTTTAGTTGTCAAAGGGCCTTTATTTTATTTATTTATTTATATGTGGTGCTAAGAATTGAACCAGGGCCTCACACATGCCAGGCAAACACTCCACCAACTGAGCTATAACCCCAGTCCTTAGAACTATGTTTTACAATGAAGTAAAAGACAAACAATTGTTATCTAAGTTTGCCTTTAATTGCTTCCCAGTTGTTTTATTTATTTGTTTGTTTGTTTATTTATTTATTTTTGTGGTACTAGGGACTGAACCCAAGGCCTGTGCATGTTAGGCAAGCTGTCTACCAAAGAGCTACAACCAGTCCCCCTCCCCCACTTTTTCTTCATTTGAGATGGTCTTGCTAAATTCTCCAAGCTGGGCTTGAATTTGCCATCTTCCAGTCTCAGCCTCCTGAGTAGCTGGATTGTGCATACTCCACAGTGCTTCATTTAGAACTAGATGTGTAGTAATTTTTCAAATACTCATTAATAGGTTGGTTTAAGAAGCTGAGGAGTGACTTTTAACTTGAGAGATGTAAATATCTAGTAGTTAATAAACGTTTTTTAGACTGGCATATTGGCATATCCTTGTAATCCCAGTGACTTGGAAGGGAGGCTTGAGAAGGAATATGGCAAATTGGAGGCCAGCCTCAACAATTTAGAGAGATATCATCTTGAAAAATAAAGTACTTACCGGTGTTGGAGCTCATCAGTAAAATGCCTCTGGGTTTAATTCCCAGTACAAAGAAAAAAAAAATTTTTTTTTTGTTTTAGCTCAGCGGTAGAATGCTTGCCTAGCATATGTGAGGGAGGCCCTGGGTTCAATCCTCAGCACCACCCTCAAAACAAATAGACAAATGCTTTTTTCAATCCCCAGCATCAGAAAACAAAACAGCAGCAAAAAGTGTTTCTTTTCTTAAAGAAATATTTCCTAGGGCTTGCCATTCGCAAATGCCAAAGCTGAACAGCTGATGCCCACGTTTAGTCCCAGCTACTAGAGAAGCTGTGAAACAAGGATCGCTTGAGCCCAGGAGTTGGCGGCCTGCTTGGGCAGGTCTTAAACAGAAAAACAATGACCAAAATAACACATATGTGGTCGTGCACACACATACACACACACACATTCCCAAGGGCCAAATCTCATCCAATCTCACACTATATTTAATGCTAAAATGCAGATACAATCAATAGGATAGAAAAGTAGAAAATAAAGGCATTAATAGGCTAGGTCAGTTTTGAAAAGCAGTGGTTTCACAGCAAGTGTTAAGAACAGAATACTGGGTGGATAAATTTGCTGATGCTGTAGATCTTAGTCTGTACGTGAGATCATGTGGAAATTTCAATTTAAAAGATTCTTTAAAGTTTCTCATGTTTGCAATCAAATGACTGTACACTTTAAAAAATGTACCACGGGAGTAGACAGACACACACACGCACACTCTCTCTCTTTTAGGATCTTCTTATTGCAACAAGACTAGATTTACAAGTAAAGCTAACTGTAGGATTAAAAGTCTATGCTAAACTGAAATAGTGGACATCAGGAGTGCCCCAGGAGGTGAAGTACATTCCAGGCTTCGATAAAAACAGCTGGTTCTGAATGGAACAAACCAAGAAGCCAGTTAGGGAGCAGACTGGTTGCGTTCAGGGCCACCGAGCTGAAAGCCCTCCAGGATTCCTGAGCCGTGAATGCAGCCCCCAACCCTGGCCCTCTGCCCCAAGTCCCTCGGGTCCAGGGACCTCGTACTCGTCTCCAGGGAGCAGGAGCACGGAAGGCGGGGGCGGAGGAGGAGCCAGTCCCGGACCCCGGAGCGACCCGCGGGGGAAGCGGCTCTAGGGGCTTGTCCCAGGCGAGCTAGAAGGCGAGGCTGAGTACGCTGGGTGGATTGCAAGGTGAAGGGATAGCCCAATCTCCATATGACCTTTGAGGTTAAGCCAGGAATGGTACAGGGAAGATTCTGGACATCCCCTCCTGACAGCCTCCTCTCTGCCCCACCCGCCGGCTGAAGCGGAGAGTAATTCATACAAAAGGGGGACTTGCCTCTGCCTAAGGGAATCCCAGGGACCGTCGTTAAACTCCCATTAACCTAGATGAGAGACGGATCGCCTCGTCCCCGCCCCCAGCCTCTGGCTCTCAGCATCAGCGGGATCTAGAGGAGCATGCGCGGGGAGCTGTGTGCGGTGAGTGGGCTGAGTGCACCTCGCCCACAGTCCCCGAGAAGTGGTGGGGGGAGGGGATGGCAATTGAACCGGTGCCTAGTGGAGGTGGCGCGGGGTAAGCTGGGAAAGTGGTGTCGTGTGCTGACTCCGCCCTTTTCCTCGAGGGTGGGGGAGAACGGTATATAAGTGCCGTAGTTGCCCTGAACGTTCTTTTTCGCAACGGGTTTGCCGCCAGAACACAGGTGAGCTCCGGGTGTGGCTTCCGCGGGCCTGGCCGCCTTGAGTGGGCTGAGGCCCTCGCGTGCTTTCTTTACCGCCAAGCTACTGGGCCACTTTACGAGGTTCTTACCCCGAATTTCGGGTTATTTGGGGGTTGGGAGAGTTCGAGGTCTTGAGATTTTTTTCAAGAATCCCTTCGCCTCGTGCTTGGGTTGAGGCCTGGCTGGGGCGCCCGGGCCGCCGCGTGCGAATGCGGTCGCACCTTAGCGTCCGCCAGCTGCCCAGTTTTAGGGCTTAAGTTTCCACGTGAGTCGTTGGGGCCCTTTTGTCTGCCGAGACGGTCCTGCCGGTCCTGTGTGGGTCCGAGTCTCCACGGGCTCGTCGTCCGGTTCTTGGTTGTGGGGCGGCGGCGGGGCCCGACCGTCGGGCGCACATGTCCAGCCCGGCCTCGGGGAGGCGAGGCGGGGCCCTGCGAGGCGGCAGTCGGGCTCGGAGGAACGGGCCGGTCGGGCCGGGTGCCCGGCCTCTGGCTCATGTCGCCCCACCCTGGGCGGCGAGGCCGGCCCGCTCGGCACCAGTTGCGTGCGCGGAAAGATGGCCGCTCCGGCCCTGTTGCAGGGAGCTCAAAATGGAGGACGCGGCGGCCCGGGAGAGCGGGCGGGTGAGTCACCCACACAAAGGAAAAGGGCCTTTCCCTCCTCGGCCGCTGCTTCCTGTGACCCCACGGCATACCGGGCGCCGTCCAGGCACCTCTATTTTGTCTCCCAGCCTTTGGAACTCAGCTTCTTTCGGCTGGGGGAGGGGACTTCTACGCGATGGAGTTTCCTCACACTTAGTGGGTGGAGACTGAAGAGTTAGGCCATCCTGGCACTGGATGTAATTCTCCCTGGAATTTGCCCTTTTGAGTTTGGACCAAGGGTTACCCTCACCTTCTCGGACACTAGTTCAAAGGTGCTGTTTTTAATCCTTAAATATCATTTTAGGTGTCGTGAAAACCACCGCTAAATCAAAGCCAAAATGGGAAAGGAAAAGACTCACATCAACATCGTCGTCATTGGACACGTAGATTCGGGCAAGTCTACCACTACTGGCCATCTGATCTACAAATGTGGTGGGATCGACAAAAGAACCATTGAAAAATTTGAGAAGGAAGCTGCTGAGGCAAGTACAATAGCGATAAGGGAAAATGTTAAAATACGGTTAGAAGTGATGTAGAAGTGGAGTAAAATTTTCTTTTTTGGTTAAAGTTCTTAATTGCTTAGCTCTGTTCTGACAGTGTAGAGTCAACAAAGGCTATAGATTGTAAAACGGAACCATTTGTGCAAAATAGTGGGGGCATGGAATTTCAATTTAGTTGGTTTTCCTAAGTAACTCTTCTAAATCATTACAGATGGGAAAGGGCTCCTTCAAGTATGCCTGGGTCCTGGATAAACTGAAAGCTGAACGTGAGCGTGGTATCACCATTGACATCTCCCTGTGGAAATTTGAGACCAGCAAGTATTATGTGACTATCATTGATGCCCCAGGACACAGAGACTTTATCAAAAACATGATTACAGGGACATCTCAGGTATGTGGGATGAAACAACTAAATGACTAAACTAGAACCTGGGGTCTTAGATTGTGTGAGGACAAATTTTTTGTTAACGTGTTTTATTTTCCAAAGGCTGACTGTGCTGTCCTGATTGTTGCTGCTGGTGTCGGTGAATTTGAAGCTGGTATCTCCAAGAATGGGCAGACCCGTGAGCATGCCCTTCTGGCCTACACACTGGGTGTGAAACAACTAATCGTTGGTGTTAACAAAATGGATTCCACTGAGCCACCCTACAGTCAGAAGAGATATGAGGAAATTGTCAAGGAAGTCAGCACCTACATTAAGAAAATTGGCTACAACCCTGACACAGTAGCATTTGTGCCAATTTCTGGTTGGAATGGTGACAACATGTTGGAGCCAAGTGCTAATGTAAGTGATTTTTTTCCAAGACATTTTTTTAAAAGAAAACTTAGTGGCAAGTTGATAGTAACATTAATTGGCAATTTTGTGTTTTAGATGCCTTGGTTCAAGGGGTGGAAAGTCACCCGTAAAGATGGCAGTGCCAGTGGAACCACATTGCTTGAAGCTTTAGACTGCATCCTGCCACCAACTCGTCCAACTGACAAGCCTTTGCGTCTGCCCCTCCAGGATGTCTACAAAATTGGTGGTAAGTTGGATGTTAATAGTTTCTGGTAGGCACAATACCTTTGCCTTTTCAGGCAGAATGTATTTGATACTATGCTATAACTTTAGGTATTGGTACTGTCCCTGTGGGCCGAGTGGAGACTGGAGTTCTCAAGCCTGGCATGGTGGTCACCTTTGCTCCAGTCAATGTCACAACTGAAGTGAAGTCTGTTGAAATGCACCATGAAGCTCTGAGTGAAGCTCTTCCTGGAGACAACGTGGGCTTCAATGTCAAGAACGTGTCTGTCAAAGATGTTCGCCGTGGCAATGTTGCTGGTGACAGCAAAAATGACCCACCAATGGAAGCAGCTGGTTTCACTGCTCAGGTAACAAAGATAAAAATGTGGCATTTCTATCCTGATTAGAGCCTGAAGTCTTTTGAGATGCATTAAATTACATTATCTTCCCCCCAAGGTGATTATCCTGAACCATCCAGGCCAAATCAGTGCTGGCTATGCTCCTGTACTGGATTGTCACACAGCTCACATTGCTTGCAAGTTTGCCGAGCTGAAAGAAAAGATTGATCGCCGGTCTGGTAAGAAGCTGGAAGATGGCCCTAAATTCTTGAAATCTGGTGATGCTGCCATCGTTGACATGGTTCCAGGAAAGCCCATGTGTGTTGAGAGCTTCTCTGACTATCCTCCTCTGGGTAAGAAAGACCTAAGAACAATTAGAAAAATTGCAATAGAAAACACAAATTGCTCCTTTGTGTTTTTTCATGGGTAATACCAAATTTCTTTTATAGGTCGTTTCGCTGTTCGTGATATGAGGCAGACAGTTGCTGTGGGTGTCATCAAAGCAGTGGACAAGAAGGCTGCTGGAGCTGGCAAGGTCACCAAGTCTGCCCAGAAAGCTCAGAAGGCTAAATGAATATTACCCCTAATACCTGCCACCCCAGTCTTAATCAGTGGTGGAAGAACGGTCTCAGAACTGTTTGTCTCAATTGGCCATTTAAGTTTAATAGTAAAAGACTGGTTAATGATAACAATGCATCGTAAAACCTTCAGAAGGAAAGGAAAATGTTTTGTGGACCATTTTGTTTTTTTGTGTGTGGCAGTTTTAAGTTATTAGTTTTTAAAATCAGTACTTTTTAATGGAAACAACTTGACCAAAAATCTGTCACAGAATTTTGAGACCCATTAAAACAAAGTTTAATGAGAAACCTGTGTCTTCTTTGGTCAACATGAACTTATACAAATGTTAGGCAAGAGTTCCTCAACCTATTTGTGGTGTTGAGAATCTGTTAACTTTATAAGTATGATTAAGTTTTCTGGTTGGGAATTTAGCTAAGAAGGGAAACTGGGAGGGATCTTCTAGTACCTAGTGAATATCTGGGAGGGGTGTATTGATTACAACACTTGGTTAGGGTAGAAAAATAACTTTGTAATTTACTTTAGAGGACCAAATCCTGTAATATTAAAGGCTGTTACTTCTGAAATTTTGTGTAGCTCCATTAATACTGAATAATATATCGATAAATCTTTTTAAGTTTTCTATTGAAATGTGCTTTACATTTGTAAGCATTGGAGTAGTTAAGTGAGGATTATTAAATAGTACGAAGAACTGGATTTTCAATAGGAAATTTTATCTAAGGAGCAAGGTTGGGTAACATTAACAGGCCAAAGACTAACCCACAGTTTGAAGAGGCACAGTTATAAATCTGAGTAGGGTGAGCTTCCTTCAATAAGGTGATACAATAAGGTGATACGGGCTTGGACAGGGTAATTGGTAATACTGGCAGTGCAAATGGGTAGGTAGGAAAAAAGCCTCTTCAGCTGTCACTGTTGATCCATTTAAATTTCTAGTTTTGATCTGTTGGTAAATGTGAGCATTTGAATATTTGAAACACTTGCCATGAACTTTTAACTGTAAACCTGTACATAGAATTTTTTAACAGTACATGTAGTTTTTAACAGTAATCCTGAATATGGAAGAGTATCTCCTAAAAGATTCTTGGGCTCGGGATACTGAATTGTAGAACATGAGCTTGGCATATATGAGGCCCTAAGTAATATCAGCACTGCAAAATTATGAATTGGGGTTGTAAACCCCAAGCTACTGCACATGTTGGGTGGCCTTTGGGCTAAATATCCCTACCCCTATTGAAGACAAGTTGGTGATCATTCTTAAGCCTCGTAAGTAGCTAGTTATTGAAAAACAGCCACCATGTCCTACAAAGTTTTGGTTCCAGCCTGGAAAGATGGACAAGATTACATAAGATGTAAATTTTATAAGGCTCATCTATGTATGGCCGGTGGGTTTTAAATTCTGATTCAAAACACTTGTGTCTGGTAAACTGTCTTAGGTCAGTTCAAAGGGTTATTACCCTGTTGAGGTGCCAGGACCATAAACATCCTACTAGTCTGGTAGAAATGGAATAAACCTGAGTTAGAAGGTGAGAAAAATGTCAACTTGGTACAGTGAGATAGGCTTTGAGCACTCAAAGTTGTCTTCAGTTTCATAGGGTTTGATTTGCTGGTTTATAGATGTTTGACCAATAAATGACAACCAATAAAATGAGATTCATCAAGTGAGGACTTCCACTCCCCAAGACTTAGCCACCTGGAAAATCTGCCACCGTAGAGACAGGAAGGAGAGAGGAGTAAACCAGTCAGCTTTGGTTTAGCCAGTTGTATACTGAGGTTCACTTCCTCTGAAACCCTCTATGTGAATGTGTAAGATAATTACTTGGTTTGAGCACCATCTACTGGCAGTTGATAAAGTAGCATACTTTTTCTACATAAAAATAAAGCTGAAATTTGCCCCCAGAGAATTTGGTATGATTTTAGAATATGAAATGTGAGGATGTTTTGGTTTGGGAGTTAACATGATTGCCATTAAGGCACACCTCCTTTGTTTATGTAATTTTTTTTGGCAGTACTATGGCTCTACGTGTGCTTTACCACTTTTTCTTACATGCCCTACCAACCCTTAAGTTTGATTCAATTCCCAGCACCAAAAAAAAAAAAAAAGTTTGAGACAGTTTCAGGAAAGTTGCCCAGGCTTGAACTTGATCATTCTGCTATAGTAGGAGATCCAAAATTACTTGGGTTTTGCCTTATAAATATGTGCATCAGGTCTCAATTACGACCAAAGAACTCTGCTTGTTCTGCGGGACACAATTTGTCCCAGTCTTTCTGCAAAGAACATTGACCGCTTATGTCAGAATTTAAAGCACTGAAGGGGGCTGGGTTTGGTAGTGCTGAAGGAGGTTTTTAATGTTTTTTTTCCTTTGTTTTATATATAATATATAAAACATAAACAAATATATAACATATATATATAAATATGTATGTGTGTGTGTGTGTATATATATATATATATATATATATATATATATATAAATAAATAAATTATAATTTGGTACTGGCAATTGAACCCAGGGGTACATCCCCAGCCCTTTTTAATTTAGAGATGCTAAGTGCCTTGCTAAACTGCTGAGGCTGCCTTTGAACTCATGATCCTCCTGCCTCAGCCTCCCTAGTTGCTGGGATTAGAGGTGTGCACCACTGTTCCTGACTTGTTAACATGATCTTAAGGTTTCAAACAAGATTTTAAGGGAGTATTACTACTTTCACTGTGGTAATTCTAAAATGTTTTGTCCCTTATTCTGATTATTTGCAGCTTCAAAAACTCAAGTTCCCCACAGCTCTAGAACATTACTAAAATCAAGTTTGCCATAGGCCTATAATTCCAGTGGCTTGGAAGGCTGAGGCAGGAGGACTACAAGTTCAAAACTAGCCTCAGCAATTTAGTGAGGCCCTAAAGCAACTTAAGAGTCCCGGTCTCAAAAATTTAAAAAAGGGGCTGCAGATGTAGCTCGGGGATCAAGTGCCCTTGGGTTTAATCCCTGGTTACTGATCCCCCTCCCTCCACTAAAAAAAAAAATTCCCTGTCTCAATTTTTTTTTTTTTTTGCTAGGAATGTAGCTCAGTATTAAATTACTCCTGGGTTCAATCCCTAGCACATGTGTGTGTGTGTGTGTGTGTGTGCGCGCGCGCGCAGACACAAACACAGCTAAAGTCACCTTAGGTGTTTTTTGAGTATTTGATACCTAAATTTCGGGCTGGGGATGTGGCTCAAGCGGTAGCGCGCTCGCCTGGCATGCGTGCGGCCCGGGTTCGATCCTCAGCACCACATACAAACAAAGATGTTGTGTCCGCTGAAAACTAGAAAATAAATATTAAAATTCTCTCTAAAAAAAAAAAAAGAAACATGATACCTAAATTCTCCTTTTATATGACAAAAATTGTAAGTTGTCCACAGCATTTGTTGTAGGAAAGTGTCTCGAAGATGATCAGTTGTCAAAATAGGAGGCTAAGTTTGATGTGGCATTGAGATTATAGAAGCAAAAACTTTTTCACAAGCACAAAAAATATCAATTTTGCACATTATCTGGGCACTGATTTTACCCAACAAAAGCAATTGACTGCTTAAATGGTGAAGAGTTTGTGATTTTTTTCACTGATTTTCTGTATGGTACAATACCGCTGGTTACTGGTGATGAGTTCTGCTCCTCACATGTTCAAAGTATAACATTAGAGAAGCATGCTGAGCCAAGCATATAAAGCAGTGTTGATTTAAAAAGGGGTAACATAGACTTCTCCCAGGAGGGAGAAGGGGGCCATAGCTGGTATCCTGGTATCCCAAGAAGCGAGGCTCTTCTGCCTTTTTATAGGTGTTAGGCTTCCTTTGTTCTCCTGCTCTCTTCCCCTTATCTCTCTCCTTCCTGCATACATATGTGACTAGGCCCAGAAGATGCTTGGAGGGATGGCCAAAAGATGAGAAGCAGATGGACGGGGGAAGGGCTGGATGGAGCAGCCCAGGACACATTTAATTAATAACTTTATAGGGAGGAACAATTCCTGGGACAGGTTGACCTAGCAACAGGTTTGAGCAGGGGCAAGTTATCTAGATAAGGGTGAGGGAAGGCCTTTGAAGGAATTAATATTTCAATTTGTCCATTCTCTGGATCTGACTCTTGCCTATCTGCCTAATTCTGGTTTCAGTATGTAAAAATCCTAGAGAATATTACAGATAATTTGGTTTTAGTTTCATTAAAATTATTAGCTGGGTGTGGTGGCACTTGCTGATGGTCCTAGCTACTGATGCAGGAGGATCAACTGAACCCAGGAGTTTAAGGCCAGCCTGAATGAGACTCAGTTTCAAAATAAAATTATTTACATTAGTAACCTTTTCTGCTGAACTGAGCACTGAGGTGATGCCAAAGCAAGCTTCTGGCCAGAGTTATAATTCTTGAAATGGGGAACTCTTCAGAACAAGGGTCATAACCAACAACCTGTGTGTCATAAGATGACCTTCCTGATACTTTAGATTGGTAGTATTAGTTCCTTTGTCATCATGGAAAGCTGCAGAAATAAATCCCTCTGAGAATTAAACTTGCATTCTGCAGTTATAACCAGTATCCTGATGGGAGTGAACAGCATGAGTTTCTATGATGGGTAGTAGAGAGGATGCTCTCATATCAGAGAAGAGGGAGGAATAACACCCCTCACCCAGCCTTTTATTTTCCTGAAGGGTTTTCTTTTTTATTTTTATAGAGGAGGAAAAGTTTGAGGGCTCACAGTTTCAGAGGTCTAAGTCCACAGAAGGCTGGCTCCATTCCTCAGGGCTTCAGGTGAGGCAGAACAACATGGCAGAAGAGTGGCAGAGGAAAGCAGCTCACATCATGATCAGAAAGCAGAGACTCCACTCATCAGATATAAATATATACCTAAAGCCACACCCCCATTCCAACCTCCTGAGGCCACACCCTACCATTTCAGTTACCACTCAGTTAATCCCTATCAGGGGATTAAATCACTGATTGGGTTAAGACTCTTACAATAATTTCTCCTCTGAACCTTCTTCCATTGTCTCACGTGAACGTTTGGGGGACAACTCACATCCAAAATAAAACACCTTCGTTCTAAAAGTCTCATGCCAGTTTGAGATGTTCTCAGAAATAATTTCTTCCTGAAATATTTTATCTGTTTTTTTCATAACTCTGTTCTATTCCCTTTTTACTTCCAAAACCATATGTGATCTTTTACCTATCATTGTTTAGGTGGCATCAAAGTCATTTCCATAATTTGCAAGTCTCTGGGAATTTCCATGAGACTTGCAAACTAGAATTGAAGTATAACTCAAATATATTGCTCTGAGTACCAATTTAGAAGTGGAAAATGATTTAACTTTAGGAAACTGCTACCTAACTACTGAATTGTTAACTTCTTATCAAATGGGAATCTCAGAGAAACAATATATATTTTGTTGTTTCCTAAAAAGCAGTTGTGCTTTAACCCAGTGTTTACCACTAGTTATAAGCAAGATGAAATGAATAGAAGGAAAACTGACGTCTACTTTGGACTGTTTTTATCACTTCATGGATAGTTAAGCGTTTAGAGTTCAGTTTGTGGTCTCTATGGGAGATATGACAACAAAGAATTTTAATGTTATAGTAATTCTGTCCCTAAGTATGCAAAAGAATACTAGAAAATTTGAATAAGCAAGACATTCAAATTTTCCCCAGTTTTAATTAAGATAGTTCTATGTACTGAATTTCTTTTTTTATACTGGAAGTTGAATGCAAGGCTTTGCATGTAAGCTCTCTACCATGAGCTATAGCCCCAGCCCCTTTTTCTTTTTTAAAATTTATTTATTTATTTGGGGGAGGGAACCAGGGATTGAATTTAGGAGCACTTGACCACTAAGCCATATTCCCAGCCCTATTTTGTATTTTATTTAGAGACAGGGTCTTAGCGCCTCACTTTTGCAGAGGCTGAATTTGAATTCTCGATCCTCCTATATCAGTGTTCCGAGACTCTGAGATTACAGGCCTGTGCCTTTTTGAGATAGGAGCTTGCTAAATTGCCCAAGAAGGCCTTGAACTTGCCATCTTTTTGCCTCAGTATCCTGAATAGCTGTAATATTACAGGCATGCATGCACCACTGTACTTGCCTAAAATTCATCCTTTAAAAATATGTAGTTCTACTGGGCATGGCAATATATGCCTATAATCCCAGTGCTTTGAAAGGCTAAGGCAGGAGGATCCTAAATTTAAAGGCAGCCTCAACATTCCAGGGAGGCCCTGTCTCAAAATATGAAAAGGGGTAAGGATGTGACTCTGGTTAAACATCCTTGGGTTCAATCCCTGGTACCAAAATAAATAAATTAATAAAATAATAAAAATATATAGTTCTGTAAATTCTGACAAATGAATACAGTTAACCACAAAATACAGAAATCATGTCACCACTACAAAATTCCTATATCCATTTGTAGTCAACCCCCCATTATCAGCTCTTTGTAACCACTGATATATTTTTTGTCCTTGTAACTGTTTTACAGGGATGTCCTAAAACTGGACATCTAAGTAATATAGGCTTTGAGACTGGCTTCTTTCATTTAGTAGGATACACTTAAGATTTATCCATTTTGCATATATCAGAAATCTGTTCCTTTTTAATGGATGTATGTCAGTTTGTGTGTCTGTTTTCAGCTGAGGGACATCTGGTTTTCTTTCGGTTTGGGACAATTATGAATAAAGCTGCTATAGGTTTATGTGTAACATACATTTTCATTTTACTTGCATGAATTCCTAGAAATGGGATTGCTGGGTTGTATGGCAAATGTTATTTATCTTTATAAAAACTGCCCAACTATTTTTCCAAAGTGGTTAAACCATTTAGTAGTTAAGAGATTAATGTGTATGTGTGGTACTAGGAATTGAATCCTCTGACATGCCAGGCAAGTGCTCTACCACTGAACTACATGCCCCCCATCCTCTTTTTCCCCTTTTCTTTCCTTCCCTTTCTTTCTTCCTTCCTTTTCCTTCCCCCTCCCTCCCTCCTTTCTGTTTCTCTTTCTTTTTTGACAGGTCTTGCTTAATTGCTCAGATTGATCTTGAGTTCTACCATCCTCCAGTCTCAGCCTCCTGAGTAGCTTGGATTTCAGGTGTGTGTCACAGGGCAGGCCCCGCTTAGAGATTAATTGTTTAAAGAAGAGAAACAATAAAACTAAATGAGTGTTACACTGAAGTTCTATAGGACAGTGAAGCAATATTTTGTTTGAAAGTACTGTGCCTACTATGTTGCCAGACACCATTCTAGGCACAGAGGATAGAGCTGTGAATAAAGTCTACACAGTTCTTGCCCTGAGTTTCTAGTTGGTAGGGGAGATAGTCAATGAATACAAGTAGGTGGTTTGAACTTGTGATGATGCTATAAAGGAAAAGATACTCTGAGGAAGAAGAGTAAAAGGGACATAATTTAGATTGGCCAGAGAAGGTTATTTGTCAGGAATAGCTGAGACTTGGAGAAGTCAGTACTGAAGAATGTGAAAACACTGTACTATTATATATATATATATATAGTATTGGGCACTGAACTGAGGGGTGCTTTACTTCTGAAGCCTCCAAGTGTATGCTTGGCAAGAGTTTTACCACTGAGCTACATCTCTAGCCCTTTTTATCTTTTTTTATTTTGAGGCAGGGCCTTGCTAAATTGCCCAGGCTGGTCTCAAACTTGTGATCCTCCTATCTCAGCCTCCTGAGCTGATGGTGTGCACCACCATGCCCAGTTTGTACTTTTACAATTTTTTTTTTTTTTTTTTTGAGAAGGGGTAACCAGGGATTGAATCCAGGGATGCTTAACAACTGAGCCACATCCCCAGCCCTTTTTAATATTTTATTCAGAGACAGGGTCTCGCTGAGTTGCTTTAGGGCCTTGCTAAATTGCTGAGGCTGGCTTTGAAATTGCAATCCTCTTGCATTAGCCTCCTGGGTGGCTGGGATTATAGGCATCCATCATCATGCCTAGTTATACTATTTTTTTTTAACACATCTCATCTCAGAATACATGAGGCATTCTTTGGCCTCATTACAAACAGAATCAGAAAATCTGATTAGAAGAAAACTAAAATGTTTTAATCTATTCAAATCAATCTTGAATATATTCACTGAAATCTTTTTTCTTAAATTTCTTCTTAGATGTTTATATCATACATTGAAGGGTACATACATCTCATTTTGTCCTCACAATCACCTTTGTTGGGGGCAGGTATACCCATGGTACAGGTGTCACACTGAAGCATGGAGAGGTTAAGTATGAGGAGTTACCTTCTCCTAAAACATTGCATCAATAAATGGATTTTTTCCCTTAACAGGTAATTTTGTCTTCTGGTCACTTCCAATCATTTTACCTAGGCTATTTTCTTCAAATGACTTCATTTCCTTTTCCACAGTGTCACTAACTGATATCCTTAGATCTGTGTTAAATACTTTCAGTTCCTACAGCTGTTTCTTAATCTTAGGTCACATGGCTTCTAAATTCTTCCCTTGCTGTTTTCCTTTCCAGAGTTTATAGTTTCTAATGCATTTTCACCAATATAAACATATGTAGCTGTGGATGCAATAAAATATTTGTTTTTTCAGTGCTGGGGAATGAACACAGACCTCCTGCATGCTAGGCAAGTCCTCTACCACTGAATTACCTCTCCAGCCCAAGACTTTTAAGTTTTAAAAAAATTGTTATAAAAAATTCTTGGGGACTGAGATTGGGGCTCGGCGGTAGAGCACTTGCCTAGCACTTGCGAGGCCCTGAGCCACAATAGCCACAATTTGATCCTCAGCACCACATAAAAGTAAAATAAAGATACTGTGTCCAACTACAACTAAAAAATACATATTAAAAAAAATTCTTAGTTTGAGGAATACCTAGATGTAAAAGAAATCCCAATGTATTGGATTTTTCCCATGAGAGTATATGCTATTCAGATTAGTGTTTTTCAAACATTTGATTATGATCCACAATAACAATTATTACTGCAACCCAGTCGCACAAACTATTTCATTGCAGTGTGTTTTCCAAATTGCAAATACTGCCAATTATAATATGCCATCGATTATAGAACACACCATTTATTTTTTTCAACTTCTTCTATATTTAACCCCTTAAAGTGAAACAAAACATTTAAAGCATATTGAACAAAATGTTAACTTAAAAAAAATTATTTGGGGGAATACTGTGGATTTAACCTAGGGGTACTTAAACACATAAGCCACATCCCCAAACCCCCTTCCCACCCCTTTTTTTTTTGTTGCTGGGAATTGAACCCAGGGCATTGTACATCCGAGGCAAGCACTGTACCAACTGAGCTATATTCCTAGCCCCTCCTCAACCCCTTTTTAATTTTGTATTTTGAGACAGGCTTTTACTAAATTGTTTAAGCCTTGCTACATTGTTGAGGCTGACCTCAAACCTGCATTCCTCCTGCCTTAACCTCTGAACCACTGGGATTACAGGTGTGCACCACTGTGCTCAGCAAATGTTAATATTTGTTCGTGTATGTTCATTATATTTCTTTATACTTTTTTTTGTGTTTAAAATATTTCATATTTTAAAAGTACTAGAGATTAAAAACAAAAAGTTCTGAATTCTCATGCTTGCTATGGAATGGGGTTGGGTGGTCATCTATTCTCTTTTTTTTTGGTGGCGGGGGAAGGGCAGTCTACCAGGGATGCTTAACCACAGAACACACCCCCAGCCCTTTTTTGTATTTTATTTAGAGACAGGGTCTCACTGAGTTGCTTAGCACAATGCTGTTGCTGAGGCTGGCTTTGAACTTGTGATCCTTCTATCTCAGCCTCTGGAGCTGCTGGGATTACAGGTGGGCACCACGACATCAAGCATGGGCATCTATTCTCTAAGGTACTATGACAGTTTTCCAAGGACTGTCATGAATATGTTATCTTTTTCAATAAAAAGATTCAGACCAGGCCAGGCAAATGATGTTATCAGGGACATCACCTTTATCTCAGCTGGGACACATCAAAATAGAGGAAAATTTGTAAATATAATTTGTGTTTGAATTACTAAATAAAAATGTCAGATAATAGTATTACACGTTAGGTGAGAGTTCCTCCACTGAGCCACAACCCCAGCCCCAGCCTATTTTTCATTCAAGCCTGATTTAGACTTGAATTTTTATAACAATGTGAATTTGACTTTCTGTACAACTGAAGCTCTAGTACATCAATCAATAACACAGATTATTTATATTCTAGGTTGTTGAGCCAGCACACACTGTTAAATTAATTGCAATTTAGTTTTTGCTTTTGGCATAAAGTACTTTTTGGCATAAATGGATATTTAAGGAAGTAAGCTAGTGATTCTTACAGTTGGCTGGACATCAGAATAATTTATACAGCTTGTTAAACATAGATTCCAAGTCCTTCCCAGGCCAGTTGAATCAGAATTGTTGGGATAAAGCTTGACCATCTACTTTTTTTTTGCAAACGATTGTGAATTCTGATGTGCAACCAGGATTGAGAATCATTGCTCAAGAGTCTGCCAACCATACATTCTATTATTATTATTATTTTAAGTACTGGGAATTGAACTCAGAGGCACTGAACCATTAAGCCACATCCCCAGCACTATTTTGTATTTTATTTATTTTTTTTTTTCAGTTTTCGGTGGACACAACATCTTTGTTTATATGTGATGCTGAGGATCGAACCCGGGCCGCAAGCATGCCAGGCGAGCGCGCTACCACTTGAGCCACATCTCCAGCCCCTTGTATTTTATTTAGAGACAGACAGGATCTCACTGAATTGCTTAGCACCCCACTTTTGCTGAGGCTGGCCTTTTGAACTTGTGATCCTCCTGCCTCAGCTGCTAGAGCCACTGGGATTATAGGAATGTGCCATTGCGCCAAGGCCCTTTTATTTTTGAAACAGGGTCTTGCTAAATTGCCTGGTGGTCCTGGAACTTTAAATCCTCTTGCCTCTGCCCCCGGGGTAACTGCGATTTCAGGTGTGTTCCACCACGTCTAGCTGGCAGGAGCTACTTAATTACTAAGGAAGGTACAGTTCATGTGATAAATTTCTTAGATTTCAGTAATTAGAAAAAATTTTTCCCCAGTTCCCTTGAAATAGAGGGAACTATATTACTGCCAGGAAGTTCAGAGCTGTTAATATATAAGTGTAATTTGCCTTTTCCTAAGCTGATGTTTACTCTTGAACTGTTCTGATTTACTTCAAAAGTCTTAATTAAGAAAAAAGAATGGGATAAATTACCAATAAATAAATGAAACAGGTTCAGTGGCTTTAAATATATTCAATTTGTAGAAATATCAGTATCAACAATCTCCAGAACTATTCAATTTGTAAAACTGACACTGTATCCATTAAACATTAATTCCCCATTTCCTTTCCCCAAAGACCCTAGCAACTACCATTGTATTTTGTCTCTATGAATTCAACTACTCCAGGTAACTCATATAAGTGAAATCAAACTATACATGGGGATGAACCCCTATAATGTCAATGTCTTGATAGACTCAGGCAAGAGGATCCCTCAAAGCCAGCCTCAGCAAATTAGTGAGACCCTGTCCCAAAAATGAAAAATAAAAAGGGATAGGGATGTATGCACCCCTGGATCCAATCCCTAGTACCAAATTTTTTTTTTTTTTTTCTGCTCCTGTTGAAATGAACTCCAATACCAGGCTTTTCCAACTAGCAGGCAGCATGCATGGCCTGTGGTAAATACAGGAAATCACAAATGTGACCAACTTTTGTTGGAAGCTGACTATTGTCAATAATGGGGGATTTTTATGAAGTAAATGGATTGACTAAAATTATGTTAGCTTATTTTTTAAAAATATTTATTTTTTAATTATAGTTGTGCACAATAACTTTATTTTTATGTGGTGCTGAGGATCGAACCCAGGGCCTCGCACATGTTAGGTGAGAGTTCCTCCACTGAGCCACAACCCCAGCCCCAGCCTATTTTTTCATAGTAGCACTTTTTGGCTACTAGCACCAGAATGTAGACTGTTTTATAATTTTAAAGAGGCTTCATTTTTTTTTTTCATAATAGGACATAGTCTACTACTGAAAGAGGTTTTACATTCTAAAGCAAATGGCATGGGCTGGGGATGTGGCTCAAGCGGTAGCGTGCTCGCCTGGCACGCGTGCGGCCTGGGTTTGATCCTCAGCACCACATACAAAGATGTTGTGTCCGCCGAAAACTAAAAAATAAATAAATAAATAAATAAATTTTTTTAAATAAAGCAAATGGCATAACCAATAACCTAAAACAAACATTTTCCATCAAATATTTTTTCAGTGAGTTAATATTGTAATGGATGTCACTAAAACCCTGAAGTTTCTTTATACCTGTAGTGTCACTAGGCCCGGATTATGGCTGTCAAAGAGTTCCCAAAGCTGTTATTATATTGTTTAATTTTGCCCCACTCCCCATGGTACTGGGGATTAGACCTAGGGCCTCTCACATGCTCTACCACTGAGTTACACCCCCAGCCTTTATATTCCATTTAATAGGCATCCGTTCACTACTTTTATACCTATATTTAACTTCTTAGAAAAGTTTAAAACAGTGATTTTACTTCTGAGCTAAACAGGCAGCACAAGATATTTTTAGTGTATATATACACACAATATGGTATTGAATTAATATTGTCTTAGTAATTATAATTTTGCCCCAAAGTAGCTATAATGACTAAAAGAAAACTTATAACCTTTTGAAATTATTAATCAAGGATCAAAAAGAATTCACCATTTGTAAATGATCGAGGATTGCAAATACTTTTTAATGGTTACTGATTTGCTTTGAACTTGTGATCCTCTTGCCTCAGCCTCCAAAGCCACTGGGATTACAGGTGTGTGCCACTGTGCCTGGCTAGTCTTCCTTAGCCAGGTTACCAAATAAGTTTCCACACTGTGGATGATAGGAACCAATGATGATTTCTAATCTTTCTACTTTATAGGTTTTTCATCAATGCTCAAAAACTATTACTGATGAAAATTTCCTGAAGAAATACATAAATCTTAGAAATTAACTGATTCTGGATTTTTTTTGGGGGGGTGGGGTGGGGCGCAGTACTGGGGATTGAACTTAGGTGCACTCCACCACCAAGCCACATCCCCAGTCCTATTTTGTATTTTATTTAGAGACAGGGTCTCACTGAGTTGCTTAGTGCCTTGCTTGCACTGAGGCTGGCTTTGAACTCACAATCCTCCCATCTCAGCCTCTTGAGCCACTGGGAATATAGGTGTGCATCACTATACAAGTCTGAATATTTTATGTAGTCTCAATTTTTAGCTCTAACAAATAGAGGGCTTTATTATTGCTTCCTAACCTAGTATAATTAGGCAAAAGTTTGCTAACTTTCAAAACAAGTTAAAAATAAACCTTTCATTTGGACACTTCACAGTTAAAGTCCTTATGAGCAGACAGATCTGCAAGTTGAAGTTTCTGATGCATAATTTTGTATAGTTATATGAGTAGGCTGACTGTATTATAGCTCCTGAGAGAGAGTGTACACTGTTGTTGACCATTTTTCTTTTAGAAACAACAACAACAACAAAAACACAATTATAATCTCTGTCCTCTTCATAAATTAATGACAAACCCATAAAAACCTACTAAGGCTATTTTCATGGGTGTTAAAATCATTCTTATTTACTATTTATGATCTTGTATAGGTTAAATTATTTACATACTCTTTAAAAGTCTTCTATGAATTGAAAGCTATAACTCTGTTTCTTGAAGTTTGTCTGTATCATGTAAGTATTCATCTGTTTGAGGCAGTTTATTCATAGCTCCCTGTCTTTGCTGAGTGGTCTTCACAAATCTGAGCAGATTGATGATAGCAGCAGGTGTCACTCCAGGTATGCGACTAGCAGCCCCAATCTAGGAAAGAAAACAAGAACTATAAGCTAATTATATCAAATCAAATTATCTTCCTCCTAACAACCTTAAAGTGTAGTCTATAAAAAATTTAGGGATTGAAATGGGGTCTGGCTATGTTAAAACTCCTGGGCTGAAGTAATCCTCCTGCCTCAGCTTCCAAAGTAGCTGGGACTGCAGGCATGTACCACCATGCCCAGTTCCTTTTTTAAATAATCATTGTTTTTTTCTTTTCTTTCCTTTTGGTAGTGGGATTGAACCCAGGGCCTCATACATGCCAGGCAAGCACCCTACTACTGTGTTATATCCCCAGCCCTTTTTATTTTTCATTTTTGGGACAGGGTCTCGATAATTTGCTGAGATTGGCTTTGAACTTGGGATTGTCCTGCCTCAGCATACCAAGACACTGGGATTACAGTTGTATGCCACCATATCCGACTACAACCCTTTTTTATTATTTTACTTTGAGGCAGGGTCTTTGTTGCTCAGGATGGCCTTGAACTTGTGATCCTCTTGCCTTGGCCTCCTGAATAGTTGGGATTACATGCATATATAACTACACCTGGTAATATCATTATCTTAATATATCTGCAAAACAACCTTGTAAAGTTAAGAAATGTGATTATTATTTGTTTTCACCTCAGAGAAGTTAAAATGATTTGTACAAGTTCACAAAACTAACATGTTAGATTATCTACTTTTTCTATTCATTAAATTAAGAAAAATCGCAATAGAGTTCCTTTCTTCAAATACAGGTCCATAGTTCCTTAACTGAAATGCTGGAGGCCATAGGTTTTGGTACTAAAATGTAATATTATATATAAGGTAATATCCTCAATGGTGAATGTAGGTAACACCCTACAATTTTAGTCCCATTAATACTTTGGTAGTGTTTTTTTTTAGTTCTTCTTTTGCAGTACTGGGGATTGAATCTGTGGCCTTGCATAAGCTAGGCTAACACTACAAATGTAGCCCTTTTTATTTTATTTTGAGACAAGATCTCATTAAGATCAACAGTATATTTTTATAGACAAATGTATGACTATTCATTCTAAGTGGTGAAAAGACCAAGTAGCTTCATCTCACTTATTAAATAAGTGTGGAGCAAAATGTTTTGTTTTGTTTTTGTACCGGAGAGGGAACCCAGGGCTTCAAGTATTCCAGGCAAGTGCTCTACCATTAAGGTACACTCTGCACCTGTGGCAAACTTTTGTCAGAGCTTTTTGTATTCTGGAACTGAGACTAAGGAGCTGTAAACTCCTATGGTAAGTGCTGCCCAGTTGAACTTTCTGTGATGATGGAACTCTTCTGCAACATTTGCAGTGTAGTAATGAACTGTGCAATATGGTACAAATTAATGACATGGCTCCTGGGCTCTTGAAATGTGGCTCATAAGACCGAAGAGCTAAATTTTAAATTTAATTAAATTAACATAAATGGCCACATTTGGCTAGCGGCTATTATGCTGGACACTGTAACCTATGAATACCCATAACCTAAAATCAATGAGAAGGGAGAGTTCTAGAATTTAAAGCCCATTTATCAAGTTTCCATGAAGTCTATTGCTAAGAATACCATATTATATTGATGAAATCACTCCTCCCAGTAAAAAACAGCCCCACCCCATTTGTTTATATACATCATAGTTCAGTAAAGAGCCTTTTTATTTTGTGAACCATTATGAAAAAATATGCTGCCCAGGAAACTATGACATGCTATCAATTTTTTAAGACATAACCTAATCTAGAGATGATAATATGTGAAAAAAAGGGGCATCTCAGATATCTTTAAACATTTATTAGAATCCTTATACCATAACAAAGTAGCTTTTTAATTTTATTTTATTTTTAAACTTTGCTTCTGTTCTCTATTTTACACACCCACACACCCACACACCCAGTAAAGCTGAAGCACAGGGCAGGGAAACGGCTGACTCCCCTTTCTCCTATTTGCTTCTAAGGCAACACTATGGAACTCCAAGGCAGGGATCAAGTAGTAATTTGAGAACCACTAAAACGTATTACATTTTAACATGGTAGTTTCCTTTAAGTCATGCACACACACACACACAATAACACATATTTTAAAAAGATTAAAATACTAGCTCTTTATAACTTTTTCCTATTCCACTGCTTGCTTTCTTACCGTCTGTGGGCGACTGAAATGTAGTTTCTCTCGAACTTCATGGGACAAAGACACATCCCTGAGAGTCAAATAGTCTAGGTCTTTTGGCAGCTGGAGAGCTTCTTCTCGTTGAACTTCCTTTATTTCTTGTAGCTGATGGTTCAATACTGATTCATAAGTGGCTGGGGAACAAAATTAGAATTATATTAAAAAAAAAAGAATTATGTTATGTACTCAGATTATACTAATAACCTACATTTATATAGCCTTTTACCTTTTGTAAAGAGCTTTTGCATGTCATCTCATTCAATACATCACAACACTGAGAGAGAGGTGGAGCAGATGAAGAAACTGAGGCTAAGATAAAGGGAGCGTCTTGTGTGCTAACAACAAAATTCTGTCTGGCAGTTTAATGGATATCTTTTTATTTCAAATATGGAAAAAAATTTATTTTTATTTTTTTAGATAGACCTTTATTTTTTCATTCATTTATTTATATGCAGTGCTGAGAACTGAATCTAGTGCCTCATACATGTTAGTGCTATCCAACTGAGCCACAACTCCAGCCCTCAAAGATGGAAAATTAAGTTAAGAAATAATTTGTGCCAGTAGTGGTGGCACATGCCTGTAATCACAGTGACCAGGAAAGCTGATGCAGCACAATCACTGTTTGAAGTCAGCCTCAGCAACTTAGCAAAGCCCTAAGGAACCCTACAAGACCCTGTCCCAATATACATAAAAAGGGCTGGAGATGTAACTCAGTGGCAAAGTAGCCCTAGGTTCAATCCAGTACAAAAAATGAAAGAAAAAAAAATGCTTTTCCTGTCAGTGCAAATCTTGGTTGAAACATTTACCTCAATAGGCTATGGGTTCAAATTTTAAGTCCTAATGGTAAGATATTTTTCTACAATGGTTCTCTGAATGACCTCCATATAAAACTATAATAGATTAATTATATTTTCTTGCAATACTGAAGGGATTGAATTCAGAGTATAGCACATGCTAGGGAAGTGCTTTATCACTGAGCTGCATCCCCAGCCTTTTAATTTTATTTTGAGACAAAGTCTCCCTAATTTGCCCAGGCTAGCTTCAAACTTGTAAACCTCCTGAGTCAACCTCCTAAGTACCTGGGATTATGAGCCAGGTATATGCCACCATGCCTGCCTCCAAAACTATAATTTTTAAAGTAGAGCTTCTTAGTTGACAACACTTAACTTATTTAGCAGAACTGGAGATTGAACCTAGGGCCATGTATACTGTGCTATATTCCTGTACTTTTTATTAAAAAAAAAAAAAAAAAAATTTTTTTTTTTTTTTTTTTTTTTTTGGTACTGGGGATTGAACCCAGAGGTGCTTAGCAGTGAGTTACATCCCCAGTCCTTTTTATTTCTAATTTTGAGACAGAATCTCAGTAAGTTGCTAAGGGCCTCTTTAAGCTGCTGAAGCTGGCCTCAAACTTGTGATCCTTCTGCCTTAGCCTGCCAAGTCATTGGGATTATAGGAATGCACCTCAGTGTCCATCCAACATTACTTCTTGTCCATTAATATATTATTACTTGTATTGGATCATTTGGAAAAATGATTCTAGAATTTGATGTAAATACCACACCATCATACATCATCCAGTTTTTCCTACCCTTCTCCCCATATCATCCTGTTACGTACCTTTTCTTTTTTCTTTTTCTGTACTTTTTAATTACATAATTTTCCAGGAAAATCTATCAAAATGCAGAAGCAAATTCTCTGTATTTTGTGTTAAAAAACTTTATCACTGGGATTACACATGTATGCCACCACGTCCAGCCTTGTTTTGTTTTGGGTACCAGGGACTGAATTTAGGGGCATTAGACCACTGAGCCACACTCCAGCCCTATTTTATATTTTATTTAGAGACAGGGTCTCAGTGAGTTGCTTGGCACCTTAGTTTTGTTGAGGCTGGTTTTGAACTCATGATCCTCCTGTGTCAGCTTCCTGAGCCACTGGGATTACAGGTGTACACCATTGTACCTGGCAATAGCTCTTAATTGATCTGTTGTTCATTCATAATTTGTACAAATGGAAGAGTATATAGATATCTTAAGTAACAAATTATTTTCTACCTTCTATTTTCAGTCTTTCAGCCAGTTCTCTACATTGAGTATACTTCTTCAAGGATTCTGGAACAGCCTTGGCTAGTAATTCCATGTCAACTTCCTCATATTTTAGAACATCTAGAGCTCTGCAAATATACAAAAAGATCATTAACATAAGGATCTATTATAAGAACAAGATTCCTTGGAATAATACCAAATCTCAGAATAACCAAAAAATACCTTCTTTCTTTCTATGTACATTGAGCAAACACAGCACTATCTGTAGAACAATATAACTTCAGTAGGATTTACTATTTGATTCGCCTTAAATCCTTATCATGAGAATTAAGATGTTGATAAGAGTAGCATGGTTATAATTCATTTGTCCTTCCTTTTGTGTAATAACAGAATATCTTCTAATAACAAGGGTTTCAAGAATTCTAAAGAATAAGGAAAGTGCTTCACATCTAAGCTATGATTTATATCTAAGCTATGCTAAGTCCTAGTATCCTGTGAGTTATCCTTTTGCATGCTGGGAAGCACAAAGGAAATCTCCTGCCATTTTTTTGTGTGGTGCTGGGTATCGAACCCAGGGCCTTATGCATGTGAGGCAAGCACTCTACCAACTGAGCTTCACCCCCAATCATGCCCCCCACTTTTTTTGGGTACTGGGGATCAAACTCAGGGGCACTTGACCATAGAGCCACCTCCCCAGCCCTATTTTGTATTTAGAGACAGGGTCTGACTGAGTTGCTTAGCGCCTCGCCATTGCTGAGGCTGGCTTTGAGATTCTCCTTTATCAGCTTCTCTAGCCCCAGGGATTACAGGTGTGCACCACAGAGCCCAGCTCCTGCTTCTTGACAAAACTCTTTAAGGAAGAACAAGAAGACACTGTATGTTTAAATCTCTGCAAAACAAAAGGACAAAAATGATATAAGAGTTTAAAAAGTATTCTTCTAATCTGATATTTTCTTCTAATTAGTTTACACACATGACCAAAACAATATGCCTAAACACTAATGCTACAGGTAGATCAGGTGAGATTTCCATTAACTTGATTTACTAGCACTTGCTGATATCAAATTAGTGAGAGAAATTTCAGGTGCATTTAGTCTTGAGAAATACTGATGCTTCTCTGGTCAATTTAATCACCTTTATACTGATCTTGGGCCTTCCCTTTTGGTATCACCCACCTTTAACCCTAATTTGACTCCAGATACTACCCCAAGGTGGAGCTAACTAGATCACTTCTTGCTCTGTTATTTTCTTACTTCATTTACATGTGGCCTTTTTTTGGTTATAATTTGATTAAAAAATTAAGGCCAATGGCATTTTTTTTTTTAAACAAAAATAGAACTTTTCTTTTTTCTTTTTTGGTATCAGGGATTGAACCCAGGGGTACTTAACCACTGAGCCACATTCCTAGCCCTTTTTTTTTAAAGACATGTCTTGCTAAGTTATTTAGGGCCTTGCTAAGTTGCTAAGACTGACTCTGAACTTGTGATTCTCCTGCCTCAGCCTCCCGAGCTGCTGGTATAACACGTGCGTGCCACTGTGCCTAGCAGAAAAAGAACTTTCAAGTTAAAATTTATATGGAATCTCAAGGGTCCACATAATCAAAATAATTTTGAAAAAAGAACATGGTTGAAGGACTCATACTTTCTAATGTCAAAACATATTATAAAGGGACAGTAATCAAAACATTGTGGTACTGGTGCCAGGCATGGTGGAAACCACATATAATCCCAGCAACTTGGGAAGCTGAGGCCAGAGAACAGAAAGTTCAAGACACCTTGAGCAATTTAGTGAGACTCTTAGCAACTTTATGATATCCTGACTCAAAAAATAAAAATAAAGTTCTGGAAACCTGTTGCACAACAATGTGAATATAGTTAACACTATTGTTCTGCACACTTAAAATGGTTAAAATCGTAAATTTGCAGGGCACAATGGCACATTCCTGTAATCCCAGTAGGCTGAGGCAGGAGGATCAAAGTTCAAAGCTAGCCTTAGCAACTAAGTGAGGCCCTAAGCAGCTGGTGAGACCCTGCCTCAAAAAAAGGGTTGGGGGGGCTGGGGATGTGGCTCAAGCGGTAGCGCGCTTGCCTGGCATGCGTGCGGCCCGGGTTCGATCCTCAGTACCACATACAAACAAAGATGTTGTGTCTGCCGAAAACTAAAAAAAAAATAAATATTAAAAATTCTTTTTTTTTTTTTTTTTTTTTCATTGCAACTATCGTTTATTAAAAAATATATGTCTCCTTGGAAGGAACACTGGTAAACCAACTAGTGTCATGCTTACTTTGAATCTTTGCTTTTCTTCCCCAGGAGGGAGGGAGGGAGGGTCCAGCATCATTCAGACATGTCAGTTACCATCACAGAATCAACACTCCCTGCTCACCCCCCACATCAGAGGCACGATGGCCATAACTTCATCCCTCTTTGCCTTCAATCCAGTGTACTGCCCAAGGGAAAGCTGCTGCCCTTTCATTACCCTCATTCTGGGCCCCACACTTTACAGTTAGCCTCAGTATGCTGGTAGGATAACTGTGAACAGATTTCCTGAATTTGGCTGGTAGTGCTTAAAGCATCTTCAACACTTGTGTCATTTGCACTGGTCCTAATCCAGTGGGCTCAACTTTAGGGCCAAGCATTTCTATATTCTCCCCTACGTCTTCCCTCCAGCATGGAGGTGAGGGAGGCACGTTGGCTTCAAAGGAGCACAGTGGGGAGGGGGGGAAGGCTGGGCTACCCTTGCTGCCCGCATTGGTGGTGGGCAGAGAACTCCCTGGACCGCAGTCACTGCCATCAGACTCTGGGAGAAAGCAACAAGGTCTCACGGCTCACCAGTAAGTGAATCTTAGCTCTACAGCTCAAATTTATAGCATTAAATTCTACTTTCTTCTTGAAGAAACAGTAAGCTACCAGCTGTTGGTGAGGGGGCTGGGGTAGGGCATATGGAGCAGCTGCAAAAAATACCCAAATCAAACTCACTACATGGCTGGCCAAGCCAAATGCTGTTCTATCCCAGCAGAGAACTGGAAGGCAAGCACCTCCCTGTCCCTGTCGGTGGCCCCATGAAGGAACCCTAGAGTCCAGCATGTCCTTGGCAGGCAAGTGAAGGGCCAGTGTGGCAGTGCGGGGGCCCAGCTCCTCCCCAGCCCATTGGGCCCCGCTTTCCCTCTGCTGACTGGACGGCCACGACCTGGCTCCTTCAGAAGCTTGGAAGCCTTTAGAACATTGGCAAATTGGATTCTACGCATTCACTTAAATAGTAAAAGTAAAATTTGGAATAATGAAAAGGCTGACACAGTAGCACAACATGATTTTGGTTTAACAGCAGCTTAAAAATGAACAAAAAGGAAACCTCTCATGCAGACACATCAGGTGGCATAAAACAATAGGCAATTTTATATGGAGCATCATTAGCCATTCTCTCTCTCTCTCTCTCCGCACACAGGACTGACTGAACCTCAGGGCAGCAGCTGCTCTCAGGTCAAGTCTCCAAACTTCACGCTCCCAGGCCAAAGCCCTTTCTCTCAGGCCTCAGGCTGACCCTGCCAAGAGTAAGCCTTAGCTCTCAAGAGAATGACCAAGTGTGCATGCCCTCCGTACAGAACTTTCTACCATTCTCAAACCCTTCTCAACCAGGTGGGATATAAGATGCCATCTGATTGGAATATGAAAATTAAAGCGTTTCTCTAATAACATAGTACCATTGACGAAGTCTCCATAGATTTTCTAGTCCCAATGTGTGTGAATATATATATATATATATTATAGGAGAGTGTATAATATATATATATAATAATTTCTATATATTTTATATAAATTACATATATATATCTATATATAAATAAGATACTTCCTGTTGCCATTACGTTGCACTGTTCAGAGCTGCAAGACAGCAGTACAGATGGGGAGAAGTGCCCAGGAGCACCTCATCATATGCTGCATTTAGCTCACTTCACAAGCTTCATTTTGTTGCATATGGATTTCCAGTTTTCCCAGCACCATTTGTTGAAGATGCTATCCTTCCTCCATTGCATGCTTTTAGCCCCTTTATCAAATATAAGCACCACATTAAATAAATAAATAAAAAAAATTTTATTGTGTCCAACTACAATTAAAAAGATATAAAAAAAGATCAGTGCCATTATGATTCTATAATGTGCTTCTAAGTTAAAAAGACTGTTGATTTGTGGCCCTTTGGCATCTTTTCCCACGCTAATTATACTTTTTTTTTTCTCCCAAATGGGAAAAAAACCAATGATGAGATATACAGAGTATATATTATGCAAGGTCCTTAGGAATATATCTCTGAAACAAAAATGCTCAACACATGACCTTTAGATTCAGAGTCTATATAACTAGAAATACTGCAAGGGTCTTTTCACATCCAAATAATTTATAACACTCTAATTTGTTTTATTTTTTAATTTAGAAATTTTCTTTGGTGGTGCTGGGGATTGAATCTAGGCCCTTATGCATGCAAGGCAAGCACTCTACCCACTGAAATATATACCCCAGTCCCCGCTTATTTGTTTTATTAAAGTGGTTTTCTTGCTATAGCTCATGGATAATGTAAGGCCACTTCAATTGCTCCAAGCCTAGTGAATAAAGTAATCATAATTTTTTCTTTGGTCCTCTAAATCTTAGGAAAATCAAAAGAATTCAATAGGGGCCACAGAGAAATTATATACAAAACAGAAGAAATAATTTAGAAACTCTTATATAAACACACACATATATATACACACACTAGAATCCAGATCCTTAGACATGCTAAGCATGTGCTCTAGTACCAAGCGACCCCTTTAGCCGTATGTATTTTTAATACTGACTAAATAGATGTTATATCTAAGGATTTTGAAAAAAAGTCACCAGCAAACTATATTCACTTAAAATGTACTAGTAGGATACCTGTAGGTAATGTCTCTCTAAAATAATGACATTTTTCTGTAAAAAGTGGTGAGAGAGGTCTATATTAAAAATGCATACCTGGGGGCTGGGGATATAGCTCAGTTGGTAGAATGCTTCCATGCATGCACAAGGCCCTAGGTTCAATCCCCAGCACCACAAAAAAAAAAAAAAAAAAAAAAAAAAAAGCATACCTGATGGGCAGACTTTTTACAATACTTATAGAAGCCTGTGGGATTAACTGTTTCCATTTGGAGCTTGAAAACTCAATGGATTTCAACACAGAAATGCCTTCTTTTAAAGATGACTTCATCCAGGAAGCTCTTTCATATCGTTGTTGGGACACACAGCCAGCTTCCTTATATCCTAGGGAGAAAGAAAGACTATAATGAGAGAGGTTTTAAAAAACAGTAAACTAGATGACAGTACTTAGTGAAGAGTTACCTCGGATCGTAAGCCGACTGTCAGCATTATCAGGGCGCAGTGACAAACGGAACTCCACTCGGCTGGTAAACATGCGGTACGGTTCGCAAGTGCCCAGTGTGGTAAGGTCATCAATCAAAACTCCTATGTAGCCTTCTGTTCGGCTAATAATAAAGGGTGGTTTGCGACTGACTCGAAGACTGGCGTTGATTCCAGCTATCACACCCTACAAGAGGACTGAAATGTTTAAAAGGCCATTATGAACTGAATGAAGAGCTATCCTATTCAAAACACTACTTGGAAAGAGTAGCATGGGACAGGAAGAAAGCAGGCCACTAAAGGATATATTAGAGGTACAAAATGTGATCCACATTTAGGAACAGAATATGTATAATGTACCATTTTAGAATGCTATGGTTATTGTTTTCAGAAATATCTAATACTTAACTATTTTTTTGATCTTGGGGATTGAACCCAGTGCCCTGTGCATACGAGGCAAGCACTCTAAACAGCTGAGCTATATCCCCAACCCAGAAGTGCCTAATATTTCTGAAAAGCCTGGGGTGGGGGTGGGGGGCTACTCTTTTTTTTTAAACTCACCTGTGAGAACTTTTTAGCCTTTCTCACTTAAAAGTAACAATTTTCCACTAATAAGGAATAATAACAATTTTCAATAAAGTTATCTTAAAAGAACTAGATTTTCTTTTTTTTAAACTCTAGAAGCAATATAATTCATCTAATCAAAACACATCAGATCTAAGAACTCAAAAAAGAATAATAACGCACAAGTGTTTTAAAAATCCTGTCATATACAATAGCCATCTACTTGTAACCTGAAACAAAGATAGACTTCTATAATTATGAATTGTACCTAAGATTTATATAGTTAACATGACAAAGAGAAACACCAGTTAAATAGTCCCTTTGGGTTTCCAGTAACATCTGAATAAAGCTCTTACTTGAGCTGCAGCTTCCTCATAACCAGTGGTGCCATTTATCTGTCCAGCAAAGAAGAGCCGTTGAACCAAATGAGTCTCAAGGGAAGGAGTGATTTGACGAGGATCTAAGTAATCATACTGAACACCATAGCCTGTTCAAAGAATAAATGGCATAAAATAAGTAAAAACAGATGAACTGCCCTCAAAGTAGAGATATAAAGACTACTTAACATCTGTACATATTGCGCTTCATTCTCTGAAGCTCTAATTAACAATGAGAGCAGCAAAGACCTCCTCACTAATCGCTAAAGCAATGCTGAGTAAACACTGAATGGTGGCTGTAGCCCTCTTACCTGGCTGAATCATTTTAGCTTTCTCTAGGCCTCTGATGCATGTAATCATTTTCTCTTGTAACTCAGCTGGTAGCGTCACAGATAAACCTTGAGGATAGATGAGGTCAGAATCCATTCCTTCAGGTTCTAACCAAACCTGATGCAGACGATTCGGAAAACGCAAAACCTTTGATTCAATGGAGGGACAGTATCTAGAAATTATATATGCATATAATAAAATGAACATAAAAGTGGTGACATCATTCCTTAAAGTAATTGAGCACTGATGTTTTGTCCTTACCGGGGTCCTCTTGTAGTTTCCTTAACATGACTATTAAGGTGAAGGTTCTCAAGCACAATCTTATCCACTTTTGGGTTGGTGTGAGTCAAATAACATGGCAGCTGATCTTCTGGCTAAAAAACAATAATCAGAATACTGTTTTATTTCTCTACTAGTTTGCCTCTTATCCAAATAAATTCTACTTGATATTTACTCACTTTAAGCATTAAATTTACTAAATTTATGCATGACGCCCAGTACTACTTATAAAGTATTCTTGCCCCAAATGAATAAATAACCCAAAAGATAAACCGAAATGTAGGCAAACTTCTACATCTAACTACCAGTTTATAGGAAAGACAGAAGCAGCAGAGGGATGCAATCAGATACATCAAGAAGATGGGAGCTTCTAGAGAGCAAATTTTCTCTGTACATAAATGTTATAAAGAAAACAGGGAGGGGCTGGGGCTGTAGCTCAGTGGTAAAGCACTTTCCTTGCATGTGTGAGCTGCTGGGATCGATCCCCAGCACCACATAAAAATAAAGATACCGTGTATTCATCTACAACTAAAAAAAAAAAAGAAAACAAGGAAGTAATTATAAAACATCCTAGGCTGGGGTTGTGGCTCAGTGGTAGATTGCTTGCCTTGCACATGTGAGGCACTGGGTTTGATTCTCAGCACCACATAAAAATAAATAATACAATAAAGACATTGGGTCCATCTATAACTAAAAAATTTTTTAAAAAATAAAATAAAACATCCTTCAATGCATGTGTGGACCTGGTTCAAATAAAATAACTGTAAAAATTATTTCATAGGCTGGGTACAGTGGTACATGCTATAATCATACCAACTTGGGAGGCAGGAAGATCATTAGTTCGAGGCCAACCTGGGCAACTTAGTGATAACCTGTCTCAAAATTTAAAAAATAGCCAGGCATGGTGGAGCATGCCCGTAATCCCAGTGGATGGGGAGGCTGATACAAGAGGACTGCAAGTTCAAAGCCAGCCTCAGGAAAAGTGAGGTGCTAAGCAACTCAGTGAGACCCTGTCTCTAAGAAAATACAAAATAGAGCTGGGGGTGTGGCTCAGTGGCTGAGTATCCCACCCAAATTCAATCCCTGGCATCCCCCTACACCTCTCATTTTTTTTTTAAATAAAAGGGGCTGGGGATACACATTCTAAGAAGTATATATTGTACTTTACCAAAGCAAAAATATAAAAAGTGACTTGGTGAAAATAATAGAATATTTGAAGCCACTCATCAGGACATCACCAGAAACTGGGACAATCAATTGTTAATCCTCAATTCCAAACTCACAATACACATTTTGTAGGGGAGGCAGTACTGGGTATTGAACCTAGGGTCTACTATATGCTAAGCAAGAGCTCTTCCCCTGAGATACATTGCCATCCCTTTTAAAATATTTTAGCCAGAGATGGTGGCACCTGGTTGTAACACCAGCAATCTGGGAGGCTGAGGCAGGGGGATCAAAAATTTGAGGCCATGTATAACTAATTAAAACAAATAAAAAATTAAAAAAAAAAGAAAAGAAAAGAAAAGAAAAAGACGGGGCTGGGGATGTGGCTCAAGTGGTAGCGTGCTTGCCTGGCATGCGTGAGGCCCAGGTTCGATCCTCAGCACCACATACAAACAAAGATGGTGTGTTCGCCGAAAACCAAAAATAAATATTAAAATTCTCTCTCTCTCTTAAAAAAGAAAAAAAGAAAAAGAAAAGTTTGAGGCCAGCCTGAGCAACTTAGCAAGGTCCTATGAAATTTTGCAAGACCCTGTCTCAATATAAAAAAAATAAAAAGGGCTAGGGTAAAGTGCCCTGGGGTTCAATCTTAGTACCAATAAATAAATAAACAGATAAATATTGATATTGAGGGATTAAACTCAGGGGCACTTTGTCACTGAGCCACATCCCCAGCCCTTTTTATTTTGAGACAAGGTCTTGTTAAATTGCTTAGGAACTGGCTAACTTGCTAAGATGTGGCATGGGAATTTGTAATCCTCCTGTCTGAGGCTCCAAATTGCTGGGATTATATGTGTGTATAACTGCACCCAGTTAAAAAGTTTATTTTGAGACAAGGTATTACTAAATTGCAAACAGTGGCCTAAAACTTGCAATCCTCCTAATCCAGCCTCCCGAATAGCTGAGATTACAGGCATATACCATCTCAAACAGCTTACTTTTTTCCAAAACTCAAAAGATAAGCAAAAGCAGCCTGTATTCTTCAAAAATGTCAGTTTCATAAAGATTGGTGAACTGGTCACATTGAAGAGATTATAGAGAGAAATGACAATTAAAAACAATGCATGATCCTAGATTGGAAAAAATAAAAAGGTCACTGGACTATATTGGAAAAATCATCAAAATTTGACTATGGATTTTATATTAGATAGCAGTACTGTATCAGTGTTAAAAAAATCCTCATATTTCAAAATTACACTGAGGTTATAAAAGGATGTTTTTTGTGTTTAGTTCAGATATGGACTGAAGTAGAGGCCAAGGCTCATAATCTCTGTAACTTAATCTCAAATGTTCTCTAGGAGGAAAATATATGTGTATATTACTGTCTTATACATTAAATATGTGCATTAATATCTACATGTCTACCTCTATATGTACGGAGATTAATATAGCAAAATATTCCCAATGGGCAACTTTAATGATTTATAAGAGTTTGTTATAATCATCTTACTATTTTTCTGTAAGTCTGAAATTGCTTCAAAAAGTTTAATTTACAAAATATGTAAAGTTATAGAAGTAATAAAATTTAAAAATTTACAGGGAAATACCAGTTAGCCAAATTAGCTAATACTTTTAAAAATCGCTTCTTTATTCCTAAAAATAACCACTAGCTTTTGAGAGATGCCAGTGATTCTTCAACAGATTTGTGTTTTCTGCTTTTCATACAGTAGTGATAGCACGGGCAATGGATGACTCATGCTATAGACACTTTGTGCAACAGTAACGTGTGTATGAGCAACTTTCTTGAGAAACATAAATCAAAGACCTGAGTTTTCACTAACTGGAGTTTATTCTTTACTTTATTGTTGCAAAATAAAAAGCATCATAAAAATAAATAAATAAATAAGATTGCTTCTTTATACCGTAAATAATAGTGATGCAAATTGTTGTCAAAAAAGAAAATAAGTTAGTATACCTCCTGCTGCAAATAGCCAATATCAATTAAGTGAAATTTTCATAAATCATCTTACCTTAATCCACACTGCCTTGTTGACAAAGCTGAATGGGATAGATGGATTATCTGGTGTCTGCTTATTTAGAATGCTGAAATTAATGGTCTCTTTGGCAATTCGGGGTGGAGTCCCAGTCTTTAACCTTCCCATCACAAAACCCAACTTTTCCAGAGTCTGAGCCAACCCTATAGAAGGCTGATCCCCCAAACGTCCTGCTGGATGCATCTCCAATCCAATTACAATCATGCCTCTCAGAAATGTTCCAGTAGTCAGAATCACACTCTCTGCATATACTATGCTTCCATCCACTAAATGACAGAAAAGAAAGAGTAAAATTGTTTTTGAATTACCACAGATCAAATGGAATGTGATTATTTTACATTGGAACTACAGAAAAAATTTCTCAATTTAGACACTTGAGAATTATGTGTGTATGTGTGGTGCTAGGGTTTGAACCCAGAACCTCACAAATGTTGGCAAGTACTCTACCAATGAGCAATACCCTCAGTCCTTTTTACTTTTTATTTTGAGACAGGGTGTCGCTTTGTTGAATAGCTTGGCCTAGAACTTGCATTCCTCTTGCCTCAGCCTTTTGAGTCATTGGGATTACAGGTGTGTACCACTGCAACTAGTTTTTTTAATATTTGCTTTTCTTCTGTTTCTTTTCCAAGTTTTATTAAGGTATGATTAATAAATAAAAAACTACATATTTAATGTGTACAACATGGTGTTTTATGCTATGTCTGTGTCACCATCCCCATAATCAAGCTAATTAATATACTTACCACCTCAGAGTTACAAATTTTTGAGTGTATGGTAGGATCATTTAAAATCCAGTCCCTTAGAAAATTTTATGTATAAAATATAGTATTATTAATTATAGTTATCATGTATTGGACATTAGATCTCTATAGAATATTTATCTTTTTTTTTTTAAAGACTGTCTGGCCATGTTGTCCCCAGGCTGACCTTGAACTTTGATCCTCTGACTCAACCTCTTAAGTAACTGGGAAGACAGGCAAGTGCCACCACACCTAGATTTAACTTATTATTATTTTTTAATATTTTAGTTGTTGATGGGTCTCTCTTCCTTCTCTCCCTTTCCTTTCCCTTCCCCTTCCTCCCTTTCTCTCTTTCGATGTGGTGCTCAGAATTGAATCCAGTGCCTCACACATGATAGGCAAGCACTCTACCACTGAGCTACAACCCCAACTTATTTTTAATGTCCCCTAAGTGGGGTGCATTATTCTGGAAACCATTTCAATACTAGGTTGCGATCTGGTAGGGAAACCACAATGTGTTATCCCAACTCATACGTTCCTAAAACCAACCTCAGCAACTTAGCAAAACCCTGTCTCAAAAAAAAAAGGGTTGGGGATGTGGCTCAGTGGTTAAAACCCTGGGTTTAATCCCTGGTACCAAAAAAACAAAACCCGAACAAACAACAACAACAAAACCCCCAAAGAAATTAGTTGGAAGAATGGTAACTGACTTAGTAGAGGGAAGAGAGCTATAATTCAAGCAGCTGATAGAAGATACCAGTAAGAATGAACTAATTGCCCTGCAAAGGCTCAGAAATTGCAGAACTGAGAATGAGAACTTAAGAATGTAGTAATAATGCTTGAGGCTAAAATAAAAAATAGTTTCAAATCTACACACTGAAGACTTGTCTCCAGATTTATCTTTCAGGAAATGAGACTTAAGCTAATCAGGAGTTATTATTTAATAGGTACAGAGATTTAACTTGGGATGATGAAAAAGATGGACAGTGGTGAAAGTTGCACAACATTGTAAATGTACTTAATGACTCTGAGTCTTGCTAAATTGCCAGGATGGCCTACAACTTGCAATTTTCCTGCCTCAGTCTCTCTGCAGCTGGGATTAAAGGCATGCAGCACTGTACATGGTTAAAATGGTAAATTTTATGTTAATTTAGATAGTATAAAGAAAAACTGTATTAGCTGGGCGCTAATACCACAAAAACAAAACCCCTGTATTGTTAGGCCTATAAAATATAGACAAAAATAATATATATAAAAATTAAATAACAGGAGTACAAATGACTTAAAGGTAGATTGTTCTATAATAATACAAGTAATCATTAAATCCAGAGGAGAAAGGAAGTGGGGGTAAGAAAAGGAAATAAATGAAAGGATATAAAGCTAATTTAGTAATTATTCACAGAGAGAATTCAGTAAACACTAATTGAAAAAGAAATTTATGCAAACTATGTAAAACCATAGTTACTGGGATGAGGATACAGCTCAGTGATAGAGCACTTGCCTAGCATGCCTAAGACCCTGGATTCTATCCCTGGCACCACAAAAAAATAAATAAATAAATCATAGTAATTAATGTAATCCCTGTAGCAAACAAAACCACAAATTTTAGAAACAATATAGTCTTCAAAAGCAAAACACATATAGATCAAATGAAAAAAAAATTGGTTTGAAAAATACACCAGATGAACCTTACAGCTTAGAAATTAAAAAAAACAAGAAAAAGTTATGCGACGAATATAATGTATATAATGTAGATAATAGTCTATTTTATCATTTACTACCATAAAATTATATATATATATATATATATATAAAAATAAAAATTTAAAATTTATCCAAACATACCCACACAGATGGGGGTACAGTTCATGGGTAGAGTTCTTGCCTGGCATGTGTAAGGCTCTGGGTTCAACTGCTAGCAACACACACACACACACACACACACACACACATACACACACACACCTTTACACAGCATACACAGCATCATTCTTAGTAAAGAGAGATGTAAACAAAGATGCAGTATTAAATCATAATTGAGAAAAATTAATTTTTAGCTACCTCCTATTGCTATTTATTGAAGTGAACTTGGTGAGGCTAATCAATTCACATAAGTAGTTCATCTTTTTAGTAATTGTATATGGCAATAAAAAGTGATCTCTCGTAGTTCTCTATTTTTCACCATATGCAAAATATATGTAACAGAAAAAATATGTGTGTATGTGTTAATAACTGCTTACTTACTGGTAAAGCTTTTGGTTAATAGTTACCAATAAAACTTTTAGAGTCCAAAGTTATTTGAGAATTTTTGACTGCTTAGGAGTTAGAAAGGGTTGTTCAAGGGTCAACTGTGTATAAGCAGACAAAAAGACCGCACAAGGGGTGGGGTTGTGGCTCAGTGGTAGAGCACTCGAGTAGCACATGCAAGGCCCTGGGTTTGATCCTCAGCACCATGTAAAAGTAAACAAATAAAATAAAGGCATTGTGTCCAACTACAACTAAAAAAAAAAAAAAAACCACACAGGAAACTAATAGCAGCAGATGCTCTTGAGATAGAGAACTAGTTGGCTAGCCAGGCATGGTAGCACATGCTTGTAATCCCAGCAGCTCAGGAGGCTAAGGCAGAAGAATCAGATATATTCAGTGATAAAGCGCCTTTGGCTTAATCCCTAGTACTGCCAAAATAAAATAAAAGAAAATGATAAAAAAATGAAAATAGAATTATATATTAAATGAAACCCCCAGAGAACCAATAGAAAAAGAAAAAAACAGAGAAGAAATACCCCAACAAGGGCATAGATTTATAGATTAAAAGGAAACACTAAGTACCCCTATCACAATGAATAAACAGAGTACACTGAGGGACAACATCTTTAAATATCAGAACACCAGAGACAAATAAGACACTAAAGCTTTCAGAGAGAGAAAAAAGACCTACACATGAAAAAAATTTAAATCAATATAGCATTGAGCTTCTCAACAAGCAAAACCAGAAGCTAGAAGACAGTGGAGCCAGACTGTCAAAACTCTGAAGAGAGGGCTGGGGTTGTAGATCAGTGGTAGAGAGCTTGCCTAGCACATGTGAGACACTGGATTTGAGTCTCAGCACTAAATAAAAAAAATAAACAAATCAAATAAACTTATCAAACAAACAAACAAAAAAAAAACTCGAAAAAAGGGCTAACCTTGAATTCTCTACTAGCCCCAAATTAAGAGTCATACCTGAGAGAAGAATAACATATTTTTAGAATACATAAAGACAGAAATTACCTCCCATGCATCTTTTCTTAGGAAGCTCCTAGAAGATGTGCTCCAGTAAAAATGAGGTAGTAAGGAAGAGACAGGAGCTCTAAGAAACAAGGGATATAACAGCAAAGTAGTGAAAGGAAGTCTCAAAATATATCTGTGCAGGCCTCAGGAGCAAAAGTCCTGATTATAGAAAAGAGGGTTCAGGGGCTAAAGAAATTGATTTCTCTGGGAGGGAAGCATCAAAAAAGAAAATTAGAATGGGAAGATTACTTGATATTTAAGTATTAACAAAATGATATTTGGACATGATAGTTCATGCTTATAATCCCAGATACTTGAGGGGATGAAATAATAAGATCACTTGAATCTGAGGTCAGCCTGGGCCACACAGTGAGTGAGACCCTGTCTTGGAAAACAACCAAGAGGAGGAAGAAACATAAAGGAAGGTAAACAATATTATGCTATTTGGGTAGTGAAAAATATTTAAATAATCACAACAATGTAAATACCATTTATCAAAAATTGTGGCATAACTGGAGCTATGAGGAGTGGTAGAATTCATGCGTGCGTAGTGTGCATAATACCCTGGTTTAATCCGCAGCACCAAAAAAAAGAGAAGAGAACAAAAGGACTGGTATATAGTTTAGTGGCAAAGTGCCCCTCAGTTCAATCCTTGGTACCAAAAAGAAAAAGAAAAACATCAAAAGAAAAGAAATATGGGTGTATATATACCAGAAGTGACAAAAAAAAAAAAAAAAAGTTGAAGTAGCTCTCTCTAGGGAGGGAGGTAGTGGTTTTCACATACAAATGTCTCAATTTTATTTAATGAAAAAAAAATCACACGCATTATCTTGATTAAAAAAATTAACACATAACCTTTAAAATAAAATTATATTAAATTGGTAAAACATAAATTTTAAAAAATGTAGTCAGAACCAGAAGAAACAGAAATTACAATAGAAAAACCAGGAGATACAGATGACACATATGATACTGTACTTTTCCAAAGTAAAGAATTTTATATATATATATTTGAGAGAGAGAGAGAGAGATATTTTTTTTTTAATATTTATTTTTTAGTTTTCGGCGGACACAACATCTTTGTTTGTATGTGGTGCTGAGGATCGAACCCGGGCCGCACGCATACCAGGCGAGCGCGCTACTGCTTGAGCCACATCCCCAGCCCCAAGAATTATATTTAATAAAAAAAAGAAAGAAAAGAAAAAAGAAAAACCAGGAGAAAAAAGACAATTAAGCTGGCTATGAAGTTCTATGCTAACATAGCATTTGAACTTGACTGAGCTTCATTATGTTCAAAATTAAAAGAGAAATATGATCATTTATGTAGTTTTTTAAATCCAAATAGAGAAAATACAACAATGAAACATTTCTATATTTTGCTCTATAATAAAGTTCTCACATGGAGTTTTAATTATTTTTATTTTTTAGTTTTTGGCGGACACAACATCTTTGTTTGTATGTGGTGCTGAGGATCGAACCCGGGCCGCACGCATGCCAAGCGAGTGCGCTACCGCTTGAGCCACATCCCCAGCCCCTCACATGGAGTTTGATACATTGTTATTACCGTCTCTAACTAGTACAGTACCTACCCAAAACAACACCACTGACACGGCATTTCCCAGCATGTTCAGGTTCTGGTTCATCAAGAATAAGATCTTCTACAGCTCCCTCCAGAACAGTAAGCTGTGGTGTGTTCAGGATTTCTTTCTGTCAAAAGAGAATACCAATTGAAACACAGTGGTTAAATAATCACTGTACTCTTTCCTGTTTTCATGTCCTATTCTTACCTGCATGTTTTGTTTATAGAGTTTCCTATCAATTTGAGCTCTCAGTCCCCAAACAGCTGGTCCCTTACGCCGGTTTAAAACTTTGTAATGCACACCAGACTGGTCACAGATTCGAGAACAGAGGCCATCCAAGGCATCTACTTCCCTCATTAAATGCCCCTTTCCAATGCCACCAAAGGAAGGATTACAGGACATCTGACCTAAACAGAACAAACAAAACACACATGAGCACCTTGCATATAATGAGTGTTTAATAAGGACATGTTCATGTAGGTGACTAAATCACCTTAAACACACACACACACACACAAAAGAAAATCTGAAACATGCTATAAAGAAAATTCCGAAGTCCCAATGGGATGCAACAGTTGTCTAGGGTATCCACAAAAACAAACAACTACCTGAACTTTTTAAAAAATCTTTTTCTTTGATACACATTTTTACTGTTTCATTAGGTTGTCTTTTCCAATAAAACATGGAATCTCATAAAATCTTCCTAAATCAAGCACACTTTTAAGAATTTCCATGGCACTGGCTCATTGTTATCATTAATTACGTCTCATGAATGCCATCTACTGCTTTCCTTTTCTTTTATTTCTTAGAAACAATTAAATCATAAGTAGAGACCATATCTTATGCCTTCCCTTTAAATCTACTCAGTCTTATTTGGAAGTCTAAACGTATATGACTACCTCAAAGATTTTTATGGGAAGTTCAGGGATGGGAAAGTTTTACAACATCTGTACATCAACTGGAGTCACCATTAAGCTTTCAAAAAATTTTAATGGTCTCTGTGGGGAGGCTGAATAGTGCTGTGGTTAGGAGCATTTTGAGTGTGTCTAGGAGAAATATGTTAAAGAGATCTGGCTCAATTTCTAGATCTACCACTTATTAGCAATGTGATTTTGGCAAGAAACCTATTTTTCTATACTTTTGTTTTCCTACTGTAAAAACAGGAATGATAGTGGTAGTAGACCATTTTCCTCTGAAATAGAATAATAATTTTGTTTAGGTAACTCCTCTTCCCATCATCCATGAGACTCTGTGCTCAGGGAGTATGACCCATCTGAGTTTAGTATAATCATGGCAATTAGTATAATCATGGCAATACCTGCTTTGCCAGATAAAAGGCAATAAGTCATGAAGTGGGAGCTGTTCAGATCTCTAGGAAAGGGCTATCTCTTTCTCTTTTCTCTCCTTTTCCCTGCAGTAATGGGGATCAAACCCAGGGCCTCGCGCAAGCTAGGCATACCTAATTTCTACTACTGAGCTACACCCCTAGCCCCCACCCCTCTTTGAAGACATAAAAGGGGGAAAATACCCTTCTAAAAGTTGTCAATCTGGTGCTAGGCATGATGGCACATGCTGGTAATCCCAGGGGCTTGAGAAGCTGAGGGAGGAGGATCACAAGTTCAAAGTCAGCCTCAGGAACTTAGCAAGACCCTATCTCAGAATAAAAAAATAAAAAGGGCTGGGAATGTAGCTTAATGATTAAGCATCCTTGGGTTCAATCCCCGTTATCCTCCACCCCCTCAATATAGATATGACTATATCTAAATGTGATATCTGGAACTATTTGGCAGCCATTTTGTAACCATGAGGATAGCTATCCTGAAGGCAAGCCAGATGTGGTGTAATGGAGAAAAGGAAGAAATTTGAATCCTTGGACATTTTTGGTTTGCTGAATTAACCTTAGAAGTAATCAACCTGCAAACTTGTTAAATAACAAAGCTTCCCTCCCCCCCCCCCCCCCCCCCCCCGCTTTTTTTTTTTGGTACCAGGGATTGAACTCAGGGGCTCTTGACCCCTGAGGCTCATCCCCAATCTTATTTTGTATTGTATTTATATACAGGGTCTCATTTAGTTGCTTAGCATTTTGCTTTTGCTGAGGCTGGCTTTGAACTGTCCATCCTCCTGTCTCAGCCTCCGGAGCCGCTGGGATTACAGGTGCGCACTACCATGCCCAGCACAAATTCTTCTTTTTACCCAATCAACTGAAAAAGGATTTTGCTACTTTCAAAATAAGAAAATGTACACAATACATTTAATACAGTGTCTACTGCAGATTAAGCAATAATAATTTACTAATTTTATTTCTCAGATCAGTGTAAAATATTCTTAGCCTATCATTCTTCACTTTTAAAAAAATTCACATAATTTCACTGAGTTTTTTTTTATTGTGGGGCTGGAGGTTAAATCCAGGGACGTGTGCAAGCTAAGCATGTACTCTACTAATGAGCTACATCCCTAGCCCTTATATTGAATTTTTTTATAATTATTTTTACTCTAAGATAATTTTCATTACCAGTTACATTAAATAATCTTCTATACTGACCATTTTCTCAAAATGTATACAAATATTTACAATTTATGCCCTTACATGAACATTAGAAAGGTGTTACACACACTTTGCATAAAATTAATAAGCACAGTGAACATTTTTTCATAGTATTGAGTTTATGTATAAGCAACCAATTTGCCAGGCACATAACCCTAGCTACTCTGGAGGTTGAGGAAGATTGTAAATTTCCAGGCCAACCTCGGCAATTTGGGGAGACCCTACTCAAAATAAAAGAAAAAGGGCTGGAGTATAGCTCAGTGGTAGAGCACTTGCCTAGTGTGTACTAGGTTGTGGGTTTGATCCCCAGTACTGCCAGGTAGATAAATAAATTGCAATCAATTTGTACCCCTAAGTGCTCAAGTCAATATATTATTTCACATTAAAATGTTTAATATTTTATTATACAAACATGAAAATCAAAAACTAGAGAGAACAATTAATTCCCAATTATCAATTCAGATGCAATCTTACACCATTTACCACTCTACTCACTCCCTACTCCCAGACAACATATTAACTGTATATATATCAGACAAGCACTTTTTGCTTAGAATAAACAAAATACACATACAAAAATAATTTAATCACACACAAAACTCTGAACTGTTTGCTAATGAATTAGTAACTAAAATAAAAACTAGAAATATGGAAAGATATTGTGAAGGTTTTTTTCCCCTATTACTCTGTACCACTTTCAAGCAATAATCTTCCCAGCTTTAGAAAAGACACATTTTAGATACTTTTAGATCAGAATCCAGTGGTTTACCTGTGAGATTCTGCTTGGAAAACATAAATTTTATTAAAAATAAATAAAACTGGTGAATGGAAACGTTACTTTCCAGCTCTCCATTGTTACCATTATTTCATGTTGTTTTATATCCACTCAGCTTCACACATTTAAATTACATGTTTGGCTCCGAGAACATTGAAGTTGTGGTCTCTGTTTTAGATATTGTTACTTATCAGAATGAGAGCTTTTAACTCTTATTATACACAATTTAATTTTGTTGTTGTTGTACTAGGGATTGAACCCAGGGGCACTTCAGTATTGAGCCACATCCCCACCTTTTTAATTTTTTTCTTTGAAGACAGGGTCTTACTAAAGTTGCTTTAAAAAATGGAAACAACATTAGAATGTATAATAATCAAAGTAAAATCTTTTTGGAAATCATATAGCCTCTTCTCCCCTAAAAGAATCCCTGTGAAAGGTGTATATTTCTCCAGTTATGAGTTGAGTAATAATTTCTAAAAAGTATTTTAGCATATACAAAATATGGGATTCGTTCACAATTTTATTTACTATTACATTTGCAGTATTGGTGGTTGAACCCAGACCTTGCATATGCTAGGCAAGCACTCCCTCACTGAGCCAAATCCCCAGCCCTTTTTATTTTCTATTTTGAGACTGAGCCTCACTAAATTGCCCAAGCTGACCTCAAACCTGCCTCAGTCTTCTGAGTAGGTGGGATTAAATTCACAACTTTTACAAAAACAGTAAATATTTCAATTACTCCTCATTCCTAAGCAAAAGGCAGGAGGAAAGGCATAGGCACGCATAATTTATAAGATGATGTTTCAGCAAGCATCTATCATGATGCTAGAATAGTAGTCCTGTTGTAAAAGATGGCCTGACCATCCAATACCCGTTACAAGGGGAGAGGTAGTAGCATTCAGGTTCTAAGCGCAAAACTGAGAAATACACATCCATTAGAAATACATGATGCAGTAAATAATATTGTTATCCAAAGGGCTTCATAAAATTTCAATAAAAAATTAACTGTTCTTTAATAAACGATTGTGAATAATGTCAGTCCACCCTTGATCTGAAGTAACAAGACAGTAGAGGGTAAACTCTAACAATGAACTAAGAAGCTGCCATCAATATTTCTGAAGTTTCTCCTTTCCTGGACGCACCACGCTCTCCCTCTCTCCATCATCCCCGCAAATGAATACTTTGGTCAACAGCAACACTCCGCAGGTCCACAAAATAGATTAATACAGAGTTCTAGGGCAGGCCAGCGTGATCCCTGTGAGACATTAATAAAAGCTAATACCACCGGGCACAGTAGGGCACGCCACAATCCCAGCGGCTCAGTAGGTTGAGGCAATAGTGATCGCAAGCTCACAATCAGTCTCTGCAATTTAGCCAAGCCCTTAAGCCACTTTTGCAAGATTCTATCTCAAAATAAGAAATAAAAACGGCCGGGTATGTGGCTCAGCAATTAAGCACCTCTCGGTTCAATCTCTCATACAATTAAGAAAAAAAAAAAAAAAGCTAAAACCACAGGAGTTGGGATTCTCAATAGCTTTTGGAGAAGAGAGAGCTCGCCCACGGGGGTGTGGAGAGAAGCGGGTATTGACTACTGCGTCCTACGCCAGGCTCCACACCACTCACGCTCCTCACCTATCGTGTCCACGCGGTGCGTGAGAAGTAGGGTCCGGGAGCCGCACCGAGCGGCGGCAGCGGCTGCCTCGGTCCCAGCGTGTCCTCCACCTATAACTACCACATCGAAGTGGGGGGAAGGAGCGGCGCTGTCTCGGCTTAACCCGGCAAACGGAAGGTGTTGTTTGATGAGAGAAGTTGCGACCCTGTGGCCACAGCGCCGGAAGGAGAACATGCTGAGAGAAGACCACAAAAATCCAGACTTTCAAGCAAACACCAGCGAGACGCAAAAAAATCTAGGGGACAGACAATCTTCAGGGCGCAGCCATCTTCCCTCTGACGTCATGGCGTAGCACTCTACGTCCAGCGTCACCACTGACTGGCTGTTTGGCGCGACTGTAATATCAGAGACACTGCCTAACGACGTACGTGACCCAGCGGGTCGGTGCATTCTTTTCCCGTCAACTGCAGTCTTTATGATTACCTACAGCTCTGAGTTGGGGGTTCCCACGGAAATTCCTTTTTTGGCTTTTCCGGGAGTTGCAGTCATTATTGCTAGATGGCCACCTCGGACAATAAATTTGATCGGTTTCTGGTACATTATCAGCTTGACTTCAGTTTGTCTATAAAAACTAGAGTCTGAAAATACGAATAGATTCGAAAGGAGTTCAAATATATTAATGGATGAAAGACTCATAGTGGCCAATCAGTGGATTAAATGGTTGGAGACTAAATGTCCTGCTTATGAAATGTAATTTTTTGGGAGTGGTGGGGTGGGCCATACCGAGAATTGAACACAGGGGCACTTGACCACTGAGCCACATCTCCAGCCCTATTTTGTATTTTATTTAGACAGGGTCACACTGAGTTGCTTAGCGCCTCCCCGTGGCTGAGGCTGGCTTAAGACATAAGAGCCGCTGGAGTTACAGTCCTGCTCCTTGGTACCAGGCTTGAAATGTAATATTCTTAAAAATCTTCCTCAGATAGGAAATTTGACTAGGCAGAGAAGCAATCCATGTTGCAGTTTTACTGCTCTGATTATTAAAATTATCAAATATAAAACCAGGCACGGTGGCTCTTGCCTGTATCTCAGCTGATCCTGAGGCTGAGGCAGGATTCAGCTCCAGCAATCTAGCAAAAGTCTTAAAACAACAATAACAACAAAAACCAACTTCATTCCCCAGTACCAGGAAAAAAAAACTCTCAAATATATCGTTTTGTTATCTTATTTAAAATAAACATTCTTTATGTGCAGTTTAAACCTTACAGAAATACAAGAGTGTAGAGTTAAATGTCACTTTATTTTGAGGGTGGTAATGAGGATTGAACCCAGAGACACTCTAGCACTGAGCAACATCTCTAGTCCTTTTTATTTTTTCTATTGGGGCAGGGTCTCACTAAGTTGCTGAGGGTTTCTCTATGTTGCCAAGGCTGGACTGGAACTTGAGATCCTTCTGCCTCAGCCTCCTGAGTTGCTGGGATTACAGGCATGGGCCACAGGCACCTACCTTAAAACTTGAAGAGCTAAAGAACCCATAACTTGCCTGACACCTGCAATTCCAGAGACTCCTGATGCAGGAGGATTTCAAATTAGAGGCCAGCCTGGGCAATTTACCAAGACCCTGTCTCAGAAATAAAAAGGGCTGGGGATGTAACTCAGTGGTGAAGTGCCCCTGGATTCAATTCTCAGTAGCACTCGCCTCCTCACACAGATGTAAAAATCAAATAAATAAAATATATACACATAAACTAATTTCATGGATTTTCTTACTAGATAAAATCCAAGCTCCACATCAAGACTCAACTAAAAAGGTCATTCCCACTGTGATTTGGACACTGGTCTCTGTGGCAAGATTGAGCAAAAAAAGTTTTCCTGGGCTGGGGTTGTGGCTCAGTGGTAAAGTGCTTGCCTAGCATGCATGAGGTACTGGGTTTGATTCTCAGCACCACATACAAATAAATAAAGGTCCATTAACAACTAAAAATATTAAAAAAAAAGAAAGAAAGTTTTCCTTTTTTTCCCTGGAATTTTCCTCTTTTGACAGACCAGCAGTAGAATTATTATTTGATCTGGTCTGGTGAATTGTTCCTTACACATTTTTGGTTAAGCAAATACTAATGGACTGTAGAGGATTTTAGAGACTGTTGGAAGAGAGCTTCAAATTGGTGGTGAAATCATTTACAGGATTCCATGAAAGCAGCCTTTCTCCATGGGTTCCACCTTCTGGGTTTGGAGTTTGGGCAACATGGGAAGTTGGGCCTTGGTCCAGCCTGGGTCATGGCATTGGAGGTGTTCATCTCTTCTGGGAAAGTTTTCTGGGAAAGTAGGAACAGGCTGTAGGATTACGCTGGGTGGGGGCACCGTGACACTGCCACCTTATAGATGATTAACCACCTGCTCCAGATCTCCTTTTTTTCATCTCTAGAGGATGCATGGCTGCCTCCTTTTTTTTTTTTTTTTTGAGAGGGAGTGTCTTGCTAAGTTGCAGGGGGCCTGGTTAAGTTGCTAAAGCTGGCTTGGAACTTGCTATCCATCTTCCTCAGCCTCCCTAGTCACTGGGGTTACTGGCTTGTACCACAGTACCTAGTACTGACTTCTTGTTAGTTTTTGTGGGGATCACTTTGGTCAATAGGTCACTCAAACGGGCTTGATCCACAGGGATCCCATTGTGGGACTTGGAGAGAGGAGAGGGAAGCAGAAAAAAAAGAAAGAGGAAGGAAGGAGAGAAAAGAAAAGAAATCAAGGAATTTTTGTCCATTGTCAGATAAAGGGATAAACAAAATGTGATATGTATATACAACGAAATATTATTCAGCCATAAAAAGAAAGCATATTCTCATATATCCTACAATATGTAATAATTTTGTTTAAGAGAAATACTGTATGATTCCACTGACTTAAGGTACTTAGGGTAGTAAAATCACAGAAAGAGTGGTGATTTCCAAGAATTTGGGGGAGGGGGAGTTGTTTAAGATTACAGAATTTCAGTCTTTCAAGACAGAATTGGACTCAGATGGATTCCAACTGGATATGGATTGATAGAGATGGTTCACAATGATGTAAATCTACTTGCCACTGAATTGTACACTTAAAAATGGTTAAGATAGTTTTCACAAAGTAATCAAGGCTTTCTAAACCCAGGAGGTTCCTGTCTAAAATGTATTTCTATAAAGGAGGAAGCTTGGTTTTGTAAATAGATATTTGAAAGCCTACACTGAGATACTCTGGAATCACAATAACAGAAGCAGTCTTGATGATTTAAAAAATATTTATTTTAGTTGTAGATGGATACATACCTTTATTTTATTTATTTTTATGTGGTGCTGAGGATCAAACCCAGTGCCTCACAAGTGAGGCACAACCCCAGTCACTGGGCCCCAACCCAGCCTGGAGGTTGTTTTGATGGGCTTTAGAGAGTCTGAGGTGGAGATGTAGTTCAGTGATACAGCACTTGCCCAGACAGGTGCCAGGCCCTGGGTTCAACCTCATATAAAATCAACCAATCAATCAAAAAAGCCAGGACTTGTGGATAGAAACTTTAAGATTTTGTATGCTTAAAAAGAAAAAAAAGAAGTTGGGCTGGGGCTGTAGCTCAGTGGTAGAGTGCCTGCTTCACACATGTGAGGCACTGTGTTCTATCCTCAGCACCACATTAAAAAAAATAATAATAATAAAGATAGCACATTCATCTACAACTAAAAAGAAAATATTACAAAAAGTATGTCGTAAAACAAAGTCAAATAAAAGTGAAATACTTCAATCCTTATTCTATCTTGTAAAGTTTGAATATTTTCTATTTCCCATTAAAAATAACAAGATACTCTATTTAAACTTACATTGAAAAAATTTCTCTGTCAACTTAAAATGTTAAAAAATATGCAGTTTTTCAAAATAGTTTTAAACTGTGTGCCAGCAAATGTGTTTGGTCATCAAAGTCCTTGAGGAAGTTACCTGTGTTCCCTAAGCCTTTAGCACTGCCTGCACTTGCCAGGCGACCTGGTGATGGAGAGCCCGCCACTTCCCGGCGGGGGCGTGGCTCCGCGTGACCTCCCGGTGTGGTTTTCCTCCCAGTGCCAGCTTCCAGGCCGCAGACGCTGCGTTCGCGCCACATTTTTAAGTTTCATTTCTACCAGTCATTGCAAGTTCCTCCTTCCGTGGCCTTTTCCCGAAGTCGACTCTTCTTTCGAGCCACAGAGAGCACTAGCCATGGACCCCGGACGCAGAAAGGCGACTCAGATAACTTCGAAAGCCGGAGCTGCCACCCGCAAGCCTTCGGAGCCGGGTACGAGGGTAGCCCTGACCCAGCCTTGCGAGTCTCCCGCTGCTTCCCGGGCCGCCCGACCCGTGGGAAAGGGCGGCCCTGTCCGGGAGTCCCAATCCTTGCAGACCCAGAGCGCTCGGGACCCCCAGGAGAAGCTGCTGGAACGTGCTCCCGGAGCCCGATCGAAAAAGCCATCTCTGCGCGCGAAGGGTGCGCCGCCCTCGGGCTTTAGTAGCACCGAACGAATCGTGGCGCGCACGGTTCCAGCCCAGGCAATGGAGCCTCCTGCGGCCCTGGGGCCGCCCCTTCCCAGGGCAGGGTCTCGCCGCGAGGGAGGCGCGCGTTCGGCTCGGGAACAGAAACCCCAGCCTGAACCCACGGAAGTGCCTTGCTCCGTCCCGCCGCTCCGGGCCCCGAGTCTGGGAGGGAAGGAAGGGGCGCCTGGCGGCTGGAAGCCCCGGGCTGTGCTGGAGAAGTTGAGGCTCAGGCGCCAGGAAATCTCAGCCGCAGCCGAGGTGGTGAACAAGGTCGTAGACCACCTGCTTCGGAGATTGCAGGACTTCGATTCCGAGTTCAAAGGTGTCGAGTTGCTGCGCACGGGGAGCTACTACGAGCGCGTGAAGGTGAGCTACACAGCTTTCGGGGTGCGACTTCCTCACCCGTTTCCCCAGTCTCGTATTCCCCACTTCCCCTGATTCGGGATCCCTTACTTCTGTTCGGAGGTAACGCAGACTCTGACTCTTCGGTGACTTGTGACACAGTTCTAATTAGAACCACAAGCAATTGTCGGTTCATTTATTCATCTCTACATTCCCATGCAACCCACAGATACTGATTGCCAGCTACTCTCAAGACACTGATTTGAAGGAATTCAAATTTATAGATTCATTCATGCAAACAGATACATACTGAGTTCCTTTAATAATTCCATGTGTGGTTGGTGTTGATCTGAGGTCCCAAGTCAAATTCCGACTTGAATCATTTGAAGTTGTCTGTGAAAAAATCCCACCAAATTAACTTAAGAAACTTTTTCCTATGAGGTAGAAAAATATCTTCAGTCTCCCCTTATCCCTACAGACTCCCACCCCAAGCAACCCCTCCCTCTCTCTCCAATTTTATTTCATTGCCGCTTCAGGGGATTGAACCCAGGGCCTCCTGCCTTTTTCCAAAATCTTGTACAGATGTTGTAGAAAGTTCATAGTGAGTGATATTTTTTTAAAATTAAAAAAAAAAGTTCTACATCTACTAAAAAGCATAATTTCTAAACACATATCTGATATAATTGGTTTTAAGTGTGTGTTCCACAGCTCCATTTGTTCGTGGATAGTTGAGTTACTGGAGTAACATGTTACTGTAAATTGAAGGTTTGGGAGCAAGCTCCTGCCAGAAGTTTGTTTCCTGACCAGTGTCAGATTCCTTTGATTGTGTTTTTGGTCTGGCCAGTAAGTTTTCTAAGTGTTGGGTTATCTCTCTTTCTCTCTCTCTCTCTCTCTCTCTCTCTCTCTCTGTCTTTTAAATATTTTTAGTTGTAGATGGACACAATACCTTTGTTTTATTTATTTATTTTTATGCGGTGCTGAGGATGGAACCCAGTGCCTCACACATACTAGGCAAGCACTCTACCACTGAGCTACAGCCCCAGCCTGGATGTATCTCCTTGAACTCAATAAAATCGTGTACAGAAAGAGAGATAATATATGTTTATTAAGTAATCATAATTTATTTTAAAGTTATATATTAGCTTTATGCAACTGATGTTCTCTTCCAGTAGGTGGATAATTATAAAAACTAGATTTACAGTGTTAGGATTTTAAACTCTTTCTTTTCCTCTTTGGTGTTTTTATAAAAAGCACACAAGAGAGAACAGGTTAATATTATGCATATTTTATTTCTAAGGCTTAACACAAGCATTTCATGGCAATGAATAAATAAATGGGCTCCAGAAGAAAGGATGGGTGGTGTCTTTCAAGATCCATACTCATCTTTGAATATCTTCCTAAAGACACTAAAATTTAAAAAAAAAATTATTCTTAGTTTTACATGACAGTAGAATATATTTTGGCAGAATATACATACATAAAGTGTAACTTAGTCTATTGGGTTTTCACTCTTGTGGTCGTACATGGTGTGGAGTTATCCTGATTGTGTATACAAATACAAGGCTAGGAAAGTTATGACCAATTAATTCTACTGTCTGTCCTATTCTCCTTCCCCTTCCTTCCCTTCCCTTTGTTTCCCTTTGTTTAGTCTTGTCTATTTCTATTATTCCCCTCCCCAATCTCTCTCGTTTTTGGGTAAGAATCCACAAATCAGAGAGAACATTCAGCCTTTGGTGTTTTGGGATTGATTTATTGCACTTAGTATGATACTCTCCAGTTCCATCCATTTACTGGCAAATGCCATTTCATTCTTCTTTATGGCTGAGTAATATTCCATCATATATATATATATATATATATATATATATATATATATATATATAATATCACATTTTCTTTATCCATTCTTCTGTTGAAGGACACATAGGTTGTTTCCATAGCTTGGCTATTATGAGTTGAGCTGCTATAAACATCACTGTAGTGTGCTGTTTTTAAGTCCTTTGGGTTTAGATCAAGGTATGGGATAACTGGGTCAAATGGTGGTTCCATTCCAAGTTTTCTAAGGAACCTCCACACTGCTTTCCATAGTGGCTGCACCAATTTGCAGTTCCACCAACAATGTATGAGTACACCCTTTTCCCCACATCCTCGCCAACATTTACTGTTCCTTATATTCATTCTGACTGGAGTGCGATGGGATCTTAGTGTAGTTTCAATTTGCATGTCTTTAATTGCTAGAGATGTTGAATTTTTTTTTCATATATTTGTTGACCATTCGTATTTCTTCTTCTGTGAAGTGCTTGTTTATTTCCTTTGCCCATTTATTGATTGGGTTATTTATTTTTCTGCTGTTAAGTTTTTTGAGTTCTCTGTGTATTCTGCAAATTAATGTCTTATCTGAAGATACTCGAAACTTAAACCATTTGAGAAGGAATTAAATAATGGAAAGCTATATCATGTTCATTTTTCCTTAGATTGATCTATAGATGCAGTACCATCTCAGTCAAAATCCACTCACTGTTCTGTTTAAATCGACAACCTGATTAAAAGATGTATATGGAAATGCAAAGGACTTAGCAACCGAAAGGAGAAAATGTTGGAGGATTTACCTTCTAAAGAGGTGGGGTCGGGTGGGGTGGGGTGGTGGGATCTGTGAGGGCGAAGGGGTAGGGCCTGCTGGGAATGTAGCTCAGTGGTAAAGTGCCCCATACCAAAAAATAAAATAAAATAAAATAAAATAAAAGATAAACCAATTTAAAATTGGCAAACGAGTTGAACAGATAGATTAGTATACAAATAGCAATAAATGTGAAAGGTATATAGCATCAGTAATTGTTAGGAAAATGCAAATTAAAGCCATAATGATGGTTAAAATTAAAAACAACAGCAACAACAAAAACTTGACAATTCCAGTGTTGGAGAATATGTGGGGGAAACAGAAATTCTGTTAACACTGATGGGAGGGTAATTTGGTACTACCTCTTTAGAAAATTGGTAATTTCTTCTGAAGTTAAAGTAATGTCTACTCTCTGGTCCAACAGTTTCACTCCTGGGCATACATACAGTAGAAACGAGTGTCATGTCCACAAAAGATATATAAGAGAATGCTCAGAAAAGTATTATTTGTAATAGTTAAAAACTGGATTGACTGGGAGTGTAGCTCAATGGTAGAGCACTTGCCTAGCAGGTGACAGGCCCTGGATTTGATACCTAACATCAAAACAAAAGTGAAAATGACCCAAATATCTGTCAAAAGAATGAGTGAACATATTCGATATTACTTCAACGGAATACTATATGGAGTGAAAAAAAACAAATTACCAATAAACACAACAAAACATTGAATTTCACAATGTTGAATGAAATCAGATTTGGAAGGGTACATACTGTTTGATTCCTTTCTTATGACTTTCCTAAGGAGGCAAAGTCATAAGAAAGGAATCATATAGTATGTACCCTTCTAGAAGTCAGAATAACCCTTGGTGGAAAGTAACTGACAGGAAGTAGGAATGAGGAGGGAAGGTTTGTGGTGCTGGGAATAGACATAGGCAAGTTAGAATGCTTCAAAGCTCAGGATTCTTTTTCTTGAATATATCCTCCTTGGTTTGTTGTAAGCCTTTAGTTAGTTTGTAGAGTTCTGAAAAAGCTGAATTTTATGATTTCTGCCTGTGTTCTTATGGAAGAGCAGATTTGGGGAGGCTCTTCACCATGCCTACTCATGTCCTCCAAGTATTTGTTTCACCTCACAGTATGTCTCAGCTTTGGCTGCCCATGACAAAATACCATGGACTGGATGGCTTAAACAACAGAAATATAAATTTCTCACAGTTCTAGACACTGAAAGTCTGAGATCAGCATGCTGGCCTGGTCAGGTTCCAGTGGGGACCTTCTTAATGCTGTGCAGATGGTTGTCTCCGTGCATGTGCATATGTGTGCATGTGATCTTCCTCTTAAGAGGCCACCAATTCTGTCAGGTTTAGGGCCCCACTCTTATGACTTTATTTAACCTTAATTACTTCCTAAAAGTCCTATTTTTAAATAGAGTCACATTCAGGGTTCGGGCTCCAACATATGGATTTTGGGGGAGTCCATTACATAATATATCTCATTTGGACCAGCTACATTTCATGTGGTTAATAGACATGTTGGTTACTTGATTTTGTGTGTGTTTGTGTGTGCATGAGATTGAACCCAGTGGTGCTCTACAATTGAGCTACATCCCCATGCCTTTTCATTTTTTTAAATTTTAGTACCGCTAAGTTGCCAGGATGGCCTCTAACTAGTGATCCTCTGGCCTCAGCCTCCTGAGTAGCTGGGATTATAGGCATGTGCCACCAGGTCTGTCATGGTTACTCTGTTCTGTATTGAACAGTACAGTCTAATCGCAGTACTTAAAACTAAAGACATGAGCTAAATTAATACTTGTGATATTTTTAACAAAGGAAAATATTTATTATGATTGTTGTATTATTGTTGTAAGGATGAAAAAGAAGATTCTTTGAGGCTCCTGCAAATACTGTAGTTCATAGGTAGTGTATGACTTGGAGCTCACACTCATTTGATGGCTGGCAGCCATAGAGACAGCCCTTGCTTAGGTGGCCAGGAGGTAGTTATACACATTTTTGAGAACATTGTGACAGGAGGGTGGCTGCAGTGTCTATCTTATGGTATAAAAGGTAGCACATTAAAGGTTTGTAATTTTATTAAGTTTCAAACTAAAAAAAAAACCCACCTGGTATAGATTCCAAAAGCTTACATTATATCATTTAAAATTATTTTAATTATAAAAATAATGCTTGCTTATGATAAAAAAAAGAAAAAGGAAAAAATTGAGAGTAGAACCTACATACTAAAACCAGTAATACTCTTCCATCTATCGACAGCTTCAGTAGTCCCACTCCCAAAGGGCATAAATATTAAAAATCTTGCTTTTCAAAGTAGGATTCCAAGTGGAAATTTCAAGAAAAAAATTGCATTTACTTGGAACATATTCACAAGCATACATTTCAGTTCTATTTTTACTATTTCTTAGATTTCTGCACCTAATGAATTTGATGTCATGTTTAAACTGGAAGTCCCCAGAATTCAGCTAGAAGAATATTGTGATAGTGGTGCTCATTACTTTGTGAAGTTCAAAAGAAATCCCAAAGGAAATCCTCTGAAGCACTTTGTAGAAGAGGAAATATTGTCAGCTTCTAAGATGCTGTTAAAGTTTAGGAAAATCATTAAAGATGAAATTAAAAATATCAAAGGTAAGATTTTTGGCTTTTGATTCTTAAAGGTCTAATGCTACTCAGAAATTACCATCATACATCCTTCTCCTGATTGTTTTTTTTTTTTTTAACTTCTCTGCCACAGACTGTTGATTACTACTTCCTTCTAGAAACATCTTCTTTACCATTGGTTTTCCTTTGATGCATCTTCTTGGTATTCTTCTTAAGTGTTGACTGGCTCTCTTTTGGTTTCCATTGAGTACTTACTAAACTGCTGCCTGTATCACTGGATAAATGTGCCTGAGTAAAATTGGTGGGATCCCCTTTTGAAGCTCATAATCTAGTAGAGCCACAGTATAAATAACTTAACACTGAATTGCAGTGAGTGATCTGGGGGTGTGTACTGGAGTGGAGCATGACCCAGAGGCAGCAAAGAACCTACTCAAGGAACAAAATGTGTGAACAAGGGGAAGAGTGATAGGCAGGGGCAACTTTCAGGAAAGACTTGTCGATCCTGGAAAAGGATTTAGATGTTACTCTGTGTTCATTGAGAATCCAGGTTTTAATCAAGGAGTAATGATTGATTTTGTATCTTTAAAAGTTTACTCAGGGGCTAGGGTTGTGGCTCAGGGGTAGAGCACTTGCCTTGTACGTGTGATGCCCTGGGTTCAATCCTTAGCACCATGTAAAAAAAAAAAAAAAAAAAAAAAAAATATATATATATATATATATATATATATATATACAAAAAATAAAGTTAAAAAAAGTTTACTCAGGCTTCCATGGAGACATATAAGAAGGCAAATAGGAAAATGTTTTAATACTTGAGGTAGCTTCGATGAATAGGCATTGGGTGCTAGGGATGGAGAAAAGGGAGCAGATCCAAACTGTGGCAGTACTTGCATCTGGATTAATCGTAGGGGATGAGAGAGAGGACTAAATTAAGATGGTTCCCGGGTTTCTACATCGTACCTTTTTCTAGGATCAGAAGAACTGAGGAGGAACATTTTGTTGGTTAGCTTTCTGGTATTATAATAATACCTGAGAGTATTAGTTTATAAAGATTAAGATTTATTTGAGCTTCAGTCCCTGTTATTTTGAGTCTGTGATGGTACAATGTGGCAGCAACATGAGGTAGAGCAAAACCAGTCACTTCCTGCCCAGGAAGTAAAAAAGATAAAGAGAAAAGTAGCAGGGTCCCACAGTCCACCTGAAGGGGATGGCCCAGTGACTTAAAGACCATCTACAAGGCTCCACCACCTAAAGTTTCCACCACCTCCAAGTAGTGCCACCCTGAACCTTTACCACATGGATCTTTAGGGGATCCTTAAGATTCAAACTATAGGGGCTAGGGATATAGCTCAGTTGGTAGAGTGCTTGCCTTGCATGCACAAGGCCCTGGATTTGATCCCCAGCAACCCCTCCCCCCCACAAAAAAAGATCCAAACTACAAGCATTTGCACAATGGTGCACACTATGACTCCAGCGACTCAGGGAGGCTAAAGCAGGACCACCAACAGCTACCTTTCCAGTGATTGGGCATTTAGAGCTCATGGTGTCTAAAGTGAATTTCAAATTGGCTTGATTTTTCTTCCCCCTGCTTTTTGTTTTGGGGAATGGAATCAACATCAGTCCTTTCTCAGGCCGAAATCTAGGATAGAATCCCAGGCTCCTACTTTGATCCGCACCTCACACACTCTGTGTATCTACCATCTAGTTCTGTTGATTTAAACCTCTTTATTCTATTTATTTAGAGGTGGGATCTCATTACTTAGGCTACTGTCAAAAAACATTCTTTTGAGGGAGGCTGGGGGTCAAACCCAGGGCTTTGCACATGCTAGGTGAGCATTCTACCACTGCTCTAGATCCCAGCCCTGATTTGAACCTCTTTAATTGCTCTCATTTCTACTCCCCTTCTTGATGCTCACTGCTCCGTGCCTGGCTATTGGTGTGGTCTGCTCTCAGGTCTGTCTCTTTCCTGCCACTCACGTGTCTCCTTTTCAGGCTTCCTTACAAACTGGTATCCACAGTTCTAAATGAAAATTCAATTACAACACTCCCAAATCCCAAGTCTTTAGGGGCCCCTCCTCATATGTGCTATGAATCTTGACAACACCTACCAATCATAGGTATTAATAAATAAGGGTTAAATGAGTAAAACATCCTGCCTCGTGGGGTAATTTTATGTTTTAGAACTAATGTTTATCTTATACTTAGATCTTCAGTTACAATTATATCACTTTGCCCGATTTTTCCAGAGAAAATTGGATCAATGAGCCCTTTCTTCCCTTCTATATTTTTAAACAGATATAGACGTCACTATGGAGAAGAAAAAACCAGGGAGTCCTGCTGTAACACTTGTTATTAGGAAATCTGAAGAAATATTTGTGGATATAATTCTGGCTTTGGAATCAAAAAGTAGCTGGCCTGCTAACACACAGAAAGGTCTGCCTATCAATAACTGGCTTGGAGCAAAAGTTAGGACCAATCTAAGACGACAGCCATTTTACCTCGTACCCAAGCATGCAAAAAAAGGAAACGGTTTTCAAGGTATTTTAAGTGTGAAGTTAATAAACTCATAAAGGAGTTGGGAATATTTTCTGGTGGGACAGTAGAAGACTCACAGGCAACTAATGCTGTTGGCATTGCAAGAGCCATTATAATGGATAAATAGGTTACAAGACGAGAGTGAGAGAAAGAAACTGAAAAGGCGTAGTTATAGTCGTATTATTAAGCAGTTGTAGTAAGCTTCATTTGAACCTTTTTTTTTAAAAAGTGTTTATTCTTAAGTTTTAGGTGGATACAATATCTTTATTTATTTTACATTTATATGGTGCTGAGGATCGAACCCAGTGCCTCGTGCATGCTAGGCGAGCGCTCTACCACTGAGCCACAACCCCAGCCCCTTGAACCTTTTTTTTTTTTTAAAATAGACTAATGTAAGTATTCTTAGACTAGGCTAAGCCATCATATTCACTTGGAGCTATTAAATGCATTTTGAATTTATGATATTTTCTGTTTACAATGGGTTTTCTGGATATAATCTCATCATAAGTCAAGGAGCATCTGTATTTGCATGAATTATTTGGGATTTTTCTGCATGGGAGATTTGTCTCTTTTGAGTTTTTTATTGATTTATCAGGATGGACGAGGGGATATTTGTTTCATATTTTGGGCTATAATATAAAAGTACTTTATTTAGTTTGGTGCTTAGAGTGTTCCAGCTTTAGCCTTGAGGAGCTCTTTTAGTTAACTTCTGGGTCCTTTTGACATAATCCCCTTACTCTTTTTTGCACACTTCTTCACTTTGTAGCACTGTAAGATCCAAGCTCATCTTGTATATGGCCTGCTTCTGTCCTGGAACCCAAGGACCTCTGGATCTTTTTGTTGGAGAATGTGGTAGAAATCAAGATCTGGGTGATAGATGTGCTCATCACTACTAGGGTGTCATCCCCCTCACCTGGTGAAGCAAGGAAACATGTGCACACTAACCCTTGTATTTACACATATCTATAAATATTTCTATATGTAGCCCCCTGTATTGTTAAGTTATACATGAAGTCATACTGATATCTTAACTATAATCCATTGCTACATGGATCTTTCTATCCTTCTCTGTTATCTATAACCTCTCGTTCTAACATTGAAAATACTGGCCCACACCATGAGCCATTCGATTATTTAATTCTTCGATTCTAATATACAAATATACTTGTTTCAGAATTGTGAAACAATTCTCCTATGGGAAACAGTTATGATTACAGTATAGAGCTTTTTGTATAAAGTATAAAGGCCTTTTGCCTTTAGTCTTAGACTCTGTGTTAATTTCCAAAGAAAAGCATCTTTTTCCCCAGGTTGTTTCATATATTTAATATAATTAGAGTTTCTTTATAATTAGAGCACACTCTGAATTATGTTCTCACCTATTCTGACATCTTAAGTGGGTTTTTGTTTGTTTTGTTTTGTTGTTGTTGTTCATCTAGAAACTTTTTTTAAAAAAATTTGAGACAGAGTCTCTTTAAGTTGCTTAGAGACTTGCTAAATTGCTGAGGCTGACCACAAACTTGAGATCCTCCTGCCTTAGCCTCCTGAGTTACAAGTATGCACCATGGTGCTCAGCTGTCAAGTGCTTTTTAAAAAAAATTTGCATACATTTGGGTTGACTCTGTGTTGAGTTAATACACAGCACAAATTTTGACAAATACATTGGATATGTATTTGCCCTCTATAATAGTTTTACTTTCCTAAAAAGTCCTGTGCTTCATCATTTCAACCCTTCCCCTTCTAAACCCCTGGCAACCACTGATCTGTTTACTGTTTTGCAAGGAGCACATATGACTGAATGTTTAGGTAGCTGTGCCTGCACTATTTTGTTCCATTAACATCTTGGCTGGGGTATAGCTTAATGGTAGAGCACCAGGTCTTAGCTTTGACTCCTACCACCACAAAAAAGGAGAGAAAAAACTTTGATCTATCCTTGCACTAGTACCATTTTGTCATACATAATATAGCTTTATAATTGATCTTAATATCTGGTAGGGAAAGTTCTACAAATTTGTTCTTCAGTGGTATTTTAGATATTATTGACCCTTGGCATTTTCATGTATACATTGGAATCAGCTTATCAAGTTCCCCACAAAAACAATTTTTGGAATTTTGATTAAGCTAACATTATATGTGTAGATAAAATTGTCAAGACTTGATATATTAACAATAATGAATCTTTGGTCATGTGAACAAGTACATGTCTCCATTTATTTGAATTTCCTCAAGTGCTTCTTTTTTTGGTGGTACTGGACATCAAACTGAGGACCTCATACCTACTAGGTGTGAAGACTCTACCACTGAGTCACACCCCTAGCCCTTTTTGTTTTTAAGACAAAGTCTCACTAAATTGCCCAGGATGGCCTTGAACTTGCCAACATCCTGCCTCAGCCTCTGAAGTAGCTGGGATTTCGGGGGTGTACCACCACACTTGCTACCTCTAATACTTCTTAATTGAAGTATTGAGTTTTCTCTACAAAAATGTTATTTTTTTGTTGTTGTTGTTAGAGTTGCTCATAGGCAATTGATCTATTTAAAGCTTTTTTCTTTATTAGAGATGGTCTTGCTCAGTTGCTTAGGGCCTTGCTAAGTTGCTGGGGCCGACTTTGAACTTTTGATCCTCCTGAGCTGCTGGGATTATAGGCATGCACCACCATGTCCAGCTATGATGGTAATTCTTAAATAAATTCTGTAAATTTATTTATACCTTCTCATATTTTATATGTACAGTTGTATCATTTACCAATAATGATAGTTTGTTTCTCTCTTTCCAGTGGTATAACCCTGTTTTTCCTTCCATTTTTGTGTTTTCTGGGACATCCATGTTGAACAGAAATAGGGATAGCAGGCCAGGAGTGGTGATACACCCCTATAATTCCAGTTACTCAGGAGGCTAAGGCTGGAGAATTACAAATTTGAGGCCAACCTGGGCAACTTAGTGAGATACTGTGACAAAAGCATTAGAGATGTGGCTTAGTGCTTGGCTAGTGTGTAAAGGCTCTGGTTCAATACCCAGTACCAGGGGGGAGAAATAGCAGACATCGTTGCCTTTATTCTGACTTCAAGGGGAAACCTTCAAATTTTGACCTCATTTTATCATGTTGCTCTAGTTTTCTCAAATCTCCTTTTTATCAGATCAAGCTCTCAGCTAAACTCAAATTGCTGAGAAGTATTTTTTGTTTAAAATGATGAATGAATATAGAATTTTATTAGCTATATTTTCTGCATCTCCTGAGAGGATGATGTGATGTTTCTCCTCTATTCTGTTAATATGATAGATTTTATCTATTGATTTTTCTAATTATAAACCAGTCATGCATTACTGATATAAAAACAACTAGGAACCAGAATGATTAGAGTTTAAGAAAGCAAGCCAGTGGCACACATCTGTAACCTCAGCGGCTTGGGAGGCTAAGGCAGGAGGATTACAAGTACAAAGCCAGCCTTAGTAACTTAGTGAGACAAACAACTTGACAAGACACTGTCTTAAAATTAAAAAAAAAAATTTAAAAGGGTTGAGGATGTTGCTCAGTGGTTAGGCACCCCTGGGTTCAATTCTCCTGTACCAAAAAGTAATTAAATAAAAGAGCAAGCCATGGTAAGACTCAGGGAATGTCGTTCTACTCTTACACAAACTCTCACAAAGAATAGAAAGAAAATATTTCCCAATTCATTTTATATTAATACCCAAACTTGCAAGGATGATACAAAAAACTGAATCAGTTGATTCAAATTACTATTGAAACAAAATATTAACAAAGCTGAATTTGGCATTATATCAATAAGCAATACATGTTACCTTGGCTAACTATGTTAAGTCCCTACTTCTTCCTGGACCCTCCCACTTTTTTCCCATTTAGGTCCATTTCTTGGCTTCACTGCCTTTATTTTAATGTATAATTAAATTATATGTTTGTTCACTTCTTTTGGTCTTTCTCTAGATTTCTTCAGAATAATATATTAATAGAGAAACACTTAAATATCATGTTTTCTAGATTTGAATGCTCTTGATAAAGTGCTTTTCTGTTTTTCTTTTTGAAATTAAGAAGAGACATGGCGGCTCTCTTTCTCTCACATTGAAAAAGACATTTTGAACAACCATGGACAATCTAAAACATGTTGTGAAACTGATGGAGTTAAATGTTGCAGGTAATTTCCTTATTTTGTTAAATGGCAGATTGTATGTGATATGTTTAGTTTTTTGTTGACTCTGTAGCTCACATCTAAAAATGATCATTGAGTTGGGGGCCAGGGAAGGGCTTGGTGACCTGGGGAAAGTGTAAGCATATTAATGCCATGTAATAGGAGGAGGCAGAGGGTTACTCTTATTGGATACTAGTGCTTGCTTTGGAATAGTTTGACTGCATTGAAAGCTAGGAACTGACTGGCCAAACTTGAAATCATGCTAAAAGATAGTTATTTCTCTTTAGCATACATACCATAAAAAACTGAGATGGAAAAAGAATTGTTCATGTGAGTTTCTAAAGTTGATCAGTTAAAGGTCATGAATGAGAAAACCTCAAATGATGAATGGCCAACATTCAGGCACAGAGGTTCTTTAAAGCCTTATATGCAGACTTTGAAGCAAGCATTTGGGAAAGTATATTGCTGACATGGCTAAGTAATTTTATAATATTAACTTTTGTCATCTCCTAAATAATTGAATAAATATTTACAATCAGGGGCTGGGGTTCTGGCTCAGCGGTAGAGCGCCCGCCTCACATGTGTGAGACCCTGGGTTCGATCCTCAGCACTACATAAAAATAAATAAACAAAATAAAGATAAATATTTACAATCCAGCAAAATAAAATAATTTTATAAAAATCAAAACAAAAGTTTTATAGATACCAAAGGAATAGAAGAGTCATATAAATATCTGTCAGTTCTACATAGTTGAATTAATTCTGTGTGTGTGTGTGTGTGTGTGTGTATTACTGGAGATTGAACTTTAGAACCTTGTACATGCCAGGCAAATGCTCTACCACTGAGCCACATCCTCAGCCCTAGTTGAATTAACAATGATAGAAGAAAATGTCTAAGCTAGGATTGGAGAAGAGAGAAGAAATATGTGCTTTTGAAACTTCAAAGCATATATTTGACTCTTTTTTTTTTTGGCAAAGCATATATTTGAAAATATAATCAGGCTTAAGGTGACTATATTACATTTAATTATATTAATATATCTTTACTGTTTAAATATGTTTTTTTCTGTAAGATTCTGAGGTCCTTTGTGAAATAAACAAGTTGTAAATAAATAAAAGTAAATAGCTTTCATTTTTATTTGACAGGAAAGATTGTTTAAAACTAATGAAATACCTTTTGGAACAGCTGAAAAAAAAGTTTGAAGACCGAAAAGAACTGGATAAATTCTGCTCTTATCATGTAAAAACTGCCTTCCTGCATGTATGTACCAAGAATCCACAGGATAGTCAGTGGCACCCCAAAAATCTAGTAGTCTGCTTTGATAACTGTGTGGCATTCTTTCTTGAGTGTCTTAGGGCAGAACAACTTGAGCATTATTTTATTCCTGTAGTCAATCTATTCTCTCGAAACCACATTGACAAAATAAGTAAAGAATTTTTGTGCAAAGAAATTGAATATGAAAGAAACAATGGATTTCCAATTTTTAATGAATTTTGAAATTTTATTTTAAGAAAAAAACAAGAATCAAAGTGACTGTAGTAATTGGGATTGCCCAACAATGATTGTCTAGAATGAGTGTAATTAATTATTCATTCTCAGTTTGTCATAAATGACCCTAATATAAAGGGTTGTAGATAAAGTGTGAAGGATTGACAATCCTAGAAAAGAGATTAGATAAGAAATGAAAAGCAAAACAAGTATTTAAAGTCTAACGGCTTTACCAGACTAGGCACTGTGGTAAATACTTATAATGCCAGCTACTTAGGAGACTGAGGCAGGAGGAACACAGGAGCTCAGGGCCAGCCTGGGCAACTTGGGAGACCCTGTCTCAAATAATAAATAATAAAATTAAATGAAGAAATAAAAACTTTATCAGATTGGAAAGTGGAAAAGGAATAAAATATATATCATCCACAATTAAATTCATCAAGCACTTACTGAATACCAGTTCTTACCTAGCACAGGTATGTGGAAGGTTGTGAGAAACAGTGGTAAAAATGATCATTGCTTCCATAAAATTGGTGGGCTTTGTTCAACTTAAAATATTTTGGGGACTTTGGGGATGTGGTTTTTACCTTGTGTGCAGGAGGCCCTGAGTTTGATCCCCATCACCACACACAAAAATACGTGTGTGTGTGTGTGTGTGTGTACACACATTACTATATTTGGAAGCAATTTCTGGTCTGGTCCTATATGCTAGGATAAGAAAGAAGAAAATGAAAAACTAAGTTTTATTTTGTCTGTATATATCTCAGTAAATACATAACCATATAGGAAAATGTAGGATATTTCACTACATATGGCCAAGTATAAAACTTATTTTCTTTTATTTATTTTTATTTTCAGTAATACTTTTCTGTGTTTCTGAATGGGTAATACATATATTACCAAACTCAGAGAAAGGGGTGTGGGGCAAAACATATTCAAGTAGCACTCAACCTAGAGGCACTGATGTTCAACTTTTTCTGTTGGTACATTTTATACATTATCTGGTTTATCTTTTTCTCATTGTTTTGTAGTTCTTTGTGTTTTGGATACTTATCCTTTGCTGTTTATGTAACATATAACTTCTATATGTGGGTTGTCTCCCATCTTTTTTCTTATCTTTTAGTAAACAAGGCTTTAAATTTTTGTGTAGTTGAATTTGTCAGTTGTGTTTATGGTTTGTGCTTTATACTTAACAACCTACTGTGTTTGAACGTACTAAGAGAAATGGCAAACAAGCAAAAAAATTCAAGCTATATTTAACATCATAAAAAATGTACAGAAAAAAAGAAAAGTATATGTGGCCCTGGGTTCAAGCTCCAGTACACATACACAAACACAAAAGAGAGAGAAGGAGAAAGGAAAAAAAAATCATAGTCTGATTTGAGAATATTGTTGAGTTTCAATTATTTGCAAAATTGTCATATGACAATTGACTATTCATCTTCTACTAACTATATTAACCTTCTCCATATTATGATTATCACTATATGGGGAAGATAGGACAGCTGGCTGAGTGGTTGTAAAGTGATAATATGGTAGATGGACAACAGATTGAATTAGTTTCCTGTTGTTGTTGTGTAACACGTTACCACAAGTTTAGTGGCTTAAAACAATGTATGTTCATTATTTCAAAGTTTCTGTGGGTCAGGATTCTGACTCTGCTCAGGGTCTCATGAAGCTATAATTAGGGTACTAGCTGGGACTGTGGCAGCATCTGAGACAGGAGAAAGAGCCACTCATGTTGGCAGAATTTGTAGCACTGAGGGCTTTAATTTCTGCTGTCAGCTGCAGGTTGCCCATGTTCCTTACCACCTGAGCCTCTCAACATAGGCAGTCCATGATAGTAACTTAATTCTTCAAAGCTGTCATCTAACTAAATTTTCTATTATCTTAACCCTTCTTTGTAGTTTCCAGCTTTTTTTGTCATTCTGTATTGCAATCTGGATTCTTTTCTATCTTTCAGTTCTTGGTTATTCTTTGCCTGGCATGGTGGCACATGCCTGTAATCAGTAGGCTGAGGTAGGAGGATCCCAAGTTCAAGGCCAGCCTGGACATCTTAGCAAGACTGTCTCAAAATAAAATATAAAGAGAGCTAGGGATAAAATTTAGGCCTTAAGTAGGCCTGAGTTCAATCCCTGGTCCAAAAAATAATAATTAATAAAGAAATGATTCATAAATTTTAGTTGGCCTGTCATTCTGGGCAGCATGATGAAACTTGTGTCATCCTGCTCTGTCCCTGGCCAACCTACTCCATTTTGTATGGGACATGAATCATCCCTTTGTCTAGAATATCTATGCAGTATATGCCACCCCTCCAATAGTCACATAGCTTTCTTAGTTATCACATCAATTGTAATGTTATCAATACTTGTGTTTAAGTAACCCTCATTTTATTTAATAATGATTACAAAGTGCAAGAATAGTGATGCTTGTAATTTGGACACACAAAAACGAAGCTGTGAAGTGTTTTTGTTTTGTTTTGTTTTTTGGTACTGGGGATTGAACTTGGGCATTCAACCACTGAGCCACATCCCCAGCCCTATTTTGTATTTTACTTAGAGACAGGGTTTCACCAAGTTGCTTACTTAGTGCCTTGCCATTACTGAGGCTGGCTTTGAACTTGCAATCTTCCTGCGTCCAGCCTCCCAAGCCACTGGGATTACAAGCATGTGCCACCCTGCCTGGCTATGAAATGCTGTTTTAAGCCTAAAGGTCTCTATGAGAAAAGAAAAAAATTATACATGAAGGTTGCTAAGATCTACAGTAAGAACAAATCATCTGTGAAATTGCATGGAAAAAATCATGCTGGTTTTGCTGTTGCACCTAAAAATGCAAAGGTATGGCCACAGTGCATAATAAGTGATTAGTTAAGATGGGAAAGACATTATTAAATTGTGATGGAAGGCATGAACAGAAAATGTGTTTCAAGTGATGGCAACATTTATAACAGAAAGCATTATTCCTATAAAATGACCTCAGTAAAGGACCCCTGAAACAAGCAGCACCAAGCTATTTACTTGCAAGGAAAGGGTTATTAGATAGATTCAGGAATAGATTTGGACTGAAAAATAATTACTGGAGAGGCTGAATCTGTCAGTAAAGAAAATGCTGCCACATTTCAGACAGCGTTGAAGTTGCTCAAGAAGAAAGGAAACCATCCCAAACAAGTCTTTAGTAGTACTATTTCTCGTTATTGTTGCTCATCTCTTCTTGTGCCTATGATTAAATTTAATCACAGGTATCTACAGGGTTCAGTTTTATTTAGTTGTAGTTACCTGAGGGTCTTTGGATGCATCCCCTTCAAATAAGTGGTACATGCAAATGCCCAAATTCACAGGGTATATAAGCACAATGAAAGTATCAATTCCAATTATTATTCAGCCACTCATTTATCCAGAGGCAATTACCATTACCTTCTTGTATCACATTCTGAGGATATGCTTATATTTTACGGAGTTAAATTAACATTCTTCACTTTAGCTTTATAGAATGAATTGGAAAACTCAACTTTTAAAAATTTTTGTTAAAAATTGAACCAGGGTTTCTTTACCACTAAGCTACACCTTCAGTCCTTTTTATTTTTTGCTAAGTTGCTGAAGCTGACCTCAGACTTGCAATCCTCATGTCTCAGCCTCCTGAGTAGCTAGGGTTAACAGCGTGCACCACCATGCCTGGGAGAAACTCATCTTTTTCAATGTTCTATCTAGCACATAGGAATGTATCCTCTTATTGAAGGTCCTTGATTGCCTTTTATGTTTGTTTTGTCTTGATTCAGTTAAACTTCCTCAGTAAATTGTGGTAATTAAGAAATCACAAAATGATCAATTCGAAGAATTTTCATATTTGTTGGCAATAATTATGCTCAGTGTTCTTATCATTTGATGCTTTTAAGCCCCCAATTCCTAGACTTAACCAGAAACTTGTGTACTTGATCGGTCTTACTGAAGAATCAGCTGTTATGGGGCTGAGGTTGTGGCTCAGTGGTACAGCACTCCCCTACCATGGATGAGGCACTGGGTTTGATCCTCAACCCCACATAAAAATTAATAAAGATAAAGATATTGTGTCCACGTACAATAAAAAAATATTTTTTAAAAAACCAGCTGTTATGTTTTCACTGATTTGTCTCCTAAGTTATTCATTTGTTAATTTTATTTCCTTTTCTCTAAAGTTCTTGTTAATCTTACTGTTAACACCAGGAAACTCATGACTTGAGTGAATAATTTGTAATGAAGGCCTAAACTAATTATACACAAATATAATTATAAATGCACAAATTCTAGAAATTAATAAATATATATTAACTTATGTATGGAGGAAAAGATAACATAAAAGTATAAGGGAAAATATAATTAATGTGATCAAGGAATGTTTATGGAAATGCCATTTGACTTTCTGGGATGTTAACATACATAGATGGGCTAAAATAAAGATAACAGGTTGTTTCATATTTTTGGTCTCAAACAATTCATTTGCTTGATTCATATTTCCAAATAAGTATAATCATTTAAGAAAAGCATATGTGCCAAGCATGGTGGAGCAAGCCTGGTAGACGGAGGCAGGAGGATCTCAAGTTCAAAGCCAGCGACAGCAACTTAGAAAGGTCCAGAGCAACTTAGCAAGACGTTGTCTCAAAATATAAAAAGGGCTGGGTATGTGACAATGCTTAAGCACCCCTGGGTTTAATCCTTAGTACCAAAAAGAAAAGGAAAAAACCCCACACAAATAAAATACTACTTACAAATACAAAATTAAGGTACTACACAGAGAGACAAAGTTCAACTTGTCCTTTTTATCACAGAAATTAACGTTTATTTTGTTAACAGTTATCTTTTTTACTGTCATAACATCTGAACAAGAACTCTTTAAAGACCGACCTTACAACATTACAGAGAATTTTTCAAAGTCTTTTTAATAAAAATATTTTAAATAAAGGAAAACCTTCTGCATCATCCTTCATAAATATCCATGAAAAAAATTTCAACTCAAGTTTAAATACTTTTGATTTTATTAAAGAAAGTATAAAATATTGAAATCTACATTTTTTTTGCAGTACTGGGGGTTTTGGGATTCTACATTTTTAAACACTATTATGTTAAGAATCAGCTGTCTCTTCATACTACTGGACGTTTCAATACTTATTTTCATCTCGAATAACGTATTTCTAAAATATCTTGAATTCTGAAAAGTAAACAGAGAAAAAAATATAAATTACTATTCCCAACATTGTTTTTAAAGTTTAATTGTGATGAAATGTACATAAAATTTACTATTTTAACCATTTTTGTGTGCAGTTCAGTAGTGTTTGTATTGTCATACAACAAATCTCCAGAACATTTCATCTTAAAAAACTGAAATTCTGTACCCATTAAATAATAACTCTTGCTTTTCCTGCAACCCCACCAGTCTTTGATAACCACCATTTTGCTTTGTTTCTACTATTTTAGATATAAGCGGGTACACCTTTTTGTGACTGTTTTATTTTACTTAGCATAATAGCTCTAAGGCTCATCCATTTGGTTTCTGGACTTGCTCGCCAACACTTGCCATTTTTTTTCTCATTGTTCTTTTGTTATTTTAACTTTCTCTAGTGATATAGAGAGCATTTTTTTCATATGGTTATTTTCCATTTGTATATTATCTTTGGATAAATACATATTTATTTTCCCATTTTCTCACTAGGTTTTATGTTTTTGTTGAGTCGTACCAGTTCTTTTGGATGTTAACTCCTAGTCAGATGTGATCTGAAAATATTTTCTCCAATTGCATAGGCTGCCTTTTCATTTTATGTCTTATTGTGCACAAATGTTACACCCAAGAAATTACTAACAAACCCAATGTCAAGTTTTTCCTGTTTTTCTCTCCTAGGAGTTTCATAGTTTGGGTCTTAACATTTTAGGTTTTTAATCCATCTTGTGTTAATTATTGTATGTTGTAACTTAAGGCTCCATGTTCTTTCTTTTGGAATGTGGTTCTACAATTTTTTTCAGCAACATTTGTTGAGGGGACTGCCCTTGCCCTATTGAGTAGTCTTCTTTTTTTTTTAGTTAGTTGCTCAAAACATTACAATGATCTTGACATATCATAAATCATATATTTGATTCAAATGGGGTATGAATTCTTATTTTTCCCACGTGTACAGATTGCAGGATCACATTGGTTATACAGCCACATTTATACATGCTGCCATACAAGTGTCTGTTGTATTCTGTTGCCCTTCCTATCCCCTTCCTATTCCCCCTCCCTATTGAGTGGTCTTGATGCATGGTTGAAAATCAACTGATAATACAAGGTTTTAAATTATTTAAGGGTATATTTTTGGGTTGTATATTCTATATTATTGATATATATCTATTATGCTAATATCACTGTTTTAATTACTATAGCTTTATAAAATTACATGAGGAAGTGAGTACTCCAACTATCTATTTTTAAATTTCTGGGACAATGTCTCCCTTTGCTGCCTAGGCTGGTCTTGAACTCATAATCCTCCAGCTTCTTCCTCCTAAGTCCTGAACTAGGTGTGTGTACCTGGCCAATTACATTGTCTCAAAATTGTTTTGGTACTTAGGGGTCCTTTGAGATCCCATATTAATTTTAGGATAAAATTTTTCTTTTGTTTTTTGTACCAGGGATTGAACCCAGCAGTGCTTATCCATCAAGCCACATCCTTAGCTCTTTGCTGTATTTTATTAAGAGACAGGGTCTCACTGAGTTTCTCAGGGCCTCAATAAGTTGCTGAAGCTGGGCTTGAAATGGTCCTCCTGCCTCAGCCTCCAGAGTCACTGGGATTATAGGCATCCACAACCACGCCCGGCAACTTTTTCCATTTTGGAAAAAAAAAAAAAGCCATTGGGATTTTGATAGAAATTGTTCTGTATCTGTAGATTGCTTTGGGTAGTATTGACATCTTAAGAATAAACAGCAGAACAGGATCAAAGATTATGTCTGATACATAAAGGAAAATAAGAAATTATTTGTAAAATAATTCTTCCTAGAAAAATACTTCATCCTCAAAAAGTTGAGGTGTTATAAGGAGTCTAGCATGTGCAAGGGCCTGGGTTAAATTCCCAGTACCCTACAAAAATAAAAAAACAACCAACTTTTACCAACTTTGAAGTGTTGCCTAAATTTTCATAATTCTTATGTGACTATCAGCATTTTTTCCTCAGAACATTTGTAAAATATTTTTGCTTGACCAGTGAGACAAGTATTTTGCCAGGATCATTACATTTACATAAACAGCAGAGCAGGATCTAAGATTATGTCTGATACATAAAGGAAAATAAGAAATTATTTGTAAAATAATTTACAAATTACATTTACATATAGTCTTAGTAGTAGTGTTTCCAGAAATACTATACATATTAAAATAAATACTGTGGTTTACAGACAGGGTTACCATTCTATTTAACTTCTGGTTTTCAGAGTACATGTACTTGGTTTATTTTTGAATGTTTTATTCTTTACTACCACTATAAAACGGAATCATTTTCTTAAATTCTTGGTTTATTATTTGTACATTTCAGAAATGCAACTAATTTATTAAGTCTACATTCTACAACTTGCCAGATTTTTGTGGAATGTTTAGGACTTTCTACATCTAAGCTCATGTATTCTGTAAAGATACCCCTTTTTCCAGTTGAGGTCCTTGCATTTTCTTGCCTCCTTGCTCCAGCTAGAATTCCCAGAACTATGGTGAATGGAAGTAGTGACAGCCTGCTTGTTATAGTCCTTTGTTTTTACCACAGACTTAAAAATTTGTTGTTTACATGTACATGACAGTAGAGTGTTTTGATGTATTTTACATACATGGAGTATAACTTATTCTAATTAGAACCCATTCTTTTATTATTTTTTTTAGTTATACATTACAGTAGAAGATGTTTTGACATATCATACATATAATGTATAACTTCGCATTTAGAATCCCATTCTTTTTTTTTTTTAAAGAGAGAGAGAGAATTTTTTAATATTTATTTTTTAGTTTTCGGCGGACACAACATCTTTGTTTGTATGTGGTGCTGAGGATCGAACCTAGGCCGCATGCATGCCAGGCGACCTTGCTACAGCTTGAGCCACATCCCCAGCCCTAGAATCCCGTTCTTGTAGTTGCACCTGATGTGGATTTCACTAGTGGTATATTAATATGTGAATATAGAAAATTTTATCTTTTCTATTCCCATCTCCACTCCCTTCCCATCATTCCTGGTTTTCTAATCCAGTGAACTTCTATTCTTCCCCCCACGGACCATTTTTATGGCTTTATTATATTCAGGTTGTTTCCTTCTGTTTTTAGTTTTCATCGTGATCATTGTTAATGTATTTATCAAATTATTCTTCTATGTCAATTTAAATAGCCACTTGTCATGTTGTTTCCCCCCTTTTATTAATGTTGGAATATTTGATTTCTGTACACTGAGCAATGTGTGCATTACAGGAATAAATCCCACCTGGTTATGGAATTAATCTTTTTAAAGTACTACTGAATCATTTAGCTATTATTTTGAGTCTTCAGTATTCAGGGATATTATTCTGTGGTGTTAGTGTTTGGCCTTAGTGTCAGGGCGATAAGGGCCCCATAGAGGGGGATTGAAAATGGAGGTTGAGGGGATTAATGTTGATTTTTAAATGTCTGCCAGAATTCAGTGAGGCCATCTAATTCTAGGTTTTCCTTTGTGGGGAAGTTTTAACACTGATTCAACCTTCTTACTAGTTATAGTTCTGTTCTGATTTTTTTTTATGATTTAATCTTAGGTTATTCTTGGTTAATATTTTCAAACAAAAGTAAAACCGGGTACAAGCCAGGATCTGTGGCATATGAAGCATGTACTCTCAGGCGCTTGGGAGGTGAGGCAGGAAGACTACCTGAGCCCTGGAGTTGGGAGGCCACTCGGTACACAATGAGTTTGATAAAACGAAAAAACAAACTAGATGCCAACACTGGTAATTGTGATTTTATGCAAAACCTATATTAAAATGTTAAAAAAATGAGGATACTTTAAACATTATTTCTGAGCTTTGCTCTATTTTCTCCCTGTATATCCAAGGCAGTGCATGATTTCCTCTGATCTTGTCAACAACTGTTGTCAGTTCTAACTTCTTTTGAGTTTTTAAAGTATTAAAATATATCCAATATTTCTATTGAATCTGAAATAAAGAAGGGTGTCTTGTGTTAACTCAGTTCATTGTCCTAGGGAAAAATTTTGCTTTGAACACCAGACATCTAAGGATGGCTCACATATTTTTGAACAGCTGGAGAGTAAACGTGGTGCTGTGTAGCATTTGATCTACCATTGCTTATTCATCTAATCACTTAGAGGACATATTAGATTTTGCAACTACAAATATTGTTATGAATTTTTTAAACATGCACGTGTGTGCGCACGCGCACACACACACACACACACACACACTAACAGAATACTTTCCTAGAAGTATTACTAGATCAAAAGATATATGTGGGCTGGGGTTGTAGATTCGTGGCAGAACAAACATAGGTGAGGTACTGGATTTGATCCTCAGCACCACATAAAAACAATAAAGGTCAAATTCTTTGATAAAAAAAGGTATGTATTTATACATCTCAAAGGTGGTTCTGTCTCCAGATCTTTTACACTCAATGACTTCTCTGAACAACTAGTTTATTGTCAACACTGAATTAGTAAATATGTATATTTATTTACATAAAATATTGAACCCAGGACCTTGCACATGCTAAGCAAACATTCTACCACTGAGCTACATCCCAGCCCTTTTTTATTTTATTGACAAGTCTTGCTGTTTTCCAGGCTGGCCCTGAACTTTTGATCTTCCTGCCTCAGCCTAAGGAGTCGCTAGGATAACAGGCATGTGCCCCAACTCTACATTTAATTAAGGTACTGTAGATAGATTAACTAGACTTTTGCTAACAGGTGAAAGAATAACACCCAATAATTCGAGGCTCTTGGAGATAATGCTGATTTTGATAAATATACTAACAAAATCTAGTTTTAAAAGGCAGGAGTTTGTAATTTTTACCTCTGGCAGGTTAGTACCACTTTTCAGCATTTAGTCATTAATAAAACTTTTGGGGCTTTCCTTGAGGTCTTCCCATTTTTTTTTCCATTTCTCTTTTCAGTTTATTTGCCTTGTATCTCTCGGCCATTAAGACAAGCTCCTCTGGAATACTCTGAAATTATTAAAAGTGTGATTAGGATTCTGAGTTCTTTTAATATACTAACATGCCTCCAAATCATTTCAAGAATCTACAAAGTAAATGACATCTTCCAAAAAGAAATGTTTGCCTATTAACCCCTAAACTAGACAGATTTAAAATATACCCATCATTATGCCACTCCCCTGCTTGAATAGTCCTTCAGCTTATTCCCAATGTCCTAATATTCCTTTTTGGGGTACCACTTCCTACACATTGCCTTACCTCTAATCCTAATTGTTTCCACTCCTGGAACACTCACCCCATCTTGTACAACTCCCACCTCCACCAGCTGGTTGCTTCCTCGGCAGGGTTTTCATTGCTCATTAACATTAGAGTAGATTCCAATTATATCTCCCATAGCTCCTATTCTTTGCCATTTTACAAGCCCTCATGTTATAAAAACTGGATTTTAACTGTTTATCCCTATAAACTGTGTGATCCAATGTCGGGCATAATGACTGAAACACAAAGGTATAGATTTCTAATGATTTGCATATTCTCACCTGATTTGCTCTTTCCAGAATATTAATCAATTCAGTGGCAACCCTCCAGTCATTTCTAGTGATAAGAGTAATTGACATGCCCGTTCTCCTTCAATGGGAAGGAAAAAAAAAAACCTCATGTAATTTCTTTTATAGTATGTATTCATTATTTAGTTAACATAGAAAGTAATGTAAAAATAGGTACAACAACTTTTTTTTGCTCAAAGACCAAATATATATTATGTATTAAAATATATTATGCAAATAGGGTTATGCAAATAGCATTTTAGAACTTAAAAACAGTCATTCCCTCAGTATTCAAAGGAAATGGCTCAAGGAACTTCTGAGGATACCAAAATCTGATGATAATAAAGTCCCTTATATAAAATGCCATAGCATTTGCATAACATTTACATTATCCTGTATACTTTAAAATCATCCCTAGAATACTTACATTACCTAATACACTGTAAATCACATGAATAGCTATTATACTCCATTGGTTAAAGAAAAAAGTATATTCAGTACATAAATTTTTCTGAAATATTCTAGATATTACCTAATACAATACAAATGCTGTACTAATATAGCAGGGGATGTGGTAGTTCTGTGGTAGAGCACCTGGCTAGTATTTGTGAGACCCTAGGCTAAATCCCCAGTACTGAAAAACATTTTTTTGAACTACAATTAGTTATTATAATATTTTCCAATTTAAATATTTTTATTTGGTGTTACACAGGATTAAGTTCAGGGGAGATCTACTGTTGAGTTATATCCCTGGTCATTTTGAGACATGATCTGGCTAGATTGCTTCAAATTTGCAATCAATCCTCCCTCAGCCTCTGGAGTCACTGTGATTACAGATGTGTGCCATTGCACCTGGATTAATCCATACCACACCAGGCTTACTTCATTGTTTTAGAGAATAACAAGAAATGTCTGTAATCTATAGTTGTTCAAATTGCACAAGAGGGTATAACAGTAGGGAAAAAACAATCCTCTCTCATACCATTACCAATTTCAGCACCTTTTTTTTATTTATTTTTTTTTTTTGGTACTGGGATGGAATCCAGGAATGCTTTACCATGAGCTATATCCCTAGTCCTTATTATTTTTGAGGTACGGTTGCTTAGTGCCTTGCTAAATTGTTGAGGCTGGCTTTGAACTTACAATCCTCCTGCTTTGGCCTCCTGAGTTGTTGGGATTACAGACGTGGACCACCACACTGACTCAATTTGAATAATTGGTAAATGAAGTAATCACTTGTTATAGCTCAGTATTGTGACATTATAGACATAAAATCAAAGTATCAGAAACAATTACATGAACCTAGTAGTGACATGGTATAGTTGAATCTGCATAGGTCAAATGAATAGGGGTGAAGAAGCCAAGCAGATTGTGGGGAGGAACAGAATTTATAAGGAAGAAAAAAGTATGGTTTTCTGGGCAGGAATAGTCTGTGATGAGAATCCAGAATTGACCTTTTCAAGGGTAGATTATACTTACTTACCCTGCTCTTCCAGTTCTCCCTACTCTGTGTACATATTCTTCAATATTCCGTGGAAAATCATAATTATATACATGTGTGATATCATGTACATCAAGACCTCTAGATGCCAAATCAGTAGCGATCAATATTCTCACTTTACCTAAAGAGTGAACCCAAATAAATATCAAATCATTCTGATATAAACCAATCCAAGACAAATGAAAAGTGCCTTTTCCTTTATTATTCTTGGCACTGGGAATTGAACCCAGGTGTTCTGAACTACATCTCAGCACTTTATTTTTTTATTTTGAGATGGGGTCTTACTAGGTTGCCCAAGCTGGTCTTCAGTTGGTATCATGATGTCTGTCTTCCTAGTATCTGGGGTTATAAGCATGGGCCACTAGACCCAGCCCTCCCATTAATTCTTAATCAGGTGAACTATTATTAACTTTCATTAAAAAGCTCATTGAAAATGGTAACTAAATTTATTTAAATGATGGCAAATTACAACACAATAGATAACATACTTGAGCCAGTGGTCACTCCACCATCTGGCCAATATCAAAAAGATATATGCCTTTATGTAAATTGCGACACAGCTCCCAAGACAAAGTAATACACTGATACACAGGTTTAAGTATTAGCCTTTTTGGGGCTTGGCAACTTAGTTGTAAGGAGCAAATTAATATTTAGAGCTCTAGTAAGTATATTTTGGAGCAGTGTATGCTGAGGATATATGAACTTACAAATGAGTTCCATGAAAAGACGCTGTCATTCAGCCAAGTCCAGGTATTGGGTTTATTTTAAACTGTAACAGAAAACAGTTACATATGTACCTGTTTTAAAGTTCTCTAATGCTTTCTCACGATCACTCTGTTCCCTGTTGCCATGAAGAGACTCTACTGATATGTGTCTGAGAATTAGGTCACTTGATAAGTGATCAGCACTGAAAGAAAAGATAGGACAGTGATCTTAAGTGCTTATTCTCATGACACCATCAACTCATTAGCTTTCCTTCTATTAGGAAAACACTGAATAATAATGTAAAGGACAGGTTGCCCCTATTTGAAAATATACAAACAGAAATATCTTAAGCAAATCAATTTGTTTGGTTTTAATGCAAGCATGAGAAAATACTTACACTGCTTTCCTGCTGACAAACACAATGACTTTATCTTTAGGTGACATACTCTCAAGAAAAGTTTGAATATGAGTTCGCTTCTCTTCCTCTGTTGTGATGATTATATTTTGCTTCACTGTATTTACAGCCTAAAAGATTCAAAGATCATAGCACATATGTGTAAAGGAGACATCATTAGTTCAAAATGCAATGTTGGTTAAGGTTTTTGCCAACAAAAAGCAAAGATCCTAGTAAAATTGTCTGTTCCCGCTTAGTTCACCCTTTCACTTATTTATTCAAGTTGACAACACTTTAATAGTGTTCAGAGTATGCTAAAAGCAATGATTACCACTATAGGAAAATAACTGAACGAATGTAAAGCTTTTGAAAAATATCATCCTGAATTCTGAGTACCACTTAGAATGAAGGGTGGTCACATTACAATCGAGGATTCACAATTCAGTGAGTATTTTGATTTTGACAATTTAATAAAAAAAATTAAAAATATTACTGGTACCATTCAACCCATAATGAAAATATTTGTTTACATAGATAATATTTTACTAAGCATTTAATGAAGGGTGGGGAAATCCAGCAGTTATAGAGCCTTTCCTGAATGATTAATGATTTTATAAAAGTATTTGATCACCATCTGCAAATCTCTAATGAAATACAGAGCTAGGAAAGACCCACTTTCCTCTTTTGGAATGCCTTGCACATACTAGGTACTATAGTTTTAATAAAATGAATCTTGGACATATACACTGAAGTATATGGATATATGGGTAAGATTATGTGCAACTGGGATTAGCTCTGAAATTGAGTGGGCAGAGCAGATATGCCAAAATCAGCTATTTTTTATGGTTTGCTTTTGTTTTGGACTTTTTTGCTGTTAGGGATTGAACCCAGGGCCTTGTTCATTCTTGTTCACAGAAATATCACTAGCCATTTAGCTATGTGTTTTAAATGTCATATGAAAAGTCTTAATAAACATATCAATATATTAGTAATAAAAAACAAACTTACAACGAGATCTAAAGTACCAACATACACGATCATTGGTTCTTTCAAATAAGACTGTGCAAGTCTACGGACAGCATATGGCCAAGTAGCACTGAGAATAAAGACACATCAACATTAAACATTTACTATAAATACATTTTAAAATTACAATTTATTAAGCTTAATATGAACCAAGTTACTGGTGAAAGAAAAGTTTACTATTTCCTATCTTTTCAATAAGGCAGATGTTACAGAATTGACAATGAATTACTGAGCTATAGTAAAACTACTAGAAACTTATATAGGTTCAACTAAAAATTTTTTACAAGCTGAGTATGGTGGCACATGCCTGTAATCTCAACAGCTTGGGAGACTAAGAAAGGAGGATCACAAGTTCAAAGCCAGCCTTAGCAACTTAGCTAGACCCTAAGCAACTTCATGAGACTCTGTCTCAAAAAAAAAAAAAAGGTAGGGGTGGGGCTGGGGATGTGGCTCAGTGGTAAAGAGTCTCTAGCTTCAATCACCAGTTTAAAAAAAAAAAAGGTTTTTATAGGTTGGCATGGTAATTACATGCCTGTAATGCCAGTTACTAATGAAGCTGAGGTAAGAGTATCCAGAGTTCAAGGATAGCCTTGTCAACCTAATGAGACCTTGTCTCAAAATCAAAAAGAGAAAAAAGGTTGAGGATATAGTTCAGTGGTAGAAAGCTTGCCTGGCATGCATGAAACCCCATTCAATCCTCAGTACCAGAAGGAACAAAAAAGGAATTAGCATTAACCAACACACATAAACTAGTAATTTTCATACAATGTCAGGCTTTTGTTGATATCACATACAAATATTTTTCCAGAAATGGTGGCATATGCTTATAAACCCAGAAATTTGAGAGGCTGATACAGGAGGATTGCCAGCCTCACCAACTCAGTGAGACACTGTCTCTAAATAAAATACAAAATAGGGCTGAGGATATGGCTTAGTGGTTGAGTGCCCCTGAGTTCAATCCCCAGTATCCCCCCCAAAAAAGTATATATGTATATATAATATCCAAACCTTTTTAATGTGGGCTCGGCTAACAATGTTTGAATTTAGTGATCATTTTAACTTTATAAAAAGGGAATACTAGACTTCCATATACATACATATGTAGACTTGTGTTTAGATTGTGATCTAAATAGGGTTGATAATGACATACAAGTAAATATGAACAGTGACTTGAGAGTTGATAATATTTAAAGGACTGGAGATGTGGCTTATTGGTTAAACACCTCTGGATTCAATCACCAGTACCAAAAAGAACAACTACAACAATTAAAAAAACCACATCATTAAGTACAGTGGTCAAAGGATATAAATTTCAATGTTTCTTCAACCATATATAAAATGAAAGTGACCACATTTTATACTTTTAGAGTACTTACAATGAAATTGAATTTTACTTTTCTTGAATGGCAAGATTATAGAAAATAGTGAGATTTAGTGTATTTCCTCAATTTTAACGAAAACAGTGAGATTTAGTGTATTTCCTCAATTTTACACGATCCTTAATGCAAATAAAGACAAAATATATAGAATCAATAGAAACTGTTACATAAATGTAGAGTGTCTAAGGACAAGTGATGCGTTATTAAATGTAGCTCTTTCCATGAGAAGTAAATGTTTACAAGACCCTGGGTTCAATTCTCAGCACCACAAAACAAACAAAAACAAAAAGACCAAAAGCCCCTATCTGTAATTTAGGAGTAGTCAGGAGTGAAGCAGTCATCTTATGCTTACACTGAGTTGCTAAACTAAGTGATGATATCTTCTTTCACCTAAGGATCTCAAAATACTTTCTAGTGATGCTCTAAAATATTCTGGAGAATCAATCAAGGTGAGTTTCTAATCCACTGACTTTTATTTTACACAAATTAAGCATACCTACCTTGTCATAATAGTCTGTCTGTCAGGGCGTACATCTAACAAAATCTTCATTATCTGGGGTTCAAATCCCATGTCCAGCATCTTGTCTGCTTCATCTAAAACCTGAATTCACAGTTAAGAATGTGGCTGATTAGATGAGAGTTAGCTAATATGTATGCTTTCTTTACAAATATAATAACCATTTTGCTGGGCATGGTGGCACATGCCTGTATTCCTAGCAACTTGGAAGGCTGCAACAATATTGTCACTTCCATGCCAGTTTCAGCAACTTAGCAAGATAATCAGTAACTGAGACCTTGTCTCAAAAAAACCAAAAAAAAAAAAAAACAAAAAACAAAAAAACAACATCACCCTGGATTCAATCCCTAGCCCCTCACCCCCCCAAAAAATCCCTCATTTCCCTAGAGATAAAAATAATTAAGCCATTTGAAGTCATAAGAACAGATCTGTGGGCTGGTAGAATGCCTGCCTTGCAAGCACAAGGTCCTGGGTTCAATCCCCTGCACATGCACACACAAAAAAGATTTGTTTTAGTTGACTTTCCAGTATCTTCTAAATCTGTTTAATGAGAATAAATACCTAAACCAACCAAGTAGATTTTAATAACTCCTTTGTAATTAATTTCATTTTCAATCCTTATTTCAATATACTTAAAGAAATGGGAAATATTCCTAGAATCTAAAACCATTATATAAGCCATCTTAAAAATATTTTAAGAAGGAGTCGTTTTCCTCCCCAACATTCCCAACGTCTACATGATTACCAAGTATGTTACACTTCTCAAGTTCACAAAGTTATTCATTTGCAGATCATTCAGTCTTCCGGGAGTTGCAATAATGATGTCTACACCTTTTGAAACATCTTGTATTTGCCCATCTCTATCTCCACCACCATATACACAAACACTTAAAAAAAAATTCAGAGGTTCATGGTTAGACATCCAATCATAACTGAAAATCCCAATTAATCTATGCATTCTGGGTATAGATACGATGAAGTGTCAGATGACTAAGAACTATCCACAACCACCAATTCACAGTGGTAAAAATTAAAGAACCATGTATCATAACTTAATCATACTACACAGTTGTTGTTGATTGGATCAATGAATAGATGCAGGACCCTTGTTAAGCTCTTCACCTTCTAAATAGGTGAAAAGCAAGAAGATGCATAAATATACACATTACTAATGTATAAATCATTAATCTGAGTGACACAGGAGGCTGAGGCAGGAATATAGCAAGTTCCAGACCAGAGCCTGCAACTTAGTCAGACCTTGTCTTAAAATAAAAAAGGGCTTGTGGGCTGGGTTATAGCTCAAGGGTAGAGCATTCACCTAGCATATGTGAAGCACTGAATTCGATCCTCAGCACCACATAATAAATAAAATACAGGTATTGTGTCTATCTATAACTAGATTTTTTAAAAAGTAGGGGTGGTGCTTTAATTTAGCCTTGGGGTAAAGTGACCCTGTTCAATCCTTAGTATAAATAAATGTATAAATGAATGAATTAATATTTAAGAAAAGATGTCTGCTCTGATTTAAATGTTATACAATGTATTCATGCATTGAAATTTTACAATGGTACTCCATTAACATAACAGTTTATGGGCCTAGGGAAATAGCCCAGTGGTAAGTATTCCCTAGTATATGAAAAACCTTGGTTAGGTTCCCAGTACTACAAATAAATAAATACTATACTGGCACAGAAATGACCAAAAAAATTACTTACCTCCTAAGACCTTTATATGAATATTTAGAACATTCAGCTTCAACCTGAAGAGCCAGTTCCCGAGTTGGTGTAAGGACTAACATTCCAGGTCCATTCCTTTTCTCTCTATCTCTTTGGAAAGAAAAACAGATTGCCTATCTCAGATGCATGGTATACTTAGTTTAGAAATTTATAGCAATGACTGTCAAAGACGGATGTATGTAGAGAGACATTTGTACCTTGTAAGATATCATTACAAGGGCTAGGGTTGTGACTCAGTGGTAGAGTGTTTGCCTAGCATGTGTGAAGCACTGGGTTCAATCCTCAGCACTACAAGAGAATAAATAAATCAAATAAAGGTATTGTGTTCATCTACAACTAAAAAAAATTTTTTTAAAGAGAGAGAATTTTTTAATATTTATTTTTTAGTTCTCAGCAGACACAACGTCTTTGTTTGTATGTGGTGCTGAGGATCGAACCCGGGCCGCACGCATGCCAGGCGAGCGCGCTACCGCTTGAGCCACATCTCCAACCCCTAAAAAAATTTTTTAAAAAGATATTACAGTGTCTTTCAATAGACTTTGGCTTACTATTTGTTACATACCAAATAAAATAAGCTAATGGTATGACAAGTTTTTGTAAATTCTTTCTGATTATAAAAGCAATATTAACCATAAATTGGGGAAATATAAGAAGTCATACAAATAACAAATCCAAATAACAGTTAAATCCTGACAGGGTTTAAGTCATGGTTTAAATGAGGAACAATCAATATACCAGTCTTTTCTCTTCTCTATACAAAATGAATTTATGTTTAAGGGGTCTTGTACTATGAGGGTGGAGAGCCTTGCTAAGTGTACCAATGGAGAAGACTGAATGAACTCATAGGAATCAAATAGCAGACATTTGCAAGCTTCCAGCAGAGCTGGTGTTAAGGCACATTCTCTTGTCGGTGTGGATTATAATAGGGAATGGTACAGCATGCAATTTTAGACCTGGCCTAGAATAAATTGTCCTCCCCACAAAACATAAATAACAAAAGAAAAAACCCAGTATCCCAATTACCCAACTTTTTCATTTAATATGGCCTTTTCATTAACATTCATTTAAAATGTGAAACATGTTCTCATTGAAAAGAGAACTGGATTGAACGTGATAATTTAAATAATTTGAGTCAGCGTTCCTGTTCTTCTATTAAGGCTTTTGTAGCATTACCTATTGCTTCCTAAAAAATTTGCCAATTTATGCTTTCATCAGCACTGTATAAGCATGTAGTTGCTGGAGACAAGGCATTCCTTTTTGATTAATGTACTAGATAAAGAAATCTTCATTACATATTTGGTGTCTATAGCTATGAAACTCTTAAAGAAGGCAGCCAAAAGATTTCTTACACTGGTTGAGAATCCAGATGAATAAATCCAGGCATTAAATATGATAGTGTCTTCCCCGTTCCTGTTTGTGCCACTCCAATAAGATCTATTCCTTGTAGAATTATTGGCCATGCCTGTGACTGAAAAAGAATAATAAACACTAAAAGAGCATATCTCTTCTTGTTATGTCTTTCTGTCTTCCTCCCAGCTCCACACTTCATTTAACAATTTTGAATGCAAGGCATTGGTGGTAGTGGTAGGAAGAACTAGAATGTTCATAAGAGATAATTGTTCTATGGTGATTTAATATATATCCAATATTGCTTAGGTAAAACATTCAGTGAAACACTAGAATTAAGGAAAGCATACTTGAATTGGAGTTGGCTTCTGGAAACCTGCCCTTTTAATGTTTTCCATAACTTCAGGGTAACATTGAAAGGCATCTTCAAATTTACAGGTAGGATTGGGGATAGGGCGCTTCGCACCATCTTTCAAGTCATCACATGTTATATTAAAATTTTCCTTCCTTTACAGGAAAAACAAAAAATGAGGATTAGTGGCTTAGGCTTACTCACAAGAAAGAAATTTCTAAAAAAAAAAAGTTTTACTTTGAAATTCAACTGTAAATGATTAAAATCAGACTACCATAAAATTTAGAATGAAATATACTAAGAAATAGAAACAGAAGCCCATCTTCCTCCTATCTGAGGATAGTTTCAGAAGAAAGGCGATAATCACTATTATGAATGGACCCATAAATTTCATGTGCAAAATTATAAATAGAACCTGAAAATCATGTTTCATAATTCAAAACCAGAATGGGCAAACATTTGAGGGCCTGTGATGTTCCATATTTTCTTTTTTTTTTTAATATTTATTTTTTAGTTTTCAGTGGACACAACATCTTTATTTGTATGTGGTGCTGAGAATCGAACCCGGGCTGCATGCATGCCAGGCAAGCACGCTACCGCTTGAGCCACATCCCCAGCCCCCATATTTTCTTAATTTAACAGATGATTCTAAAATTTGTCATTTGTCCCAAAGTGAGCCCCATACCTCCACACTCCTGCTATACCATTCTTAGTTTTATAACAGATTTTTAAAAATTATTTATTTGCAGTACTAGGAATTGGACCCAGGGCATCCCACATGGTGGGCATTGATCTATAGTCTCAGCTCTTTGCATTTTATAGTTTTACTAAGTTGCCCAGACTGGCCTCCAATTTGTGATCCTTCTGCCTCAGCCTCACCAGTAATTAGGATTGTGGGCATATACATGCTAGGCTGAGATGTATTTTTATATAACAATATTTTTAGAAGTTGCTATTTTCCAGGTGCAGTGGCTCATGCCTGGAATTCCAGTGACTAAGGAAGCTGAGACTGGAGATCTTAAGTTTGAGGTCAGCCTCAGTAACTTAGTGAGGCCATAAGCAATTTTGCAAGATCCTATCTAAAAAGAGGCAGGAGAATCACAAGTTTAAGGCCAGCCTCAGCATTTTAACCCTAAATACCCTGTCTCCTTCCTCAGTCTTGAGTCAGTGTATACCACTACACCTGTTTAGGTCCATTATAATCTTATAACCATATGGGACCACCCTTCATATATGTAGTCCATTGGTGACTGATCCATTGTTAGCAGCAAGATTGTATTCAGTTCCTCAGCTTATATTAGTCACATTTTATTGTTCAATAGCGATATGTCTACTCTAGACACAAAACCCATTTTCCATCATTATTGGATACCAGTCTTCTAATATGTAGGATTCAACCAAGTTTTCATCTGAATAAATATGGAAAGTCTATTTTCATTTGAACATAAATATGGAAAGCAAGCATAGGCTTCATATGCAATCATTTCAATCTTTGCCTAAAGAGTTAATACTAATAACATAATTATACAAAAGCATACTTAAATTAACAATAAACTACATACCTCCAGTTGTCTACTTGCACTTCTGTCATAGAACTAGTTGATGGTGATTCAACGTAAAAGTTTTTCTTAATTGGAGGTAAATCTGGGTTATAAAGGTGAAAATCCAAACTTTGGTAATAAGATTTTACATTTCATTAACATTTACTCAAAGCCACAAAAACAAACTAAAATATGTATTAAGTTCACCATGTGTTTAGATAATTTTAGACAGTTCTATACTTTACAACCAAGAGTTGCCACACTAGGCTATTTCCTTTTGGTTTTCATCCAAGAAAGAGACTTTTATTACTGAAGTTTCAAATAAAGTAAAGCATGCTTTACAAGACAGAAAACCAGTTTATGATGGTTTGCCCTCAAACATAGTTAACATTTCATACCATTATTTTTTTAGGAAATTAAAAAATTTTCATTCTTCTGCTCTGAGCAATATATCTTATATGCCTGAGACCTCTTCTAAACTTAAATCCTTCCTCTGACTTCCCATAGCAAATCTCACAACAGATCTATTGTCAAGGTAGCTCTGGAAACTTAACATGCAAATGTGCTGACCAACAATGATGTTAGTCACTTATAATTTGATCATTCTATTCCAGTGCATTATTTTTTAATTTAATATAAAAGATGCAGTATTGCTGCCTCACTCTAATTGCCCAGATTACTATCTAAAACATACCCAGATTTAATATACCATGTGTGAAATTTCATTTAAAATTAAAAAATGGCCAAGTACATGGCACTTGCCTATAATCCCCAATGATTTAGGAGGGTGAGGCAGTGTCACAAGTTCGTGCCAGCCTCAGCAATTTATAAAAAAATAAAAATAGCTGAGGACTTAGCTCAGTGTTAAAGCACCCCTGGGTTCAATCCCCAAATAAATAAGTAAATAAATGAATTAATAAATGCCTGATGGGGTGGTGCATGCCTATAATCCCAGTGAACCCAGGAAGCTGAGGCAGGCGGATCACAGTTGGAGACCAGCCTGGTCAAAAAATCCAAAAAAACCTGTCTCAATAAGTTATGCTTTTTATGATTTAATGGTTTTCCCTTTTTCTCACTATTGTTAGCTAGGTCATTCCAAAATAAATTTTTCATCAACCACCACAACAATTTATGGTTGATATGTTTAGTCACTTCACACTTAATTCTTGGGGCTGATTTTCTTCCTTTTTCTTAAACTTTTTACAGTGAGTTACCTCAAATAATGCATAAGCTTAATATTCAGTTTTCCATTTATAAAATAGAATTATAGAAATAATTATGACTACAATGGAATATTACTCAGCACTAAAAAATAACAATATCATGGCATTTGCAGGGAAATGGATGGCATTAGAGCAGATTATGCTAAGTGAAGTTAGCCAATCCCAAAAAAACAAATGCCGAATGTCTTCTCTGATTTAAGGGAGGTGACTCAAAATAGGGTAGGGAGGAAGAGCATGACAAGAAAATTACCTCTAGATAGGGAAGAGAGGTTGGAGGGGAAGGGAGGGAGAATGGGAATTGCATGGAAGGGGAAAGGAGACCCCCTTCGTTATACAGAATACAGGTATGGTGTCAGGGGAAAAAAAAAAGAAGTGGGTCACATTAGATTGGGTAGAGAGAAGTGATGGGAGGGGAGGGAAGGGGAAGGAGGGACTGGAAGGATAGTAGAATAAAATAGACATTATTATTGCTGTGGGTATATACATGACTGCATGACCAATGTAATTCTGCAACCTGTACACTCAGAAAAATGAGAAATTATATCCCATCTGACTCAAATGTACAGTATGTCAAGATCATTGTACTGTCATGTGTAACCAATTAAAACAAATTAAAAAAAGAATCAATAAATGAAAAAAAGAAAAAGAAATGATTATGATTTAGATCAATGACAAATTTTCCATTTTTCATTTGGATTTCATTGCTAAAAATATGGCAGATATCTTACAGAAAAGAACTAGTATAATCAATAGCATATGTAAATCTTAGGACATAGCACTGACCTGCCCACTTTTTTTTTCCCCATTTCACAGCATCCTCTCGAATTTGATCCCAATCTATCAATGGCTGATCTTCTGTAACACTGTCATTTGTGCTTGCATTTCTTCCAGCAGAAGGTTGGAATGCGACAATGTCTTTTAAAAATATTTTTTACCAAATTAGTTTTGTAATAAATTCTGTCTGCACAAAATCCTCAAAGCTATTTTTTCTATACTATGTTTAAGAACCGGAAGTGAGTGTGTTAGTGCACACCTGTAATCCCAGGTACTCGGGAGGCTGAGACAGGAGCATCAAGTTCAAGACTGGCCTGGGTAACTTAGTAAAACTCTGTGTCAAAATAAAATATTTTTAAAAAATGGCTAGGGATGTAGCTCAGTGGTAGACTGCTTGCCTAGCAAGTACCAAACCTTGAATTCTAATCCCCAGTGCCACAAAATAAAACACACAAAAAATTGAAAACAAAAACCAATTCTTGAAATATAAAATTTATTTTTGTAAACTAACATGTGCACAAAAAGATGGGGTGGGGAGGATCATACTATAGTACCATGATGATCTAGTTGCATGGGTTTTGTTATTTATCAACTTATGAAAAAATTTACTTATAAAAGAAAATATTATGAAAAGTCTAGTGGGTGCTAAAATACTGTCATGTCATTATCTAATTTTTTTTAAAGAGAGAAAGGAGAGAGAGAGAGAGAGAATTTTTAAATATTTATTTATTTATTTTTAGTTTTCGGTGGACACAACATCTTTATTTTATTTGTTTGTGATACTGAGGATCGAATCCAGCACCCCGCACATGCCAGGTGAGCGCGCTACAGCTTGAGCCACATCCCCAGCCCATTATCTAATCTTTATAATATTCCCGTGAAGTAGACATTACCCAGCTTGACAGATAAAAATCATGTCGCCTTGGAGGTGAAGTTCCTTTCCAAGAAACACTAAGGAGGGGAAATGTGGCCATCAGAACTCAAGTTTCTGTTTTACTTTCATCTCACATCTATATATGGTTCAATAATGGCCTTTTCTCTAGATAGATGTCAAATTTTTAATATTTCAAATAACTAAGCAGTTTTCAAAGTCAAGCTTGATCTAGGGAAGAGACCAGAGTCAGAAGCCCAAGACAAATCCTCACCATTAATGTTGAAGAAGGTGTATTAAAGGGTTATTTTCTATTATATGTAGCTGGAAGTAAAGCTAAACTACAGTTTCAATTTGAGGAATTGAGGAATAATCTGGGCTTCTGTAGAAAAAAAAATACTAGATTTAAGAAAATCTAAACCTGTGTCTCAAGAAAGGAATCAAGTATAATGGATTATAACAAAGTTTTAAAATTTTAAAGGGCTTCAGTGTGTAAAAATTACTTACCAACTTTGCGTTCAGAATTATTATTTTCTTGTTTTTTAACAAAATTTTCTATCACTGCTTTTGCTTTTATTTGCATGGCCTTGTTGCCAAAAATTTTGACTTCTGCCTCAGGATTTCCTTTTATTATCTGAATATAGGAGGAAGAATAGATGAGAATGAAGTCCCCTCACACCTATCCCAAATAAGCACTCAATTTCAAATAATATAATAGTACATAGCATTACTATAGTTCAATATCTACATTTCTAAAGAGAAGGCTTGTTATATACTCTGGATTTGCCTCCTGATTGGATGGGGAGAAGCAAGATAATTTGTAAATTAAAAAAAAAAAACTAACAGCTGGAAAAATTAATTCAGGGGGAATATGGTGGCATTGCCCTCTAATTCCAGGAACTCAGGAGGCTGAGGAAGGAGGATTTCAAGTTCAAGGCAGTGTTAGAAACTTAGTGAGACCCTATTTCAATATAAAAAACACAGAGGCCTGTGGATATAGCTCAGTAGTAGAAGACCACTGGGTTCCATCCCCAGTACGGCCCAAAACAAAACAATTCAGCAAGTTTTAGGGGGGAAATCAGAACATCAATCTGACAGATGACAATACTTTGAGTTCTTTCCTTTATAAAATGGGACTATTTTGTTAGGCTTATAGAATTATAGGGCTGAGGTGGATTACACTATATTATATATTATGTGGATAAAAGTTTACTTTATTATTTTATTGCTACTAGACATTGAACCCAGGGGCACTCTACCACTAAGCTACATCCCTGACCCTTTTTTTTTGGTTTTGTTATTTTGAGACAGGGTCTAAGTTGCCTATACTGGCCTCAGTCTTGTGAACCTCCTGCCTCATCCTCCTGAGTCCTTGGGATTACAGGCATATGCCACTTGTCTCAGCTTAGAAAAATAAATAAAAATTTATTGAATTTCCAAGTTACTTTTACATTTTTAATTTCATGCAGTTCTCTACTCAGACATGTATACTGTTATGCAGGTCAAGATTTTCTTTTTCTTACCAGGGATTGACTCCAGTGGCACCTTACCACTGAGCCAAATCCTTAGCCCATTGTTTTTCAGACAGGGTTTCACCAAGTTACTTAGGGCCTCGCTAAATTGCTGAGGCTAGCCTTGAATTTCCACTCCCACTGCCTCAGCCTCCTGAGCCTCTGGGATTACAAGTATGTGCCACCCTTCCCAGCTGAAGGTAAATGTTCAAAGTCTGATGTTATGACATTTAGGATAGAATTTATAACACTTTTATAGGTGTCTAACAGCAGATAACCTCACTGAAAATTTATCTAGGAAGTACTATACATTAAATGCTGTCTTGGGCTGGTGAATCAGTGCTTATCCTCTGTAGGGTTTACAGAAACAACTTTGTTTAAGTACCGAAATAGGCAGTCATAGATGCTGCAATGGAAAAGGGACACCTACATAGAATGGGGAGCAGGGAGCAGGAAGCCTTAGACATCCCTAATGTGATAACTAAGCTAACCTGAATGAGTAGGAGTTAGTTTTAAGAAGATACCAATCATAGGAGAGCATCTGGAAATGGGTAGTGTTCAAGACAGTAAGGGAAGTTAAACACACCAGGTCATTGGACTATGCTGAGGAGTCTGGACTTAAAGTCTAAGATGCCATGATAGATTTTATGTAGGAAAGGAACATGAACACACTGTTTTAATTGGAGGGGAAAATTATTATTTTTTTTTAATTTATTTTTTAGCTATAGGTGGACACAATCTTTAATTTATTTTTATTTGGTGCTGAGGATCGAAACAAGCATCTCACGCATGCTAAGTGAGCACTTTAACTGTGACCAACAACTCTAGCCCAAAATTATTATTACTTTAAAAACTTGATTACAACCAATTTGTTGACATTAAAATTAGAAGCATTTTAAATTTGAATAATGGCTTATATAGCAAAATTAAGAAATTGAGTTTGGCAAAAATGGGAATAGGAGCTGGGATTGTGGCTTAGTGGTACAGCACTTGCCTAGCATGTGTGAGGCACTGGGTTGGATTCTTAGCACCACATAAAAATAAAGGTATTGTGTTCACCTATAACTTAAATATATATTAAAAATATTTTTCCAGTAATTACAGATCAGAAGGCAGAAATAAATTTCAAGAAACAGACAAAACCCATGTTTACAATGATTGTGCCACAGATTTACACTTCAGTATTGCATTAGTAAACTGCACATTTAAATCTTCACTTTGATATTTGAGAGGTGTTTCTTGAAAAAAATCTCAGTACCTTATGCAAATAATCAGTCTTCCATGTGCCCTAGAACAACTTGAAATTTCTCCACTGTATGTATACACAAAATACCTACCACGTTGGCAGGTCAAAATACATACTTTCATAACAAAAATACAATGTACCTTTCAAGTACAACATACATATAATACGTATACAATATAAATCTAAGTTTGAATTTTTAGCAGCCTTAAGTTGCTTCCATAAGCTCCCTATTTTGGTTGGAATTTTCAAAAGTGCTTCTTTCAAGCCAGTGATTAGGAGGCTTTGGAAGAATACTAGGAGGTGGTGAATTACTAAACTTTGCCCCAGCATAACAGTCCTTTTGGCTCACTTCAGTTAGAAATGCTGATTTCTTCCAATGCCTATTTTTAATCTTCTTCGTATTTTTAAAAGGCTTTTTTTCCTGTTTGTGGATTGTATCTGGTGAAGCAAAATCTTGCCAAAAGTTATTATCATGCCTTTTTGCAGAGTTGATCTTGGTTAACGGCAAGTGATGTTCACTTTTCTGTCTGTTTATCTTTAGTTGTTCTGGCTCTGGGGAGAGGCAGTTTTCTGATTCTCCTGATTCCGAATTTTTCTGATTCTCCCATCTTTGATCACTTCTCTGTATTTTCAAGGCCTCTTTTTCAGCCTGTTTTTTAGATTTGAGGTTAAAAATGATTAGTGCCTGAGAATGTCAACTGATAAGGAAGAAAGATTTTGGCTCATGCTTTCAGAGGTTCAGTCCACATTTAGCTGGCTCCATTCCTTTGGGTCTGAGGTGAGGCAGAACATCATAGCAGAAGTACATGGTATAAGCAGATCACAATTTGTGTTTTAGAAAAACTGCTTAGACTCCACTAGATAATTGTTAGAGGGGATGAGAATGGAAGCAGTCTGTACAGTGAAGGGGGAATACTAACAATGACATTTCCCCTTGAGAAGTACAGTGAACAGACAAGACTCAACGGTGAAGAAGGAAGAACCACAAAAGATAATCAGATTTCTGGCTTCAGAACTCAGTAAATGATATCATTCTCTTGTACTAATATTGTGAACACAGGAGGCAGCCAAGGTTTGAGAGGAGGAGTTCAGACAGGGAGTCATTTTGGACATGATGAATATCTCACAGATATAATTTTTTTTTAAACGTTAATTCTTTTTTTTTTTAAAGAGAGAGAGAGAATTTTTTAATATTTATTTTTTAGTTTTCGGCGGACACAACATCTTTGTATGTGGTGCTGAGGATTGAACCCGGGCCGCACACATGTCAGGCGAGCGCGCTACCGCTTGAGCCACATCCCCAGCCCTCACAGATATAATTCTTAAGTGAAGATCAAATCTAAATATTTGCAGCTGGGGCTATAGCTCAGTGGTAGAGTGCCTGCCTTGCATGTGTGAGGCACTGGGTTCGATCCTCAGCACATAAAATATAGTATCCATCTACAACTAAAAAAAATTTAAATCTAAAGACTTACACCTCTGGCTCTCCCTCTCCCTCTGCTTCCTGGCTGCCAGGTGGTGAGCAGCTTTGCTCCACCACACCTGCCCCACCAAGATGTTCTGCCTCACCTCAGGCCATAGCACTGGGACCAAGCAACTATAGTCTGGAACCTCTGAAACAAGAAGTCAAAATATATCTTTCCCCCTTAAAGAAAAAAAGATCTAGCCAAGTGTGGTGATGCATACCTGTAATCCCAGTGGCCTAAAAGGTTGAGGTAGGAGGATCATGAGTTCAAAGCCATCCTTGGCAATTTAGTGAGGCCCTAAGCAACTCAGTGAGACCCTGTCTCTAAATATAAAAAGGGCCGGGGATGTAGCTCAGTGGTTAAGTGCCCCTGGGTTCAATCTCTAGTACCAAAAAAAAAAAAAAAAAAAAAAAAAAATCTATGTCTCTGAAAGTCTCAAAACCTATACACGGAACAGAACATGGCTCAAGTAAAATGATCATAATGATCTTGACAATCATGAAGAGCTTTGGCAACTTATGACAGCATGTTAATAACTGAGCAGAAACAGAGGTAAGTCTTCCCTTTGGAATGAATTATGCTTTTAGGATTTAAGGACACATATGACAGTTGGGCATGATGGTGCAGGCCTATAATCCCTGTGACTCAGGAGGTTGAGGCAGCAGGATGGCAAGTTTGAGGCCACTTTCAGCAATTTAGTGATACCCTCAAATTAGTGAGACCCTATCTCAAAAAAAAAAAAAAAAGACCAAAAGCTGATTAAAATAGCCATTGTATTTAGTTGCTTATTTTCTTTTTATATGAAATTAAAGCATGTTCTATGTTAAAACAACAACAACAACAACTGGAGATGTATCGCTGATAAAAACACTGCTGGGTTCAATCCCCACTATGAAAACAAAAACAAAACAAATAGATGACTTACCTGTATCCTGGTATTTGTCATATTTTGGATTTCTTTTATTTTTGACCCTCCACGACCTGTTTTTAAAAGTAACAGAGTGAAGGAATATGATTGCAAGTTGAAATCAAAAGTGATTTTACCTACTTTCCTCAAAGAACCTTTTCTAGCTCTTCCCCAAATTTTTCCAAGAAAGTTCCTAGGGTGCAGTAAACACTTTCTGTTTAGAAAGAGGGAAGGTTTTTATTCCAAATTTTCCAAGTATCACAAATTTTTGTGGGTGGTAGAAGGAGGCTTCTTTCTCAGCAATGGAGTCCAAGAACCCTACGCCAACCTATGAAAAAAACCTAATGGATCAACACTGAAACAACTATTCACCACCACAACAAAAATTCAGATAAAAAATGGTCAGTAGCTGAGCAAAGTGGAGCATGCCTGTAATCCCAGCAACCACAGAGACTGAAGCAGGAGGGACTGCCAGGGACTGTTGAGGCCAGCCTCAACAATTCAGCAAGATTCTAACTTAGTGAAACCCTGTCTCAAAATAAAAAAAGGGTGGGGCACAGTGGCACATGCCTATAATCCCAGCAGCTGGGGAGGCTGAGACAGGAGTATCATGTTCAAAGCCAGCCTCAGCAATGGTGAGTCGCGCTAAAGCAACTCAGTGAGACCCTATCTCTAAATAAAATACAAAATAGGACTGGGGATGTTGCTCAGTGGTTGAGTGCCCCTGAGTTCAATCCCTGGTACAAAAAATGAAATAAAATAAAATAAAATGGGCTGTGGATGTAGCTCAGTGGTAAAGCTTCTGGGTTCAATTCCTAGCCCAGCAAAGAATAAATAATAATAAATATAATAAAAATAAAAAATAAAAATAATAAATAATGGAGTTGAGTAGACACTTCCCAAAATGACCAATAGGAACGAATAAAATGTTTGATATCACTAATCAGGTAAATGGAGACAGAAATTGAAACCACAAGATACATCACCTTATACCTGTTAGAATGGTGATTATGAAAAAGTAAAAATAACAAGTGTTAGTGATATTGTAAGGACATTGAACTTCTTGTGCACTTTTGGTGGGATTGTAAAATAAATATTATAGCCACTATGAAAAACAGTATGGACTTAAAAAAAAAAAAAGCTAGGTATGGTGCTGCATACCTATAATTCCATTGACTCAGGAGGTTGAGGCAGAAGGATCACAAGTTCAAGGCCAGTCTTAGCAATTTAGTGAGGCCCTGTAAAAAGATTGCTTAGCATAGGTGACACCCTGAGTTCAATCTCCAGTGGGGGTTTTGTGAGATCCTGACATAGTCCAGCATTCCCACTTCAGAGTATACATCCAAAAGAACTGAAACTGGGAATGTCAAAAGGATATTTGTGTGCACAGTGGGTCGTGTTTGTAATCCTAGTGGCTCGGGAGGCTGAAGTAGAACCACAGAGTTCAAAGCCAGCCTCAGCAAAAAGTGAGGCACTTAGCAACTCTGAGACCCTCTCTCTAAATAAAATACAAAATAGGGTTGGGGATGTAACTCAGTGGTCATGTGCACCCTGAGTTCCATCCCTGGCATAAAAAAAAGGAGGGTGGGACATTTACACTCCTATGTTTATAGAAGTATTTTCATAATACTCAAGAACCCCAGGTACTCAGCAATGGATAAATATAATGTGGTACATATATAAAATGGAGTATCACACTCAGCCTTAAAAGGAAAATCCTGTCATATGCTACAAAGTGCATTGAGGCTTGAGAACATTGTTACACTAAATAAAATAAGCCAATCACTAAAAGACAATTACTTTATAACTCTTACATATTTATATATCTAAAGTTACCAAACTCAACCAGAACAGAATGGTGGTTGCCAAGAAAGGGAACGTGGGATACCAAGTTCTAGAGATCTGGGGTGCAACTTTGTTCTTATTGTTAATATAGTACTGTACACTTATTAAGTTGGGGCTGGGTTTGTGGATTAGTAGAGCATTTGCTTAGCATTCATAAGGCAGTGGATTATATCTCCAGCACTGCTAATAATAATAATAATAATAATAATAATAATAATAATTTGTCACACTCTTACACCAGTTAAAAATCAGATCTGGATAGGGATGCAGCTCAGTGATACAGTGTGTGCTTAGCATTCATTGAATCCTGGGTTCAATCCCCAACACACGTTATCTATCTATCCATGCATCCATCTATACACACACACACACACACACACACACAGTATTAGATACAGATTCAACAAAGCAAGTGCACTGTAGCACAGTGGCCTCACTTAACACCTACTTGTTAACTGTTGAGAATTGATTGGGAGTAAGCTGTCTGTCCTCAGACCTGATTTTTTTTCCTTAGGTACCCAGGATTGAACTCAGGAGTACTTGGCCACTGAGCTACATCCCCAATCCTATGTATTTTATTTAGAGACAGGGCTTCACTAAGTTGCTTAGTGCCTTGCTTTTGCTGAAGCTGGCTTTGAACTCATGATCCTCCTATCTCACCCTCCTGAGCCGCTAGGATTACAGGCGTGAGCCGCTAGGATTACAGGCGTGAGCCACTAGGCTCAGGCCTGATCTTTTAAGCATCCCTCTTTTCCCCTAAGATAATCTACGTCTTCTGGGAGTTGCTCCCCCAAAACATTTCTATAAAATACCAAAACATGCATTAAACTATTCTAGCCCAAGGTTTTAGAAATTATCCCAGGCAGAGATCTGTATCTCATTAGATGGCAGCTGATAGGCAGAAGAGCAATTGCGGAGGGGTACCCTTGCCTGGGCCCCACCCATATTTCTCCCTACCCTTGCCCGCCACATCCATTCTCTTGCTCTCACCGATCACCGCTCCGACCAAGTCGTTCTTGAATCCAAAGCAGAGCGGCGGTTCCCCGAGACCAGCCGCCACAGCTTCAGGGAGGCCAGAGGAGTCTCTCCAGCCGCCACCTCTGCCGCCCCTACTACTTCCCCGACCTCGTCGATTCAGCTCCTCCGCCGGCCTCCTCTCCGGAGCCCGGGGCGCAGTCGAGTTTCGCCGCGAAGCAACGACCCAAGACGAAGCGTTGGCTCCTGCTTCTTGCCTAGACATGGTTCTGCGAAGATTCTGCGCGCCGGACCTATCAGCCTCTGCACCACCCAACAGCGCCGTCGTAGAAGCCCTCAGCTAGAGCACCCACGCAGCCGCTACTTAAGGAGCCAGCGCGAGGCTCGCCCCGCCCCTGGCCCGCCCTGCTCTACCCTTGCCGCACAGTCATTGGCTGGTGAGCGTTGTGGGCGGTACCTTGCCGTTTTATCCAATAGGTCTCTTAATCTTGGGAGCGTGCCTTGACCTAGTGGATAGCGTTGATCCTGTGTGGGTTCCTTTTCGGGGTGTGGGACTTCTCCCAAGGTCGCTCTTTGCGCCTCGCCCTATTAGCACCCACCTTGACTACTCAGCATCCTTGGAAACATTTTTAATTGTGCCTCAAAAAGCTAATCACGGACCAGGCATGGTGGTGCACACCGGTAATCCCAGCAGCTCGAGAGGCTGAGACAGGAGGATCGCGTGTTCAAAGCCAGCCTCAGCAAGGAGGAGGCGCTAAACAACTCAGTGGGACCCTGTCTCTAAATAAAATACAAAATAGGGATGGGGATGTGGCTCAGTGGTTGAGTGCCCCTGAGTTCGATCGCTGGTACAAAAAACAACAACAACAAAACCCCTTGGAATTATAAAATTATAATTATAAGATTATAATCCCAGCGGATTTAGGGTGGCTGAGGCAAGAGGATAGCAAATTTGAGGACAGCCTGGGCTACTTAGCCAGACTGTGTCTCAAAATAAAAATTAAAAGGGTGGGGCTGTAGCTCAGTAGTTACGGTGGCCCTGGGTTCAATCCCCAGCACTAGAAAAAACAAAACAAAATAAACTTGGAAACAAGGCTGGATAAAAGCAGTGTACACTTATAATCCCAGTGACAAAGGAGGCCATAGCAGGAGGGTCGCAAGTTCAATGTCAGCCTGGGCAATTTAGCAGACCTTGTCTCAAAAATGAGGCAAAGAAATAAGGATTGGGGATGTAGTTCAATAGTAGTTCCCTCTGGGTTCATTCCCTAGAAAAACAACAAAACTCTTGAAACAAAAAAGGTTGGGAAAGTATCCTTGCTATGTAACCACTGCTTTCATATATTTAAATCTATTTTTTTAAAATAATAACATAATAAAATCTAACACCTATGACAAAAAAATGTTTTTAAAACTGGCCCTAATTTTTAAAAAATGTATTTAATGACCCACAGTTTAAAAATTATTGTCTTGAAGCTAAGCACAGTGGCTACCGCCGGTAATCCCAGTGGCTCAGGAGGCGGAGGCAAAAGGATCGCAAGTTCAAAGCCAGCTTCAGCAATGTAACATGGCCATAGGCAATTTAGCGAAACCTGTCTCAACGTTAAAAAAAAAAAAAAAAAGGCTGTTATGAGAGCGCAGAACTCAACGGTTAAGCGCTCCTGAGTTCAATCCCTAGTACCCATCCACCACCACTCCCCAAAACACAAAAGTCCTAGTTTGAGCCCATGGCAAGTAGCGCAATTCTGTAATCTCAGCAACTCCCAAGGCGGAGGCAGGAGGTTTGCAAATTCGAGGCCAGCCTGGACAATTTAGCGAGATCCTATCTCAAAGTAATGGGGCTAGGGATGCACCAGACTGTAATTCCAGAGCTCGAGAGGGTGCTAAGCAACTCAGTGAGACCCTGTCTCTATTTAAAATACAAAATAGGGCTGGCTGAGGATGTGGCTCTGTGGTCCAGTGCCCCTGAGTTCAATCCCCGGTACATCCCCCCCTCCCCCTAAAAACAAACAAACAAGCAAACAAACAAACAAAAAAAAACCAACTTCATCTTTCTTTTTTCTTTTTCTTTTTTGTTCTGGGGTTTGAACCTAGGAGTGCTTAACCCCTGAACCACATCCCCAAGCTTTTCTATTTTTTAATTTTGAAACCGGGTCTCACTAAGTTGCTGGCTTTTGAACTTGCAATTCACCAGCCTCAGTCTCTCTTCTCTATGGGATTACAGGCGTGAGTCACCAAGCCCAGATTCATTTTGTTTTTAATTGAATCGGGTAATTCCTTGGGCTGGGGAAAAGGATGAGTAAATGGCATTTTGTTACTGTTTTCCCGAAGTGCCAGGAGCAGTGAGAAACAGTATCCAAAATGTTAATTCCAGGTAATACGAATATTTGTACTCTTCTGTATTTTATAATTTTCACAAAATAGAGCAAAATCTATTTACACCCCACCCCCACCCCAGATCTGTGATAGCAAAACCGTTTGCTAGGAAAAAGCGGTAGAATCTCTTATCCCAGATCCTGGCGACTGTAGGATTTTCAGATCCTTCAACTTACCTTACTTCGCTCACCCGGTTCCCCCCCCCCCACCACCACCCACGGCCCAGCACCGAAAAGGATTAAAAGAGTTCACAGCCAATTTTGATCTAAGAGCCCCCTGAGGCTGTGTTTTGTTTCAGTAAGCACGCAGAAAAATTTCCACTCTCTGGAACTTTTACCTAGGGTGTGACCAGAGTGGGTTGACTGCAGACTAATCCGCCCAATTGCGACATTTCCACTCCACCTTTTCGATCTCAGAAGGTGAGCCCGGCTTTTTGCCCGCTGCGAGGCGATTTCTTTGGTTCCTCTCCCTTTCTTGAACTCCGGGTCAGAATTGGCCAGGATGATCTGGGACCCGTTTACTGAACCGATATAGTTCAGTTGACTAGCATGCATGACACTCGGAATTCAACCCCGAGCACAAAATAAGAGGAGCTTTTGGGAAATGCGGTAGAGAATGGAAATGGTCTTTAATGTTCTGATGTAGTCCACCCTTGGCCAAAACTGCCCAGTCCCTCTACCCTTCCCCCAATCCCCGTACAAAAATTTGCCAGGGTCTTCCCCTCCGGCGTCCACCTTCCTGACCACGAACTCCCAACCAGGCAGGCACACACACACACACACACACATACACACACACAAAAAAAAAAAAAAAAAAAACTGGAGAAACTGAACGAAATCCTGTTGCAAGGGCAAATTCTGGACCCCGAGAAGAAGCAGCAGGCGCAGCTCATAAATGAGCTATACTTTGTAAATTGGAGAACCAGGAAAGCTGGTGGTGTGATCCAATCTGAGTCCCAAGGACTGAGAAATCCGGACTCCAAAGTCTAAAGGCAGGAAAAAACGGATACCCTAGCTCAAGTAGCAACTGGGCCTGGTGGCGCATGCCTACAATCTTCAGGTACTCTAGAGGCTGAGGCAGGAGGATCGTATTCCTGTCCAGCCTGGGCATTTTAATGAGACCCTGTCGCAAAATAAATAAATAAAAAGGGTTGGGGATGTAGCTAAGTGGTACCCCTGGGTTCAATTTGCCAGTACCCGGGAGCAAATTCGCCTTTTCTTAGTCCTTTGTTCTATTCAGGACTTTTTTTTTTTTTTTTTTTTTTTTCAGAAAATGGCAACTGCTCCGGGGTTAGTGACTTCTGTGGGAGGATTACTGTTGCTTTTCAGGAATGCCTGGAGACCTTTCCTTTTCTGTTTTCAGCCTCCACTAAGTAAGACCATGTTTCCTGGCTCCTAGGTGATATTGGCAAGTCGCAACTGGGCGGGTGGCGCATGCCTACAATCTTCAGGTACTCTAGAAGCAGAGGCAGGAGGAGCGTATTGCTGGCCATCTGGGCATTTCTTTTCAAGAAAATGTTTTTTTTTTTTTTTAAATGTTAATTTTAATAAGCCACACCCGGTACCTATTTTTCCATTTTTCTTTTTTTTTTTTTTGTATTGGAGATTGAACTCAGGGGCACTTTACCACTGAGCTACATTCTCACTTCTTTTTAGTTTGAGCTAGGATTTCACTGAGTTGCTGATGCTGGGCTCGGACTTGCCATATTCCTGCCTCAGTTTCCCCACATCACTGGAATTACGTGAGTGTGTCATCGCGCCTGGACAGAACTCAGTTATTTAATCAAACACTAATCAAAATCCTGCTATGAAGATACTTTGTAGATGTAACTAACATGTACTATCAATTTATGTAATGGAGATCACCCTCAATAATCTAGCTGGGCTTCATTCAATCACTTGAAGAGTTTTAAGAAAAAACAGATTTCCTAGAAGGTGAAATTCTGCCTCAGAACTATAGTATCAAATTGGGCGTGGTGGCTCATGCCTGTTTATCCCAGGCACTGGGGAGACTGAGGCAGGAGTATCAAACTTCGAGGCCAGCCTCAGCAATTTAGTGAGGTCCTAAGCAACTTAGTGAAAAACCCTATCTCAAAATAAATAAAGGGCTGGGCACAGTGGCATAAAGCTGTAATCTCAGCAGCTCAGGAGGCTGAGGCAGGAGGATTGTGAATTTAAAGCCAACTTCAGCAACAGCAAGGTGCTAAGCAACACAGGGAGACCCCATCTCCAAATAAAATATGCAATAGGCCTGGGAATGTTGCTCAGTGGTTAAGCATTCCTGGGTTCAATCCCTGGTACAAAAATAAACAAAACACTACAGCATCATCTCCTGCCCAAGAATTCCAACCTACTGGCCTGCCCTAGCAATTTTCAGGCTTGTCAGCCATCACAGTTACATAAACCAATTTCAAAAATAAATAAATTAATTAAATATGTAGGCTATTTAATATATCATTTATATACATCCTACATGTAATTAAATAAGCAGACAAAACAATCTGGCTTACTCTTTTCAACCAAGCATTTCATTTCCAGAGACTTCCCTCAGCATGCCTGTGACCACCCTAAGTAGATTTTGCATTTAATTGCTAGCCCTTCAACCTGTTCTTTTCCTTTGAAGCATTTAAAACTATTTGTCTATTAGTGAGCTCCCTGTGATTTTTTTTCCCCCCATGCTGGAGATCAAGCCCAGAACTTTGCAAATGTCTGGCAACTCTCTACCACTGAGCTACAAAGCTAGACCCTAAAAATGTTATAATCAGTACAGCATATTTCTTTTATTCACCACTTAAAACCTTATCTGGTTTATAGTAGATGCTAAACAAATATTTAGTAAATTAATAAATGAACCTATCAAATTCCCAGTGCTTTTATCTCCCGGGGAAGAAAATGTATAAATACATTTACTTTTTTTTCTGAATTTAAAAACATAGGAAGCAATTTAAGAGGTCATGTACTAATATACATTTTAAGAAAAATTTTGCTGGGTGTGAGAGCACATGTCTGTGATTCCAGCTACTCAAGAGGTTGAGGCAAGAGGATCACAAGTTGAAGGCTAGCCTGGGCAACTTAGGAAGATTGTCCCAAAATAAAAAATAAAAATGAGCTGGGGATGGGGGGCAGTTGTAGAACACTTGCATAAGGCTCTGGGATCAATCCTCTATTTAAAAAAAAAAGGAGGAGGAAGAGGAGGAGGAAGAAGAACAATGACAATAATAATGACAATGGAAAGAAAAATAAAAAATAATAAAGTTTTAAAGTTTTAAATAAATGTGTTTCTTGCTGGCACTGATTTCATATTTAAAACACAATACAGGGGACAGGAGGCAACAAGATGGCGCATTCTCAGGGCACCAGGAGGAAAGTCTGTTACTACTACGACGGGGATGTTGGAAATTACTATTATGGACAAGGCCACCCAATGAAGCCTCACCGAATCTGCATGACTCACAATTTGCTGCTCAACTATGGTCTCTACCGAAAAATGGAAATTTATCGCCCTCACAAAACCAATGCTGAGGAAATGACCAAGTACCACAGTGATGACAACATCAAATTCTTGCGCTCCATTCGTCCAGATAACATGTCTGAGTATAGCAAGCAGATGCAGAGATTCAATGTTGGTGAGGACTGTCCAGTATTCGATGGCCTGTTTCAGTTCTGTCAGTTGTCTACTGGTGGCTCTGTCGCAAGTGCCGTGAAACTTAATAAGCAGCAGACAGACAGACAGACATCGCTGTGAATTGGGCTGGGGGCCTGCACCACGCAAAGAAGTTGGAGGCATCAGGCTTGGCCATCCTGGAACTTGTATCACCAGAGGGTGCTGTATATTGACATTGATATTCACCATGGCGATGGCGTGGAAGAGGCCTTCTATACCACAGACCGGGTCATGACTGTGTCCTTTCATAAATATGGAGAGTACTTCCCAGGAACTGGGGACCTACGGGATATTGGGGCTAGCAAAGGCAAGTATTATGCTGTTAACTACCCACTCTGAGATGGGATTGATGATGAGTCCTATGAGGCCATTTTGAAGCTGGTCATATCCAGAGTAATGGAGATGTTCCAGCCTAGTGCGGTGGTCTTACAATGTGGCTCAGATTTCCTGTCTGGGGATCGGTTAGGTTGCTTCAATCTGACCATCAAAGGGCATGCCAAGTGTGTGGAATTTGTCAAGAGCTTCAACCTGCCTATGCTGATGCTAGGAGGAGGTGGTTACACCATTCGTAATGTGGCCCAGTGCTGGACATATGAAACAGCTGTGGCTGTGGACACAGAGATCTCCAATGAGCTTCCATACAATGACTACTTCGAGTACTTTGGACCAGATTTCAAGCTTCACATCAGTTCTTTCAACATGACTAACCAGAACATGAATGAGTACCTGGAGAAGATAAAACAGCGGCTCTTTGAGAACCTGAGAATGCTGCCCCATTCACCTGGGGTCCAAATGCAGGCCATTCCCGAGGATGCCATCCCAGAGGAGAGTGGTGATGAGGACGAAGAAGACCCTGACAAGCGAATCTCGATCTGTTCCTCTGACAAACGAATTGCCTGTGAGGAAGAATTCTCTGACTCGGATGAGGAAGGAGAGGGTGGCCGAAAAAACTCTTCCAACTTCAAAAAAGTCAAGAGAGTCAAAACAGAGGATGAAAAAGAGAAAGACCCAGAGTGTTGGCAACAGGTCCACCTTGGCCCCTGGAGCCCTACCTCCACTAGTTTGTTCTGCATGCCAGTGTGGCCAGCTCACAAGGCCATGGCGAACTTGCGGTTTTTCTGTTCCTGCTTATCCGTCTGAGACATATGTATCCCACGGGAATGCCTTGACCTTTTCTGGTCTGATGGACTTATTGTTAAGGGAGGTTTCAGTACCTGACAATAATAGATGTTGAAACTAAATTTCTCCCCCCTCCCTCCTGCTTTTGGGTAGTTTTCCACTTCTGCTGCTTGGGGTATAAAAAAAGGTGTGTTAGCAATAAAGATTATTGACTCCTGGATGAAGAACCTTGGTGTCCTGTGTGTCTTTTAACCTCGCCGTCCCTCGCGGGACTCGGCTCCCTTGGCCGGATGCGGCAATTGGAGGTTCCCACCGAGATCCGGAAAGCAGGGGTAAGCGGACGGGGCTCACCTTCTAAGAAAGAAGGGGGAGGATTGGTTTAAAGATATTTTAAAGAGACAGGGTACGTACCATGGGTAACGCAACAGCGAAGGTTCGTCTGGCCAACGAACTGAAAGAGCTGTTAAATACACAAGGAACAGGAATAAAAACTAAGACTGCAACCGAATTCGTTGAAATTATTGCCCAGGCTTGTCCTTGGTTTCTGACAGGAGGATTTCTTAATAATAGTGACTGGGACCTGGTGAGACATGACCTTCAGAAATTATTGAGGGACCGGGGCTCGGACAGTGTCCCAGTTGCCACCTTTTCCTTATGGAGGTTGGTAAAGGATGCTTTATTAACAGATAAAGTAAAGATCAAGGATCAGCTTGCTGAATGTGAACAGGCCCTTAATCAGGTGCAGGAGGAGCAAATGGCAGAATCCTTAAAGGATGAGGGTCCTCTTGAGGACTCGGGCTCAGGGGGTAGGAAACGCCTCCAGATTTCTAAGCCCAAAAAGGATCCTGAGGACCTCAGTTCTCTCTCTGAGGAAGAGGAGGGATTAGAAAGGGAGATAGAGAAACTAGAACATCGCCTTAAAAGGGCAAATGTGAGGGTGCCTAGGGCCCCCTCAATTGCCGCACCTCCTCCCTATAATCCTGATTGGAATGAGGACGCCCCTACTAGATGGGCGGGGGTCCACTGGGGTTCTAGAGTGGCTCAAGTTTTTCCAATGATTGAAAACGCCGATGCTGATGGACAGCCGGCCAGAGCCCATGTCCCCCTAGCCTTCAAGGACATAAAACAGCTTAAGGAGGCGGTCATTAATTATGGACCTCATGCCCCTTTCACATTGACCCTCTTCGAGTCTTTCTCAGCCAGTCAACTGATACCTAATGATTGGCAGCAACTTTGCAGGGCTGTGTTATCTGGAGGGGATTTCTTATTGTGGAAAAGTGAATATCATGAAAGGTGCCGCGAGCTGGCTCAGATTAACCTGAATGCGGGCCATCAACGGCGAAATGCTGAAATGTTGACAGGAACTGGGCAGTATGCCACCATAGGCCAACAAATTAATTACGACCCAGGTGTTTATGCTCAAATAGCCTCAGCTGCAGTCCATGCCTGGAAAGCCCTGCCCGTTTCTAAGACTGAAGCAAAAATTTCCAAGATCTCTCAAGGGCCCTCTGAACCTTATTCGGACTTTATAGCCCACCTAATGCAGGCGGCTGGAAAAATATTCCCTAATCTGGAACAGGCTATGCCACTTATTAGACAACTGGCATATGAAAACGCTAACACTTACTGCCAAAATGCTATTAAGTCCTCCCGGGCCAAAAGTATAGATGACATGATTCGAGCATGCAAAGATATAGATGGGCCTCATATTACTGGTCAGGTTTTGGCTGCTGCCCTTAAGACTGGAATGCAAAAAGCTGATAACAGGGGAACCTGCTCTAAGGGGTGTTTTAAGTGTGGGAAAGAGGGACATATAAGGAGAAACTGCCCGGAAAGGAGCGAGGGTGCTGGCAGAGGGATGCCTAGAATTTGTCCTAGATGTCATAAAGGAAATCATTGGAGCTGTGAGTGCAGGTCAAAATTTGACATCCAGGGTAACCCAATACCGTCGGGAAACGGGAGCAGGGGCCCGCCCCGGGCCCCGGAAGCCAAAGTGTACGGGGCAATGCAGGGACAGAACAGTGCCCCAGGGAGTGGGCGTCTCCGCCGCCTCCCACTGACCAACCCCTTTCTATCTGGGAACTCCCCAGGGGAACACCAGGAAGCGCAGGACTGGACCTCAGTTCCACCTCCCGAGCGGTATTAACTCCCCAAATGGGACCTCAGACGCTGCCTACTGGGGTTTTTGGACCCCTGCCAGAGAGGACAGTGGGACTAGTGTTGGGACGAGGTAGCGCAACTCAGTGGGGCTTGAAGATTCTTACGGGGGTTTTTGATGCTGATTATCAGGGAGAAATAAAGATAGTAGTAGAAGCTACCCAAGGAATTGTTATTTTTCCCCCCGGGGAGCGTATAGCTCAATTGCTGCTGCTACCTTTAGCTTCCATTCCTGGGCACACCCTCCGTGGGTCCCGGGGCGACGTCAGCTTTGGCTTCACTGGAACTCCCCAGGCCTTTTGGGTAGCTCATTTGGATTCGCGTCCCAACCTGACCATTGAGATACAGGACAAGGCTTTCAAGGGAATACTAGATACGGGGGCGGATGTCTCTGTCATTTCTGAAAAACAATGGCCACCTGCCTGGCCCCTCCAGAGTCCCTCGGCCATATTACAGGGGATAGGACAGACCCGACCAAAAAGAAGTGCCTCCTTTTTAAAATGGAGAGATGGCGAAGGACATAGTGGCCATTTCCAGCCTTATGTGGTGACTGGACTCCCCACGAATCTTTGGGGGAGGGACTTGCTTCATCAAATGGGGGCTATTCTCACTACCCAGACTTTAAAAGGAAATAATGACTTTGTTAATGATGCAATGCTAGACATGGGATGGATCCCTGGAAGGGGACTAGGAAAGAGACATGAGGGCAGAATATCACCCGTGGATCCAGCAGAACAGGTTACCCAGCGGGGAAGAGACCGGAGAGGACTGGGAAATTTATCCTAGGGGCCACTGAAGTGCGGCCACCTCCACTGTCCATTACTTGGTTATCAGATGACCCTGTGTGGGTAGAACAGTGGCCCCTAACTAAGGACAAATTACAGGCCGCTTCCCTATTAGTTCAAGACCAGCTTGAGTTAGGACACGTGGTGCCCTCTACCTCCCCTTGGAATACCCCTATTTTTGTTATACAAAAGGGGTCTGGGAAGTGGAGACTTCTTCAGGACCTACGGGCTATCAATAAAACTATGCAACCCATGGGACCCTTACAACCAGGGCTACCCTTTCCTACTGCGATCCCAAAGGATTGGCATCTTATTGTCATAGATTTAAAAGATTGTTTCTTCTCTATCCCCTTAGACCCATGAGACCGAAAGCTTTTCACTTTTTCCTTGCCTTCCACAAACTTTAGGGAACCTTACCAACGGTATGAATGGACCGTCCTACCTCAAGGGATGCCTAATAGTCCTACAATGTGCCAATATTTTGTAGCTGAGGTTTTGCGACCCTTTCGACAGCAGTTCCCACAGCTCTACCTCATTCATTATATGGATGACATCTTACTGGCAGGGCCCAAGAAAGAAAGGCTTCTTCAATCTTATGAAGTCCTCCAATCCCTTCTAAAAGGGGCAGGGCTGGTCATAGCACCCGAAAAGGTGCAGTTTCAACACCCTTACAATTATTTGGGATACATCATTAATAACATAGGAATCTTTCCCCAGAGACCCCAGTTCCAGATAAATCAGCTCAAAACTTTACATCAGTGGCAGACATTCCTCGGAGAAATACAGTGGCTGCGCCCGTCCTTTCATATTCCAACTGGAGAGCTCAAACCCCTGTATGACCTCTTGCGAGGAGATCCTTCTCCTACGTCGTGTAGAGTACCTACACCAGAAGCCTTACGAGCACTGAGGCTAATAGAAGAGGCTCTGCAGGACATGCAGATTACGCAGATAGATTATTCTCTGCCCTTGTCATTTATAGTTCTACCTTCTAAAATTACTCCCACAGGAGTGTTCTGGCAAACGGGTCCCATTTATTGGGTCCACTTGCCGGCTTCTAACCCCCGGGTATTGACTCCCTTTTATGAGCTAGTTATTAACTTAATTTGGAAGGCTAAATATTTGGGTGATGCATTGTTTGGAAAAACCTTTGACATACTTATTCAACCTTACACTCAAGATATGATACACAAGTTACAACAAGAACATGACCTTTGGTGTCTTTTCCTGTGCAGCTTCAAGGGTCAGATTGATAATCACTTCCCTAAACATAGACTTTTGGAGGGCTTTAAAAGGTGTCCCATTATCTTCCCAAAGATTATGAAAAGGGAACCTATTCCAAAGGCCTGAACTGTATATACAGATGGGGCCATAAATGGATTTGCCGTCGTTTTTGATGGATCTCAAATTCTCCGACAACCTGTGTCAGGTCAGTCGGCCCAAAAGGCGGAAGTTGAAGCTTTAATCATAGCTCTCAAAGTCTATAGTTCTATTCCTCTTAATGTATATACTGACAGCTTGTATGTAGCCAATCTGGCTCTAGTCATAGAAACAACATCATATATTGGAAAGCAATCCACCATCACAGAACAACTACAGGTAGTTCAGCTTCTCATTTGGGCTAGACGAGATCCTTTATACATTGGCCACATCCGAAGCCATTCAGGGCTCCCTGGACCTTTGTCAGAGGGCAACGCAAAAGCAGACGCTGCTACTCATGCTGTTGGCCTTTCCTGTGTGACGACCGAATATGATAAGGCCTTACAATTCCATAACAAATTTCATTTAAATGCACAGTCTTTACGCTTCCACACAGGATGTTCACAAGACCAAACTTTACAGATTGTCTCATTATGTCCAACCTGTGCACCATTTATTCATTCTCCTTCCCTTGGGGTTAATCCAAGAGGACTACAACCTAATGATGTCTGGCAAACTGATGTTACACACTTCCCTAGCTTTGGTAAGCTCTCCTTTATACATGTTTCCACTGACACATATTCTGGCTTCATTTTTGCCACCTTACATACTGGAGAGAAGGCTAAGGACGTTATCAGTCATCTTCTAAAAGCCTTTTCCTCCATGGGCACCCCACGATGCCTCAAAACCGATAATGGTCCCGCATATGTAAGCCAGGCGGTTCAACGGTTTTGCACCCAATGGGAAATTAATCATAAGACTGGAATCCCTTATAATCCACAGGGACAAGCTATCGTGGAACGAGCCCATCAACATTTAAAAACTTATTTACAAAAAAACAAAAGAGGGGGAGATATACCGGAATTGTCAGGGACCACAAGCACTTCTAAGCATAACCTTATTTATTTTAAATTTTTTACTCACTGACACTGGAGGGCGCACAGCTGCACAACGCCACTTTTCCCCTCCCACTGTACAAGATGCTCAAATAAGGTGGAAAGATTTATCCACCGGAAAGTGGCAACCCCCGGCTCCACTCTTAGCTAGAGTGAGGGGAGCTGTATGTGTTTTTCCCCCAGGAACTGAGAAGCCCATTTGGATCCCGGAGCGCTGCACCAGACCGGTGAATGAAAATTCAAGACAAAATGAAGTTCCCAAGATGGCTGATCCTGCCGCTGTTGTTCTCACCCCTTCAAGTGAGTGCCGAGACACACCTCATGAGCTGGACCCCTCTTGTGGCATTCCTTCTGGACAGGTTTGTTGAAGGAGGGCTTGACCCCCCACCTGGGAATATTCATGAATATCTTTTTGGAGCCCCTTGCGAGTGTAAGGGAGGGCCCCGGCACTCGGCCCCCTCTGGTTATATCCAGAGCATTGATTGTGGGACTAAAGTAGCCTACATGGCGGCTGAACTCAATGAAAACATCGGAGGATTTAAGCAACCAAAATGGGTATGTGTTAATAAGCCGGGACTTGTTGTCCCTAATCCGACCGAGACTCTTGGAAGCTGTCCCGCCACTTGTCATTACACCCTGGGAATGCACATCTCCTGTTATACATCGGCCTCAATTTGTGTTAATAATCAAGGAAAACAGTATTTTGAGGCCATCCTAACTAACACCCGTGGAGAATGGGGGACCACTTATAATTATATTCCTTTTCTTGGTGACCGGGGAGGGGAAGGCATCACGACTCGGTTAACGGAGGCGGGATGTGAGGGCGTCGTGGGTAAACCCTCCTGCTGGCCCATGCAGGCCCCTATCGGAATCTCTGACGGAGGGGGACCCACTGATGCTATCAAACACCTTCAGGTGATTAAGCTTTTAAAGCCAGAGATCCCTAAGCCTACATACCACCCCTTGATATTGCCCAAATCCAAGCTTCCTGATTTAGATGCCAATACATTAGATATCCTAGAAACTACCTTTTCTTTACTTAACAGTTCCAACCCTACCCTTGCTGGTGATTGCTGGCTCTGCATGACGGCAGGTGCAGTCATGCCATTGGCGGTTCCCATCAATTATACCATTGATGATGACAACACATGTCAATCTGGGCTACCCTTTAAGGTGCAGCCTCTAGGTGGTTTTATGTCATGCCTTCTGGGCATGATGCAAAATAATACCTATGATGTTGATGTTGGAGTCTCTTCCTTTGGAAACTGCTCATTAGTAAAGAATTACTCCTCACCTACTCCGCCCATTTGTCCCCCTAATGGTACAGTTTTTATGTGTGGTGGAAATTTAGCTTTTCCCAGGCTCCCAGCAAATTGGACTGGTGGTTGCATTCTGGCATTACTGCTTCCTGATATCACGATTATCTCAGGAGATGAACCCCTACCCATTCCTAGCCTAGACATCTTAGTTAGAAGACACAAGAGAGCTGTGCAGGCCTTACCACTCCTTGTTGGCCTTGGAATAACCGCTGCTGTGGGTACAGGCACGGCGGGATTGGGTACGGCTATACATTCTTACCGCCGCCTATCTCAACAGCTTATAGATGATGTGCAAACCCTGTCGGGAACCATTAAAGACTTACAAGACCAGATAGACTCTCTAGCAGAAGTAGTTCTTCAGAACAGGCGGGGTTTAGACTTGCTTACTGCCAATCAAGGGGGAATTTGTTTAGCCCTTGGGGAGAGGTGCTGTTTTTATGCTAACAAGTCTGGCATAGTTCGCACAAAAATTAAGCAACTCCAAGAAGACCTAGAAAAAAGGAGGAGGGAATTATTTGAGAACCCTCTCTGGACTGGACTTAATGGATTTTTGCCTTATCTTCTTCCCTTATTGGGGCCATTGTTAGGCCTCCTTCTAGTAGTGGCAATAGGACCCTGCATTGTAAATAAGATAGTACAATTCATTAAGGATCAAATTAATATCTTAGCCTCTAAGCCAATACAGGTTCACTATCAACGCTTGAAGATGGATGATCGCCTCTCTGAGATATACTTCAGACCGATCCGAAGATGAGTGTCCTCCTTAAAAGAAGAACTCCTGCCATATCTTTTCTCTATGCATACCTCTCCCTCTTGCCTTCCTGTACTAGGATCTTTGCTGTCTAATCTCTCGGTCCAATCACATCTGCCATTCGGCGGTGACGGTCATGGGTCCCGTAGGTGGAGACGGTTAAGCGTTCACCGCAATAATGTCTTGATAGGTCATAACACCTTGAGCTGATCTTGTAGTACCCAGTGACGGGCAACTTTCACGCTTGCTGTGCGACCTAAGCCAGGGAATCGGGGCCTTCCCAGAGACGGGTAAGCATGGCAAGGGCTGTGAACGACCTAAGACAGGGGTTACTTGATTCCCACTGACATGCAAAAAACAAAAGAGGGGGACTTGTTGGCAACAGGTCCACCTTGGCCCCTGGAGCCCTACCTCCACTAGTTTGTTCTGCATGCCAGTGTGGCCAGCTCACAAGGCCATGGCGAACTTGCGGTTTTTCTGTTCCTGCTTATCTGTCTGAGACATATGTATCCCACGGGAATGCCTTGACCTTTTCTGGTCTGATGGACTTATTGTTAAGGGAGGTTTCAGTACCTGACAATAATAGATGTTGAAACTAAATTTCTCCCCCCCTCCCTCCTGCTTTTGGGTAGCTTTCCACTTCTGCTGCTTGGGGTATAAAAAAAGGTGTGTTAGCAATAAAGATTATTGACTCCTGGATGAAGAACCTTGGTGTCCTGTGTGTCTTTTAACCTCGCCGTCCCTCGCCGGACTCAGCTCCCTTGGCCGGACGCGGCACCAGAGGAGAAGAAAGAAGTCACAGAAGAGGAGAAAACCAAGGAGGAGAAGCCAGAAGCCAAAGGGGTCAAAGAGGAGGTCAAGTTGGCCTGAGCAGACTTCTGCAGCTTTGGCTTCTGGCCAAGTTCCCCACCTTTTTCCTCCAATCCCTCAGATTTTTATATTTTCTATTTCTCTGTGTATTTATATAAAATATATTAAATATAAATGTCCCCAGGGACTAGATAGGAACCAGGGCCCTGATCCCAAGGCAGCTGTGTTGAGGAAACTTCCAGCAGTTGCCTTGTTCCCCATCCCTCTTTAAGTCTTTTGAACCGTGCAGATCTGGGCGGAAAGGATGTAACCATAAGAAAAATCCTAAAATGACAAGGGTCTGTTTAGTACCTTTGGAAAGGTGCCCTTGCCAAGTGTTCTAGAAGGGATGGGTGGGTCTTCAGGGACCCCCTGTACTTTTCAGACTCCTAACATCAGCCATTGGTTGTTTTCTTACCTTCCCACTGGCCTCAAGAGAGCCAAGAAACTCACACTGCCCTGTCTTCCCCCCCAGTTCCACAGGTGAAGGTTGGTAGTCTAGCTTCCTTTCTAAGATACTATTTTCATTTTTGTGAGACTTTGTAATAAAATGGTACATTTCTATTAAAAAAAACCCACAATACATAATTTTCCCAATTTTTTCTCACCTTGAAAAGTCTGTTCAAACTCAAACCATTATATGAAGTTCATCTTCTTCATGATATAAGCTAGTGGATCACAGTAGCTCATTGTGATTTTTTTAATTTGTTTTGTTTTTTACTGGAGATTGAATATAGAGGTACTCTACCACTTAGCTATATTACCAGTTCATTTTTTTTTTTATTTTGAGACAAGGTTTTATAACAGGGTTCACTTGATGCTTTGACTTGTGGGTTTGAAAATTACATATTTTTTCTTTTCCCAACCTTCTTCTCCCTGATCTTCTTTTCCCTAATCTTTCCTCCTCTTTGATCTTCTTTTCCTTGATTTCCTTTCTAATCTCTCCTCCCTAATCTCATTTTCTCTGAGCCCTCTGTTCCTGCTGATGGGCAGAATCACAGCCTTTGGGACAGGAGTCCACTGTGTTTCTCTTTTGCTAGCAAAGCAATAAACTTTTTCCTTAAAAAAAACAAAAAAAAAACAAAAACAAACAAACAAAAAAAAAACATGTTCTCATTATTGGATTGGCATTGGGGACAAGGACCAAGCTTTCTGCAACAGTCTGACTAAATTGCCCAGGCTGGCCTTGAGCTTGCAATCCTCCTGCCTCAATCTCTAAAACTGCTGGGATTACAGATGTGTATCAACATGCCCAGGGCTAATGGCACTTATTCTGTACCACAGAACTTTAGAGTTTATATATGGTACTGAAAACGGTTGGCTACTGCTTCACATATGTTGCATTAATTCTTTTTCTTTTTGCATCTAGGATTATGGTCAAAAAACACTCCCCCCCACACACACACTGGGGATTGAAAACTCAGGGCTGGGGCTGGGGATGTGGCTCAAGCGGTAGCGCGCTCGCCTGGCATGCATGCGGCCCAGGTTTGATCCTCAGCACCACATACAAAGATGTTGTGTCTGCCGAAAACTAAAAAATAAATATTAAAATTCTCTCTCTCTCTCTCTCTTTAAAAAAAAAAGAAAAAGAAAACTCAGGGCTGAGGCTGCCTGGTGACCTTCCTGCTTCATCCTGGGATTATAGGTGTGCCTCACCATACCCAGTACTTTCTTGAAAAGTTTTGTTTTGTGTTTTAACAAAAGCTTTGGTATAGCCAGGTGTGATAGCTCATATCTGATATCTGTAATACCTGCAACTCTACTTGGGAGCCTGAAGCAGAAGAATCATCAGTTCCAAACTAGCCTCAGCAATTTAGGGAGGCCCTAAGCAATTTAGGGAGACCCTGTCTCAAAAGAAAAAAAATTAAAAAGGGCTGGGGATATAGCTCAGTGGTAAAGCACTCCTGGGTTCAATCCCTAGTACTAAAAAAAAAAAAAAAAAAGAAAAAGAAAAACTTTGATAATATCCTAAAATAAACATATAATATTAAACACATTCAATTCTGTTGCTTAGGGAAACATAATAAGATCTATTTGGGTGTGTTTAAAAGGGATCTTGCCTGATGTGGTGGTGCATGTCTGTCATTCCAGCTACTCAGGAAGCTGAGGCAAGAGGTTCACAAATTCAAGGCCAGCCTGGGAAACTTAGAGAGGCTGTGAACTAAAATAAAACATAAAAGGGCTGGTGATGTAACTCAGTTGAACCTCTGGATTCAATCCTAGTACTTATAAACAAACAAACAAAGTTTCCAGGTTCTGCTTCATTTATTTATTTGTTAATATAGTACTGGGAATAGAACCTAGAGGGCACCTTATCACTGAGCTTTTATTATTTATTTTGAGATAGGGACTCCCTAAATTGCCCAGGCTAGCTTCAAACATGTGATTCTCCTGTCTCAGCCTCATGAGTAGCTGAGATCACAGACATAGTGTTGTTGTTGTTGTTGTTTTATGCTGCAGATGGAACCCAGATTATGTATATGCCTGGCAAGTGCTCTACCACTGAACTATATCCCCAGCACATCTTTATAGTTTTCACAGAACTGTATGTTCAGCAAGTAGGATTGCAATAGACTTTTACATGCCTTTAAAGTTTCTATAAAGGCTGGTTTAAAGTTGTAATCACTTTATCTCTAAGATTTGATTTCTTCCCCACATACAGGAGGCCCTGGGTTTCATCTCCAACACCCCCTGATCATCCAACTTGATAATGGGGATGCAACTCATGAATAGATGTATTCATGATGCCCTGGGTTTATTTCCCAGCACTCATTTATGTACAGAAAGAAAGAAGTAATGAAATACAGAAAGACAACCTCCCCCATGCAATTGTATCCAAGAGAAACAAGGAATTTTTGAATTTGATGAGCACATTTTAACAAGTTGAGGGTCCTGATCTACATCTACTGCATTGAGGGTCTTGTACAAACCTCAGTTGAACCTCCTTGCTAGGCAGGGTGATGCATGCCTACAATTCCAGAGACAGGGAAGCTGAGACAGCAGGAGCCCAAGTTCATAGCCAACCTCAGCAATTTAGCAAGAACTTTAGCAACTTAGCCAGACCCTGTCTCATATTAAAACATAAAAGAGTACTGGGGATGTATCTCAGAGGAAAAGTGCCTGAGCTCAATCCCCAATACCAATACAAATAAAATAAGTAATTCTAGCTTAAAAAGTCAACTTAAAGATTATTAGGGACTTGTAGTCTGACACAACCAGGTTTATTGACTCATTCCAGTGAGGAGACTGCATAACAGAAAACCAAAGGACATCTCACCGACAATAAAAACATTATTTTCTTTTTCATAATATTTTGGGAAAGAAAGCTGTTTAAGTGAAATGGGCATGTGTATTTTTGAGGATCAAACTCAGAACCTTGAGCAAGTGCTCTACCACTGAGCTACAGTCCCAAAAACCAAAGAGAACTTTAAAACAGTGAGTGGGTCAGTGGCCTGTGCCTGTAGTTTAAGCTACTCCAGAAGCTAGAGTAGAAGTATTTCTTGCGCCCAGAGTTCAAGAGTAGCCTGCATGGGCTTGGGATGTGGCTCAAGTGGTAGCGCGCTTGCCTGGCCTGCATGTGGCCCGGGGTTCGATCCTCAGCACCACATACAAACAAAAACTAACTAAATTAATTAATTAATTAAAAGAAGAGTAGCCTGCACAACATAACAAGGGCAAGCCTCAAAATATAGTTTTGCTTTGTGCTATATGTGTAAGGATTAACATCAGGTCTTGTCTGTGATGTGGATGGAGGGATCCGGTTTTTTTTAAAATTACAAAACTGAGAAAGATGTGTAATGTTGTATCGAGAAACCCCTTATCTGAAACCAGTTGCAAATCAAGGCTAACTTTTTTTAACAGTGACAAAATATACTTTTATTTACTTTATTGAGTCAGAGAGTCATAAAATTATTGCTAAAGTAGATGTCAGACAGGTGCTTTAAACGTCCAGTTATCTTGGAATTTATTTAAACTAAGAGAAAAAGGTCATAATGTTTTCATGCAATACACACTTGGTTCTTAAATAACACTTGTGACAAATAGCAGAGAATTAAGGAATGCTGCACTGATGATCCATACAAAACACCAACATTTTAGGTTGTGCATAATTAAAGAAATATCTTACTTTTCAAAATACTGTAATAGCCAATACACAGAGGCATGCCTTAGGTGGGCATAGGAATGCAGTTTAAGAAGGAAAAAAAAAATCACCCTGGAACTACTCAATTAAACCACTGAGCAAGAAAAGCAACATTGAACTTCCATACTGATTTTACACAATTTCTATACAGTACCTTGACTTAAATCCAAGAGCAAAATTTAAAACTCTCCTCTGCTATTTTTAGTAAACAACTGCATGGTAAACTTAGATGACTTTTCCCCCTGGATTTTACCTGGGAGTGGCCTTTTAAATATTTTATTTTAAAGAGGGCAGGTTTGGCATTTTTATACTGATGTCACCAATGTTGATATTTCTTGGGATCTCAGGAAGATTCATATTTACAGCTGATACAGCAGGGGCTGGAGCTCCTTCTAAGCCAGCCTCAGATCTCTCCAGTTTATTTTGTGAATCAATTATGTAACAATCTCATTCATGCTGGGCTCCAATACCATTCCCCCATAACGATTTCTGCAAGAATATCGTGAACCTTGTCTACATGGAAAATTAAATCCAGTTCACAGACAAAAACATTTGCCTAAGTTTTCTGCGAACACTTGAATTAGATCTAAAAATGCCAAGTTCACTTTTTGAAGAATCCACACAGAAGACAAAATATAGGGTCGCATAATGTCTATAAATCAGTTTGTTGTCAGTTCCACCAGTTAATTAGATTTAACTCCATAGGTCACAGTAAATTACACAGCTTAAGACTGATTATCAAAATCCTCCTTCTAGGAAATTACAAATATTTTCATCTTTCTTAGATACCCTGATGGTTGCTGTTGTATATCTTCACCTTAAGGCTGGTAGAACTTGGAGAGCCGCAGTTTCCCGTGGTTGTTGAAGATGAAAATCGCCTTTATTATGGCGGCCGCCTGGGTTGGCGCTGGGAGCCAGGGCGGGGGCGGGCACACGAGCCTCCCCTCGGGATCTTACCAGCAATCCTTCCCCAGCCGCCCCCTTCCGCAGGCGCGCACCACAAGGCTAATTTGTATGAAAGTGATTTAGATTCTCCTGGCAAGAATGGGACGTTTCATTGTTACTGACATATAATTTCAAATAGTAAATAAAGTTTCTGATAATCTGTAACAAAGTTTCTCATTAAGAATGCAGTAGTGTACCCACGTGGCGGCATGTGCCTGTAATCACAGTTACTCAAGGTGGAGGGAGGAGTATCATAAGTTCAAAGTCAGCCTGGGCTACCTAGTGACACCCTGTAAAAGAAAGAGAATTGGGGGAGATATAGCTCAGAGGTGAAGCAGCTGACTTCCATGTACGAGGCCTTGAGTTTGGGTCTAGATTCTTGATTGTAATCTTTATTCATTTCTTCGGGATCCCCAATCATTCTCTTCTCCCAGAATGACCCAGGACCTAATGTGGACTGACAGAAGGAAGAACTCTCACAGACTTTCTTTTCATTCTTTCTTTATTTATATGTGGTGCTGAGAATGGAACCTAGTGCCTCATACCTGCTAGGCAAGCGCTCTTCCACTGAGCTACAACCCTCACCCTGAGTTTTAGTCACTTTCTCAATCGTTATGACTCTCTCAAGGTTGAGGTCTACGTACGGAAAAACTTGGATACCAAAGAGAAATTCGGTGACTCCACAACCCGAAGATCAATTCGGGGAGAGAGCGAGGAGGCTCGGAATACTGCTGGGCGATGGAGGAAATAGTCTCACGGAGCATCATCTCCTCTGCTCACCATTTCGTCCAATTCGGTTTCCAGGCAGAACACCACTTGCAAGGTTTCTGGGTTTCTGGGTCGACGCACAGAAGTAAGTTTAAATCAGAAACTCGAAGTCCTCAAACTAGGAACCAAAGACCCGCTCACCCAAACACAGAAAAGTCCTGAAAGAGACCCCGCAGTGGAAAGTCTGCAGCCTCGAGAGCCCCGCCCCCGGCCGTTCATTGGTCTGCAGGCGAGGCGGGGCCGCCCAATCCGCGCAGCTTGAAGTTGAGGGCGCCGGCCCCTAGGCGGAGACTCATTCTGCGCAAGTAAGGAGTGCGTGAGTGAACAGGTCATGGATCCATCTTCTCTACGTAGTCTTCTGTGATCAGGGATCCCTACGTGAAGGGTCCGGCCTCAGTAACGCGCCCCAGAGCTTATGAAGGGCTTCCACATCCCCAATAGTTCCGTAATGACTAGTCCTGGGTGGAGCGAAGGCTCGGAGATGGCTGCAATAGATAGCTTCTTGAGCAGGGAAGCCTCGGTTCACAGAATCCCGGGAGGTTGGGTCGGGTAGAATGGGCTATACGCAAGGCGCTCTATTTCTTTAGACTTTCCAGCACCTACAACCAGGATACTCTAGCTCCGGGTACCCTGCGCCTCTCTTCCTACGGTATCCCGCTTTCCACACTCACACAACCTAGTCCTTGGCTTCCCCCTCTTGCCAGGTCTTTTCTGAGCCGTGGAGTCCTTAGTCGCAGAGTATTATCGAGTACTCATACAAAACTGAGGTCATGCTGTTCAAATTTGTAACTTGCTCTTTTCTTATAGTGTTGATCAAAGATGATTTTTCGGGGCAGCGGATTCTCTGCGCTCGCAGGCACTCCATCCCACAGAGTGGCGGATTCCCAGAATCTCTTGGCCCCAGGCTGGTGTGTCCTCTGCATCCGCAAGGGAATTGTTTGCTGAGATTCTATTGTGCCTGGTGATTCTGATGCGCCTCAGTGGCTTCACATCAGGGAACGCTTCTCTATGATTGAGATGCTCCTTGCCGCTGTCTTCTTTGTTATTTACGTGAGTAGCCTGCAAGCCAAGACACCATTCATCAACTGGCCCTGGAATGATTTCTTCCTAATTTTCATAGCATGGATCCTGATCACCTCCATTTTTGTCCTTGTTTGAGAGCAGAAGGGGTACTGGGACTGAGGGCTACACACATCTTTTGGCTATGATGCCTACTTCACCTTCCCTCTTTGGCAACAAACTGTTATGCTCAAATTCGGGACCCCCAAAAGACCACCAGAGACCAAGATCGATGTAAACAGCAAAGAGGTGTTTATTGTGAGCTAGCTTGGTCCTCCACGCACAGAGAGCAACTGGTGACGCTGAGAGGCCTGGAGCCAAGGGTTTGCAGAAGGTTTATACATTCTTTGGAGAAGGCAGGGACCCCCACATACATCATAGCATCTCTTAGCAAATCATCACACACCACGGGAAAATCAAACAACAACTCTAAAACATGGTTAGCACATTCACTGGCGGGAACAAGTTGGGTAAGGGTGATTGGTTACTACAAGAGGGGGATTCATTTGAACTGATTGGTTTAAGCCAAGAGGGGTGTACATGCTGAACTACATGGTTTCCCAACACATTATCAACCACCATAAACTACTGGGAGGGTCATCTGGCATCCCAGATATTTCCCTGTCTCATGCTGATTGGTGGCTGCTAGGGGGTTGCTATGGATCCCCACCTAGCCTGACTGAGTCAGGGACACCTGTCGCAGCAGATCTCTCCTGTTATTTGTAGATAAACAACTTAGCAGGGTGGGAATGTTCCTAGGAGTGCTCTGTGGGTCTTTCCAAGGACAAAGGTCATGTCCCTTCCCTCGACAGGCTTTGCTCTGAGGTAGAGGCTGGTTTTTCAAAACACATACAGCAGCTTCCACTTTTCCTACAGATGTAGGTGAACTCCCCTCATTTCTCTCTGCAATTTGGAAGTTAAAAAAACCCACAACAACACTCCCTGCCAACCAATTCCTAGCTTCCAATTGAGATAAAAGTGACTTTACTGGGAGAATTGCCTTCCAGTCTGCCAACCAACCCTCCCGCTATTGTCACCTTTATGGGTATGCCTAGGTCCCACTTCCTTCTGCATTGTTCAGTTCTGCCTAGACCATACCCCCACTAAACCACAAAATGAGGGAATTGGATATCTAGGATTTCAGAGTGCACACTCCACTTGGTGACCCTTTCCAAGTAAAGTCTTCATTGTGTGTATGGGAAATGGTTCTGTGGAGATAGAAATAAGAAATAAACATTGTTAAAATCTTAAAAAAATACTTGGAGTCAGCTCATTCAGTCTATATTATTATTATAAATATTGTTATTTTGGTCCTGGGGATTGAACCCCCGAGGTGTTTCTGCTGAGCCACATCTCCAGTCCTTTTTATTTTTATGTTGAGACAGAGTCTCACTGAGTTGCTTAGGGCCTTGATAAATTGCTGAGGCTGGCCTCAAACCTGCTACACTACTGCCTCAGCCTCCAGAATCCCTGGGATTACAGGCCTATACCACCACAACCAGCCCAGTTCTTTTTTTATTTTTATTTTTGGTACTTGGCATTAAACCTAGGGGCACTTTACCACTGATATATATCCCTAGTCCTTTTATTTTATTTTATTTTTATTTTGAGACAGAGTCTTCCTAAATTGTTGAGGCTAGCCTCAAACTTGCAGTCTTCCTCATCTGCTTTCTGCATGGCTGGGATTATAGGCAGGGCCCACCACACTCGGCTAGATTCCTCCTCCTCCTCCTCCTCCTCCTCCTCCTCCTCCTCCTCCTCCTTCTTCTTCCTCTTCTTCCTGCTGGGGATTGAACCCAGGGCCAGGCACTCTACCAACTGAGCTATATCCCCAGCCCCAAATTATTATTATTTTTTTAACTTTTTTTAAAAATTTTTATTGTTGGTTGTTCAAAACATTACATAGTTCTTGATATATCATATTTCACACTTTGATTTAAGTGGGTTATGAACTCCCATTTTTACCCCGTATACAGATTGCAGAATCACATCAGTTACACATCCATTGATTTACATATTGCCATACTAGTGTCTGTTGTATTCTGCTGCCTTTCCTATCCTCTACTATCCCCCCTCCCCTCCCCTCCCCTCCCCTCTTCTCTCTCTACCCCCTCTACTGTCATTCATTTCTCCCCCTTGTATTATTTTTCCCTTTCCCCTCACTTCCTCTTGAATGTAATTTTGTATAACCCTGAGGGTCTCCTTCCATTTCCATGCAATTTCCCTTCTTATTTTTTCTTTTTAAAGTATGTTTTTTTAAAAAAGTTGTGAGGCCAGGCATGGTGGTACATGCCTGTAATCCCAGATATTTGGAAGGCTAAGGTAGGAGGATCTCAAGTTCCTGGCCAGCCTAAGCAACTTAAAAAAATGTGGTTGGTGAAGAGCACCCTCCAGGAGAAGCTTGTCAGGAACTTTAAGATGCTGCCAGGTATGTGGGATTGATAAAAGAGAAAGTGTTTCAAAATCATTAATTTGAGAATCTATTCTAAAAAGCAAGTTGGGAAGAATGAGATGCTGAATTTGCACTGGAACCTGTAGAGTTTTAATGTCTTGGGGACCTCCTACTTGGCCAATTTGCTAGTTTCTGGAAAAAAGGGTGTGACTGGAGATAAGGGTTCATGAATACTTTATTATATATGTGATATGCCACATTTTGCTGTTGATAAGATGCCTAAAGAGTAATTATGTAGACAGGAGAAAGAGAACTAGAGGAACTCCAGAATTCTACATTTTAAAGGATAAGCAGTGAAGTCAAAACTGGTGATAAAGGAGAACAAAATGAGGGATACTCAGAAACCAAGAAAGAAAGAAAATATGGTAACAGAAAATCATGAATTAGAATGCAGACACAGTAGGAATGTAAATTTTTTTAAAAGTCACTTTTTAAAAATAGCCACATGTGGTAGTACATGTAAGTAATCCCAGAGGCTCTGGAGGCTGAGGCAGGAGGATTTTAAGTTCAAATGCAGCCCTAAGCAACATTAGCAAGACCCTGTCTCAGAAGAAAAACTAAAAAGGGATGGTGATGTGGTTCAGTGATTAAGTGGCCCTGATTCAATCCCCAGTAATAAAACAAACAACAACAAAAAAGTCATTGGAGACCAAAGATTCACAATTTTCAGTTTCTGAATAATGTCATTGTGACTTGGGACTTAGGTTCTTATAATTTTGTTTAAGGTGAAATGAAACTGATCAATCAATCAATTAATATATTGCAGATTGAACCCGCCCAAGGTGGTCTATCACTGAGTTACATCCCCATTACTGGTTTGTAATGCAGGTATCTGGTTGGCATAGCTCACTTCTGGCCTTGGCCTGAAGTACCTTGGCTTCCTGAGTAGCTGGATTACACATGCATGGCTCCTTTGCTTTATTTTATTTATTTTTTAAAGATTTTAAAGATTTTTTGTCATAGAAGGTGCTTTTTAAAAATTTTTTTACAAATATTTATTTAGTTAGTTAGTTTTCGGCAGACACAACATTTTTGTTTGTATGTGGTGCTGAGGATCGAATCAAACCCGGGCCGGACGCATGCCAGGTGAGCGCACTACCGCTTGAGCCACATCCCCAGCCCCAGCAGGTGCTTTAAAAAAAAATTCTTTAGTTATAAGTGGACACAATACCTTTATTTAGTTTTTATGTGGTGCTGAGGATTGAACCTAGTACCTCACACATGCTAGATGAGCACTTTTCCTCTGAGCCATAACCCTAACCCCTAGAAGGTGCTTTTTAAAATGTCAAATTCATCAATGCTTTTATTTATAGTTTGCACTTGCAGCTGAACAGATCTTTCTTAGGCTAGGGATGATGCTCAGTAGTAGTGTTTAGCATGTGCAAGGCCCTGGGTTTGACCTTCTGCATCATAAATAAATAGGGCTGGAGATGTAGCTCGGTGATAAAGCATTTGTCTGACATGTGCCAGGCCCTGGATTCTATCCCAGTACTGGGGAGGGGGTGGAAAAATGAGAACAATCTAGAAGATTCAATATAACAATCAACTAACTGCCGCGTCCGGCCAAGGGAGCCGAGTCCGGCGAGGGACGGCGAGGTTAAAAGACACACAGGACACCAAGGTTCTTCATCCAGGAGTCAATACCCTTTATTGCTAACACACCTTTTTTTATACCCCAAGCAGCAGAAGTGGAAAACTACCCAAAAGCAGGAGGGAGGGGGGAGAAATTTAGTTTCAACATCTATTATTGTCAGGTACCGAAACCTCCCTTAACAATAAGTCCATCAGACCAGAAAAGGTCAAGGCATTCCCGTGGGATACATATGTCTCAGACGGATAAGCAGGAACAGAAAAACCGCAAGTTCGCCATGGCCTTGTGAGCTGGCCACACTGGCATGCAGAACAAACTAGTGGAGGTAGGGCTCCAGGGGCCAGGGTGGACCTGCTGCCAACACTAACAGATTAGAAAATAAGAACAGAGAAAATGTTAGGGAAGAAATTATAAGCAGATAATTCAAGAAATTTCTCAGAGTTGAAAGGGCCTGTGTTTTCAGATGAAGTTACACAAATTGCTGAGCCTAGTAGATAAAAACGAATAATAATGACAATTAGGATGTAAGGGACAAAGAAAAGATCCAAAACAGAGACAAAATTAAAAAATGACACATGGAAAAGAATAGGAGACTCTTCTGTATGATGCTATTTAATGGTGGATACATTTGTCAAAATCTGTAAAATATACAACACTGAGAATGTACCCTGAGGCAAAGCTGTGGACTTTGGTAGTAATTTATCCATATAGGTTCATTAACTATTAAGAAGTGTACCAGGGGCTGGAGTTGTGATGACTCTGTGGTAGGGTGCTTGCCTAGCACATGTAAGGCACTGGATTTGAGCCTCAGTATCACATAAAAATAAATAATAAATTAAAGCGATTGTGTCCACCTACAACTAAATAAAAAATTAAAAAAAAAAAACCAAAGAAGTGTACCGCTCTCAAATTAAAAAAACAACAACAACAACAACAAAAAAAAACCAGAAGCAAAACAAAACTGTACCACTCGGGTGCAAACTTGGAGACCAGAAGTATATGAGAATTCCCTGTACTTTCTGCTCTAATTTTGATAGGAACCTAGAACTGCTCTTAAAAAATAGTCTTTAGCCTGGTGCTGTGGTGCACGCCTATAATCCCAGCAATTTGGGAGGCTGAGGCAAGATGATGGAAAGTTAGAGGCCAGACTGAGCAATTTAGTAAGACAGTCTCAAAAAATAAAAAGGGCTGGGGATATAGCTCAGTGCTGACTGCTCCAGGATTCAGTCCCCAGTTGGGGGGTAAATGGGGTACAGGAGATGGAAGGATAAGGGATGTAGCTCAGTGGTAGAGCACTTGATAGCAAGCAGTAAATTTTTTAAAAATGTATTCTGGAGGAAAATTATTTAAAACTCAAGATTATATAATCCCGTTAAATTATTTCACAGATTATTTAAAACATTTTAGACATCTAAAGTGTCAGTACATTTATTTCTCATAAACAGAAAAATGTATTCCACTAAAACAAGTGAATTGACGAAAGATTTTGTGCAGCATCAGTGTATTTTAGTTTTGAAAGGAGTCACAGGGAGACCTGGCTCCCTAGCTAGTTGTGTTGTCCCAAATATTTACATTCCTAGCTTTTCTATCTTCATTTCTAGGGCTCTTTATTTGGGACCTGGTGCAGAGGTCCTCTTGAGGAGCTTCTGCTGAGATCTCATGAAGGCCCAAAGAGAGAAGGAAGAGGAAACCTTAAGACATTTTCACCTTCTTTGTATCCTGCCGGGTTTCTGTTCTCCCGACTAAAAGGCTCAGGGGTCACTCTAGTTAAACTGGGCTAACTGGGCTTCACGAAATAACCACACAAGAGACACAAATACCTTTTTCTTTGGGGTTGCTGTGATGGCTCCTCTGACCTTAAGGGTCCACAGAAAGAGAGAGAGCGAGAGCACGCGCTGACCCCTTTTATTGAGGAGAAGCTATTCAAATAAGGCAAGGGGTCAGGTTTCAGGGGTTCAGTCTATCTTCATGATGTCCACTGTAAGCAAGTTGACTGACACCTGGTAGGCCACACCCAAGGGCACAGTAAGAGAAGGGGACACACAAGGCACTTCTATGGAAGACTCTATCCTAAACAGGACAAGGGGTTATATTACAAAGGAACAGGTGAGCATAGCTTCACCCATGGGGCTATAGCAAGACACACCCATTTCTGTGACTGAGCGCCTCAGCACACAGCTGGGGAGTGTAACTCAGTAACCCGTAAGGTTGGCCTCCCACAGTATCCAGTATTTTCTTTTATTAAATTTTATTGGTTCTTTTAAGATATATATGATAGTATAATCTATTTTGATATAACTATACAAGAATGGAATATGCCTTACTCTAATTAGGACCCCTGTCTTGTATATGCACTCAATGGTTAGATTCACTGTGGTGTATTCATATACTTACATAGGAAAGTTATGTCAGATTCATTCTACTATCTTTCCCTTTCCTATCTTCCTTCCCTTCCCTTCATTCCCCTTTGTCTAATCCACTGAACTTCTATCCCACCCCACCCCCCATAATGGATTAGCTTCCATGTATCAAAGATAACATTCAACCTCTAGTTTTGGGGGATTGGCTTATTTCACTTCGAATGATAGTCTCCAAATCCATCTATTTATAGGCAAATGTCATAAAGTCATTCTTCTTTATGGATGAGTAATACTCCATTGTGTATGTATAGATTCATCTGTTGAAGGGTACCTAGTTTGGTTCCATAGTTTAGCTATGGAGAATTGCACTGCTATAACATTGATGTAGCTGAGTCACTAGTATTTTCATACTGCTAGCCTCCCTTCCCTTCCCTAGTCAGGTTCCTTAAAATCACTCTTAACTGTGAGACACCTTCCATGCCCAAACTGGTTCACCTGAGCTTTCGCTTCATTCTCCTGAATTACTAGAATTACAAGTGTGCCCCACTGCAGTGGTTGTTTTCTTTCTTTTCCTTTCCTTTCTTTCAGTGGTAATGGAGATTGAACCCAGGGGTGCTCTACTACTCCCAGCTCTTTTTGTTTTATTTTGAAATCGGGTCTTGCTAAATTGTCCAGGTTGGCCAAAAACTTTGATTCTTTTACCTCAGTGTCCCAAGTAGCTGGAATTACAGATGTGTGCCATCACACCTGGATCAGCTATTTTCTTTATTTTAACCATTTTTTCTAATAATCTATGACATATATTTTGATGTCATTATGGGTGTAAAAAGATATTGTGTCTTCATTTTGTTTTATACCCTTTTTCATTATACGAATATTTCATTTTATAAGTTAAAGGTTACATCAAAAAGTGATATAATGAAGCCTAAAAGTTTCTCAATGAGAAATTACAAAAGCAATTCATTCACATATTCTGTTGCTGAACCCAAAGCCCCTCAGGCTGGTTTCTCTAGGGCTTAGCAGACAAAATGAAAGCACATAATCTGCAGGAAATCTTGGTAGTTTTTTGTTTTGTTTTGCCTGGGTTTTGGTAGGGTTCAAAAGGTTTAAATAGAAGCTAGAAAAATGATGAAGTCAATATTTAAGTCACCTCCATTTCCAATATCAAAGCAGGACACCTGGGAGGTAGCAGAATGATAAAACAACTGTTAAATGCTAAAAACATGCTGCAGGTTAAATGCTAAAATCGGTCTAATTTTGTTAGAAGCTGGCATGGAAACCAGCAAATAAAATTTAGGACTTGCCAGGTGCTGGAAACAATAAAACAGGAATCTCAAAGAACTATACCTCCAAAATTAAAGCAAACCAGAAACAAACTGCCATGTAGATGAGAATGACAAAGAAACTTGTCTTTCTCAAATGTCTGCACATTATAATTAATTGCCTGCAGCTAACTCAAGCTACATGTGGGAATCTGAAAATGTTTAAGTATATGTGTGCGTGTATGTGTGTGTGTGTGTGTGTGTGTGTATATATATATATATATATATGTATATATATATAATAAATTTTTTATATATAAATCTTGAGGTACTGGGGATTGAACCGAGAGATCTTATACCATTGAGCTACATCCCTGGCCCATTTTATTTTTTATTTTGAGATAGGGTTTTGATAAATTGCTGAGGCTGGCCTCCAATTTGAAAACCTCAAAGAGATAATTTGAAGTGGTTTTAAGTTGAGTTCATTCTCAGGAGAAAAGGTGAAATAAAAAAGCGCCAGGTGCAGTGGTGCATGTCCGTAATCCCAGACCGAGGGTGGGGGGGTAGGGGGTGTGTGTCCCAGGGGCACTAAAACAGGAGGATTTCAAGTTCAAAGCCAGCCTCAGCAACAGCAAGGCTGCCAAGCAACTCAGTGGGACCCTGTATCTAAATAAAATACAAAATAGGGCTGGGGATGTGGTTGAGTGGTCAAGTGCCCCTGAGTTACATCCAAAGTATCAAAAACAAAACAAAAACACACCAATTTACCAGGTGCAGAGGCATATGCTTATAATCCCAGTGATGCCGAAGGCTGAGACAAGAAGATTGAAAATTCAAGGCCAGTCTCACCAATTTAACAGGACTATCCCAAAATAAAAAGAACTGGAGATGTAGCTCAGTGGTAAAGGACCCCTGGATTCAATTCCAAGTACTAAATAAATAAAAAGTACCAATTTTATGAAAAGATGAAATTGTATCTCCACCTTATCCCTAATTTAAAAGAATTAACCCCAGAACTGGGGGTGTAGTTCAGTGGTAGAGCACTTTCCTAGCTTTGTGTTAGGCCCTAGGTTCAGTAGTTCTGCAACACTATTAAAAACAAACAAACAAAAACAGATGGTTTGAGGATTCTGTCTTAATTGTTAAGACAGAAATTTCAATATTCTTAGTAAGTAGAGGGAATCTCTTCAGAGAACAAGGAAGGATTCCTCCCATTCCCCCCCCCCCTGCCCCCACATGTGCCCAATCTCTCTCTCTTCTTTGAAATGAAGTATTGCTATGTGACCCAGGTTGGCCTGGAACTGAGGATCCCTCTGCTTCAGGCTTCAGACTAGCTACGATTACAGGCATGCACTACCTAAACCTGGCAAAAACACAAAAGACAGCTTAAAAATAAAAAGACAATTTATACTGGAAAAGAAAATTCATAATGTGCATAATTGAAAAAGGAATACTAAGAGATTAAGGAAGATTATGTCTGAGAACTTTCACATTTTATTGTATATCCTCATGACTTTTTATAATATGTATTGTGTTGATTTTTAAAATTAGAGGTAGAAATAGCCACTAAAATGAGATTCAGTGTTTCTCTCTCAACTTGTGTGTGTGTGTATGTGTATATATACATATGTATATATATTTGTACTGGGGATACTGGGGATTGATCCCAGGGATGCTTAACCACTGAGCACATTCCCCAGCCTTTTCTATTTTTCATTTTGAAACCAGGTCTTGCTAAATTGTTTTAGGGCCTTGTTAAGTTGTTGAGGCTGGCTTTGAACTTGCGCTCCTCCTGCCTCAACCTTCAAAGATATACTATTTTAAAGAAGAGAACTGAGGCAAAGGTGGGGAAATGTCAACATCTGTGAAATTGAAGGAGGGTACCTGGGTGTGTTACATGATTTTTTTGAATATGTGGAATTTTTTATAATTTAAAATTTAATTAAAATTAAGAACATTTGGAGGAAATATTCATTGACATGTTTACTTAGGATGGTGGAAATAAACAAAATTTGTTTAACTTGCTTCTTGTTCTGTAATGACCACCTCTGATGTTTTGTTGAAAACATGATAGAGTAGCTTGAAATATTCTTTTTTTGATGTTTTTTGGCATTAAATCAGTGTGATGAAATTATTACTGGTGAGTAGAATTTAAGAAATTTCTCAGAGTTGAGCCTGAGTATTCTCAATTGAACGTGTTGTGGCTAGTGCACAAAGAAATGAGTGCCTCTTTTGGGTTTATTCACTGATAAGAGAACTAGGGGGGTGAGGTCCAACTCTGATATCTTGAGTCCACTCCCTACAGAAATGACTGGCTTTCAGGATCGGCTTTTTTGTGTAAACCCAAAGAGAACTTTCCAGTGTATAAAGCATGCGGCTCATTTGCATAATGACTGAAACCATCTTTCGGGGAAACTCCCTGTGTAACAAACAGAATTGTTATTAATAGTTTCAATAGGTTTGATTGGCCAACATTGTTACTGACAGAAAGGCGGGAATGATTTCACTCTAGGGAAGCCTCCCTGTCAAAACTTTCCTAAGCCTCTAAATATAATTTTATTTGCACTAAACTTGATGCCAATTAAGATTAAATATTAGCTCTGAAGTACCGTATAATCATCCGGAAATGTTCGTTTTAATTGCACGTGAAGAGACTGATCATTTTGGATATTTGCAATAAGAGAATGGCTAGTCTATAAACTGAAGCACAATATTAAGACTTCTGAATGTAAATTCACAGAGGGCTGAAAATTTAAGTGTTCAAGTGGAATAAAAATCTAAAATTGTAACCACCTGGACAGTCAGAAGACAGCAGCGAGGAGGACTTGAGAAATTTTACAGATTTGAGGAGTCTGTCCTAGGTCTGATCTGCCCACTAGTGCTTAGAAGGTGATATGCAAACCTTAACCTTGGCACAGGTGATTCAGGGTCAAAGGGTCATCAAATCAAATTCACATGTTAATGAATCACGAGCCTTTGAGACTACAGGACGCCTTCCAAGGCTGAAATGAGGACCCCAGGGCGTCTGAGATCAAAACCCAGCTCAAGTCAAAAGTAGCTGGGGGTCGCGAGCAGCGCGGGAAGCTGGGTGTCAAGTGGGCCTGCGCAGCGGGAGGGTGCCGGATGGGTGGGGTGTCGAGCACTGTATAAAGGAGCCCGCTGGGGAAACCTGGGGCTGGAGGAAGCCGGAGACAGCCATTTGGAGCACGTTCTTTGGGCTGCGGACTCTCTGGAGTCTATCATGCTCGGCCACTCCTGTGCAGATGAAGCCGCTGGGGACGAAGGGATGTCAGGGATGTCGTTTCACTCCCTGGATAAGCTGCTCGGGTTTCACGTTCCGCCACCACCGATTCGCGTCCGGCCGTGGTGGTTTTCCGCGCAGGAACTGAACGAACCTCTGGTGTTTCACCTGGACCCCTGGCTGGTAGACCCAATTTTTGGTGAGCCAGCCTGACCCGGGTATCCTCGGGCTCGCCTCCTCCAGTGTAGGACAGGCTGCTAGTGACTCCACAATCTCTTTCTCAAATTCGCAGGCCATTGGCGTTGATTTGACCTTCAGCTCCTGCTCGCCCTTTACCTAGCCAACAGCCCCTCCAAATCTAGCTCCTCCTGAAAGTCTCTCCTTACCTGTTTAGGCCAAGACGGAACCGTACTCTCGGAAATGGAGTGGATGAGCCAGGCTTTGCTGAGGGTGGACCCAACCGACACCGGGGAACTAGTCGAAGTCACCGTGTTTGGGCAGCCCGGCGTGAAGACTCGGGTAAAGAACATTCTCCAGAGCCTGGCAGTGTGGTTCCGAGAACTTCGTGACCAACGAGGTGAGGGTCTTTGTGAACCTTCATATGGAGGAACTACAAGTGATGGCGTTAGGCTTACAGCTTCTTCTCAGCCTCCTCTTTCTCACAACTTCTTGTAGTTTCTTAACCCCAGGAAGCTGCAGAGGCCCTGGTGATCCCTTTAGCGAAGGATCCTTGGGAAATACAGCGGAGATCCGATGCATTCAGGCCCACATTGTCCAATTCAACCTTAGCTGGGGCATATTACTATAGCTAGATCCCAACTTCAGGACTCCGCTGAGAAACGGTCGCAGAACTTCTCCCCAGTCCTTGTGGATGCTTATCAGTTGCTTGCCTTCCAGCTAAGAAGATAAAACGCCTTGAGGAGTTCTTGAAGGCTAGTTCACCATATCCAGAAACTATCCAGCATCCAGTTTAATACAAACAAGATGGCAATAATTAGACCAATGAGGACAGCCTGCTGAAGAGATGGAAGACCAAGTATTCTTAAATCTCTACATTACTTTTTCCTGTGCCTTTTGAATAGTGGTTTGTTTTGTGGTAAATGTATTTGTAGAACTATTCTAATGAAATTTGTCTGTAATAGTCTTTTCACGTGAAATAAAGCAAATTTACAAAACATTGACTTTACTTGATGTGAGGGGTGGGTAGAAGCTGATCACTTGTTTTGCTTTTACATTTTAGTTTATCATTTTGAAAGTCCTAATCCTTTTTTGATCTTATGGTCAGAATTGGGTCCTCAAGGGCAGGGAGCTGATGATTTCACTAATTTCACAGATGAAGTATCTGGAGTATTTTTGTACTTTAAATTTAACCCAGGAGTGCTTTCCCAATGAGTCACATCTCCACTACTTTTTATTTTTGAGACGATGTCTCTAAGTTGCTGAGGCTGACCTAGAACTGCAATTCTCCTGCCTCTCCTTGAGTACCTGGGAATACAGGTGAGCAGCTCTACCCAGGGCTAGGTTTGAGGGGCTCTAAACCTGGTAGTGTGACTCCCACGGAGCACCGGGTGTGCGATTTCTTGGAACCTGGCTTGAGCACAGGTGGCCTTCAAACACTCAGTCGTCCACCCTTAATATTCTGGGCTGGTTGAGATTCCCACAAGATTCAGTGTCCCAGGTCCTTTGTCCGCGGAGGGCGGAGGGCGTCCTGTTTGAGTCGTCTGTAGGTTTTATGTGATGCCACACAGGTCTTTGTTTCAGGATCGAGGGGGCTGTTTTTTCATTACCTATCACACTGCAACTACCAGTCTGTCCAAGACATTCCCCTCTCATGGTATCCCGCACTTCCCAGAAGCGGAATTCTTGGGTCAGAAGGTGCCAAGAGGTTTTTGTTTTCAAAGTTGGCTTCGGTTTAACTCCTGCGATTCTCCCCGTCCCCAGTCACTCCTCGGCAGTAAAGAGATTACAGATTTGCGACCGGCTAAAAAAGCCTTGTTTTGGTGAGAGGAATTGAGCCCGTGCAATGGCACGCGCCAGTAATCCCAGTGACCCGGAGGCTGAGGCAGGATGATTGCAAATTGTCTCACAATTTAGCAGACCCTGCCTCAAGATAAAAAAGAACTGGGAACTTAGCTCAGTGGTAAAGCGCTCCTGAGTTCAATCACCAGTACCTTAAAACAGAAAACCTGGTTTATTCCTGATTTGTCTGTCTTGAGGTCACAGCACTTCATAAGCCAAGGGCTGCCTTTTTCTAGCCTGTAGGCAGTGGGGGTTGGAACTTCGTTTCACTCCCTTTCCTTACTCTTAGTGTGAGGATTCATGTTTATTATCTTGATATTTTTTTTTTCCTCGTGATCAGAGGCTGGGGATATCTGACCTGGTTCTTCCTGACTACTGGTCCAACTGTTATTACCCTCCAGTGGATGAACCCTTTTCTGGCTATTGATTGGAGTGGGCATAGGTGTGGGAGATTTCTTCTTCTACCCAGGCAAGGCTGGACTGCTCCTTTCCCACTGTAACTAGTTGTTGCTGTGCACTCCCACCCCTTCCCCTAATTGAGAGACCCCAGGAAGTGCTGTGGAGTCCTGTGCCTTTGGGAGAAGACCTTCCACCATCCTTTATTATGAGACAATAAGCTAGGACTGGTACCAATAGCTATGAGGGACCCACCACCCCTTCTCCTACAGTGACCCCTCTCTGCATAATCAGGGGAAAGTACTGGGAATGTGGCTTAGTGGTTAAGCGCCACTGGGTTCAATTCCTGTTACAGAGGGGAAAAAAATTGAAATTTGATGCACCAGTTTGTAATTGAGATATTTGGGAACATATGAATCAGCAGTAAGGGATGAGTTGAATAAAGTATATCCATTCTTAGGAAAATTGTGGTAGAAGAAAAAAGGTATAACAATTATTTAACAGTTGAATAAAAAATTAAAAGTGATGTCTTGTAAGGAAGTGAGTGAGTTTGGGCGGATAATAGAAAAGCTCTGGAGATTTTGATCTGAGTGAAAATTCTTTTCAGCAGTACTGGGGACTGAATCCAGGGGCACTGTACCACCGAGGTACATCCCCAGAACTTTAATTTTCTTTCTTCCTTTCTTTCCTTCCTTTCCTCTTTCTTTCTCAGAGATTGAACCCAGGAGTGCTTAATCACTGAGTCATATCCCCAGCCCTTTCTATAATTTGATACAGGCTGAGGCTGGCTTTGAACTTTGTGATCCACTTGATTCAGCCTCCAGAGCTACTGAGACAGGTGGGCACCACCATGCCTGGCTACTTCTTTCATTTTTTTGAGACAGGGGCTTGCTAAAGTTGTCCCTCAGTCCATTAAATGTTTTCTATTTTGTCAAGATTTGTAATAAGTATTGCTTTTTAAAAATTTTTAAAAAGTTTTTTAAACCTTTATTTATACGTGGTGCTGAGGATCAAACCCAGTGCCTCACACATGCTAGGAAAGTGCTCCCGGGGCTGGGGATGTGGCTCAAGCGGTAGCGCGCTCGCCTGGAATGCGAGAGGCCCAGGTTCGATCCTCAGCACCACATACAAAGATGTTGTGTCCGCCGAAAACTAAAAATAAATAAATAAATAAAAAAGAAAGTGCTCCCTGAGCCACCACCATAGCCCCAAAAGCATTGCTTAAAACAAACAAACAAAACTTATCTAGGGTCTAGGTATGTAGCTCAGTTGGTAAAGTGCTTGTCTCCTAAGCTACAAGTCCTGAGTTCAATACCCAGTACTACAAAAACTTATCTATATACATTAAATTTTTTTAAAAAACATGTAAGCATGATATTATTTAAATTCTGCCTTCTTTTGCTCTTGGCTTCTGCCAGCCTCCAACAAGGAAGTTTAATGTAGCACCATAGTTTATTAAAGCCAAACTTGCTTTTTTTTTTTTTTCTTTTGGTGTAGGGGATTTAGCCCAGGAGTGCTTTATCACTGAGCTACATCCTTGGTTTTTAAATTTTATTTTGGGACAAGTTCTCGCTAAGTTTCTTAGGGCCCCAATAATTTGTTGAGGCTGGCCTCAAACTTGAAGTCCTCCTGCCTCAGTCTCCAGAGTTGCTGGGATTACAGACACTCACCACCGTGCCAGTCAAACTTGTTCTTAAAGAGTAGATACCCTCCAACCTCTGCTGGGGGTTTAACCCAGGGCCTTGGGCATGCTAGGCAAGTGCTTACCAGTGAGCTCTTACATCATCCTGAGGGTATTCACTTGCAGATAGGAATAGATTAGAAACCAACCAAGTTCTTCATTGTACTGTATTTATGTGATGTTTTATATGCTGTACAATTTAAGCGAATAGGAATGAGTCGCAAAAGGGCCACGCAGGTGAGGAAATTGTGTAAGGAAATGCATCCTCACGAAAATTCCGTTTCCTCTCCATGTTTAACTTTGGCACTATGCCCTCAATCCAGAACGCTTTTCCAGCTGCTGTGCTCTGCTTTCCTCTCCTCATTGAATGTTTTATTTTTATTTTGTACCGGGGATCGAAATCAGGGACACTTAACCACTGAGCCACATCACCAGCCCTGTTTTGTATTTTATTTAGAGATGGGGTCCCACTGAGCTGACAGGGTCTCGCTAAGATGCTGAGGCTGGCTTTGAACTCCCGATCCTCCTGCCTCAACCTCCTGAGCCAATGAGATTACAGGCGTGCGCCACTGCTCCGGGCTTCCTTGAATGTTTTAAATGAAACATTTCATGTCACGAAGATTCCTGTGTGTTAGTTTTATCCTAGTATCCTAACAATACAAAGGAAAAAATCCTGGTATCCTGATACAAGACCGTTAGCGTGCAAACTTCCAGATTAATGCGCACAAGCCAGGACCGGCATTCCTGTACCGCGCTGGGCTCTAGAACTCTAGAGGGAATCAAGAGGGGTCTCCCCCATGTCTCGCATCTTCTAGTTGCTGAATTAACTAAGGAGATTAACCTTATTCTGCCTGGGGCTGGTTCATGTCCAATTTCACCAAAGCTTGGTTGACCCTGACAAGGATTGAGGATCTCAGCATTGCCTCCCGACTCTTGCAGTTTCCCTCCCCTCTGCGGTCAGTTGCCCCAGTTGGGAAGCATTGGGTGGCAGAGTGGGGGTACACCCAAGTGGGCCTTTCATATTCAGCTGGGTAGCAGCCACTGGATCCCAGTTACCAGGTTTCTAAATCCCAAGTCACCTTGAGTAGAATTACGGTTTGGAGAGGTTTCCATACAAGGACTGACTCAATCGGAAGGTCTCACACCTTTTGCAAAGTCAGGTGCCCTGCGTTAAGGAGCACAAGAGAAACACCTGACCTCAGCTGGGGACTATTGGTCCTGGGCAGCTAGCAATCCAAAAGGTCTCACCTGCCTTGGGGTAGAGGACAGCACACAGAATTTGGGGAGGAATGTGGTATTCTCTTTCTACCTTCCAATTTGATTTTTTTATTAGAACTTTTTAAATTCGTGTTTACATTTAACATAGGGGGGAAAACAAATCATATCACACAATCTTTCCCCAGCTTTTAGGGTAGAAGGAGAACTATTAGGAATACGACTTCTTCGGAGACTTCCACTTTAACTCCTGGCTCTCCCGACTCAAAGATGCCTTCATAACCTGGTAACCAGGTCCTGGGCTACCTCGGTAGGCTGCCGAGTCCCGGCTTCTGGGACTTTCAGGTCCGGAGACAGCTGGGTCCCGGCCTCAGGAATCTCATCTGGAGATCTCTGAATCCCAGTCTCCTGGGTTTCAGCCTCCTTGGCCCCAGTCTCCTGGGTCTCAGCCATCTGGGCAGCGGCTTTCTTTGAGCCTGGAAGAAAAGTAATGGGAAGAGATTGCACCTGTGTTTCCATACCCTCCCCACAAATGTATTGTCACTCCTGCTGGCTGAGGATGTGGGGCCAGAGTCCCAGAGCGCTGAGTGAATTTGGCTTTCTAGAGTCCTTGCAAAGACGAAACCCTTTCCCAGCCAGACAGAGAGGGCGAGACTGCCACCCAGAAAACTTCAGGGTCCCTCCCAAGTAGAGGGGCTTTGTGGGGGATGGTCCTCCCTTCCCGGGCCCCGCGTACTTAGCACCCCGCGGCGCAGACGGAAGTAGTTAGCCAGGTGTCTGATCATCTCGAATACATCCAGTTGGAAATTAGGCCTCCCAAATATCAAGATCTTAGCATCGCTTTCAGGATTCCACCGATTCACGTGAAGCACGGTGTGGGTCACACACTCGACATGCGGGATTTTCTCTCCGTCCGGGCCTGCGCAGGGAGGTCGAGAGGGTACAAATGACTCGCCGGGCTTGGGAGGGGAAGGTGCTGGGCGAAGGCCGCGCTGGGGCAAGAACTTGGGATCTGGGCCCCTGGAGAGCCCTTCCCTGGGACGCGCTCGGACTGTGAGGGGCGTAGGTAGAAGTGGCAAGAAAGGAGGCTCCATCGCCCGTCCCTTCATGGCCCACTCACCGAACATTGCTTCCACCAGCCACGCCTCCAGGTACACCACTCTCGGACACTTTAGGTATTGGGAGTGGAACCAGCTAGGTACCTCGGTGGGGTCTCCCAGGACCTCAAAAAATTTTCCTCCTTTTTGTTGCACTTCCACAAGCGTGTGAAACTTCTTGGAAGTGGCCATGCCGCACGAGCTAAGGGCGGGCGAAAAGTGTCCGAGGGGATGCTAAATCTGTGCTGGAGATAGCTGGAAGGAGCTCCGGCTCTCGCAGGAGTCTTATTTCAAGGGCTTTCTGCTAGCCCCTCCCAATCGAGCTCTTCTCATTGGATCCCAGGCCTCGCTTCCCACTTCTCCACCCCAGGTGAAAGCCCTGGTATCTGGGCTTTCTGGACCCGCGCTCCTCTCACGCGCCTGGAGGGAAAGCGGGGCTCTGGACTTGGGACATCCAATCTGGGACTCAGGAAAGTGAGGACAGTTCCAGTGGCGTAGGAGAGAACCAACGTCTGCACAGAATCTCTTACGGAAAAAACGTACCGATTCTTGTGGGACTAATATTTACTTAAAGGACTAAATTCAAACCTCCACATCCTTCTGACCTTTGGCCACCGAGTTCTCTCCTTCTGGCCACCACATTTCTAGATTCTTCTATCTTTTTGAGACAGCAGAGCACAGGCAAGGGTTACGTGCGTGCGTACCTTTAATAAGCCTTAACACAACCAACAACAGATGATTCACGTGGTTTGGATACTAGAAGGGGAAGTGCTTGAAACTTTTCTAGTGTCTCCATTCTGTAAACAACATTATTTCTGTTTATTTTCCTGTTCCACTTAAAGCACTGTTTATTAACTGTTATTCAAGAGATGAAGTTATGATTCTGGTGTCAGTAGGAGGGGTGTAATGCCCAAACCCAGAGGGAAGAGATTCCTAGAATTGTCAGTCTGCTTCTTGTATTCTCTGTGGGAACTCTGTAATTCAAAGAAACACCTAAGAAATTGCAACTATCTAACAGGATCAAAAGTCTTGAAATCTAAACAGAATATGAATTAAGAGTCAAAAGGCCAGGTGTGGTGACCTGTAATCCCAGCTATTCAGGAGGTGAGGATTTCAAAGTCAAGACAACAGCAACTTAGCAAGATCCTGTTTAAACAAAACAAAACAAAACAAAACATTAAATGATGGAGTAATAAACTTCTGTGGGTAGGCAGAACAATTAGGTGATCATATAACAGAAACTCAAGGATCTGGGCTCTACAACCATAATCATCCCACCTAGAGATGATGGAGATTTGACATACAACTGAAAATTGAAATTTGATGTACTGTCAGTGTTACCCACAAGAATCTAATCTATCATTTGCACGAAAATTTCTAGTCTGAAATCTATTTCTTATACCACAATGATAAATTGTTCCTTAGTTGTTGTAAGAGGGTACTTAAAATTCTAGGCATGTTATTCTTTTGCAGGCATGTTATTCTTTTGCGTGCATGTGTGTTTTGGTGTATGTAGATTATCTTTCCTTCCTGAAACTTCAAAATAGAGTTGAAATATTTAAGAGAATTAGAATTGTAGTATAACTAGTTTGTGTTAAAAATTCTAATTGATGGAGACTGATATATAGTGCAGGAACCAGCGAGCAACTGCCTGGGAATGGATATGGAGAAACGTATAGAGTGGAAAGAAGTAGTAGAAAAACTCTTAAGGATGATGGAAATGTGCATTGTCTTGATTACAGTAATTGGTGTATTTGTATGTGTCAAAAGTAATGAATTGTACACATTTTAATATAAGCAGTTTATTATACTTCAGTTATTCATCAAAGTAGCCATAGAATTCTTCATTAGAAATAAAATTTTCTATTGCCAGGCACAGTGATGCATGCCTGTAATCCCAGTGACTTGGGAGGTTAAAACAGGAGGACCACAAGTTTGAGGCCTGTCTCTGCAACTTAGTGAGGTCCTAACCAACTTAGTGAGAACATGTCTCAAAATAAAAAAGGCTGAGGATGTAGCTCAGTGGTAAATTGTCCCTGGGTTAAATCTCTAGTATCCCCACCACCCCAAAAAGAAAAAATTCCTTCAAAATTTCATGCTTTGGCTGGGGATATAGCTCAGTTGGTAGAGTTCTTACCTCCCATGTACAAGGCCTTGGTTCAATCCCCAGCACCACCAAAAATAAATAAGTAAATAAATAAAAAGAAAAAGTGTCATGCTTTGATTTTCCCCTAACTCGCAGTAATCCTTTTGAGAATTTTAGGCCATTCTGTTTTTTTTTTTCTTTCTAGAATTCTGTTACTCAAAAGTTGACCCTCTTAGCTGGGTGCAGTAGTATACATTTATAATCCCAGCTGCTGGGGAGGCTGAGGCAGGATGGCAAGTTCAAAGCCAGCCTCAGCAACTTAGCGAGACCCTCTCTCTCTCAAAAAAAAAAAAAAAAAAAAAAAAAAAAAGGCTGGGGATGTGGCTCAGTGATTAAGCACCCCTTTGTTCAATCTCTAGTGCAAAAAAAAAAAAAGTTGACTATCTGAGCCTACAAAGTGATGCATAATTTCCGGCCACTTAAAAGGCAGAGGCAGGAGAATTTTGAGTTTGAGGCCAGCCAGGGCTACTAGAGAGCTCCTGTCTCAAAAAATAGAAAGGGTTGGGGGTGTGGTTCAGTGATAGAGTACCCCTGAATTCGATCCCTAGGTCCAGAAAAGAAAAGTTGGTTCCTCTTGACTGATATTCTTCTTTTTCATCTCTTTGCTCTTATATTGTCCCCTAATCATGAAGGCTTGGGAGTTGAACAAAACAAAACAAAAACAAAAACTAACTGGAAACTCTGAGCATGTTAGTCTGTCTCTACATTCACAAGAGGACCATTCCTTGAGAGCTCCTATGCAGTATCATTAGGTCTTTTCATCTAGGTGCTCTTCTTTTCTGTCCCCTCCTTGAGTGACTGTGGGTAGAGTCCCACCCACAATCCTGGGGGTTCTGGAAATCCTCCTGTCCACTCATGATAGATCTCTGCTTCTCTTGGAGCTGATGTCCAAAACCATTTTCCAGGTGAAACTGAAGAAGCACCACAGACTATTCATGACTATGCCCTCAAAGCCAGTCTCAGGTAACAGGGTATAGGGCACAGGGAGCAGATGGCAGCTTTCAAGGATGGAAGGTAAAGCAAGGAGAAGACAGGAATTGACCTGGATCCCACCCACCCTCCACTCAACCTGTACCACAAAGGGCCAAATTGGCCCATGTTCTAGGTCCTTATGATGCACCCAAAATTCTGGACAGCTGCCCAGGCCTCTGTCCGCACCCCATCCCATTAGTTGGATATTGTCCATTTAGGAGAGGAATGGGATGCCTCTCTTCCCATCCCATTTCTGTTGAGACAGTGAGTCCTAAACAAGAGGTGTTTCCAAAGCTGACCCAGCCTGAAACCAATTTGATAATTGACCCTGGAGCCAGAGTGCTGAAACTGCAATTGTGAGCAGACTCTGGAGGTGTAGTCAGAGCTGGTCTCCTGAGGCAGGACCCAGCTGAAGCTGTGTGCTCATCAACTGTTTCTACTTTGCCTTGATACTTAATGCTGCAGTAGTGTGGCCAATGTTTTTTCTTACTGCCCCTCCATTTCCTTACCCTGGTCTTTGGGCACAAACATTTTATTTATGTTTCCCTTCATTATTTGAGGTTAGAAGAAAACCTTTTTTTTTTTTTTTAAGTTTTGTACTGCACAAGCAAGTAGTGTTTGTATCCCCTCTCTTTTTTTAAAGAGAGAGAGAGAGAGAGAGAGAGAGAGAGAGATTTTAATATTTATTTCCTTTTTTTTTTTTTTTTAGTTTTCGGCAGACACAACATCTTTGTTTGTATGTGGTGCTGAGGATTGAATCTGGGCTGCACGCATGCCAGGCGAGCGCTCTACCGCTTGAGCCACATCCCCAGCCCCTTCCCCTCTTTTTTTTTTTTTTTAAAATTATCTTAGTTGTAGATGGATACAGTATCTTTATTATTTATTTCTATACGGTGCTGAGGATTGATCCCAGTACCTCACATATGCGAGGCAAGTACTCTATCACTGAGCCACAACCCCAGCCCTGTCTCCCACTCTTAGTGGGGGGGCACCCTAAACCAGGTAGACACTTTACAACTAGGCTCTAAGATGGTGGTTGCAGAATAAGATAAGTTGCAGAATGTAGGTGATCATCACAGCAGGTGTTTTACAGAAAAAACCCAGACAATTCCACCTGGGGATAGGTGGAAGTGGGACAGACTCTGAGGCCTGGCTGGTTCCCCTCTTTGTTGACTGTATCCTCAACCATTCCCTAATCCTAGCTATGGTTTTATTGACCCTTCAGATGGGGACAGTGGAGACCCCCAGCGATTGGAGACCAGAGACCAGACTTTGGTGGAAGCAGAGGAAGAGCTGATTTTCCCTGAACATAGAAGATATCAGTTGAAAAAAAAGCTTTCTGCTCAGCAGAGTACAGGTAGACTGGAGTGCAGCTCAATGGTAGAAAGCATGCAAGTGTGAGACTCTGGCTCCATTCCCAGCACTGGAAAAGAAAAATAAATATAACATGGCAGATTGATTTATGGTGGTACTGGGAATTGAACCCAGGGCACTCTACAACAGAACTACATTACTACCCCCGCCTTTTAATTTGTAGTTTAAGACAGTGTCTCCCTAAACTGCCCAGGCAGACCTATGAGCTTGAGATCCTCTTGCCCTCAGCTTTCCCAAACTGGAATTACAGCCATGGGTCACCACATCCTGCTTCTATGCTATGTTTTGAAACCAGGTATTGTAATGCCTCCAGCATTGCTCTGCATATGCAAGGTCTTTGCTTCCATATGAATTTTAGAATTATTTTTTTCTAGTTCTGCAAACAATGTCATTAGTAATTTTGATGGGGATTGCATTGCATCTGTAGATCACTTTGGGTAGTATGGCCAATTTAACAATATGTTTCATCTAATCCATGCAGATAGAGGTTTTTTCTCCTTCCAGTGTCCTTGTCAATTTCTTCAGAACAAACACATACTTCTAACACAAAAGATAGCATACAATATACACAGTTTCCACCATTTCTCCCCTCAATGATGTATCTTAAGTATTGTTCAATTTGGCAGTTACTTCATAAGATACTACAAATTTACTTACCACTTTTATTTCTCCCACTAAAATACAAATTTCATAAGTCTTATACAGTTTGTCTTCCTCTTCAGTGCTTTTAAAACATGTATTTTTCATGAATACTTACCTTGTGTTCTATTTTGTACTTTTACAAAGTAATGCTATTTCAGTAAATATCCTTGGGCATATAATTTCTTATGTGTGAGGGTATAACTATAGGATAAAATTCTAAATGTAGACTTGTACATGGCAAAAGCATTCTGCAGTTGTTCCTGGTTGGTGTCTGGACCAAAGGCTGATGTATGACCACCCCACATTGGAGGGCCTGACCGCCTGATGGTTGGCTTAAGCCATCCTATCCCGGATCTCTTTGGCCCAGCATCTACCTTTATAGTGGCTGGAAGCCTTTGAATCCCAGACTGGGTGTGGCCGAATAAGTGTGGGGGGGCCCTTGAGGACCCCCAGAGGCGAGTCGGGAGTGTCTCTGGCACCTCTGGTTAGGCTTACCTAGGGTTTACCTGATTAGCCACTTAGGCCTGCATCAGAGGCTCTCCAAGTGCCTCCCAGCAACCTAAACACTCCACATGGAAGAGAGGGAGTCTATGGTGGATAAGATGGCTCAGCTTCCTGTTTCAGTTTCCAGTACCTTTTAATATGCTTTCCCATGTCCCCACAATCCCCTACCCTGCTGCCCTGCAGTGCTTGTGAAGAACACAATCCTTACATGTGTTAGGCAAGCACTCTACCACTGAGCTACACCCCTAGTTCTCTGCATGTGCTTTAAAAAATGTTACATTGAGGGCTGGGATTGTGGCTCAGTGGCAGAGCGCTTGCCTCACACATGTGAGGCATTGGGTTTGATCCTCAGCACCACATAAAAATAAATAAAGTAAAGATATTGTGCTTATGTATAACTAAAAAAATTTAAAAAAATGTTACATTGAACTTGCAGTCAAAGGAATGGAGATGAAGATAACTTAGAAAGTGTAATAGAAGTCCTTTTTGAAGAGATGTATTACATTTTCTCCCCTGGAAAAGTTTCTTTTTATTAGCTACTCAACACACTATAATACTTCATCTTCTGAATTTTATTAATAAAATTACAGAAAGGATGAGAGACTATAGAAAAAAATTGTCAGCTAGACCCAAGTCCTTTTTGAAGAGATATATTACATTTTCTCCCCTGGAAAAGTTTCTTTTTATTAGCTACTCAACACACTATAATACTTCATCTTCTGAATTTTATTAATAAAATTACAGAAAGGATGAGAGACTATAGAAAAAATTGTCAGCTAGACCCAACTGTTAATGTTTGTCACATTGGCTTTCTCTATATACATATAAAATTCTGGAGGTTTTTTTTTTTTAAAGGGGGTTTAATATTTGTCATTTAACTGCAGATATGTCAGGCTCAATGGCTATTGCCTTTAATTCCAGCAACTGTGAAGGCTGAGGAGGAGGATTTGAGGCTGTTTTGAGGCTAGCCCCAGCAACTTGGCCAGACCTTAAGCAACTTAGTGAGTCCCCATCTTAAAATAAAAAATAAAACACTGAGGATGTACCTCAGTGGTAAAGCACCCTTGCATCAATCCCCAGTACTAAAAATAAATAAATAAACAAACAAATAAATAAACTGCAGATATAACAAATTACTTTTTATCAGTATGAGGCTCCCGAGAACAAGGACTTTATCTTGTATAAGTTGTATACACTCTAGAAATTTCTAACCATTAATAAAACACAACTTTGCAATTTAGTCCATGTTCAAATTTTCTTCATGGTTCTGATTCAAGATTACTTGAATCGTACAGATAATTTAGTTGTCTTTAGTCTATTAATAGTAGTCTTCTGAATTTTTGTTTTGATGACATTGACCAGTCATCCATTTGCCCCATTACTGATGATAACTTTGGTTATGGTGGTGCTCTCTAGGTATTATAAAGGAATGATTTTCTCCTTCGTAACTCATAATTCGTGGGCTAGGACTTCCAGATCTTTTAAATATCTATTCTTCAATAACTTTCATCTGATAGTTTCAGCTGTTGATGATCCTTTTCTAGATAGATTACACATTGGCCTGTAAAACAACCTACTGTTTTTTTGTTTTCTTTTCCTACTGGTGCTGGGGGTGGAACTAAGTTCCAACCCCAGCTCTTTTAATCTTTTGAGACAGGGTATCCCTAAAGTTGCCAGAGGTGTTACAAGTCCCTACCAGACTGCTGGGATTTCAGGCATGAGCTTCTGGGACCACCTGTTCATTCGTTTTTAAAATATATTGTTTGAGGCTGGCACAGTAGCAGCTTGCCTGTAATTCCAACGAAGGAGGAGGATCAGAAGTTCAAGGCCAGCCTCAGCAAGCAATTTAGCGATGTCCTAAGTTATTAGGCAAGATCTTGTCTCAAAATAAATAAATAAATATAAATAAAAAGAACTGGTAATGTAGCTCAGTGGTGAAATGTCCCTTGGTTCAATCCCGAATACCAAAAGTAAATAAAAAATAAAAACGAGTAAATCAAGTTAACTTAGGAAGCCCTCACCCATTTGGGCTATGTGGCCGGGTAGGGCACTAGTGAACTTTGAAACGAGTCAGTTCAAAAAGCTCCAGATCAGGTAACAGAGGCCTCAAAGAATGGGACTGTGGGAGCATTTTCCGAGCACCTTCTGGTCCCTTCAAGTAAGATAACGAATTTCCGAATCCCGATTTCCTCTTGTTAAATGGCAGGAATTATTGCTTAGTTCCTGGTAGTCGCCTGAGTCACCTGCACAGTGAAGAACCGGGACAAGCTCCTTTGGAACTAGGGGAAACGACCCTCATTTGGAACCTGAGAGGCAGGAGGAACTGATTCGGCAGTTTTGGGGGAGCCCTTGCACCGTCCAGCCTGCATTCTTACTTTCTGGGAATATGTCCAACCTTTTGTTTTCTGCGGGGAAAGTATACAGCATCTTCTTCCTACTCAAGCTCAAGCCTTCGGTATTTCCGCGCAGAAGACTGGATCAATGCTGGTGGAAACCCTAGTTAACTAGGAGACAGCTGGGTGGGGGAGCTCAGGAGTTTGTAATCCGCGGGGCCAAAAGGTGGGCGGGGCGGGCCGAGAGCCTGAAGGGTGGGATTGGACCGCAGGCCCGGGGCGGGGCCGTCCAGCTGGAGACACTGCCCGCGCCACGGCTCTGGGCAGCACTGTTAGGACTCATCTCCGCTGGAGAGTAATTTTTAAGGACTCAAGATGGGTGCGGTCGCGGAACGTAGAGATATCCCACCATGGGTGAAAGTTCCCGAAGACCTGAAAGACCCAGAGGTGTTCCAGGTCCCGACGCGACTGCTGGAAGCCCTGTTCGGTGAGTACCCAGTCCTGGCCCAGCTGCCCAGTCACCGGCGTCGCGGTCTCCGCGGCCTGGATGGAGCGCTCACTTCCTTCCCGAACAGGCCCGAGCGGATGTCGGATCCCTTACATAGAGCAGGTGAGCAAGGCCATGCTCGAGCTGAAGACTCTGGAATCTTCAGAATTCACCGAGATCGTGGTTTATGGCTCCTACTTGTCGAAGCTCCGGACCAGATGGATGCTTCAGTCCTTGGCTGAGTGGCACCGCCAGCGACAGGAGCGAGGTAAGAGACGCGGTGACAAAGTGCTCGAGGCGGGGAAGTCGAGGGGGGAGCCTCACTTTCCCTTTCCTCCAGCAGTTCTTTTTGTTTCTTCCCTCTCTCTGCCCCAAACAACCTCTGTTATCACCAGGAGCGCCCTGTGCGTCTGGGCTGTTCCTGGAAGTTCTTTGAGAGTTTAAAGATTGAGGGGTGAGGCTGGTCTTCTTATCTGACATATCTGAATTCAGACTCCACCCCTGCCCTAGACTTCTTGGAGGGTGAGAAAACGGGCCTAGTTTTTGGAGGGTCCCTAGAATTTCAGGCCCAGAACGCCTGGTTCAGAAAGTCCACAAGACAATCCTGAAAGACTTGGAGAACAGTCAGGGCTGTTATCCTCCCTCCCTCCCTCCCTCCCTCCGCTCACATTCTTATCTCACTGTTGCTCTTTCTGGTTTAGGAATGCTCAAACTCGAGGAAGCAATGAATGCTCTGGAACTAAGCCCTTGGATGAAGTGAAGCCAGTTTCCAGCCCATGTGATGGGGTCCAGGATGTAGAGATGAGGCTGTGGCCAGAGTTAGAGTGGGTCTGGCTTGGTTTAAATTCTGCTATGACTTCTATAGCCAAATATTTGGGGGTATTTGCCTTGCTCTGAGTTCTGATGTGAATTTCTCTTTCCAAGGTTGCTAATGAAGGAATAAAGTTTTTTTTTTAAAGTAGTTTTTTAGTTGTAGATGGAAACAATCTTTATTTTTATTTTAATGTGGTGCTGAGGATGGAACCCAGTACCTCACCCATATGAGGCAAGCGCTCTACCACTGAGCTACAACTCTAGCCTCATAAAGTTTCAAATAATATTCCTTGACATTGTGGCTGATGGATTGAAAGTAACACCTTAGATATCCAATGTACTGTGGAAGTGTAGTTCTTAAGCTTTATTCTATATGGACACCCCCCCCCAAAAAAAAAAAATTGGAATGAGGTCCAAGCTCAACTTGACAAGTGGCAAAAGGGTCTAGGAATTGAGTCCTGAGATGCAGCTTTGAAACAAAACCCCACAGGATGTATGATATCATCAGGCAGTGACCTCGACTCATTCAAAACAACCTAAGATAGGCTAATATAACCTATAAAATAAAAAGCAACTGCTCTGGAAAACAAAACTATGGAAGAGCCAGGACCAACTTTAGTGTAGCAGGTTTGTGTCCTTGTGCATTTCTTAATAGAAGACAGCTGGGTTTTCATTTTCATTCAATCTATTAAATCTTACCTAGGTTGATGCATGTGAAAAATTCAGCTTTATACAGATGAGAAAGGAACTGGAATTCTTAAGGACAATTCAGTTCTTCACTAGGCACCCAAAAGGAAAGTTTGGTTGCCATAGGTGAGGCTCACTCTGGATGGTAGAAGAACAACCAAAATAGGCACTATAGTTTTCTTTGGTAGAGAGGAGTTTGATACTCAAACTAAAATGAATCCTAATTGTGGGAGTTCTCTGGCCCTATGATCTTAGGCCAGTTGTTTAACCCCCCCAAGTTCCTCAATTTCTGAGGATAATAACAGCATGTATAATGATGAAGTGTCTTCTGCAAGAGGAGTCTAGCATATCTATCAGATAATTTAAATAAGTAGTGGTGACCCATTCTTGTAATCCCAGTGACTCAGAAGGCTAAGGCAGGAGGATTGTAGGTTTAAAGACAGCCTCAGCAATTTAGTGAGGCTTTAAGCAACTAAGCGAGACTGTCTCAAAGGGCTGGGGATGTGATTCAATGCCCCTTTGGGTTCAGTCCCTGGTACCAAAAAATAATTGTAAAGGGGGGAGCAATCAGTAACTGAAGGCACTACCATTTTGATCCAGTGGTTAAGGAAAAATTAGTCATCTTGATGTCTCACTCCCAATATGAAATCCTTGAACATGTCCAGTCAATTTGGCCTTATTGAAAGAAACAAAACAACAAAAATAAAAAAAGCAGCCAGGTTTTTATTTTCTTTTTGGTACTGGGAATTGAACCCAGAGTGCTTTCCCTTTGAGCCACATTCCCAGCCCTTTTTATTTTTTTGAGACAGCCTCACTAAGTTGCTATTCTCCGAAACTGCCTCGAAACTGCTATTCTCCTGCCTCATCCTCCCAAGTAGCTGGGGTTACAGGCATGTGCCATCGCACCTAGCAAAACCAGATTATTTCCATATTTTTTATTGGTGCATTATAGTTTTACATAATGTGGATCTGTTTACATATTCATACATGCACACACTATAACAATATAATGTGGCTAATATTATTCCCTAATTTTCTCCTCTTCCTCCTGTCCTCCCCCTCCCTGTTTCCTTTATTGATTGCTCCTCAATTTTCATGAGGTTCCCCCTACCTTCTACTTTTTCCTTTCTAGCTTCCACATGAGAGAAAACATGTGAACTTTGACCTTCTGAATTTGGCTTATTTCATTCAACATAACTAATGTACTCAAGTTCCATCCATGTTCCTGCAAATAACAATATCATTCTCTTTATGGCTGGATAAAACTGTTGTGTTTGTATATCACATTTTCTTTATTTTCCCTTTTTGGTACCAGGGATTAAAACCAGGGGTGCTTAACTACTGAGCTACATCCCCAGATCTTTATATTTTTTATTTAGAGACAGGGTCTCACTAAGTTGCTGAGGTTGGCTTTGAACTTGCAATCCTCCTGCCTCAGCCTCAGGACTCACTGGTATTATAGACATGCACCACCGTGTCCCACTTATATACCACATTTTCTTTATCTGTTCATCCACTGACAGACACCTAGGCTGACAACCAGAATTTGAGTCCTTCCTACAACTACCATCTCTAGTTCTATACTATTTGTCACAGGTTTTTTATAATGGGTTTTTTGTTTGTTTTGTTGTTTTGGGTATTGAGAATTGAACCCAGGGGAAATCTAACACAGAGCTACATTTCCCGCCTTCCCCCCCCCCCCCCCCCCAATTTGAAGACAGGATCTTGCTAAGTTGCTCAGGCTGGCCTTGAACTTGCCATCCTGACTCAGCCTCCCAAATTGCTGAGATGACAGGAGTTGTTTACCATGCCTGGCTTGATAATTTCCTTCGGTTCATCTCAGTATGTTCTATAGCAACTGAATTTGTTTTTAAAAATGTAAATTACATGGCTCCTCTTCCAAAAGGGACCTCAGAACTTTTCATAGTTGTCTGTTCAACTTAACCCACAGTCCTTACCCTGACTTATAAGGTACTAGATAATCTGACCTCTGACAAATAGAAACTCTTATCCCTTTGCTCTCTGCTCTAACCCATCCACTTGCTGCCCTTAAAACACAGTTTGTTACTTCACGGCTTTTGGTTTTGCTGTTCTTTTGCTTAGAACATCTTTTCCTTACATTTTTTAAAAAATATTTTTTAGTTGTCAATGGACCTTTGTTTATTTATATGTGGTGCTGAGAATCGAACCCAGTGCCTCACACATGCTAGGCAAGTACTCTACCACTGAGCCATACCCCAGCCCCTCCTTAGATTTTTTTAAACTTTTTTTTTTTTTTTAAAAAATTAGAGCACTATAGTTATTTTCCTCAGATTTTTGAATTAGTTTTGCTCTTTTCCCTCAGGCGATATATATTAACCTCTCCTCCACAGACTCTGTTTGATCTTTGTTTTTATGACATTTGTAAACCTGAAGACGGCATTAGGTGTTCTTTCTTGCCTCTCCTTCACTAGCATATAAATTTAGTAAGGCAGGGATATTGAATTTTTTTTTTCTTGGTACTGGGGATCAAACCCAGGGCCTCAGGCATATTAGGCTAGTGCTCTATCACTGAGATACATCACAGACATTCTTATTTCATTTTTTAAAAGAATTTAACTTTTGTTTATTTGTTTTTATGTGGTGCTGAGAATCAAACCCAGGGCCTCACTCATGCTAGGCCAGCACTTTACCACTGAGCTACAATCCCAGCCCTCTTATTTCTTTTTGAGACAGGGTCTTGCTAAATTTCCCAGACTGATCTCAAACTTGGGATCCTTTTGCCTAAGTCTCCTGAGTAGCTGGGATTATAGGTGTGTACCACCATACCAGGTTCTGGATATTAATTTTAAATAAAAGGAGCAATATAGAATAGGTAACAGTAGTGTTATTAGACACAATACCTACTAGGCTGCCTGAGTTTGAATCTTGGCTCAGTCACTTGTTAGCTTAACCAAGACTCTGTTAGCCTTTGAGTTTCAGTCATCCATCTATAAATTTCTTTTGGGGTTATAATGAGGATTAAATGAGTTAAGATCATCTTAAGCCTTGGTAAAGTCTTAGAAAGATATCTGACATAATAGATGTTGAATGAATATTTCTTGAATTCATGAATAACAGGCTATTCTTATTTCAGTGCAAGATTGGAGCTAACCTTCATGGACTGTGGAGGTCTGAAAGAGGAAGGACTCCAGTCTCTAGTCCTTTTCTTTAAGGTTTCTATCACTAAAGTCTTTTTTTTTTTTTTTGTAACAGGCATTGAACCTAGGGTGCTTAACAACTGAGCCACATCTCCAGTCCTTTTTATTTTTTTATTTTGAGACAGGGTTTGTTAAATTGCTGAGGCTGACTTTGAATTAGTAATTCTCTTGCCTCAGCCTCAGGAGTCTCTGGGATTATAGACATGTGCCACCACACCTGGCTTATTGAAGTTTTGTAAGGCATTGTTTTCTGTCCTGCTGAAAGTGCTGGGTGCAAGTGTAATTTTCAGGGGGTCACCAGATGCCATACAACCTGTGAGTCACTGGGGAGACAGACAGATTAGTCATGCTATTCAGGTTCATTTGGAATGGAGGGAAAGATTCTGGTCATGTACTACACCGGCTTTTTGACACTTCCCTCTCTCCCTACTCATCCTTGAAAATTCTGGCCTGAAGGTCCTGGACCATATAGTCTGGCTGCCATTCCATATTTTGAAGGAAAAAAAGTCATTTTAATTTCCCCCCAAATCCCCACAAAATAATTGTCAAAACAATTCCATCCTTGTTGAGCTACATCTCCAGCCCTTTTTATTTTAGTTTTTTTGAGACAAGACCTTGATAAGTTGTTGAGGCTGGCCTTAAACTTAAGATCCCCCTGTCTTAGCTTCCTGAGTTGCTGGGATTACAGGATCGAACCACCAATCCTATAGCTAGAAAGAACATAATGTATTTCTTTCTATTTGGAGTGTCAGGAACAAATCTTGCTTTAGCGCTGTGTGGTAAGAAGTTACAATTGATAAAAAGATTAGTCTGCCTTGCAAAATTCTTCCCGGGGAGGAAAGTTATATGGCCTCTTGAGATATAATCACTGGTCACCAGAGCCAGAGGCAATGCCAGGGTCCACAGATTGGGTCATGTTGCAAAGAGGTGGGCTATGGGCAAGGACATTTCAGTTTCTAGGGAAGAGGCTGCCTGTGGACTCCTGTGGCTTTGGCACATTTTTGAATGAAATAGTATTAGGCTGGATATTTCTGGAGATCTGTCAGTTGCAAATATAATGAGTCAACAATAGGGACAGCAGAAAAGGGGGAACACTGGTTGTTGCTAAACTTGAATGAAAAGCATTCCTTATGTAGCAAGAAATGCTCCTGATACTTGAAATAGGAAAAAAAATTAATTTATCTTCTTTTTCTTTTTTTTTAATTTTTAAAAATATTTATTTATTTATTTTTTGAGAGAGAGAGAGAGAGGAGAGAATTATTTATTTTTTTTCAGTTTTCGGTGGACACAACATCTTTATTTTATTTTATGTGGTGCTGAGGATCGAACCCAGCGCCCCGCGCATGCCAGGCGAGCATATTACCGCTTGAGCCACATTCCCAGCCCTAAATATTTGTTTTTTTAGAAGTAGTTGGACACAATACTTTTATTTTATTTATTTATTTTTATGTGGTGCTAAGGATTGAACCCAGGGCCTCACACATACTAGGCGAGCGCTCTACTGCTAAGCCACAATCCCAGCCCTATCTTGTTCTTCAAAATCAAAGATACAATTGTTTTAACAATTATTTTATAGAGATTCGGGAAAAGTGAAACTGATTTTTTTCCTCCACTTTTTAGTATTTAAATTTACTTACATTTAATTTTATTTTTTGATACTAGGGACTGAACCCAGGAGTGTTCAACCACTGAACCACATCCCCAGCCATTTTTTTTTTATGTTTTATTTTGAGACAGGGTCTTGCTAAGTTGCTTAGAGCCTCACTAAATTGCTGAGGCTGGCCTTGAACATGGCTTCTTCCTGCTTTAGTCTCCCAAACTGCTGGGATTACAGTATGCATCATTGCACCTGGCTTTGCTTACTTTTTAAATAAATACTACATTCACACAAATCAAAATCCTAAAGTGATGGAAAAGTCTCCCTTCTATCTCATTTCAAATTCATGTGTTTTCTACTCCCCAACAATAGTTTTATTTTCCTGTGTGCCATCCTAAAGTTTTTGTTTTTCCTTCCCCCTCCCTCCTCGAAACCATGGTGGTCTTGCTGTATTTCCCTGGCTGTGCTTGAACTTGAGATCTTTCACCCTTCTGACTAGCTGAGATTACTGATGTAGGCTGCTATACTCAGCTCAGAATTAGTTTTTAATGCAAGTACAAGCAACTATAAATGTAGATTATTGTCCTTCTTTCTTACAGTCATATATTATTACATTTAATTAGTTGTCTTTTTTTTTAAACAAAAGGACTTTTGGGGTTATTCACAACCTTTTGCTTTTACAAAATGTGGTGAATACATTGAGTTGACATTGTTTTATGAATTTCTAAGTATGTCTATAGTATTAACAGAGGGAGAATCATTTATTGGTCCAATGGGCAAAAATATAATTTTGCTAGATATTACCCACTTGCCTTCAGTAGGGGCTGAAAAGGTTTTATTCCAAGCAGTAATATATGAGATAGCCTATTTTCCCATTGCCTCACCCAATAATCCTATTTATTTATTTATTTGTACTGGAGATTGAGCTCAGGAGTGCTTAGTCCCTGAGCCACATCCCTAGTCCTTTTTGAGACAAGGCTGTGCTAAATTACACAGGGCCTCGCTAAGTTGCTGAGGCTGGCCTCAAACTTGCTGTCCTTTCACCTTAGTCTCCTGAGTTTCTGTGATTACAAGCACGTGCCACCACACCTGGCCCAATTGTTTTTTATTATCTGTGGTACTGGGAATTAAATCCAGGGGCTCCTTACCACTGAGCTAAATCCTGAGTCCTTTTAATTTTTTAATTAATTAATTTTGGTACCAGGGATTGGACCCAGGGATGCTTTACTACTAAGCCACATCTTCAGCCTTTTTTAATGTTTTATTTAGAAAGAGGGTCTCTCTGGGCTGCTTAGAGCTTTGTTAAGTTTCTGACGATGGCCTTGAACTCACGGTCCCTTGCCTTAGCCTCCCATTCCACTGGGATTACAGGTATGCACCACCATACCCGGCTTAAATTTTTAATTTTGAGACAGGTTCTTACTAAATTGCTGAGGTTAGCCTTGAATTTACAGTCCTCCTGGTTCAGCCTCCTGCATTGCTAGGATTACAGGCATGCACCACCATGCCCAGCTCTGAATTCTAATTCTGCAGTGTGAATCAAATACATAAAAGCTGACCTTGCATGCTGAGGTCTTAAGCCTGGGTTTTGTCCCCCATACCACAGAACAACAAAAATTAATTTTGCCCTTTAAGTCAATTTTAGGAGAATCTGTCAGTTAGGTAGCCAAAGTGGGAAACTTAATAATATGCCACAAATTCTATGTGTATGGCAAACTGAAGACTTTTCAACCCTAAAAAATAAAAACAAAACAACAAAAGACTTCAAGAATATTTGAAGGAGGGCTGGGGATGTGGCTCAAGCGGTAGCACGCTTGCCTGGCATGCGTGCAGCCCGGGTTCGATCCTCAGCACCACATACAAAGATGTTGTGTCCGCCGAAAACCAAAAAAAAAAAAAAAAATTCTCTCTCTCTCTCTCTCTCTCAAAAAAAAAGAAAGAAAGAAAAAGAATATTTAAAGGAAAAGTTGCAGAAGTAATAGTTTGAAAGTTAAAACCAGCCAGGCGTGGTGGTGCATGCCTGTAATCCTAGTGGCTTGGGAGACTGAGGCAGGAATATTGTGAGTTCTAAGCCAGCTTCAGCAAAAGCAAGGTGCAAATCAGCTCAGTGAGACCCTGTCTCTAAATAAAATACAAAATAGGGCTGGAAATGTGGCTTAGTGGCCAAGTGCTCCTAAATTCAGTCCCTAGTTACCCACCACCCTCTCAAAAGAAAATTTTTTAAAAATTTTTTTATTGTTGGTTGTTCAAAACATTACATAGTTCTTGATATATCATATTTCACACTTTGATTCAAGTGGGTTATGAACTCCCATTTTTACCCCGTATACAGATTGCAGAATCACATCAGTTACACATCCATTGATTTACATATTGCCATACTAGTGTCTGTTGTATTCTGCTGCCTTTCCTATCCTCTACTATCCCCCCTCCCCTCCCCTCCCCTCTTCTCTCTCTACCCCCTCTACTGTCATTCATTTCTCCCCCTTGTATTATTTTCCCCTTTCCCCTCACTTCCTCTTGTATGTAATTTTGTATAACCCTGAGGGTCTCCTTCCATTTCCATGCAATTTCCCTTCTCTCTCCCTTTCCCTCCCACCTCTCATCCCAGTTTAATGTTAATCTTCTTCTCCTGCTCTTCGTCCCTACTCTGTTCTTAGTTACTCTCCTTATATCAAAGAAGACATTTGGCATTTGTTTTTTAGGGATTGGCTAGCTTCACTTAGCATAATCTGCTCTAATGCCATCCATTTCCCTGCAAATTCTATGATTTTGTCATTTTTTAATGCAGAGTAATACTCCATTGTGTATAAATGCCACATTTTTTTTATCCATTCGTCTATTGAAGGGCATCTAGGTTGGTTCCACAGTCTTGCTATTGTGAACTGTGCTGCTATGAACATCGATGTAGCAGTGTCCCTGTAGCATGCTCTTTTTAGGTCTTTAGGGAATAGACCAAGAAGGGGAATAGCTGGGTCAAATGGTGGCTCCATTCTCAGCTTTCCAAGAAATCTCCATACTGCTTTCCAAATTGGCTGCACCAATTTGCAGTCCCACCAGCAATGAACAAGTGTACGCTTTTCCCCACATCCTCGCCAGCACTTGTTGTTGTTTGACTTCATAATGGCTGCCAATCTTACTGGAGTGAGATGGTATCATAGGGTGGTTTTGATTTGCATTTCTCTGACAGCTAGAGATGGTGAGCATTTTTTCATGTACTTGTTGATTGACTGTATGTCCTCCTCTGAGAAGTGTCTGTTCAGGTCCTTGGCCCATTTGTTGATTGGGTTATTTGTTATCTTATTGTCTAATTTTTTGAGTTCTTTGTATACTCTGGATATTAGGGCTCTATCTGAAGTGTGAGGAATAAAGATTTGTTCCCAGGATGTAGGCTCCCTATTTACCTTTTATTGTTTCTTTTGCTGAGAAAAAACTTTTTAGTTTGAGTAAGTCCCATTTGTTGATTCTAGTTATTAACTTTTGTGCTATGGGTGTCCTATTGAGGAATTTGGAGCCCGACCCCACCGACTGTACATCGTAGCCAACTTTTTATTCTATCAGACGGCGTGTCTCTGATTTGATATCAAGCTCCTTGATCCATTTTGAATTAACTTTTGTGCATGGCGAGAGAAAGGGATTCAGTTTCATGTTGTTGCATATGGATTTCCAGTTTTCCCAGCACCATTTGTTGAAGATGCTATCCTTCCTCCATTGCATGCTTTTAGCCCCTTTATCAAATATAAGATAGTTGTAGTTTTGTGGATTGGTTTCTGTGTCCTCTATTCTGTACCATTGGTCCACCCGCCTGTTTTGGTACCAGTACCATGCTGTTTTTGTTACTATTGCTCTGTAGTATAGTTTGAAGTCTGGTATCGCTATACCGCCTGATTCACACTTCCTGCTTAGCATTGTTTTTGCTATTCTGGGTCTTTTATTTTTCCATATGAATTTCATGATTGCTTTCTCTATTTCTACAAGAAATGCCGTTGGGATTTTGATTGGCATTGCATTAAACCTATAGAGGACTTCAAAAGAAAATTTAAAACCAGTATTTGTTTTGGAGTGTGTGTGTGTGTGTGTGTGTATATAGACCAAGGAGCACTCTACCACTGAGCTATATTCTCACCCTGTTTATTTATTTATTTATTTTTTAGAGAGAGAATTTTTATATTTATTTTTTAGTTTTCGGCCGACACAACATCTTTGTTTGTATGTGGTGCTGAGGATCGAACCTGGGCCACACGCATGCCAGGAGAGCGCACTAAGGCTTGAGCCACATCCCCAGCCCATCCTGTTTATTTTTCATTGTGAGATTAGGTCTCACTAAATTGCAGAGGCTGGCTTAGAGTTTGAGGTCTTCCTGCCTTAGCCTCCTAATCAACTGGGATTATGTGAATGTACCAACACACCTGGCTCCTTTTTTGAATTTCAATCTCTTGATCTCTGTTCCACCAAGGTTAAATGCAAATATTATGAGAAAAACAACAAAAAACCTCATTGTTGTGGAGATGAAGGGGTCTAGCTAATGAGGGTTAGACAAAGGGACTAAAGAGTTTTGAAGATAAACCAAGGATGAAGTCCATGAAAACTTAAGGCCAATAAAGGAAAATTGAATCAAGTGAAATCCTCCAAACCCAAAGAGGCTAATAATAATGACAAGAGCCAATGACACCCTTTCATTTAACTCGACACATTCTCAACACAGTATTACTTCCTTTGTATAGTTAAGCAACTTGAGGCCCCATCAATCATATTACCTTCCCAGGATTTATATATTTCTATTTAAATATTATGTAATCTTTTTTTGGGGGGTGGGAAGTACCAGGGATTGAACTCAGGGGCACTCGACCACTGAGCCATATCCCCAGCCCTATTTTGTATTTTATTTAGAGACAGGGTCTCACTGAGTTGGTTAGCACCTTGCTTTTGCTAAGGCTGATTTTGAACTCTTTTTTTTTTTTTTTTTTTTTTTTTTTTTTTAATTTTTTATTGTGGGTTGTTCAAAACATTACAAATTTCTTGACATATCATATTCCACACTTTGATTCTAGTGGGTTATGAACTCCCACCTTCACCCCATACACAGATTGCAGATTCACATCAGTTACACATCCATTGATTTACAAATTGCCATACTAGTGTCTGTTGTGCTCCGCTGCCTTTCCCATCATCCACCCTCCCCCCTCCCCACCTCTCCCCTCCCCTCCCCTCCTCTCTCTCTACCCCCTCCACTGTATAACCCTGAGGGTCTCCTTCCATTACCGTGCAATTTACCTTCTCTCTCCCTTTCCCTCCCACCTCTCATCCCTGTTAAATGTTAATCTTCTTCTCCTGTTCTTCGTCCCTACTCTGTTCTTAGTTACTTTCCTTATATCAAAGAAGACATTTGGCATTTGTTTTTTAGGGATTGGCTAGCTTCACTTAGCATAATCTGCTCTAATGCCATCCATTTCCCTGTAAATTCTATGATTTTGTCATTTTTTAATGCAGAGTAATACTCCATTGTGTATAAATGCCACATTTTTTTTATCCATTCGTCTATTGAAGGGCATCTAGGTTGGTTCCACAGTCTTGCTATTGTGAACTGTGCTGCTATGAACATCGATGTAGCAGTGTCCCTGTAGCATGCTCTTTTTAGGTCTTTAGGGAATAGACCAAGAAGGGGAATAGCTGGGTCAAATGGTGGCTCCATTCCCAGCTTTCCAAGAACTCTCCATACTGCTTTCCAAATTGGCTGCACCAATCTGCAGTCCCACCAGCAATGTACAAGTGTACCCTTTTCCCCACATCCTCGCCAGCACTTGTTGTTGTTTGACTTCCTAATGGCTGCCAATCTTACTGGAGTGAGATGGTATCTTAGGGTGGTTTTGATTTGCATTTCTCTGACAGCTAGAGATGTTGAGCATTTTTTCATGTACTTGTTGATTGACTGTATGTCCTCCTCTGTGAAGTGTCTGTTCAGGTCCTTGGCCCATTTGTTGATTGGGTTGTTTGTTCTCTTATTGTCTAATTTTTTGAGTTCTTTGTATACTCTGGATATTAGGGCTCTATCTGAAGTGTGAGGAGTAAAGATTTGTTCCCAGGATGTAGGCTCCCTATTTACCTCTCTTATTGTTTCTTTTGCTGAGAAAAAACTTCTTAGTTTGAGTAAGTCCCATTTGTTGATTCTAGTTATTAACTTTTGTGCTATGGGTGTCCTATTGAGGAATTTGGAGCCCGACCCCACTGACTGTAGATCGTAGCCAACTTTTTCTTCTATCAGACGGCGCGTCTCTGATTTGATATCAAGTTCCTTGATCCATTTTGAATTCACTTTTGTGCATGGCGAGAGAAAGGGATTCAGTTTCATTTTGTTGCATATGGATTTCCAGTTTTCCCAGCACCATTTGTTGAAGATGCTATCCTTCCTCCATTGCATGCTTTTAGCCCCTTTATCAAATATAAGATAGTTGTAGTTTTGTGTATTGGTTTCTGTGTCCTGTATTCTGTACCATTGGTCCACACGCCTGTTTTGGTACCAGTACCATGCTGTTTTTGTTACTATTGCTCTGTAGTATAGTTTGAAGTCTGGTATCGCTATACCGCCTGATTCACACTTCTTGCTTAGCATTGTTTTTGCTATTCTGGGTCTTTTATTTTTCCATATGAATTTCATGATTGCTTTCTCTATTTCTACAAGAAATGCCATTGGGATTTTGATTGGCATTGCATTAAACCTATAGAGAACTTTTGGTAATATCGCCATTTTGATGATGTTAGTTCTGCCTATCCATGAACAGGGTATATTTTTCCATCTTCTAAGATCTTCTTCTATTTCTCTCTTTAGGGTTCTGTAGTTTTCATTGTATAAGTCTTTCACCTCTTTTGTTAGGTTGATTCCCAAGTATTTTATTTTTTTTGAAGATATTTTGAATGGAGTGGTTGTCCTCATTTCCATTTCAGAGGATTTGTCGCTGATATACAGGAATGCCTTTGATTTATGCGTGTTGATTTTAAATCCTGCCACTTTGCTGAATTCATTTATTAGCTCTAATAGTTTCTTTGTAGAGCCTTTTGGGTCTGCTAGATATAGAATCATATCATCTGCAAATAGTGATAATTTAATTTCTTCTTTTCCTATTTTTATGCCTTTAATTTCTTTCGTCTGTCTAATTGCTCTGGCCAGTGTTTCGAGAACTATGTTGAAGAGAAGTGGAGAGAGAGGGCATCCCTGTCTTGTTCCAGATTTTAGAGGGAATGCCTTCAGTTTTTCTCCATTCAGAATAATGCTAGCCTGAGGCTTAGCATAGATTGCTTTTACAATATTGAGGTATGTTCCTGTTATCCCTAGTTTTTCTAGAGTTTTGAACATAAAGGGATGCTGTACTTTGTCAAATGCTTTTTCCGCATCTATCGAGATGATCATATGGTTCTTATTTTTAAGTCTATTGATGTGGTGAATAACATTTATTGATTTCCGTATATTGAACCAGCCTTGCATCCCAGGGATGAATCCTACTTGATCATGGTGTACAATTTTTTTGATATGTTTTTGTATCCGATTCGCCAGAATTTTATTGAGGATTTTTGCATCTAGGTTCATTAGAGATATTGGTCTGTAGTTTTCTTTCTTTGAAGTGTCTTTGTCTGGTTTAGGTATCAGGGTGATGTTGGCCTCATAGAATGAATTTGGAAGTTCTCCCTCCTTTTCTATTTCCTGAAGTAGCTTGAAAAGTATTGGTATTAGTTCTTCTTTAAAGGTTTTGTAAAATTCTGCTGTATACCCATCGGGACCTGGGCTTTTCTTAGTTGGTAGTCTTTTGATGGTTTCTTCTATCTCCTCAATTGATATTGGTCTGTTTAGGTTTTCTATATCCTCCTGACTCAATCTGGGCAGATCATATGACTTAAGAAATTTATCTATGCCTTCACTATCTTCTAATTTATTGGAGTATAAGGATTCAAAATAGTTTTTGATTATCTTCTGTATTTCTGAAGTGTCTGTTGTGATATTGCCTTTTTCATCCCGTATGCTAGTAATTTGAGTTCTCTCTCTTCTTCTCTTCACTAGCATCGCTAAGGGTCTGTCGATTTTGTTTATTTTTTCAAAGAACCAACTTTTAGTTTTGTCAATTTTTTCAATTGTTTCTTTTGTTTCGATTTCATTAATTTCAGCTCTGATTTTAATTATTTCTTGCCTTCTACTTCTTTTGCTGTTGTTTTGCTCTTCTTTTTCAAGGATTTTGAGATGAAGTATGAGATCATTTATTTGTTGGTTTTTTCTTTTTTTAAGGAATGAACTCCAAGCAATGAATTTTCCTCTTAGAACTGCTTTCAATGTGTCCCATAGATTCCGATATGTTGTGTCTGTGTTTTCATTTATCTCTAAGAATTTTTTAATTTCCTCCTTGATGTCTTCTATAACCCATTGATCATTCAGTAACCTATTGTTCATTCTCCAATTGATGTATGCTTTTTCCTTCCTTCTTTTATCGTTGATTTTCAGTTTCATTCCATTATGATCAGATAAGATGCATGGTAATATCTCTACTCCTTTATATTGTCTAAGAGTTGCCCTGTGACATAATATATGATCTATTTTTGAGAAGGATCCATGTGCTGCTGAGAAAAAAGTGTAACTGCTTGATGTTGGGTGGTATACTCTATATATGTCAATTAGGTCTAGGTTATTAATAGTGTTATTGAGTTCTATAGTTTCCTTATTCAACTTTTGTTTGGAAGATCTGTCCAGTGGCGAGAGAGGTGTGTTGAAGTCTCCCATGATTATGGTGTGGTGGTCTATTAGACTCTTGAACTTGAGAAGAGTTTGTTTGACGAACATAGCTGCACCATTGTTTGGGGCATAAATATTTATGATTGTTATGTCTTGTTGGTGTATGGTTCCCTTAAGCAGTATGTAGTGTCCCTCTTTATCTCTTTTGATTAACTTTGGCTTGAAATCTATTTTATTTGATATGAGTATGGACACGCCTGCTTGTTTCCGAAGTCCATATGAGTGATATGATTTTTCCCAACCTTTCACCTTCAGCCTATGTATGTCTTTTCCTATCAAATGCGTCTCCTGTAGGCAGCATATTGTTGGGTCTTGTTTTGTGATCCATTCTACTAGCCTGTGTCTCTTAATTGGTGAGTTTAAGCCATTAACATTTAGGGTTATTATTGAGATATGGGTTGTTCTTCCAGCCATATTTGTTTATTTCTGTTACTAAACATTGTTTGTTTTCCTCTTTGATTGTTTCCCCCCCCCCTTTACTGTCCTACCTCCCACTGTTGGTTTTCATTGTTATTTTCCATTTCCTCTTCCTGTAATACTTTGGCTAGGATGTTTTGAAGAGATGGTTTTCTAGCTGCGAATTCTTTAAACTTTTGTTTATCGTGGAAGGTTTTAATTTCATTCTCCATCCTGAAGCTTAATTTCGCTGGATACACAATTCTTGGTTGGAACCCATTATCTTTCAGTGTTTGAAATATGTTATTCCAGGATCTTCTAGCTTTCAGAGTCTGTGTTGAAAGATCAGCTGTTATCCTGATTGGCTTGCCCCTAAATGTAATCTGCTTCCTTTCTCTTGTAGCTTTTAAAATTCTCTCCTTATTCTGTATGTTGGGCATCTTCATTATAATGTGTCTAGGTGTGGATCTCTTATGATTTTGCACATTCGGCGTCCTGTAGGCTTCTAGGATTTGGGATTCTGTCTCATTCTTCAAGTCTGGGAAGTTTTCTTGTATTATTTCATGGAATAGACTGCTCATTCCTTTGGTTTGGAGCTCTGTACCTTCCTGTATCCCAATGACTCTTAAGTTTGGTCTCTTAATGTTATCCCATATTTCTTGGATGTTCTGCTCATGGTTTCTTAACAGTCTTGCTGAGCTGTCTATGTTCTTTTCCAGTTGAAATACTTTGTCTTCATTGTCTGATGTTCTATCTTCTAAGTGTTCTACTCTGTTGGTAGTATTCTCCATTGAGTTTTTAAGTTGGTTTATTGCTTCCTGCATTTCTAGGATTTCTGATTGCTTGTTTTTTATAACCTCTATCTCCCTGTATAGTTGATCCTTTGCTTCCTGGATTTGTTTGCGTAATTCGTTGTCGAAGTGATCTTTCATTGTCTGATTTTGCTGTTTAATGTCTTCCTTGATACTCCAGATCATCTGAAGCATGTATATCCTGAATTCTTTATCTGACATTCCATCTGCTGCAGCTGTTACCTCTTCTAAAGTTGCGTTGACCTGCATTGCTTGTGGTCCTTTCTTTCCTTGTCTTTTCATACTGCTTGCGTATCTTTCCTGCAGGTGCGGGCGGCGGCTCTGCTCTCTCCTTATTCCAATTGGGGTGTCGTGGCTACCACGCCGGCAGGTCACTGGGCCTGTTCTGGGAGCTGGTGGCGGCTCTGTTCTGCCCCTACTCCAATTGGGGTGACGTGTCTGTCGTACCAGCAGGCCACTGGGCCTGTCCTGCTGGTCGGTCGCAGATCTGCCCACCTTTCGGGCACGAGTGGAGGCTCTGCTTTGCCCCTACTCCAATTGGGGTGTCGTGACTACCCCGCCTGCAGGATGCTGGGTCTGTTCCTGGCAAGGGAGGCGACTCTGCTCTGTCACTACTCCAATTAGGGTGGTATTTGTACCCCGCCGGCAGGCTCCTGGGCCTGATCCGCAGGTCTGTTGTAGGTCTGCCTACCTTGAAGGCGCGGGCGGCGGATCTGCCCTGCCCCTCCTACCACGCCTGCGGACCCCTGGGCCTGATCTGCAGGTTGATCACTGGTCTGCTCACCCTGCGGGCACGGGTGGCGGTTCCGCTCCACCCCCACTCCAATTGGGGTCACGTGAGCACCACACTGGCAGGGCCTGATCCGGGCGTGGGATAAGGATCTGCTCTGCCCCTACTCGAGTTGGGGTGACGTGTGTACCACACTGGCAGGCCACTGGGCCTGACCCGCCAGGCTGTCACAGGTCTGTTTACCTTGCAAGCGCGAAGGGCGGCTCTGCCCTGCCCCTCCTACCACGCCCATGTACTACTGGGTCGTGGGTCTGCCCACCTGGCGGGTTTGGGTGGCGGCTCCGCTCCGCCCCCTCTCCAATTGGGGTCACGCGGTCACCACGCTGGCGAGCCGCTGGGCCTGCTCCGGGGGCTGGCGGCGGCCCGGCTCCTTCCCTCTGGCTCGAGGACAAATTGAGGAGACTCGGGTGACTGAGCCTCACCCCCCTTACCAGGAGACCAACTGCTTATGTCACCGCTGGTATTGATGAAGATCTCTCCTCCACCGCTTTCTGCTGACATCAGATCTCTGCCATGTTGGTATCCTATGCGAATGGCAGCATTTCGTTCCCCTTGCCAGGCAACCCAAGCAATGGGTGAGTCCTGACCTGCCCTCAGCAGGACCCGGACCGAGACACAGTTTCCGCGGGCTCCCAGCCCCGGTCCAGGGAAGTTCCGGGAGCCGGAACTCGGCCGCTCCGTGCTCGGTGTAAGCTCCTATAAGTGTAGGCTCCAAGAAGCAGCCCCCGCGGGCTCAGTTCCGGGAGCCGGAATTCGGCCGCCTAGTGTTTGGTGTATGCTCTGATAGTAGCAGGGTCCAAGAAGCAGCCTCCGCGGGCTCCGCAGCCCTGAGCCAGGGCGGTTCCGGGACGGTTCCGGGAGCCGGAACTCGGCCGCTCTGTGCTCGGTGTAAGCTCCTACAAGTGTAAGCTCCAAGAAGCAGTCCCCGCGGGCTCAGTTCCGGGAGCCGGAACTCGGCCTCTTGGTGTTTCGTGTTTGCTCTGATATTAGCAGGGTCCAAGAAGCAGCCTCCGCAGGCTCCGCAGCCCGGAGCCAGGGCGGTTCCGGGACGGCTCCGGGAGCCGGGACTCGGCCGCCCCGCGCTCCGTGTTCACTCCGATAAGATCAGATTTTAAGAAGCCCCCAGGCGCTGAACCCTAGCAATCTGTCTGCAAGCCGCAGGCGAATTGCAGCCTGAAATTACCTGTTCTATGGCTGAATGAGCTGCGGTCAGTCAAAAACAGGTGTGGTGACGTCAGTTTACCAACATGGTGGCTGCTGGCCTCCTCTGTGGTCTGACCGGTGTGGAGAACCGAGATGGACCGCTTCCTTCCCCGTCTCGAACCCAGAATTCAGCCCTGAGTGCGGTGCTTGCGCGTCTGGCAGAAACTGCAGCACTGTAACCCTGCGTCTCTATCCCAGCGCGCCTTGCAGACTCCAGCCACGGGGCGATTCGCTGAATAAGCAGTTTTACCCTCCGTGCGACAAACCTCTCGCGTTTGAGTCCCCGTAGCCGATCCTCATGCGATGGAAATCCTTCCTCCAGGTTCCGGCGCACCCCACTATTGCTGGAAATTCCCAACAAGATATCCTTCAGCCGTCCTGACTTGTCACACTCCCACACAGTGAAGCAGCACACGGGGGTAATGCACTCCCCTCGCCGCCATCTTCGGCCTCGCATCGATTTTGAACTCTTGATCTTTCTGCCTTAGCCTCCTGAGCTGCTAGGATTACAGAAGTGCACTAAATATTATGTAATTTTTTGAAGGGCATCGGGAACCTTTACTCATGGGATGGGTTGACGCAGTGGGATTGGGGAAGTGGAAAACTCCCTAGTGACTGTGGAGGCTCCGTGGCAGAGCCTGGCAGGTTGCCTATGCCTATCTCATTCTCAGATGGGCTCTGTAGACAGGCAGGCAGGCTGCAGCCTGCAGGGGCTTCCAGCCTGGATGGGAATTCTGTGGATCTAAGAATCCATGAAATGATGACTGTACTAAACTGGACAAGAAGCTTGACAGTGCTTGGGAGGGTATAATGTGGGAGACTAGACCTGGGCAGGAAAATCGGGGACCTATACAGGAATCTGTGAGATCAGGCAACCGGCAGCGACCAAAGGAGGCAGATTTAAAAGGATCCTCCAAGGAGGCTTTACCGAGACTCACTCCCAGGTGGAATTCGATCAGACTGACATTATGGACAGGAGAAGGGTCTGAGGAGAAACCCAGTGGAGGCTCCACCGGACTGGAATTTTATGGGGCTTACAGCAGGAATGGAAGGGCTTGGGACAGGAAAAGGTGTTTTTAGAGTCCCTTGTCCTGCTGGAGTTGTTGGTGGTGGGGGAGCTGGCTGAAATCCAGGATTGGCCAGAAGACCCTGCTGATTGACAAGTGTTAGCCAGGAGATACTGCTGATTGACAGGCGTTTCCTTTGGTGCCTGATGGATGTTTCTTTCCTTGAATTCAGGCTGCTTGGTGTTTTGTTCCTAAGTCACAGCCACCAACCTGACAGAAGCTTCCTGAGAAAGTTAATGCTGGGTGAGATAGAAATGACCAGTTAGAGTCAGGTGAGGACAAACTAAGCAAGGCCATCTTAAGATCTGGACTGGTGGAAGAGAAGCATGGTTGGGGCAATGGGAGCCTGAGGGAGGCAGGACCACCCAGTCCTACAGACCTCACTAAGGTGGGAAGCCATCCAAGGGTTTGAAGCAGGAGCTGTTTTAGTCAGCTTTTTTTTTTTTTTTTTTTTTTAACTATGACCAAAAAATTTGACAAGAACATCACAGGAGGAAAAGTTTATTTGGTGCTCACAGTTTCAGAGGTCTCGGTCCATAGATGCCAACTTGATTGCTTTGGGAACCAAGGTGAGGCAGAACATCATGGTGGAAGGGTGTGGAGGAGGAAAGCAGCTCAGGATTTGGCTCCAAGTTGGGTTCTGTTGCTCATGCCTGTAATTCCAGAGGCTAGAGAGGCTGAGACAGGAGGATCACTTTTGAGGCCAGCCTCAACAATTTAGCAAGGCCTTATGCAAATTAGTGATACCCTGTCTCAAGATAAAAAATAAAAAAAAAATGGCTGGGGATATGGTTCAGAGGTAAAGCACCCCTGGGTTAAATTTCTGGTTAAAAAAAAAAAACCTCAAAGACACATCCTCAGTGACCTACCTCCTCCAGTCACACCCTACCTGCATACAGTCACCACCCTGTTAATCCATTCAAATGGTTAAGTGCACTGTTTAGGTTAAGGCATTCATAACCCAATCATTTTACCTCAGTCTTGTACTGAGGTTTTTTGGGGTACCTCTCATATCTAAACCATCACAGGAGGTAACTTACCTAACCACTCAGAATAAATGTTTAGTTCTCTCTCTTTTCTATTAGGCAGGATCCTGGTTTTTCTCTAAATCTTTTACCCTTTCTCCCCACTGTTCCTTTGGATTCATTTATTGATTACTTTGATCACCCTCGCATTCCATATCCCCATGTCCCCCGCAGTGTTGGGAATGAAACCCAGGGCTGGATACATGGTATGCATGTACTCTATCATTGAGTTATGTCTCCAGCTGTTTACACTACTTTAATACAATTAAACTAAGTTGCCCATGCTGGCCTCCAACTTGGTGATTCTCCTGCCTCACTCTTCTGAGCAGCTGGGATTACAGACTTGTGCTACCAGACCTGCTTGTCCAAGATCTTGAAATCTTATCATTAACAACAGATGAATTTGGCTTATTTTGTGATATCCCAGAAGCTACAACAAGTTCCAGTATTTGGAAGTTTTATGGAAGACGACTCTAGTTTAACGTGGAGAAGAATTTTCTAATTGAACTGTTTAATGTGATCTTGTGTGCAAGATTAAAGGGAGGCACCATGCACTTGTGTTTTAAAGGGGATTTAATTTAAAGGCACTGAGGCAAAAATACAGTGAGTACAAAAGTACCCAATATTACTCAAGCTAGAAATTTCTATAAAAGTTGAACATGAGGTGAATTAATTTGCTTGCAATTAGTGCATGGTTTTGGAGGAATATATATCTTCATTGCTCAGCCTAGTGGGATATTTGTGTAGCTGAAGGGAATTCTCACTAATCTTTAGATAAATTAAACTGGTAGCTAGTGCAACTCTAGTGTGTATATGAGTGTGTACAGGTGAAACATTCTTGGCAGGACAGGTAAGAAAGCTTATTGCCCTGACAAATTGGATGGGTCTAGCATAGGAAAGTGTTATCCCCTTTATTCGATTTGATATTTATTTCCTTATCATGCTCCTATAGTTGAACATGGACTGTAGTTATAAAGTCTGAGAAATTCAAACATAAACACTTCCTTTTTTTTTTATATCAGGGATTGGACCCTGGGACACTTAATCACTGAGTCAAATCCCCAGGCCTTTATTTTTTATTTTCTATTTTGAGACGGGATCTTGTTAGGTTGCTGAGGGTTTCTAAATTGCTGAGGTTAGCCTTGAACTTGTGATCTTTCTGCCTCTGTGGTGGGTCTACTCACTGGGATTACAGGCATGCTCCACCACATCTGGCACATGAACACTTCTTACCACTCAGCATTAGCATTCACTCCTGAAGTCAAATGTGTAGTAACAGTAATTGCTAACAGTGTTTCCCTAGTGTGGTAGAATTAACAAAATGTCTGCTTGTCTCCATTGATAGACAACATCAGTATATTATGCCCATTTTACCAATGGGAAAATTGAAGTTGAGATTAAGCATCTGAATATAGTCATTCTGTAAGCGTAACCTTCGAACTCTTAGAAATGCAAACTCTCAGATCCATTTCAGATATCTGAACTAGATATTCTGGTATGGGGCCCTGAAAACTGTGGTTTATAAGCCCTTGGATTCTTTTTTTTTTTTAAAGTCTTTTCTTTTTAGTTACACATGACAGTAGAATGTATTTTGATATACATACTTGGAGTATAACTTCCCATTTTCCGTGGATGTACATGATGTGAAGTTACACTGATTGTGTATTCATATCTGAACATAAGAAAGTTATGTCTGATTCATTCTACTGTTTTTCCCATTCCCATCCTTCCCTTCTCCCCATTTCTACCCTGTCCAATCCAGTGAACCTCCCCACCACCACCTATTTTAAGTCAGTATCCACATATCAGAGAAAGCATTTGACTTTTGGTTTTTTGGGATTGGCTTATTTCACTTAGCATGACAGTCTCTAGTTCCATCTCTTTACAAGGCAAATGCCATGATTTCATTCTTCTTTATGGCTGAGTAATATTCCATTGTGTATATATACCACATTTTCTTTATCCATTCATCTCTTGAAGGGTACCTAGGCTGGTTTCATAGCTTAGCTATTGTGAATTGAGCTGCTCTAAATGTTGATGTGGTTGTGTCACTGTGATATGCTGATTTTAAGTCCTTTGGGTGTATGCTCAGGAATGGGATAACTGGGTCAAATGGTGGTTCTTTTCCAGGTTCTCTGAGGAATGTTCATACTGCTTTCCAGAGTGGTTGCACAAATTTGCCATCCCACCAGCAATGTATGAGCATACATTTTATCCCACATCCTCATTTATTGTTACTTGTATTCTTGATAATTGCCATCTGACTGGAGTGAGGTGAAATCTCAGTGTAGTTTTTGCATTGCTCTAATTGTTAGTGATGTTGAACATTTTTTTCATATATTTGTTGACCATTCTTATTTCTTCTGTGAAGTGCCTGTTTATTTCCTTTGCCCATTTATTGATTGGGTTATTTGTGTTTTTTTTTTTTTTTGGTGGTAAGTTTTTTGAGTTCTTAGATCATTAATCTCCAGGATATACTATCTGAGGTGCAGGTGGCAAAGATTTTCTCCCATTATGTAGGCTCTCTCTTCACATTCTTGCTGAGAAGGTACTTAGTTTGATACCATCCCATTTATTGATTCTTAACTTTACTTCTTGTGTTTTAGGAGTCTTGTTGAAGAATTTGATTCCTATGTTGACATGATGGAGAGTTGGGCCTATTTTTTCTTCTAGTAGGCACAGGGTCTCTGGTCTAATTCCTAAGTCCTTGATCCACTTTGAGTTGAGTTTTGTGGAGGGTGAGAGGTAGGGGTCTAATTTTCATTTTCTTGCATATGGATTTCCAGTTTTCCCTGCACCATTTGTGGAAGAGGCTATTTTTTCTTCAATGTATGTTTATGGCACCTTTATCTAGTATGAGATAACTGTATTTATATGGGTTTGCCTCTGTGCCTTCTATTCTATGTCATTGCTCTCCATGTCTGTTTTGGTTCTAATACCATGCTGTGTTACTATAGCTCTGTAGTATAATTTAAGGTCTGGTATTGTGATGCCTCCTGCTTCACTTTTCTCACTGAGAATTGCATTGTCTATTCTGTAAATCCTTGGATTCTGATGTATATCAATGTCTAAAAGCTACTGGCTGAACTTAATTTAGTTAGTTGGACTCTAATCCCTTTTCTACTTCAAGCTGAAAGACAAATGTTCTTAGTTCACCAGTATAGGTCTTGTTTAAATAATTCAAACATGAGTCTAATAAAGGTGTTACCCTGAGTTTGCATTGGTGGAGAGGGAAAGAATTCTTTGCTCTGTGTACAGGGAAATGGCTGAGTATTATGAAAACTTATTAGCTGCATGACATCAGATACACTCTTTGTGGTTGCTCCTGCTGAAAATGGGGGATGATAATTGTAGTAACTCATGAAATTGTGAAGATTAAATGTAAAAGGGCTTAGAAAAGTTTCTAGAAGATGGTTAAACACTTGTTATTGGTACTGTTTTATTAGTATTGCTTTTACTATTCTCTTCATTATTTTGTTTATTAAATAGGCTTTGTATGTCTAATAGGTATTGCTAATATAACCAGTTTTTTTTTAATTGCATTGTACTTGGTTTAGTGTAAGAAAAAGAAAACAAACAAACAAACAACTGAAACCAGGAGTGGAGGTGTATAACTGTAATCCCAGTAACTCAGGAGGCTGAAGCAGGAGTGCAAGTTCCAGGCCAGCCTCAGCAATTTAGTGAAGCACTAAGCAATTTAGTGAGACTCAGTCTCAAAATATAAAATATAAAGGGCTGGGGATGTGGCTCAGGGGTAAATCACCCCCGTGTTCAATGCCCAGAACCAAAGATAAAGTAATTAAAAAAAAATCTCTTAGTGGGGTACAGTGGTGTCTGCCTGTAATTCCAGCAACTCAAGAGGCTGATGAAGGAAGATTACAAGTTCAAGGCCAGCCTCAGCAATTTAGCAAGATGCGCAGTAACTTAGCAAGAACATATTTCAAAATAAAATATACAAAGGGTTGGAGATGTGCCAAAAATAAATAAAACAATAAATAAATCTCGCACCATTTTCCATTATATTTGCTCCATCAGTTGCTCTGGAATATCTCAGGTAGATTCCACAGCCTTTTTGGGTCACTTTCAGATACTAAAATGTCCAGTTCTCAAATAAGCCAGGGACCTAAACGATCTAAATGACCAATCAGAGGACACCTTACCACTATTTGTGACCTGCTGTCAGAAGGTTGCAGTGGAGGGGCCTCTACAGAACCCACAGGAGGACTGTGGGAGGCTGGAATGGCCTCCATTCTCCCTGGAGTTGTCCTGTGCAGCCTTTTTTTCGGATGACTCAAGGTGGCTCTTTCCTACAGGCCCACAGGGAACATTACTGGAACATGGCTGGCAGGGGAAGCAGTTCTCCATTGAGGTAGCTGACCTGCCTTCCACCTTTAGACTTTCAGGTGTGAATCACTTACCAGTCTCTGTATTCCATCAATTGTAGAAGACAAATAAAATCTATTTTTGGTGTTTGGAAAGATCTTCTTTGGGCTTGGGAGGGGGTTGGGTATGTATCTGTTGCCTACTCCCAGAGGAAGTAGACCCAAATCTTTCTAAAGAAATCCTCAGCTGGATGCAATGGTAGAAGCCTCCCAGTGACTCCAGAGGCTTTAGGCAGGAGGATTGCAAGTTTGAGGCCAGCCTCAGCAACTTAGTGAGGCCCTAAGTAACTTTGTGAGACCTTGTCTTAAAAAAATGAAAAGGGCTGGGGTTGTGGCTTAGTGGTCAAGCACCCCTGGCTTCAGTCCTGGGTACCACAAAAAAAAAAAAAAAAAAAAAAAAAAAAGAAAAATCCTCACTCATTGAAATCTTAGCCTTCAGGATATACCTGGAGTTAGGTGATGGGGTGGTTGAACTAATTTTTGCCAAAGCAACCCCCTCACGAGCCCTTCATAGATGCTCTAGCTTTCCTCTAATAAATGCGGGTGTATTTGTACCTATTTTTCTCAGCTTTAAGGCCTCAGACTAAACTACATAGAGTCCTATTTTGACATCATTTTAAAGTTTTTTTTTTCCCTAGGAAAGTCTGTAATTATTTGGTACTGGGAAGATATTGCTAGGATCTTACTCTCTCAGAAGATTTTTTTTTGTGGGGAGACGAACAGTTGCTATTATTTGTGCTTTTCATAAATCTATTAACCCATTAATTTAGTTTCTTGCCAGAATTTGGTATGTTATTATTTTTATCTTTATTTATTTTTTTGGTACTGGGAATTAAATCTTTGGGAGCTTTGCCACTGAGCTATATCCCTAGTTCTTTTTGTTTTTTATTTTGAGAAGTGGTTTTGCCAGATGCTGAGGGTCTCCCTAAGTTGCTAAATCTGCCTTTAAACTTGTGATCCTTTTGCCTCAGCCTTTGGAGTTGCTGGGTTTCCTGGCATATGTATGCCTGTCCTGTCTTTCTTTTTCTTTGCAATGCTTATATATATCTTTTGCTTATTTTCTATTGTATTAAGGGCATTTATGTATATAGGTGGTACTGGGGATTTAAATCTTTTTTTTTTTTTTTGTGGTGGTGGGGTACCAAGGATTAAACTCAGGGGCACTAGTTTTTGTATTCTATTTAGAGACAGGGTCTCACTGAGTTGCTTAGCACCTTAATTTTGCTGAGGCTGGCTTTGAACTCATGATCCTCCTGTCTCAGCCTCTTGAGTTGTTGGGATTATTGGCATGTGCCACTGTGCCTGGTGGTATTGGGGATTTAACCCATGGGCATCCTACAACTGAATTATATCCTCAGGTTTTTTTTTACTTTTTATTTTGAGATAGGGTCTTGCTAAGTTGCTAGAACCTTACTAAATTGCTGAGGCTAGCCTCAGACTTATGATCTTCCTGCTTGAGATTCCTGAGCTGCTGGGATTACAGGTGTGTACTATTACATCTGGCTTCCCCAGCCCTTTTTATTATTTTTGAGATGAAGTCCCACTAAATTGCTGAAGCTGGCCTTGAAATTGTGATTCTCCTGCCTCAGGCTTCTGAGTTGCTGGAATTAAAATGTATGTGCAACCACGATCTTTTAAAAAATTTTTTTGTAGTTGTAGGTGGATAGCATGTCTTTATTTTATTTGTTTATTTTTATGTAGTGCTAAGGATCAAATCCAGGCAATGGATCATATGCCAGGCAAATGCTCTTCTACTGAGCTACAGTCCCAGACCCATGTGCTCGTCTTTTTGATGACTTTCAAAACCTAATTAATAGAGATAGCTCATATATCATAAAAGATATAAATTAAATAAATAATATAAAGGATATAAGATACAAAGAATTTTAGATTCCAATCATTTGTCAATTTTATGTGTTTCAAATATATTTTTTCCCCAGTGACCTGTTTGACTCAATGGAGAGGGAGGGAACCAGGGAATAAATACCCTGCTCTTATTCCTGTTTTCTATCTCTTGTCAGAGCCTCTCATTGACTGAACCTAATACAAAGGGCACTGAGAAGTCTGTCTGCTTCCTGATTATCATGTGTTGAGCTGCTTTCCTCTACCACACCCTTCTGCTATGATGTTCTGTTTCACTTGGGGACAGAGCAATGGGGTCTTCTGTCTATGGACTGAGACCTCAAAACCCAGGAACAAACCTCCACCATTTGACTTCACTAAAGCTGGTTTTCAACATGTAGAAGAATGAGACAAGAGTCTATCTTTTAACCTGCATAAAAGTCAACTCAAAATGGATCAAAGACCTCGGAACAGAACCATATGTATCTCCTAGAAGAAAATTTAGGGTCAACACTCCAGCATATAGGCACAGGAAATGCCTTTCTTAATAAGACCCTCAGGGCTCAGGAAATAATGCCAAGAATTAATAAATGGGATGGTATTAAATTAAAAGTCTTCTACACAGCAAAGGAAACAATTAAGAATGTAAAGAAATAGCCTACAGAATGGGAGAAAATCTTTGCTAGCTACTCTTCTGACAGAAGATTAATCTCCAAAATATGTAAAGAACTCAAAAAACTTAACACCAGAAAACCAAATGACCCAATTAATAAATAGGCAAATGAACTAAAAAGACATTTCTCAAAAGAAATACAAATTGTCAACAGATATATATAAAATCAGTATGGAGTTGCCTCAAAAGACTAAGAATGGAGCCACCATATGACCTAGCAATACCACTCCCCAGTATTTTTCCTAAAGAATTAAAGTCATATCATAGTGATACATGCATACACAGTAGAGTTTTATTCAGTCAAATCAAAGAAAAATTATATCATTTTCAGGAAAATGCTTGGAACTAGAGACCATTATTTTAAGTGAAATAAATCAAACTTAGAAGGTTTGGATGTTCTCTCATATATGGAAGAGAGAGAAAAAGGAAAAGTTAGGGGGCAAGGATCACATGAAAATCAAAGGGAGATCAGTAGGGTAAAGAGACTAGGGGGAGGGGAGAGAAGGGAAAGTGGAACTGCTGGGGGATCATGATATCAGTCAAATTATATTGTTATGTCACATGCATGTGTAAATATATAACAATGAATCCCACCATTATGTACAAATATACACCAATAAAAAATATGGAAAAAAAGAAGGCCACGGATACATACATGCAGGTCAGCCTTTCAGGGCATAGAGCAGGGTGGGAGAGAGAAGAGTGGACAAAGGAACAGAAAAGACTGAAACCATGGGACCAGCTTGAGGAGGGAGGTGGGCTCAGTGTGTTTTGTCACTGTTTTAGACAATCTGGTTTTGTAAAGGGGTAGCAAGGTCATGGAAGGTAAATGGAGATTGGGATTATGGAATATTTTATTAGTGCAAAGTTACACAAGTAACCTGCAAGGTTCTATATTATCTGCCTTCTTGTTGTGAGAACTATCCTCAATTTTGTTCTGCTGAGCCAAGACTCCTTTACCCTATTTTAATGTTTTGTTTTGGTACTGGGGATTGAACCAGGGGCACTCTGGTTCAATTGAACCACTGAGGCCCATCCTTAGCCCTTTTTTTTTTTTTTTTTGGTAGACTCGGGGTCTCGCTGAGTTGCTTAGGGCCTCACTAAGTTGCTGAGGCTGGCTTTGACTTGCAATCTCCTGCCTCGGCTTCCTGAGCTGCTAGTATTACAGGTGTGCACCATCTCACTCAGTGCCTTTTTTTTTTTTTTTTTTTTTTTTTTTTTTTTTTTTTTAGTGTTACTGTCATTCTAATCACTACTCCAGAAGCTATGGCAGAAAAGCCATCTGTGAACATAGCACAGTACTGAAGTCAGGGAGTAACATTGTAAAGTCAGGTTATAGGAAGTCAGCTGTGTGTGTTTTGCAGGGATCTGTCATGTAATTATCATGGTCTCTTGGAAAGGTCCTGTGGCTCTGGGCTCTGCTTTATTACTGAAATATTACTTTTTATTTAACATAGGAGTTCTCACGGACACCTCCTCCACCCCACCCCCCCACCCCTCTCTCTCGCAATGCTGGGGATCATATACAGGGCCTTGCTCATAGTAAGTATGCACTCTACCACTGAGTTACACCCCAGCCCAAACACATGAATATTAATCTTTTTTATTCTTTTCTATATCCTAAATATGTCCCAAGTTGATTGAGGATGTAGTTCAGTGATAGAGTGCTTGCCTAGTTCATACATGCCCCTGGTTTTTGGTTCCCTGACACCACTGGGGTTGGGGAGCCCCATGTTGACTTGACTCAATTCATAGCAGTTCAATGTGGAAAAGGATTGATACGCTCCTGAAATTTCAATCTAGGCACAAGAGGTAGCTAGTAACTTTGCTAAAAGCAAAAGCAGCAGCTTCTGAGAGGCATAGAGGAGGTGTGATTAGACTCTTTCTGGGACATGCCAAGGATTCTTTGTCCCCATATTGACAAGAACATCCATCTGGAGGATCACATTTTAGTGTGGGGATTAATAAGGCATTGCTTGTTTAGAGCACCATATATATACTTTCGATGCCTTCTTTTACTTCATTGAAAACATACAGGGACATACCCCTATGTATAAAAATCATCTCTAACATCAAAAACCAGCAACTTTCAAAACTTGATACATTTAAATATTTGTTCCCTCTTTTCTCCCTACCTCTGAGACCTGAGAGGCCTGGTTAGCAGTTTGATTTCCTGGGTGGATTTGGCCACCTGGCTAATGGCTTTCTGTCTGCACTCTGTGACCTAGATTTACCACTTGCTGAGCTGGGGCTCTGGTACTATCTCTGCCTCCTGGAGTCCCCTGACTACCTGCTGCTTTAGCTTCTTCAAGCCCTGCCTGTCCATGAATGTTGGAGATCTGTGGGGTCACCAAGGACAGCAGAGTGACATTGATTCTTGCTTACCCCCCCCCCCCTTTATGTAACGATCACTCAATTATTCTTGTAAAGTTGATTTATGCTGGTTTAAAGATTTCAAGCAGAGTAGAAAAGCATGAGATGAAAGTAAAAATAGCACCCAAGTCCCATTACCACTAGAAATTGTCACCACTGACATTAGATAAGATTCAATTTAATTTTACTTGTCTTTTATAGTGCAGAAACATACTGGGTAAATTTGAAGAAATGCTTGGATTTCAAATAAGTATTTTTAATAATAAAAGATATTAGTTCTTAAGTTATTTAAGGTTTAAAATTATGAAAAACATGAAGTTATATCATTTTAGGTTTATGACATTCTTTTTTATAAAACAAATTCTATATTATTATAATCCACATATTTTTAAAATACCATACTTCACTTTAGTTCTCTCTTTTACTGCTTTTCTGATACTGGGGTTCAAAACCAGGAATGCTCTGCATCACGAAGCCTTTTTATTTTTCATTTCAAGACAGAGCCTTGCTAAACTGTGGAAGCAGACCTTGAACTTGCAACCCTCCTGCCTCAGTCTCCTGAGTAGCTGGGATTACAGACATGTGCCACTGTACCAGGCTTAACTTTTATTTTGAAATAATTTTAAACTCACAGATAAAATAATACAGGGAGCTCCTGTGTCCCTCTTTAAAGATTTTACATGTGTTTTCTCACTTTTATTTCATCTCTGAATCAAACACACACATATGTATATGTAATACATTATTTTTCTGGACATTTGAGTGTAGGACTGGGGATGAGGCTTAGTGGTAGAGCACTTGCCTAGCATGCACAAGGCCCTTAGTTGATCCCCAGCACTGCAAAAAAAATAAAATAATAAAATCATACAAGAAATAATCACCCAATTAAAAAAAGATTAACTTCTAAGTGTAGTGTGTTGAATATATTATGTTCATTTACATAAGATCAAGGACTCCTTTTACATAAACACAGCTAAGTTATTGAATTTAGGAAATAAGACATAATTTTTTTGGCCAATGCTTCATGAAAGCCCGGGGAAGCCCCAAGCTGCCCACCTTAGGCTACATTCTGTTTTGGCTTCAGGAACAGTAAAGCTCCAGGCAGACAAACATGGAGGGGACTGATGGAATATTTTAATTTAATATAGTTTATATTCCAATTTTTTTTACCTGTCCCAATATTGTTATTTACAGTATCTTCTCCCTTGAGTTCAGGATCATATATTTACTGTTTAGTTGTTATGTCCAGTTAGTCATCTTTGATCTGAGATAGTTTCTCCAGCTTTCTTTGTTTTCATGATATGAACATTTTTAAAAATTTTTTTTTTCAAAGAAATTCTTTAGATGTTGATGGACCTTTATTTTATTCTTTATTTATATTTATATTTATACTGAGAATTGAACCTAGGGCCTCACACATGCTAGGTAAGTGCTCTACCACTGAGCCACAACTCCAGCCCCTAAACATTTTTTTTAAGAATGAGGTTTTTCTGGGGGGTCAGGGGGAGTGTTTCTTAATATTGTCCCCTTCTCAGGTCAGTACATCTGGAAGCACATTACATCCTGATTTTTTTTTGCCCCTCATTGGTGACATTAAATTTGATGATCTGGTGAACATCTTGTCTGGTTTTTCCATTGTATAGTTACTATTTTCCCCCTTGAAACTAATAAGTAACTTGTGGGAAAAAAACTTTATTTTCTTTTTTTTTTTTAAATATTTTATTTACATTTTAGTTTTCGGCAGACACAACATCTTTGTTTGTATGTGGTGCTGAGGAGCCAACCCGGGCCGCACGCATGCCAGGCGAGCGCGCTACCGCTTGAGCCACATCCCCAGCCCCGAAAAAACTTTATAACCACAAAAATATCCTACTTGGGGCTGGGGATGTGGCTCAAGTGGTAGCGCGCTCGCCTGGCATGCGTGCTGCCGGGGTTGGCTCCTCAGCACCACATACAAACAAAAATGTTGTGTCCACCGAAAACTGAAAAATAAATATTGAAATTCTCTCTCTCTCAAAAAAAAAATATCCTACTTGTCATCAAATGTTCTCCTTGGATTTAGAATCCATTGATGATCTTGCCCAACCCAATTTTTGATAATATGCTTTCAAAATGGTGATTTTTTTTCCCTGTCCACATTTATCATTATACTATGAGGAAAAACCTGGTCCTTGTGGTTCCCTAATTTGGTCCAGGGTTTAGAATTCATTACTATTGGTATTTGTTTTGACATTAAGATTTGGCAAGGGGAGTCTTCTGATCTGGAACCTGTGTTCTTAATTACATGCCCGTCCCTGTCCTATCCCTGATTACTGCTCTTGGCCTAGAATCAGTGAGTGCTCTAGGGACTCCTGCTTCCTTTTCACGGAGAACAGTATTTAGAAACCAAGATCTGTGTTCTAGATATGCTGGTTTTTAATGCTGTATGTATGTGTGTATGCTTTTTTTACTTGAGATTAATAATGCATCCTGGAAATCACTCTAACAAGTTATATGATTATACTTATTATTTTTTGTTTTATTGAAGTTGCATTGCATTCCATCATATGGCAGTAACATAATTTATTAAGCCATTCCTATATTGCAGATTTTTAGAAGTCCCAGTACAATGCTGCTTTGATTACTATAGCTTTGTAGTAGTATGTGTTTTTGGGGGGCAGGGGGTACTAGGGATTGAACTGAGGGACACTGGACCATTGAACCACATGTCACCTGCAAAAGAATTATTGAACTACTTTTCCAATTTGAGCATTAATTGGCTACTTTGCACATTTTTAAATTGAAATGCTTGTTGTTGTTGTTGAGTTTAAGATAACTTCAAGGTCTAAGATACGTCTTTTTGCAAATATTTCCTTCTATCTATAACTTTTCTTTTGCTTTTTTTTTTGTGTGCTTTTTTTTTTTTTTTTTTTTTTTTTTTTTGTGGGGCAGGGTGTACCAGGGATTGAACTTGGGAACACTCCACTGAGCCACACCCCCAGAACTATTTTGTATTCTATTTAGAGACAGGGTCTCACTGAGTTGCTTAGTGCCTCCATAACTTGCTGAGTGAGGCTGGCTTTGAACTTGTGATCCTACTGCCTCAGCCTCCCAAGCTGCTGGGATTATAGGCTTGTGCCACTGCACCCAGCTCCATCTCTATAACTTATCACTTTCTTGAGAATGTCATTCACGGATCAGAAGTTTTAAATTTTAATGAATCCTGGTTTATCAATTATTTATTTCTTTTATGGATCATGCCATTTATGTTGTATCTAAAAAGTTATCACTGCTGGGTGGGGTGGTACACACTTGTAGTCCTGGTGACTTGGAAGGCTGAGGCAAGAGGACCACAAGTTTGAGACCAACCTCAGCAATTTAGCAAGACCATGTTGAAAAATAAAAAGGCTGGGGATATGGCTCGGTTGTTAAGTGGCCCTGTGTTCAATCCCTGGTAACTAATAAGTAAAAGGTCATTACCATCTGGCTGTGATGGCCTTAGCCTATAATCTCAGCTACTCGGGAAGCTGAGGTAGGAGTATTACAGCCCAGCACGCAGCATTTTAGTGGAACTCTGGTATAGCTCAGTGGTAGAGCAAACTCAAAGTCGTCTAGATTCTTTCCTATGTTATCTTCTAGAAATTTTATCTTGAAAAGAAGAGGTTATGGAATGGTTTATAGACATTTACATTTATGTCTATAAACCATTTAAATTAATTTTTTTTTTCTGTCCTGGAATGGAATCAGGGCTTTCCTTGTGTTAAGCTCACACTTTACTGACTGAGCTACATCCTAGTACTATTTTGATCTGGAACCTGTGTCCTTAATTACATGCGCATCACATACCTTCCCTGCTCTATCCCTGATCACTGTTCTTGGCCTAGAATCAGCGAGTGCTCTAGGGATGTGTGTAAGAACTGTGTCTAGTTGGATTGTTTTGCATATGGGCATTGAGTTGTTCCTGCACTGTTAGAGTCTGTAAACAAGTCAGGATGGCGCCTGGCATTTTGCCAGAGAAATGTTAGGGTCTGTAAACAAGTCTGGATGGCGCCTGGCAAAATGCCAGAGGGAGTGGTTTGTGAAGTAACTCCAGAGAGCCATTAAGTGTGGAGATTCTTTATTGGTTGACTGATGTATCTAGTTTATGCTAATTAGATAAGCTGTGTGGAATGTATAAATACTGCTCCTGTCCTACAATAAACGGCTCCCACTTCTGCTGTATCAATCTACACAAGTTCTTCGTCACCCCTCCACTTATTTTGCCCAGCCAGCCGGCCTTTGACACTGCACCATTTGTTAAGAAGATTATCTTTTCTCCACTATGTTGCCTTTGTTTTCTTGTCAAGATCAATTGGCTATATTTTTATGGATCTATTTTTGGACCCCATATTCCATTTAATTGATCTATTTGTTTATTCATACTGTATTCTACTTTTTGTGTATGTGTGTGTGTGTCCTGGGGTTTGAATGCAGGGCCTTGCACCTGCTAAGCATGTGCTGTATTACTGAGCTACACTCTTAGCCCAATACAACAGTCTTGATTATGATAGCTGTACTGTAAAAGGCTTGAAATCAATCAGTGTCTGTCCTGTTTTGTATTGTTTTACAATGCATTTACCTATAATTAGGTAGATAACCTCTTATGCTTGTAAGTTATTTGTTTTCCCTATTTGTGAATTGCTTAATCATGTCATTTGTTCATTTTTCTATTGGGATCCCTAAATTATATATATTTTTTGGTGTGTGTGGTGCTGGGATTGAACATAGGACCTTGTTCATGCAGGGAAAGCACTCTACTACCTGAGCTATATACCCGCCCCCCCTAACCAATTTTTGTTTTATTTATAAGAAAATGGTCTACATATCAATATTTCATAGGAAATTTTGGTGTAACAATTATCTTCAAATTTGTCATCAATATAAATTTTGTGATGTCATTTGCTGAAAAGAAATTCTTAAGTTTTAGGTATTTGAGACAAAGTTATACCAATACTTGTGTCTAAAATTCAAATTTAATCAGGCATCTTGTATTCTATCTGAAAACCTTGGTTAGGAAGTTTTCTTCCATTCCATAACCTCTTCTTTTCAAGAATTTGAAGATCCTATGAAAGATTGTTTCTGTTACTATGCTTGTATGTGTTGTAAATACCCAAATTTCTCTTTATTCTTAGTGAGGGACCAAGTCTACACTAAATAGATAATAGTCAATTGTCCTTGTTTTTTTTTTTTTTTGGGGGGGGGGATACTGAGGATTGAGTCCAGGGGAGCTTTTCCACTAAGTCATATCCCTAGCTCTTTTTACTTTTTATCATGACAAAGAGTGTCACTAAGTTGCTGAGGGTCTTGCTAAGTTGCTGAGGCTGCTTTGAACTTGCAATCCTGATCCTCCTGCCTCTGCCTCCTGAGTCTGGGGGGATGTTCCACAGCACCTGCTGCTTGGTTCTCTTTTAAGAGCATAGTTGTTTGAAAAAAATAAGAACTGCTGAGGAGTGAACACTTGACAGTGAGTATTTTAACCCTTTGAACTTAATATTTGGGGCCTCCCCACTCCCCATTTTCTGTTAAGATTCCTCACATTTTTGAGAATTTGTCTAATTCCTAGTTTCAGAGGTTAATCCATTATTGGCCACTAGGTAGAGCTAGACTCTCATTTATAGTGATTCTTAGGCTTGCTATTTATGGATGTCCCCTTTAAGTGGTAAAGAACACTTTGTCTTAGAATTTTTAGAACACGTTTTCAAAGCAGTCTTCATCATAAAATTCCCCAGAGATCATCATATGCATAAAAGGAAAAGATGAAAGGGGAGTTCATGTACCAATTGTCTTTCAGCATAACTATCATTGACATGAGGACAAGCTGGGCAACTTGGGAGTGCGTTCTCCTTCTGCAGTTGGTCTAAGATGTTTTAGAGTACTTGGCAGCCAAATGTTAAGAATACTTCTTTTTCTTTCTTTACCAGGGCACAAAGTGATTGATTGCTTTATTTTATTTTATTTTTATTTTTGGTGGTACTCAGGATTGAGCCCAGGCATGCTCTACCGCTGAGCCACATCCCCAGTCCTTTTTATTTATTTTCGAGACAGAGTTTCGCTAAGTTGTCCAGGCAGGTTTAGAATTTGTGGTCCTCCTACCTCAGCCTTCTGAGTAGTTGAGTAATCGTTTCTTTGGAAATATTGGTGAATATAAGATTGTAGACTCTATAGATAGATATTATTAAAAAAAAAGATTTCTGGTGAAGGTCTTTTTGACTACTCAAGATGTTATTAGAGGGAGACCAAGAGAAGAGAGGGAGGGGATCAAGTGGGAGAGAAGAGAGGGAAGCCATGACGAAGTACAGGGGAATGAAATGTACCAAATTATGCTATGTTCATTAACATACCATGGATGAATATACCAATGAATTATAAATGTTTATTTACATATCTACATACATGTGTAATTGTAATGCACTACTTGAAATAATAATAATAGAAGGGAGATCAGTAGAGCAGAGCAAGCCAATCAGGGGAGGGAGGAGGGGAGGAAAAGGAAAGGTAATAGCAAATAATTGATCAAATAATTATGTTATATGTATGTATGAATATGGTATAATAAATCCCACTATTATTAATAATTATAATGCACCAGTAAAAAATTTAAAAGATGTTATTAAGTCTATTCAGTTTTACTCACATTGGTTTCTCAGCCCTCTGCTGATGAGGTTTTTTATTGACTTGAACTGTGAATTTAAAAAGCTTAAGATCTTGTCTCTTCCTCATAGATGTAGGTCTGTAGGAAGGAAGGTTGGTAGATGGTCATGTTCCAAGCACACAGCCTGGTCAGAGATCCCATGGGAATGAGAAGGTTGCTTCCCTTTGTCTTACTTGAGATGACAATAGTCATAACAACAGTTTATCTCCTTCCTGGGCATTGATGCACTACTTTTCTTTGTACTTTAAGAGAACATTGCAAAGTGGTCAGTGATATGATATAGGGCAAGTAAAGATTGTGAAAAACATTTAATTTCCTCATTCCCCTTGCCCACTGTGCTGTGGCTTGTAAGTTGTGTAAATTTCTTTCAAAAGGGAACAGCTCAACACTTGAGTGCCATGATCTCTGAGCTGCCATTTACCGCATTCTTTTTCTGATATGGACAATTGTCACATGGGGAATGGCTACAGGCCAGCTTGATGTCTGGCTGCTCCAAAGACTTCCTGGCTCTCAGGAGCTCAGCTCTGTGAGAGAGAAGCAGTCAGTATGGCAGCCCGCATAACTGCAGACAGACATTAAGCAAGAAGAACACCAGGAACAACAACTAGCAACAATGAAGAACAGCTAACTGGCATGTTTATTATCCTAGGCAGTTTTATTCTCACTTAATATATATCTGTTGGGCTTTTACAGTTATTAAAATGTCTTCCAAGATTTCACCACAACCTTCATGGATCTCAATTTATGAAGTAGTTAGCTAAGCTGGCAGGTAGGAAGATTTATATATCCTTTGCAGCTAAAAATGTGTTCTATTAAAAAAAGAAACAAAACCTGTTTATTTACCTGTTTAAAAACAAGGGTTTATTTATTTAGTTTTCATTCCATAAGTGTGTTCCACACTGTTTCACGCATGTGCTGGGTATGCCAGCTGCACTGCTAAAATATAAGGCAGGAAGCCATGGGGTTTATGGTCTGCTGGCTACATAGGAAGCCTATATTCTGTTAATGGGATTTAAGGATTTTATTTCCCCCTTATGGTACTGAAGACTGAACCTGGGACCTGGCACCTGCTAGGTAAGTGCTTACCACTGAGCCACCCTCCAGCCCAGAGTTTAAAGGATTTAAAAAGACACCTTAGGATTTGGAGAATAAACTGAAAGTGTAATTGATGTAATTTGAACATAGGCTTTTTCTCCTTTCTAGGAGATGTACAGGTTCTTTAAATAATGCTGTATTTTAAAACACACACACACACATACACACACACACAGGGTGCAGAAGAATATGACAAGTAAAATCCCCTTTCTTCACCTACTCTTCTTCCTAACCTACTCTCAGACTTTTATTTTCCCTCCCATATGTGGGCATATAGTTTGAATGCATTCTTTTTTCTTGAACTTTCTATCATGAAAGATTTCAAATGTAAGCCAGGTGTGGTGGTATGAGTCTGTAATTCCATGATTTGGGAGACTGAGACAGAAGGATCGCAAGTTTGAGATCAGCCTAAGCAACTTAGTGAGATCCGTCTGAAAAAATTTTTAAAAAGGGTTGGGGCTCAGTGGTAGAGCACCCCTCAGTTCAATTCCAAGTACCCTCTTCCCCAAAAAAGCAAATATAAGTAGAGGTAGAGTAAACTATAATAAATTCAATCTACCTATAATCCAGCATCAACAATAATCAATAATCTTCTTTTATCATATGTTCCGTATCCAGATTATTTTGAAGAAAATTCTAGACATTCATTCATATGTAAATATTTCCTATTCAATTTTTATTTATAGGTTTTAGTTTTACAGAAAAATTGAGTGGATAGTCAATTTCCATTCTGCATCACCCATAGTTTCCTCTATTCATTAACATCAATTTATAATAAATATATACATTACATATGTATACTACATATGTATGTACATATATGTATATATACATAAGTATTACACGTATATACACTATGTATATATATAATATGTATGTGTGTGTATATATATATATATATATATATATATATATATATATATATATACTTTTTTTGCAGTGCTGGGATCAAACCCAAGGCTGTGCACATGGTAGGCAAGTGCTGTACCACTTGAGTTATACCCCTGACTTAGTCAGCTTTTTCTGCTGCTGTACTATAGGGGAGGAAACGTTTTTTTGAGGACTCACAGTTTCAGAAGTCTTAGTCCAGAGAAGACCAGCTCCATTCCTCGGGCTTGAGGTGAGGCTGAACATCATGGTGGGAGAGAGTGGCAGAGGAAAGCAGATCACATCATGGTGATCAAGAAGGAAAGAGAGAGAGACTCCAGCTCTAGATATAATATATATACCTCATAGCCATGCCCTCAATTAACCATTTCCTCCAGCCACACCCCCCTGCCTCTAGTTACCACTCAATTAATCCCATCAGGGATTAATTCACTGATCAAGTTAAGATTCTTACAATCCAATCATTTCTCCTCTGAAATTTTCTGCATTGTCTCACATATGAGCTTTTGGGGGACACCTCATATCCAAACCATAACAACCCCAAAGTCCCAAATCCCTTATTATAAAGTGTATTATATATACATTGTCAACAAATGTATGATTCTCCACTATAAAATTACTCTTCCCACCCACTTTCATACCTTGCTCTTTGGAAGGAAGTCACTAGGCCGACTCCGCTTCTAAGGAGGGAGGAGTTATTCTCCCCCTCCTTTAGGAAGCAGTAACCACATAATTTATTTGGAATTTTTCTGCACAGACTTGTGTTTTCTGCATTTATTAATTTTTCAATTGTTTATACAGGTGTGGACTTGTGTGGTCATGGTCCAGTACTTCTTTATTTTGTTGTTCACAGAATTTGAACTTTGGCCATTGAGAACTCTTTTAGTTAAATCCTGTGTTCTTTTAACATACCATTATCAATTCTTTTTTGTATTATTCTTATTTTCTGACACTAAAATGTGCTTTTAAGTTCATCTTGTAAATTTCCTGCCCAGCCCCGGAAGCAATCATTTCTCTAGAGATCCGTATTGATGGAGAATGGTATTAGAATCCAGAATCTGGGCACTAGATGTGCTTGTTGCTAATGGGATGTTGTTTCTTTTAGGCCATCTCAGCTGATAGAACGAAGAAATATGTATGTGTTTACTATCCTGTGTGTATATGTGTGTGTGTGTGTATTCTATATGAACCATCTGTATTAAACCAAACATGATTTTGTGTGTGTGTGTGTGTGTGTGTTATGAACTGTCTGTATTAAACCAAACATGATTTCTTACTGATATCTCCAACTCTATTATCACCACATAGGCCATTTTGTGTAAAGAGATCCCAGGTCATTGTTTATTTGTAAATTCCGACTCCAACAGTGATCAACTCCAGTATGTATCTTTAGCCGTATCAGAATTATTAACTTGTACTTCCCTTGGAAACAACTTTATCAATATGAGTACAGAGCTTATGTGTAGTTTCTTTTAATCTTATGGACTCCTTTTCCAAAGCTACTTAATCAGAACTCTCCCATTCCCCTTTAGTGAATAATTTTTTTTTTTTATATATCAGGGATTGAATCCAGGGATGCTTAACCACTGAACAACATCCCCAGCCCTTTTTGTTTTTTATTTTGAGTCAGGGTCTTGCTAAATTGTCCAGGCTGGCATTGGACATGTGATCCTTCCACTTCAAACTTCTGAGTTTCTGGGATTACAGGATCATACCATTGCCTGGCCCTCATCAGCTTTTCTTATTATTATTCTTTTGCAAAACCCTATCCATAATTCATTCAGTAGGTGATAATGTTTAATGTTAAGGTCTGTAAACAAGTCAAGATGGCGCCTGGCATTTTGCCAGGGGGAGTGGTTTGTGAAGTAACGCCAGCGAGCCATTAAGTGTGGAGATTCCTTATTGGTTGACTGCTGTATCTAGTTTATGTTAATTAAGATAAGCTGTGTGGAATGTATATATACCCCTCCTGTCCTACAATAAATGGCTCCCACTCCTGCTGTATTAATGTACACAAGTTGCTCGTCACTCCCCGGTTATTTTGCTGCAGCCGGACTGCAGCAGTTTAAAGAATTCCTGTTTCAAATTAACATCTTTTTTTTTTTTTCCATCTTGGGCATTGAATCCAGGGGTGCTGTACCACTGCCTATTTAATTTAATTTAATTTTAAAATTTTGAGACAGGATTTTGCTAAGTTGCTTAGGTTGAAATTGAAGTTGAAATCCTCCTGCCTCAGCTTCCTGTGTCACTGAGATTATAGGTGTGTGTCACCAACTCCGTTTAATATCTTGATACTTGGCTTTGGGTTTATTCTGTGTTATTGACAAAATCTGCTGTGTTCTAATCTGTACTTATTATGTTAGGGTTGGAAATGAATTCCTTAGAGTTGCACTCTCCAATATAGAAGCCACTAGTCATATGTAGTATTTAAATCAGATTATTTAAAATTAAAAAAAATACCAGCAATATAATAATATTACCAGCAATGGTTTATGCCTAGTAACCCTCAATACTTGAATTCTTTTCTTAAATTCTTACAAGGAAAAGATAACTATTTTCCTCTTGTATCTGGAAAATGTAGGCTCACATAATTAAAAATTAAAATCCTTACCACTAGTCACATTTCAAGTGCTCAACAGTTCATGTGGCTAGTGGCTACTATCATATTGGATAACACAAATATATATTTCTATCATTGTAGAAAAGTCTGTAAACAGTGCTATTTTAGTGAATTTGTTGAAGGCTAAGCAGAAAGCTAAGCACACTTGACTGACAAGTGCAGACTCCATAAAGCTAGCATGGATCTCGGGGTAAATCCCTTGCTTTAGTTAGTATGCCCTACTATGCTTTGGCATCATGTCTGACCTTGAAATGAATAAAAAACTGAGTATATAAAATTCTATGATTTTCCTGAACCTTGGGTCCTATACCCATTAATCCACATAATGTCAAATAGTAATCACAGAAAAGTGAGTCTTTGAAAATATGGTTCAAAGGCTGGTGTGTTGTTCAGTGATAGAGCATCATGTGAGGCCCTGGGTTCAATCCCCACTACCAAAAACAAAGAAAGAAAATACGTTTCAGTGTCTTTGGTTCAGGCACACTCTTATCCTGAATAGCTATTATAGATGCAAAGTGTCAAGGGAGGTACCTTAAGAGGAAAGTGACTGTCACTGCCTTCATCCTTCCTGATCAGCACAGAGGTAAAGTATGGGTGTGGGGAGTATTTTCCAATGAGACATTAAGAGGGAAAAATAATGGTTTATGCCTAGTAACCTCAATTCTTAAATTCTTAAATTCTTGCAAGGAAAAGATGACTATTTAAAAAGGGTTGGAGCTCAGTGGTAGAGCACCCCTCAGTTCAATTCCAAGTATGTTCCATATCCAGATTATTTCCTCTTTATCTGGAAAATGTAGACTCACATAAATAAATTGCCCAAGACCACACAACTTGTAATGGCAAATCAAGAATAACCAAAGCCAGCCTGATGCTATTCTGCATAATACCTCCCTACCCTAATTTGTTCCTATTTCTCGACAGGTATCTGATGAAATGTGAAGGCTGCCGAGGCATGTGGAACAGTTCTTTTCTGTACATGTATCAGGCAGAAGCCACCAAATTTAGAGATGCAGGCAGAGGCTTCAGTGTCCTATCACTTTTTGTAGCTCAGGTTCTTGGACCACAACATAAGTGTTCTAGAGGGGTGCCAATTTATTTATTCCCTTACCCAAATTGGTGAAGCAGAAGAGTTTGGAGCAACCTAAATGCTGAAGTGGTTTCAAAGCACCAGGGATTGGGGTTGGAGATATATATATATATATATATATATATATAATGCATATATATATATATATATTTAATATATGTATACATACATACACACATTTTATATATATATATATATATATATATATATATATATATATATATATGTATGTATGTATGTAATTTTTTTTTTGTACTTGGGGGGTTGAACCTATGGTCACTCAATTTCAGACCCATATCCTCAGACCTTTTTAAATATTTTATTAGAGACAGGGAATCACTAAGTTGCTTAGGGCCTGACTAAATTGTTGAGGCTGGCTTTGAACTTGCAATCTTCCTGCCTCACTCAGCCTCCTGAGCTGCTGGGATTACAGGCATGTGCCACCACACCTGGCTAGCATTATTTATTGAATATATCATCTTTTCCCCACTTCTCCACATGCCACTTTTACTGTAAATCAACTCTTCACATACACATAGATCTAGTTTGGAGTCTTTGATTTGTTTAATTGGTTTATTTGTCTATTCATATCAATACCACACTGTCTTAATTACTGCAGCTTTAAAAATAGTCTTGATATCTAGTAGAAAAAGTTTCTCTCTCTTCTCTTTCTTGTATAGAAATGTTTTAGCTATTCTTTGCTCATTTTTTCCATAAAAATTTTCTTTTATTTTTGAGACTAGAAATTGAACCCAGGACCTTGTGCATGCTAAACATGCACTCTACTATAAGCTACACTCGCAAACCCTCCATATGAATTTTACAATCAGCTTGATCATTTTCCATGAAAAAAACCTGTTGGTGTTTTGATTGGTATTGCATGATCATCCATCTCAAATGTACCCCAGTTTGCCAAAGCTATTTGTATTTTTGGTACCAGGGATTGAACCCCAGGATACTTAACCACTAAGCCACATCCCCAGACCTTTTTATTTTTATTTTGAGACACAGTCTCACTAAGTTGCTTAGAACCTCACTAAGTTGCTGAGGCTGTCCTTGAACTTGTGAGCCTCCTGAGCTGCTGGGATTACTGGCATGTGCTACCATGCCTGGCCTAAGGCTGTTTTAGTACCTTCTCTTTTCAGAACTTCTCATCTTTTCTCCTGTAATGCTCAGCTACTGTCCTTGCCTCATCCTTCTCTGAGAAACAGAAGTCACTAGTTTGCATTTCTCTCATCCTTTTTCCACATGTTGATGAAGTTTTAAAATCTTTGGGTCAATGACACCTTATTCTATTAGAAACATATTGAATGCGCACAATATTTTTTTTCTAGCTCTATCATAGAAAGTGGCTCAAGAGCATCCACTAAAATCTGTTCCCCATCAACATTCTTAAGTTAATTTAGTAGTCTCCAGAGTTTGGTTTCTAATTTACTAGAAGGAGCATGACACAGGCAGGGTGGCTGTTCCCAGGTCTTTTGTTCTGTAACATTCTATCATGAGGTAAGGAATAAAAAAGCTTTTCAGACAATGCCAAGTTTTGTTGTTTTCTCCCCATTTTGGCTGGAATTGTGTGACACCTCCATGATAATTAGATTTTCTCTGGCAGATCTGAAACTGTGAGTGGCTGCTGAAGGTGTCAGGCAAACTTTGGCAGTCTTGCCTCAGTAGACTGAGACTGTGGGCCACTTTCTATTTTGATGAAATGGGTTTGGGTTTCCTAGGAAGCAGACTCTGAGTTGGATGTCTACCTGCAGGATGCCTGTTTGGGATCAGCATCTGTAGAGGGAGAGATCAATGTAGCTGGATTGGGAAGAGGGGAAGTTGAACCATGATGCAGGCTGTGTGAAGCTGTCAGCTGACCCCCATGAGGAATCTTGGGAACTGGAATGGATGGGCCCTTGGAGCTGAACTGAGTTGAGGTGAGAGGGCCATGCCTTTATATCCCATGTTAGTCAGTTGCTGGATGTGAGTTGCTCCAAGGAGTACACATGACCTGGGTAAGATGGCTCTTTTCAGACAAGGCAATTCTTGAGACTGGTCACTGAAGGCTGTCTGGCATCTCTACTTCTAAAAGATGACAGCATATGTCCCTCAATTCTGAGCAGAAATCTAGGTGTCATTATTTTTTTAAATATTTATTTTTTAGTTATAGGTGGTCACAATACCTTTATTTTATTTTTATGTGGTGCTGAGGATTGAACCCAGTGCCTCACACATGCCAGGAGAGTGCTCTACCTTTGAGCCACAACCCCAGCCCTAAGTGTCATTATTAATATCTACTTTTTAATATAAGTTATGGGAGTAGCAACTCCAGGATTCTTGTAGGCCTCATTTCTTGGATTAGGTTTGAAAGGAAAGAGTAGCAGAATGAGTTACAATTAACACTCATCTTCTTCCTCTTTTCCATTTTAGATTCCCGTCACTCTCACAGGGCACCTCTTCTAGTCTCAAGGTCTTTCTTGGTTGTATGACCCAGAATGTTGTCATGAGAGGTCCATGCCTGGTCACCATACCCTTTTATGGTCATGCCTGCTATACTTTTTCATTTGCTAACAAAACAGGACAAGGAAGTACCAAGAGGTATACAAGTAGAACCCTGGAATATATCCTTCCCTACTCTCATGAACATATTTCTACCTACTCTTAGTAATCAGGGACAATTTTATCCTTGTCAAGAATTTGATTCTTGTTCTTGCCTGCTCACAGCTGAACACAGGAGCCAAAGGGCTCAGGTACCAACTGCTGCTTTTAGATCAATGGGACTCTTGTTGTGTCCTCTGGATGAAGTGTTTTATCTTTGAAATCTAGGATCAGAAGCCAAAGTTGCAGAGATAGGAAGCACAAATTCCCCACATGGGTCACTTGGACAGGGCATGGCCATTCTTCCTTTTGCCCCTTCATTTTTCAACTTTTGTATTCTACCTATTGGTCATATGGAACCATATAAATGCCATTGATTTACGAATAAACTGCTCACAGGAGGATGGTGTCACCTATGAGATGACACTTCAGCTGTGTGTTCCAAAGGCTATTCTGTCAATTCACGAGGCTGGCAGCTTCAATGGATCCTTCTGTTATGTGCCCATTCCTGTTTCTCTTTTGCTGGGGATTGAACCCAGAGCCTTGTGCATTCAAGGCAAGCACTCCACCAACTGAGCTATATCCCTAGCCCCTGTTTCTATTTTGATATAAAGTAGGCTCCCTGGTCTGAAGGGATATTATGTGGGATCTAGCATTTTACAAGGGATGCTGAATGAGGTCCTGTGGCAGGAAAGACAAACCCATATCTAGAATATGTGTCTGTTTCCATCAAAGTTAACTACTGCCTCTTTTAGCATAGAGGGGATCTAATGTGGACAGATTTCTCCTAAGTGGCTGCATGGTCTTCCTGAGCACTGGGGAAGCGGATACCTGGGGCAGGGGGCATGTCCTGGTGAGGCAGCTGTCCTTATTGGAGGCTGGGCTCATATAGCTGGGGGCATTCTGTTTCAAGCTCTCTTCATAGTTCATACACTTTCTTCATCTGGGACAAAGACAAGCTTGATTAGATGTCACCAACAGAGCCTAGAAAAATCTAGATTTATGATGGGCAACGCATGACAGATTGTTTAGACAAGTTTTGGTAAGCAAGGGGAGGGGAGTGGGAAGGTAAAAGAACCATCTGGTTCTTCAAAATATTTACATATTGCTCTTTGTCAGGAGAAATCCTGCATATGCATCTTGGTTAATTTTTTTTTCTTTAGAGAATACAAGAGGTGTGACTCTCGGTGCTTACTTAATTAATGAAAAGTTGATCTTGTGATACTGTCACTAGGCACAGTGATGCACATTTGTAATCCCAGTGGCTGGGAAGGATGAGGCAGGAGGGTCACAATTTCAAAGCCAGCTTCAGCAATTTAGGGAAGCCCTAAAAAATTTAGTGAACCTTGTCTCAAAATAAAAAGACCTGACAAGAGCAATTTGAGAGGAGGAAAAGTTTATTTGAGAGCTCACAGTTTTAGAGGTCTGAGTCCATAGACAGATGGTTCTATTCCTTGGGCTAGAGATCAGGCTGAACATCAGGGCAGAAGAGTGAAGGGAAGCAGCTCTAGACATCACACCAGGAAGCAGAGAGAAAGAGAGACTCCACTTGCTAGATACCAAATAGACACCCTAAAGGCTCTCCCCTAATGACCTACCTCCTCCAGCCACACCCTACCTGCCTGGTGGATGTAGAATTCTTACCAACTACTCAGATGGCTCTAAGTCTTGCCTTCTTGAGCAGATAGTTTTTCTGAACTATGTGGATAAATAAGCTCAATAGTTGTTCCATTTGCACCTTCCTTTCCTGAATATGATTATGTTTAGGAAATTAAAAAAAATGTAGTGCTGTGGAAATCAGCCTAAAAATGAAGGCAAGAGGCCTTTCCATTTTATCTTTTTATTTATTTTGGTACCAGGGATAGAACTCAGGGACACTTAACTACTGAGCCACACCCCCAGCTTTTTTTTTTTTTTTTTTGTATTTTAATTAGAGATAGGGTCTAGCTAAGTTGCTTAGGCTGGACTAAATGGCTGAGGCTGGCTTTGAATTCTCGATCCTCCTGCCTCAGCCTCTTGAGTCTCTGAGAATCCAGGCCAGTGCCTGGCTCCATTTTATCTTTTAAAGAACTAGCTAGAAATAGAATTCAGATAAGATTGAGAAGCTGGGGGCATAACTCAGTGATAAAGTACTTGCCTATTTTGTGCTAGGCTCTCAGTTGGATATCTAGTGCCTCTCCTCTTTCCCGCCCCCCAATAAGATTGAGGTCCTTCTGGTGATTAACTTTGGGATCAGCTCTTAGAACTAATAACCAACCAAATTTGAAAATAGCTCAGTTCTCATAAAGAATAGCATATAGTTCTCTATATGTGTAATATGAAATGAATTGCATTCTGCCATCATGAATAACAAATTAGAATAAAACATTAGCATATAAATCATAACAAGCATGGAAAAGACATAGAGGCCAAACTGCCAGAGTTAATACACAGTCTTTGGCAGGGTCGGTGGGATTCTTGCCAAGACTTTAAAGATGAATAAAAAGCAACGTGTCTTTCTATGGTCAAACAAGCCCTATGGAAAATTAGAGAAAGGCTTATAATTGACCCTACTTCTGGGTCCATAGGTTCCACATGCATGGATTCAACTGATTTTAATAAAAAATGTTAGGCCTACATTGGTTGCTTTTATACGGAACATGTATAGACTTATCCCTTGTCATTATTCCCTAAACGATGCAGTATAACAAATATTTACATAACATTTACGTTGTATTGGGCATTATAATAAATCTAGAGATGATTTAAAGTATATGGGAGGATGTGGTTAGGTATATGCAAATGCTATACTGTTTTATATAAGGAACTTGAACATCTGTGGATTTTGGTATCCTGGATCTATTCCCCTGCAGATATTGAAGGATGACCATATTTAAGATGCAGATTTACAGAAATGATCCTTGATTATTTAGTTCTTGAAAAGAAGAAAGTCAAGAGTGGTGGAAAAGCCTGATATTCCAAGAGAAAAGGCAGCTATGAGAGTAGATATGGAGTTTGAAGTCTGAGCCCAGCAGAGGAGGCTGTTGTCAACCCAGCAGTTTCCAAAGCACCAGAGAAGGATTCCTGAGTGAATGGTGGATGGGAAAGCATTGCCCCTTTGAGTCCTAAATTTATCAAAAGAAGGAAGAATGAAACAAATGAGGTAAAAATTCAACTGCAAAATTTAGAGAAATCAAAATAATCCTAAATAAACTAAGGAAATAAGATGGCCAAAGAAGAAGCCAAGGGGATAAGAAACACAAAATAGGATGAACGTAAACAAAAGTTTGTTCTTCAAAAAAATTAGTAAAATGTGGATCCATATTGCTACACATAAGTGATAGAATAAATGAGGAAGAACAAATAAATTTCCCATGTAGAAGAGTTCCAGATGATTTGGGTAACTACTCTGCCCTCCTGTGGGTGGGGCATAACTTAGTTCCTTTATTAAGCATGAGATGTATATGGCGACTTTCTTTAAAAGAACACAGTATGGAAAGGGAGGGATGTATAACTTGACAGTGGAGAAACCTGACAAAGACAGCTTCAGCTGGATGACCACGGCCAACATCAAAAAGTGAAGTCATGGGGGCTGGGGCTGGGGCTCAGAGGTAGAGCGCCCGCCTACCATGCATGAGGCACTGGGTTCGATCCTCAGATATTGTGTCCACTTATAGCTAAAAAATAAATATTAAAAAAAAGAACTTGGTAAAAAAAAAAGTGAAGTCATGTCGATAATATGTACCTTGGATATGGATGCTGAAAATGGCACTTTGCCTCTGAGGTCTTCTTTCTCAAAACCTATGACCTTCAACTAATCATGAACCCATCAGACAAACTCCACTTGAGGGGCATCTTACAATATAATATACCTGACCAATATGCCTCCACACTGTCAGAAAAAAAAAATCTGAGCATATGTCATATGTAAGAGGAGCCTAAGGAGATATAGTGACTAATATATTGTGGTGTCACGGATGGGTTCCTATAGCAGAAAAAAACAAAAATAACATTGGGTAAAAGCTATGGAAACCAGAATAAAGTCTAGACTTTAGTTAATAATGTGTCAGTATTGTTTCTTCAACTGTAACAAACACACTAATATAAGATGTTAATAATAGGGTAAACTGGGTGTGGGGTAACTGGGTACTATGTACTATTCCCAATTTTTCTATAAATCGAAAACTATTCTAAACATTTAAGTCTATATAAAAAATAAAAGATTAATGTAGTAGCTTCACGTTACTACAACAAATATCTGAGTCAGTTAACTTATAAAGAGACAAGGTTTTGGGGTTGGGGATATAACTCAGTTGGTTAGAGTGCTTGCCTTGTACTCACAAGGCCCTGGGTTCAATCCCCATCACCATTAAAGAGAGAGAGAGAGAGAGAGAGAGAGAGAGAGAGAGAGAGAGAGACAAAGTTTGTTTAGCTCATGGTTCTGGAGGGTTCAGTCTAAGAGTGGGCGGTTCATCACTTTGGGCCTCTGGTGAAGGTGCCAGATAGTGGGGAGCGTGTGTCAGAGAAACTTCTAGCATCACAAGTCAGGGAGTGACTGTGCTCAGAATCCCCTTTGAGGATACATCCCCAATGATCTAAAGGCTCCCTAAAAGGTCCCACCTTCCAAAGGTCTATAGCACCTCCAAAGCCCACCCACCATGGGATCAAGACCATAGACCTTTGGGGGACAATATCCATACTAAAACCACAGCAATTAGTAAGAAAGAACTCTGGCAAGCTTTTCTAAGCAACAAAGATGGAAGATATAGATAAAGTATAGAATGAAGAAGGGTAAGTAATAACAGGTACAATAGGGATTAAAATACAATTAGACCAGACAGAATTTTTTTTTCCCCCTAGTACTAGGAATGCAGCCCAGGGCCTTGAACATGCTAGGCAAGTACATTAGCACAGAACTACATTTCTAACACTTTTTATTTTGAGATAGGATCTTGCTAACTTGTCCAGGCTAGACTTGAACCTATGATTTTTTTTTTTTTTTTTTTTTTGGTATTGGGGATTGAATCCAGGAGCACTTAACCACTGAGATACATCCCCATCCTTACATTAATTTTTTTTTTTTTTAAATTTTGAGACAAGGTCTCACTAAGTTGCTTAAGTGTGGGAGACCAACGTTGCACATGACTGAGTCACACTCCCCGGCTGGGTGCTGAGGCGCTCAGTCATAGAAATGTGGCAGAGCTTTCCCCACCCTTCTTGGTTTTGAGGGACAGTGTCTCGTGCTTGGGTGTATCTTGCTACAGCCCCATGGGTGAAGCTATGCTCACCTGTTTCTTTGTAATATACCCTCTTGCCCTGTTTAGGATAGAATGTTCCATGGAAGTGCCTTGTGTGTGTGTCCCCTTCTCTTACTGTGCCCTTGGGTGTGGCCTACCCAGATGTCAGTCAACCTGCTGACAGTGGACATCATGAAGATAGACTCACCCCCTGAAACCTGACCCCTTGCCTCATTTGAATAGCTTCTCCTCAATAAAAGGGGTCGCTCTCTCTCTCCCTGCAGACCCTTAAGGTCAGAGGAGCCGTCACAGCGACCCCAATGAAAAAGGTCTCTTGTGTCGTTATTTTGCGCAGCCCAGTTAGCCCAGTTTATTGGAGTGACCCCTGAGCCTTTTAGTTGTGAGAACAGAAACCCGGCACTTAAGGCCTTGCTAAATTGCTGAGGCTAGCTTTGAACTTGCAATTCTCCTACTTTAGCCTCCTAAATTGCTGGGATTACAGGCATGTGCCATCATGCCCAGCCAGACAGAAATCTTAATAGCAATGGCAATTGGATTTTAGTTCTATAACATATTTAAGGAGCTGTGAGAGAATAATAGTCAATTAGGATTATGTATCCAACAAAACTCTTCAACAAATACATGAAAAAGTAACCAACATCTCTAGCAATTAGAGAAAAGCAAATCAAAACTATACTAAGATTTCATCTCACTTCTATCAGAATGGCAATCATGAAGAATATAGGCAACAGGGGCTGGGGTTGTGGCTTAGAGGTAGAATGCTCACCTAGGACGCATGAGGCACTGGGTTTGATCCTCAGTACCACATAAATATAAAATAAAGATATTATGTCCTCCTATAACTAAAAAATAAATATTAAAAAAGAATAAGGCAACAATAAATGTTGGTAAGGATATGGGGAAAAGGTACACTCAATCATTGCTGGTGGGACTGCAAATTGGTGCAACCACTATGGAAAGCAGTATAGAGAGTCCTCAGAAAACTTGGAATGGAACCACTATTTGACCCAGCTATCCCTCTCCTCAGTTTATACCCAAAGGACTTAAAATCAGCATACTACAGAAATGGAGCCACATCAATGTTTATCGTCAATATTTAGAGCAGCTCAATTCATAATAGCTAAACTATGGAACCAACCTAGGTGTCCTTCAATAGGTGAATGGATAAAGAAAATGTGGTATATATATTCAATGGAATATTACTCATCTTTAAATAAGAATGAAATTATGGCATTTGCTAGTAAATGGATGGAGTTGGAGAATATCATGTAAGCGAAAAAAGCCAATTCCAAAAAACCAAAGGCTGAATATTTTCTCTAATATGTGGATGCTAATTCACAATAATGCAGGGGGCACTAGACAAGAATAGTGTTACCTTAGATTAGGTAGAGGAAAGTGAAGGGGAGTGGGGAGAGGATGAGGGGATAGGAAAGATAGTAGAACGAAATAGACATTATTACTTTATGTATATATGAGACTCCATGACAAATATGATTCTACAACATGTACACTCAGAAAAATGAGAAATTATATCCCATCTAAGTGTGATATATCAAAGTGCATAGATGCATTCTACTGCCATATATAACTAATCAAAACAAATAAAAAAATTTTAAAAAACCTGATGAAACAAATGTACTTTCAGGGTATAAAAAGTAAGAGTTTACACAAAGTAACTCTGCACCATGTACAGCCAGAGGAATGAGAGATTGTGCTCCATTTCTATACAATACATCAAAATGCACTCTACTGTCATGTATAACTAATTAGAACAAATAAAAAAAAGTAAAGAGTTTACAGTATAAATGGATGTTCATGAATGAATTCTCCTACTACTCCCAGTACTGGAGACTGAAGGCAGGACACTCTACCACTGAGCTACAGCCCCAGCCCTTTGTTATTTTTATTTTGAGTCAGGGGTGGGGTGGGTTGGGGGTGGTCTCATTAAATTGCTAGGGCTAGCCTTGAACTTGTGATCCTCATGCCTCAGTTCCTATGTTGCTGGGATTACAGGCATGCACCACTGTGTTTGGCATAAATGCAACTCTTAAAGGATGTACATTAGGAAAAAGAACAATGATCCCAGAAAGGAGTTCTGGAGAAAATGGGAGATAGACAGATGTATATAATTTCACTCTATCTCAAAGGCCCATAATTTAAGAATGATTGTAATTCACAAATAAGACAAATAAAAGGGTATGCTTAACCTTTTAAAATTTTAATTGGCAGGGAGATAACTATCTGGTGTTAGGTACTTTTTTTTTTTTTTTTTTTTTTTTTTAGAGAGAGAGGAGAGAGAAAGAGAGAAATTTTAATATTTAATTTTTAGTTTTTCAGCAGACACAACATCTTTGGTTGTATGTGGTGCTGAGGATCGAACCCTGGCTGCATGCATTCCAGGCGAGCGCGCTACCACTCGAGCCACATCCCCAGCCCTGGTGTTAGGTTCTTTTTGAAGTATTGGCCTGGCTATCAAATAAAGATATCCACGTTTTCTCTGTGGGTCTAGTAAACTCTAAATAGGCCTCAAAAAATGAAGAAAAAGTTGGATCTATACCAAGAACAAAAGCCAAGCAACAATGATGATCATAGATGAAAGATCTAAGTAGAAAGAGGGTCTGATAGTACCTCCCAGTAATGATGAATTAGCCAAATGTCCAAAGAAAACAGCAATCATGCAAAAAAAATTTTAAATATATATTTTTTATATGGACACAATACCTTTATTTATTTATTTATTTATTTTTATGTGGTGCTGAGGATCAGACCCAATGCTTCACATGTGCTAGGTAAGCACTCTACCACTGAGCAAACCCCAGCCCCCACCATGCAAATTTGATTCATATAATTCTTGGATAAGAATCTTTTAGTTGACCATTCTAATTTAAATTAAATACAACTAAGATCTAAGTTTTCCATCATATTAACAATCAGGGCAATACATAAGAGTAACTAAGACAATATTATGACAAGAACACTGAGCAACAAAATTTCATATAAACCAAGAAAGTATAAGCAAGGTAAACGCAAAGATAGTTTTAGTTTGGGTACAGAATAGATTTGCATATTGGGATATATAGTTTCAATTAGAAACTGAATAAGATTTCAAGGGTACGAAGACTGGGTTTTTAAAGGAAAAACAGGGAACAATGGAATGAGGTGAAGTAACTTGTTTTGGACAATTTTTGATTGGTCATGTTAGTTACAAAAGTTGTTTTTAAGCAATTGAGATTGGTTGGGTTTTGTCCATACTTTAGTCATACCTGACTGGTTGCTAGCGGGCTATCTCAAGGGATTATCAGAAGCAATAAAGTCTTTTGAGATAGTTAGTAGAAGACTGGAAACTCTCACAGTTTATAGTCTTGCAAGCACATTCTTTTGAGACAGCATTCCTTATCTAGAAGTTAAAAGTTGAGGTACTTGTATCTGTGAAGCAAAAGGCAACCTGCCAAACATGATTTCTGAGGCTCACAGGGAAACTTTATTTTCTCTTCTTGACCAAACTGCAGTTATCTTAGTTTTTATTTCTGAAGTCATTAAGGAGAAAAACAAGTCCCATGTATGTAACAAGCGAATATTGGCTATAAAAAGGGACCCAGGCAGCTCAAGCTGAATATAGGCCTCCTCCCTAATCCTAGCTAGCACTAGGGGTAGTAGAGGTGGTGGAGCAGGGCACAAGTACCTGTAGGAGAAGATGTTCTGAGTTCCAGATGGAGACAGAGGACTGTGCTCTAGTATAGAAGGAACAGAAAGAACATGTCCTATGTGACTATGGGTGGGCCTGTATGGACTGATTTGCAGGTTGTGGACAGCTTTGTAGTCCTAATCAAAAGTGAAGCCTGGGTGTGTCTCCTAGATGACTTTCCTCATACCAATTAATCTAAAGCCCTAGGGGCCTCCTGAAGCCTTTTCTTCCTCTTCTTCCTTTGGCTGATGACCAACCCTAGCAGTTCTTCTTAACTGTCTGTGTGGGCCTAGGCATGTACTGCCTAAGGAATTTCAAGCTCAGAGGCAAGATTTCCTTAAAGACTTGGTTCTTGGGCTGGGATTGTGGCTCAGCGGTAGAGGGCTCACCTAGCACGAGCAGGACCCAGGTTCAATCCTCAGCATCACATAAAAATAAAGGCATTGTGTTGTGTCCATCTACACCTAAAAAAAAATAAATATAAAAAAAAGACTTGGTTCTTTAGGCTGGAAAGAGTCTGGAGTCCCATGTTACCACCGAGAGAAAGATAGGAAAGATGTTTTTGTAAGTCTTCCCAACAACTAACATACAATTTTAGCAGGGACTTTTCTTGACCCTGTACGACATATATAGGGATTCCTATATGGTCAAATATCTATGTGGTTGGTGTTTATTCATTAATAGGGTTTCCTTAAGTAGGGCCAATTGGTTGGAAAATATGTAGTTACTAAAACAGTCAATCTTCCAGTGTTTTACTATGTATCTAGGGCCTCAGGGGTAGGAGAATATAGACAAATCATCCCTACTGCCAAGAAGGAGTTTATGGACTCCTGTCAGAGAGTGTGTTCACACAGAAAGAAAAGTGACAGAGGCGGGACACACACTTGAATTTCTCCCACTGTTTCTCCATTTGTAATTGGCATAAGAATATCCACTTTCATAAGATTATTTCAAAGATCAAGTCAAATAATGTGTGTAAAGCCCTGAGCGGAGAACCTTGCACATACTAAATAAGTGATACTTTAAAATTTTTAGAAAGGAGGGGAGGAACATATTTGACTGATTTAGGTCTGGGGATCTGACCTAGAAGTAATTGGTTGGTGAGTTGGACATATATCTTCAATAGGTCTTGAGATGGAATCCTTTTTCTTTTATTGATAGCAATACTCTAAAGAGTAAAATACCAAAATTATTTACTCTAGAACTGTTCTATTCTATACAGCATAATAGAGATGATGAAGAAATGCATACTAATGCCTTTGCTATAGTCATATAAGTTTTATACTGGTAATGTTTTGCCATTTAAGCTATAAAAAAAGAAACATGATGGACTTGTTTTATATATATATATATATATATATATATATATATATATGTATATGTGTGTATATATATATATATATATATATATATATATATATATATAGTAGCTGGACATAATACATTTACTTATCTGTCTGTCTGTCTGCCTGTCTATCTATCTATCTATCTATCTATTTATTTATATGTGGTACTGAGGATTGAATCCAGGGCCTCACACCTTGCTAGGCAATCCCAGAACCTGGACTTATTCTTTTTAACTAAAAGTTAAAAAGGGGGGGAATGCATATCAATTTGTCAGTTTTTAAATACTCAAGAATTTGATTTATGAAGTTCATTTATTCATTTTTTTTTTCAAAATGAGCATTAATGAAAGAATAAACAGGAATGTTCTTCCTTATCTACAAAAGTTCCTGGGACATTAAAAAGCTGAGCCACACCTACAAACTATAAAAAGCCAAATCAATCTTTTGTAATTTTTAGCCTTTTCCCATCTTGAAACAAAGAAAAAAAGACTTTCTTGCAAATCAATACTAATCCCAATATAGATTTTTAAAGTTTATTTTGATTAGAGCTAATGTTTGAATCTTTAAACAAGTCTGTAGGCAGAAGGTGGCAATAGAGAGCACTGAAAACATTTGTTTCCATTTGGCTGTCGGCCCAAAAGGTGGGATTCAGACAGGGTCTCTGAGGTCAAGGCTCCTGAGTATAGAGTCACCTCCCTGCACTGAGGTCGTGAGCTCAAAGATCACATTGCTTTGGTAACAGATTCCTGGGAAGTCTCTTGACCTATTTCCTGTGATTACATGGTTGTATTAGACTGTCCATCACTGTGGCTGAGAGAAAACCAATGAAATGAGCATCATCTGTTTAAGAGACTTCATGGCTTCCAGCTTGTGCATCCCTATATGTGGAAGAAAGGCACAGAGCAGGTATACTTTGCAGAATCTATGGGATTAAAAAGAGAAAATTATGCCCCCCCAGCACATTGGTAAGTCTATCCTGCTTGTCACCCTAGAGAAAACCACCTGCATTAGAATAACCAAGAATATTGTGTAACAATGAGGGTCTCCTTCCATTTCCATAGTTTCCCTTCTCTCTCCCTTTCTCTCCCCCCACTCGTTTCTGTTTAATGTTAATCTTTTCCTCATGCTCTTCTTCCCTGTTCTGATCTTAGTTGCTCTCTTTATATCAAAGAAGACATTTGGCATTTGTTTTTTAAGGATTGGCTAGCTTCACTTAGCATAATCTGCTCTAATGCCATCCATTTCCCTGCAAAATCCATGATTTTGTCATTTTTAGTGCTGCGTAATACTCCATTGTGTATAAATGCCACAGTTTTTTAATCCATTCATCTATTAAAGGGCATCTAGGTTGATTCCAAAGTCTAGCTAATTACATATAAGAGTTTGTGAGGGGAAAGGGGAAAAAAAAACAAGGGAGAGAATTAAACAACAGCAGATGGGGTAGAGAGGGAAGATGAGAGGGAAGGGGAGGGGGGATAGTAGGGGATAGGAAAGGTAGCAGAATACAACAGTCATTAATATGGTATTATGTAAAAATGTGGATGTGTAACCGATGTGATTCTGCAACTTGTATTTGGGGTAAAAAATGGGAGTTCATAACCCACTTGAATCAAATGTATGGAAGATGATATGTCATGAGCTTTGTAATGTTTTGAACAACCAATAAAAAAAAATTCAAAAAAAAAAAGAATAACCAAGAATACTAATAAAATAATGATGGTTAATATTTATCAAGCACTTTCCATATGACTAAGTGATTTAACATATTCATTCTTTAATCCTTGGGAAGAAACTGTAAGTAGGATACTATTACTAGTCCCATTATTTATTTATTTATTTATTTTTGAACCAGGGATTGAACTCAGGGGCACTCAACACTGAGCCACATCCCCAGCCCTATTTTGTATTTTATTTAGAGGCAGGGTCTCACTGAGTTGCTAAGCACCTCAACATTGCTGAGGTTGGCTTTGTACTCATGATTCTCCTGCCTCAGCCTCCAAACCTACTGGGTGGGATTAGAGGAGTGAGCCACTGGGCCTGGCTACTAATCCCATTTTATGGATGGGAAGACTAAAGAACAGAGAGGTTAAGTAGTTTGCTAGTGTGTTTAACTCCTGGATGGGAGGGAGGGCATGCTGGGCAACCTGAGTTTTTACAATGCTCCTGGGCTGATTCTAAATCTGAGAATCCATTGAATACAGGACCTTCCAGGCTGGAATTTTTTCACAGAAGGTAGAGGTCAGGTGGATTCCTTCCAATCCCTGAAAACAGATTTACCTAAGTAGATTGGGGGAAAGGGGCTGGGCTAGAAGATCCTCAAAGGTCCTCCTTCCTTGTATTTTCCATCTGCTTCCCACAGTGCCTTATTCTAATACTTCCAGGATTATTTGGGAAACCCAGAAGTCCTGGCATCCCAGGTTGTGAAGGAGTCCCAATCCTGTAGGAGGAGTAGAGAGTACAAGAGAAAGGATCCCTTAGCATAGCCCAGATCTGCAGCACCCAGAGCCTGGGCGCATGAAGCTCCTTACCTCCAAATTGTTTCCTTGGGAGTCTCCTTGTCAGCCTTTTGGTGTGCTTCTGGTACTAGTGCTCCCCAGAGTTGAGGATCTTATTTTGCCCTGGGGTTCTAGATAGAGGAGAACTCTTCTTGGGCCTATGTGGAAAAGAAAGTTCCTGAGGTGTGACCAAATGGGGTGAGGCTATAAGGGGATTATAGGGAACAAGGGAAAGAAGGTCCCTGGGATCCTGGCCAGTAGAATACTGCACACTACCTTAGATCTAAGGTGGGTAGCTCAAGATGAAGTCTGGGATACAATGATGGGGATGGGTGGCAAGGACTCTAGCACACTTTCCAAATATCTTTTCATGCAGACAAGCCTCCCTATGAATATTTGATGTTTTCTGAAAGTACCTAAACCGGCACCAATGAGACAAATGCGTGAAAGTTATCCCTTTCTGGAATGCAAACATTCCTGTCTGCTCTGGTGCACTCAGTACAGGGTCACCATCAGACTGGGTGCCATCATCTGCACCTGGGCTGGGATCTGAGATTATTATCCCATGTGGATCGCAGGCAAGATGAGACTGTTGGACCAGCCCACAGTGCCAGATAAGGTCTTTTGGTAAGCCCTGCCTGTTCCACGGATGCTTGTTCATTTGCTCCTGCAGAGCTAATACAGAGTCTGAGCAATGCCCATCTTCAATCTCCAGACAGCCCAGTTGGATTGGAATATAATCCTTTGAGTCCCATTGTTTCTCTAATAACAAATGTTGTAAAATTGAGAAATTATCAAAGGCACAGAGTTTCACTAACATTCAAAATTTCTTGCAATCCTGGACACACTAATATGAAGATTTTTCTGCAGTGTTAACAGCTAATCAGTGGAGATGGTGGGACTGGGATGAGAATCCAAATAGTAGGTTGGCAACCCATGTTTTTTTTTTTTTTAAGAATTTTTTTTAATACTTATTTTTCAGTTTTCAGTGGACACACATCTTTATTTTATTTTTATCTGGTGCTGAGGATCGAACCCAGTGCCCTACGTATGCCAGGCGAGTGTGCTACCGCTTGAGCCACATCCCCAGCAAGCAACCCATGTTTGTAAAAATGTAAAATGAAAAGAAAAAAAAATGAAAGGATGACATTCTTCTCAGCAAAATTCTTAGAATTACAGTTATTATTCATGGAAAGTATCATTTAGGTCCACATGTAAATGTGTCTGTTATTTTTATATGAATTAAGAAATGAATATTTTAAAATTTCAGTTTTATTATTTTTTTTAAATTTTGAGACAGGGTCTCACTAACTTGTTTAGAACCTCACAAAGTTGCTGAGGCTGATTTTGAACTTGCAATCCTCCTGCCTCAGCCTCTTGAGCCACTTAATTTCTAACACAGTGAAAGTCAATAGATTTGAGTCATACATATTAGCTCTTTATGGGTTCTCTATAATTTTTAAGAACAAAGTAGTTTTAGAATTAGGAAGATGGACAACTACGACCCTAATAGAAAAAAAAAAACACTAAATTTAGTGCAGGAGACTTGAAGTCTGGCTTTGATTTCATTGCTTATATTTGAATGTTCTCAGGCATTTTCCCCCCTCTCAGCTTCAGTTTATTTAAACACAAATCTAGGAGATAATATTTTATTACAAAAGAATATGGTATAGTTTAATGAATTAACACAGGAGAAAATATAAACTGTTAAGCACTGGATAGATGTCAATATTTAATCTTACTTTATGTTTAACCAAAAGCCTGGGAGGGCAGCTCAATTCTAAGCCCTGAGCCATCTGCCACTGCAGACTGTAGAGCAGACTGAGCCATTGTCAGAAGATTAGATTGTTTTGAGTTTTTTTTTTTTTCCCCCGGTACTGCAATTGAACCTAGGGCCTCATGCATGCTAGGCAAGTATTCTACCACTAAGCTACATCCTTGGTCCTAAAGATTAGATTTTGAGTACCTGGGGTCTTATCGGAATAACCCTCCCCACACACACTTTAATTTTAGGAGATTCATACTACAGTGTTTAGGCAGGAAATATCATGATGTTAGCAACTTTTAAGAGATTTAGCAAAGATTTTTACAAATATATAAATCCATGTAAAACAATAGGACAAAAAGGTAATAAAACTGTTGAATAAAGATGAAAAGTTTGTAGATATTTACTGTCATATTCTTTCTACTCTTTTATAAGCTGTTTTCATCAAAGAAAAATTGGAAAATAACAACAGTAGTTTCAATGCTTTTAAAAAGTCAAGAGGTTTAACTCTCTTCACAGAAGCTATTAAAATAAGAGGCTTAGTAATATGAAAAAAAAAAATACAAGGGCATGGTGAAAAGCTTAAAAAGATGTGCAACATCCTAGATCTTCTCACTCTAGAATTCCATTTCCCAGTCAACCAGCAACCACGGCTAGTTTATTGTCTGTCTTTTCAGAAAGATTCTATGCATATAATATAAATATTTATGTGCATATAAAGTGAATTTGAATCATATGTACATTCAAATTTACTAGAATTCAATTATATTCTAACTTACAAGAAGTAAAAGAGATTAAAGAAAGGAAGGGTAGGAGGGAAGGAGGTAATTCAAGAAGAAATCATTTGAACTGTGCAAGTGTTCTTTCTGTTACTGCATTCAGTGACCAAGTACAAAATGGGGAGGTGACTGTTTCCCCTTTGGTCAGTCTTGGTTTCTTAGGGCTTAACAACTATCAAGAGGTCCACTTAGCTACTGTCTTTAGAACTTAATGCCTTACAAAAGTGCACTCCATCCTTTACTTTATTCAACCACGGCACACTATATTCACTGTTGAAAGCTCTAATGGTTAGAAAGCTCTTCTCCATTTTGAGCCAAAATCTGTCTTGAAACTGATTACTGGCTTCTTATATAATAATACTTCAATGAGGTAGTTAGCTCTCATGCTGTCTCCCACTCTCACTAGAATGAAAATTTTATCTTATCATGACTTCGCAACTATTTCTGATTCTTTTAATCATTTTTCAGAAAATTATCTAATTAAAATAATTATTATGGGCTGGGGTTGTGGCTCAGCGGTAGAGTGCTCACCTTTCATGTGCAAGGCCCTGGGTTTGATCCTCAGTACCACATAAAGATAAATAAATAAAAACAAAGGTATTAAAAATAAAAAAAATAATTATTATATTCATTTTTGAAGAAAGAAAGATGTTTGAGTATCTAGGCTTAATTTTTTTTTTTTTTTTTTGGTTTGGTACAGGATGTAATCCAGGGGTACTTTACCATTGGGATACATCTCTAGTCCTTTTTAAATTTTTTTTATTTTGAGATTGGGTCTTGCTGAGTTGCTGAAGCTGGCTTTGAACTTAGCCTCCTGGAATCACAGGCATGTGTTATCATGCCCAGCTGGCTAAGCTTAATTTTAATTAAAAAATTATTTTTGCAGTGCTGGGGACTGAACTCAAGGCCTCAAATGTGTTAGGAAAGAGCTTATTTTAATTAAAAAAAACCCAATTTAACTACTTTAGCCAATGGAAACAATTGTGTGTGCATATGTGCATGCACATACATGAGAATAGTATTTTTCTGGATAGCTGAGTCAAATGTGACAGCCTTGGTACATATCCACAATCAAATATTACTAAGCATTAAAGAAGAATGAAGTTATGGCATTTGCAAGTAAATGGATGGAACTAGAGACTATTGGGCTAAGTGAAATAAGTCAATCCCCCCCAAAAACAAAAACTGAATGTTTACTCTGATAATTGGATGCGGATTCATAGTAATGCTGGGGTGGTGGGGAAGAATGAACACGCTTTGGTTTGTGTAGAGGGGAGTAAAGGGAGGAGTGGGGCTGTGGGGATGGGAAGGATAATGGTAGAATGAGACAGACATTATTACCCTATGTACGTGTACATGATTACAATACTGGATTGACTCTGCACCGTGTACAGCCAGAGGAATGAGAAGTTGTGCTCCATTTGTGTACAATATGTCAAAATGCATTCTACTGTCATGCATAGTTCATTAGAACAAACAAACAAACAAACAAACAAATAAACTGAATGGCAGTTCAAAAAAAAAAAAGTGACAACCACTTCACATCTGAATACCAGAGAGTTCAGTTTTCTTATACATCTGTAGACAGACAAAAAATTACTTATCATATATTAGCCATGGATTCCCAAACAGGGAATCCAGAGGCTTCTTTGCCTCTAGATTAGGGTGTCACTCTTCCAGGAAGGAGTAATTTGTGGTCTGACTAGGGCACCCTCTCTTTCCCTCGTAAATCAAGTGAATTCTGTATCTTCAGAAGCCACACCCTTCCCCCAGTCCTGTCATTCTTAACCACGGAGATGGCTTTTAAATTAGAAAACACCCATGGAGAGTCTCCTTATCCCATCAAGTTCTCTATTGGATTAGGTGCACTCTGGTGGTCTCTGACAAATTTCTGCTTTGTCAAAATGGAAGGTAAGTGGTTGGAGAATTATGAGGAAGAAAAATCCCCACTATTTTTCAGTTGTCTTGATAACTGCTGCCTTCTCTTAAATAGCCTTTGTAGTCATATTAAATTTTAACTCTTTTTAAAATTATTTAAAATATTTTTGGACTTACTTGGATTTCTTAGCAGTATTCCGTCAGATTACTTCACATACAGGAGCAGGGTTCTAATCTGGGTCATCAGAATTCCAGAAACTAGGCTAAGGTCCCTGGCCCACACCCTCCCTGTACCTCAAATAGTGCTGGAAAACTCCTATAGTGAATAAGAACCATGTTATTCATGGTGTCTTCAGGTCTGAGCATCCTGTACCCTAGTGAAAGGGAGGATGTAGGGAGGATGACTGTTAGAGAAGCAATTCCACAATAGATGCAGGAAGGCTGGAGACTGTCTCATCCTTCTTAGGGATTTTCTTTTCTTTCAACATAGAGTCTATATCTATCCCAGAAGATGGGGCTAACCTTGCAGATATTCTCCCGGGAGGCCTACGGGTTTTTTTCCTTTCTGACATCAGTTGAATCCTCAAAGCTGTGGAATTACTCTGAGGTAACTCTATAAACCACAAGAGTCTTTTGGAAAATGGATGGCCTCACAATTCAATGACCACAGGGCAGGAGATGTGGTCCACTCTCCCTTCCAGGCCCTGAGAGAAATACTATTTATAGAAGTTGAAGTCCATGCATTGCAGGGTCAGAGCACCAGTGGATTCCTGTGCTGGGTTGGGTGCCCACCACTATCCATGCTCCAGGCCTGTGGGACACAGCTATGTCTTCTAGAGCCAGATCCAGGAACCCTTGTTCCTCAGACCAGCTTAAGCCTGGATCCACCTGCACTGCCCCAGAGGACTGATACATGAGTACATGAGTCCTGCTGCAGAGGGGGTGTAGCTCTAGGTTTGCCACTTGCTGAGAGGCTCTCAGATTCCAGACCATCTACTTCTTGACACCTGTGTTTTCCCAGATAGTGACCACTTCAGTCCTCTTGGATGTGTCCTGAGAGTGGATAGTTCTGGAGCCCATGTGTGTTTTGTGTACCAGTGACCTTTGAGGACATGACTGTGTACTTCTCTAGAGAAGATTGCAGGTGTCTTGGCCCCAGCCAGAGGGCCCTAAACCAGGCCATGATCCTGGACTGCTTTAGGAGCTTGGTTGCTTTGGGATTTTGCAGCCCCCACCAGATCTTCTCTCTCACCTGGAACAGTGGGATGAGCCTTAGGTTGAAGACTGGGACAGACCTGAGTTTCAGGAAGCATGGAGGGGTTCCTTCCCAGGTCAAGGAAGACTATTGACCAAAAGAGATGATGTGATCAGCTAGCCTGGGTTCATGAGAAAGTTCACCTGCAGAGAAGAACCCAGAAGGGAGTTGGCCTCAAGAAGAGCTTCCTCCCAGCCATGGGTAATGTGCAGCTTCCTAGGACCACTGAAGGGAGGAAAACAGACAAAACCTACAGGCAGTGGCCAGGTTTCAGGGATCAGCCCAAGAGCCCTGGGGAATATCATGCATTTATGTGAGGTATACAGGATGCCCCCGAACTGACAAACAGTGCATATAGGGACCAGGTCCTTTGAGGGCTTCCACTGAGGCCTAACCTTCCAGTGGTGTTCCAACTCCTGTGCCACCAGAGGAATGACTAATGAGAAACCCTTCATTAGTGAGTTGTGTGGACAGGCCTTCAGTTTGAAGGACTGTCTAGCACAGCTTCACAGAGTTCACATAAAGAGTTCACAGCCCTATGTGTGTGCAGTCTGCAGGAAGTCTTCCAAGCATTAGTTCTTTCCTTCTCCAGCACCGGCTTGTGCACACTGGGGAGAGGCCTTCTGTGAGTTAGAGTGCTATGGGACAGCTTCCATCACCTTGGCTTCTTCATGCAGCATCAGAGGATTCACAGGTTGAGCGAGGTGTAGATGCCTAGGGCCTGTTGGGTGTTCCACCTTTGCTGGAGAGTTGGGCCTTGAGGAAGAGCTACACTGGCCATTGCTCTTGAGCCTGGAAAGAAGGCTTCTTGGTTTTCCAAGCAGCAGTTCAAAGCTCCACAAACCCCCAAAGAAATTCTACCAGGAAATTGCCTGGGGGAGAAGGGGCAGAGACTGCAGCAACTGCTCCCACGGTGCCCATGCTGGTACCGAGCGCATGCTACCACAGAGCCACCAACAGCTGCTTCAGCCCAGGAACTTGGTCATCATCCTGAATGTCACTCATGTGCACTTTAATGTTCTTTCTTTCCTGGCTCTCTCCTTTGCCTTTTGTCCATCTGTCTTTCTTCCATCTGTGCAAGAGAGCTTTGGTGTTTGCAGAGAAACAAAAACCTCTTCTATAACTCAAGAGGTGGACTCAGAAATGAGCACCTTGTGGCATTGTCAGCTGGTTTAAAGGATATAGAGGAACCTGAATTCAAAGCCAGGATGCCTGGCACACTGCATGTGGGAATGTGTCTGCCTCATGGCAGCATGGGACAGGTGGACAGTCACAAGTTTGTTAAAGCCATGGCCTCAGCTTTCTCCCTTGATGCTGCTCTCAGACTGAAAGTGACTTGGGTTTTGGATCTTTAGCAAAGGAGTATTATGCCTTGCTTCTGATTATTCGAGTTCTTCGGATGTGATTGGGAAGGCTGTTCCCAGGGTTATGGTGGAGGCCTTTGTCCTAGGGTGCAAAGCTCTCTGTCTGGGTGTAAAGGGTGAATTGGAATCTCTGCTTCTGAGCATGTGGGCCAAGTCTGGATACATCTTACCAGCCTGGTGCCTGCACGTGGGGCCATGGAGATGCTGCCAACCTAAGACTGTTCTGTTTACCCGGACCCCTTTACTTTCAGGCCCTGTTTATAAGCTTTGATTGCTTGGCAGCTCCATGACTGTGCCTGGTGCTGGGTGGCAGGTGGTGCTGAGAAGCTGGCTGGGTCAGGACTTCCTGCTTGCCTGGTGAGAAAAGCATTCCAGCACTGCAACAGAATCTCTCTTTCTCCACACCCTTTGTGTTGGTTGGAGACTTGAGAGTGAGTCAAGTCCCTGGTGTTGGTGAGTGAGTTTGGGTCTGAGAGCAGTTCAAGGTGGCCATGCTTGTTGGGGAAGAGGTGACAACTCTCTGTTCTCAACTTGGGGTGCCTCTGCTTACCCAAGTGGAAGCACAGTCTGCTAGGTAGAGCTCACAGAGGACCCCCTTACTCCAAGAGCTGATCAAAGCACCAAGCACTTTTCCCAGCTATGTCCCAGGTTATCCTAATATCTGATAATGGGTTTTGCTTTTTAATAATTCCAGTTAATAAGCTGAGTGTGGGGGCTGGGGATGTGGCTCAAGCAGTAGCGCGCTCGCCTGTCATGCGTGCGGCCCGGGTTCGATCCTCAGCAGCACATACGAACAAGGATGCTGTGTCCGCCGAAAACTAAAAATAAATATTAAAATTCTCTCTCTCTCTCTCTCTCTTTAAAAAAAAAATAAGATGAGTGTGGTGGTGCACGCCTATAATCCCAGTAACTCCAGAGGTTGAGGCAGGAGAATCACAAGTTCAGTCAGTCTCAGCAATTTATCAAGACCTTGAACAACTTAGTGAGATTCTATTTCAATAAAAAATAAAAAGGCCTAGGGATATGTGGTCCAGTGCCCTTGGGTTCAATTCCCGGTACAAAAAAAAAAAAAATCCAGTTAACAGTTGGCATAGTGGTGCACACCTACAATCCCAGCATCTCAGGAGGCTGAGGGAGGAGGATCACAAGTTCAAGGTCAGCCTAGGCAAATTAGCAAGATCCTGACTCAAAAAAATAAAAGAGCTGGGGATGTAGCTTAGTGGTAGCAAGAACATCCCTGTCAGTAGTTAAGAAGTGCCTTAGTTATGGCTTCCTCCTCCTCCTCCTTTTTTCTATTGGGGATTGAACCTAGGGGTGCTCTACCACAGAGCTACATCTACAATCCCTTCTATTTTTTATTTTGAGGTAGAGTCTTGCTAGGTTTCCTAGGCTGCCTTCAAACTTGGGATTCTTCTACTTAAGCCTCCTGGGTAGGTGGCTGACAGTTTTCTTTTCTTTTTTAAAATTTTTATTTATTTATTTATTTTTATTGGTTGTTCAAAACATTACAAAGCTCTTGACATATCATATTTCATACATTAGATTCAAGTTGGTTATGAACTCCCAATTTTACCCCAAATACAGATAAAATTTTTATTTTTTAAAATATTTTTAGTCACCAATGGATTTTTTAGTTTATTTATTTATTTATATGCTGAGGATCAAACCAAGGGCCTCATACATGTCAGGCAAGCACTCTACCACTGAGCCACAACTCCAGTCCTGACAGTTTTCTTAATGATTATTTATAAATATAAGATCTGAACACACCATATATGTTTCTTATGTTTTTTTAAAAACTTGGACTCATAGTAAAAGATATATTTTATTTTATTTTTTAAAAATAGTTTCTACACTTTTTTAGTTGTAGAGGGACACAATATCTTTATTTATTTACTTTTATGTGGTGCTTAGGATCAAACCCAGTGCTTCACACATGTCAGGCAAGCACTCTACCACTGGGTCATGATCCCAGCCCCTAAAAATATATTTTAAATTACAGTTAGGTATCTTAAAATAATAGACGTTTATTCTATTTGATTTGACATACAGGATAGTGATTTTTCTTTTGTAGTGCTGGGGATTGAATTAAGGGCTTCATACATGATAAGCTCATGCTCTAACCACTAAGCTACACTCCCTAAAGGGTATTGATTGTCATCAACTAAACTGACTTCACCATCCTCTAATGAGTAACAACCTGCAGTTTGAAAAACACTGCAATCATTCATTAATTGACCACTAAGGTCAATTTACAAAAGGATCAGTTTGTAATAATGTGGTATTATAGTAATCAAAATAAATAAATGAGACAGTAGTCAGAAATATGTCAATAGGTTAAGAAGGCTAGCATTGTCAGGTGTGGTGGTGCACACCTGTAATCCCAGTGACTCAGGAGTCTGATGTAGGAGAACTGCAAGTTCAAGACCATGCTCAGCAGTTTAGGGAGAGCTTGTCTCAAAATAAAAAATATAAAAAGGGCTGGGGATATAGCTCAGTGGTAGAGTGCCTCTGGATTTAATTCCTAGTACTAAAAAAAAAAAGTTTTGTATATTTTGTAAGGTAAGGGTCCAACTTCATTTTTTTTGCATGTGGATATTGTTTTCTTAGCAACATTTGTTGAAAAGACTGTCCTTCCCCCCATTAAATGCTCTTGGCATCCTTTGTCAAAATACAGATGAACTTAAGTCAGCTCAGATTCTTCAGCTTATTGGTCAGGTTCTTGGTAACTGCTCCTATAGCAAATGACACATGTTTATGCAGTAGTGCTTATAATTTGATAAGCAAAGATGAACTGAACTAATGAAAGTAAAGAATTTAGAAGATCTGGCAAGTAGTAAGAATTCACATTGGCTACTTCATTATTAAAAATGACATTACGGTCCAACATTTCTCTTATTTTGCTAAAGATTTTAACATTTAGTGGAGTTTCTCTGGAAGTAAATAAGGTACTTCACACTGGTCACAGCTGATCTTTGGATTTTTCCTCAGGACAGATTATTCATCCTCTCTATTGCTTCAAAGTTTGTTTTGCTTCTCATGATCATTATTGCACTTAATACTTGAAGACAATTCTTGATTGTCACACATGACATATTTTTCTCACTACTTTTTCTATGGGCTCTTCTTAGCTGATTAAAGAGTACAAAAGAGATGAGCATTTGTGCCCGTAAAACTGTTTTCTGCTTTTAGAAGTATTTTATTAGGACAAATATTTTACTAGCTATTGATGACAAGGTATTTTTAAACCCCCAATTTATACAGTAAAATTAAGCTAACAAAACTTCCACCTTATACCAAAAAAGTTTCTTTCATTTTAGACTGATTGTCCAAGTGTACTCTCAGAGGGTAGATCTCCTTTGCAGTTATGGTGATGCCCAACTGAGAGCCTACTTTTTTTTTTTTTTAATTCCAGTGGTTCATTTATTGCAAAATTGAGAGAGAGCTCTGTGAATTTACTATATTCATTCAAAATAAATAACTTAATGTGAAATACAGATTCTGACAAGACATAAGATAAGAAAATCATAATGAATGGATTGAACCTGCATGTTTCATTTGCTCACAAACCTGCACACACTTATTATTCTGCAAAAAAGAAAACTGCCTTTTGCAAACAAGCCTAAAAGCATCCCTCCAAAGAGGTCAAAATAAACATGAGTATAAAGTGTTACTGATCACCACAAACGCTATTTCTAGAAAAGTATAACTGCATAGGTTACAAGAAATGTACAACATCTTAAGCTATTAAAGCACCAAAACAAAAGAATACACCAAAATCATGATGATTAACACAAAAAAATATTGATCAAAACTCAGAAAGTAAATACCTGGACTAATATGATATCTGTTGTTGGGTGAATTTTTCTTCAATTTAAATGTCTTTTTTCATTTCTAAAGAAATCTTAAAGTGGGCAGTATTGTGGCTCAGCAGTAGGGCGCTCACCTAGCATGTGGGAGACCCTGGATTCGATCCTCAGCACCACATAAAAATAAATAGGTAAGTAACTAACTAAGTAAGTAAATAAATAAATGTATTGTGTCCAACTACAACTAAAAAATAAATATTTGAAAAAATTCTTAAAGTGATAACTTTATATAAAGCATTCAAATTGTTCAAGTAATTTGTTATTAAGCCAATTTTTAAATTAAAGTGATATATAAGACAGAGAGAAAAACTGACAAGTTGTAACAAAGCCATCGAATACTATTATTCCATCAGGGCCTTCTCATTTCAATTGAAAACATAAGCTAAATAGATTTACGTATCTGCAGGTTTTACTACACTAATTACCTTGGATTTGCTATAATTTATACAACAATCAATAGTTATACATGAAGTTCTAAGAAAAAGGATGCCTCTTAAAAATCAACATTGGACACTAATTAAAGCAATCATAAAAGGTTGTTCCACTACTATAAATGAACATAAAAAGTTATAGCCCTTACAAATGAAAAACTGCAACCTAGTCCAAAGTTTAATTACTCCTGCCATTTAGCTGCTTTTTCAAGGAAGTACACATTAACCAGTGGTAATTGAGGGGTTTGCTGTAATTTTTTTTTCCTTTCTAAAAGAATGATCATAAGAAGATACAAACAAAATCTCCCTCAGTCATTTTGACTGCCAAGACTGTCCTTTGCATCTTTTGTAAAGTTCCATGCAGTCCAGAATCCTCACTACCCTTTGACACGTTGTCGCTTAGGTCATTTTCATCTTGACTGTGGGTGCCTTCATCTTAATCAATTTCCTGGGACTCATTTGCTGTCATAGTAACAGAAGGTGAAGCTGGTGCAGAAAACCGCTTTGTTTTCTTCTTGTGGTGGGGAAAGAAGCCATTCGGAAACTGCTTCTTCAACTGCTGAGTCTTTACCTGGGAGATTCTCTGTTGGGTTCTGATCAGTGTCCATTTCCATATCACAAAACACAGCTGAATCAGTCTGATGCTTATCATCTAAAGTTTCACCCTCTGGTATATTCAACTTTTGTCCAGAAAATGAAACACTAGTAGACGCCTTGGTACAGGCATCAGCCACACTCCTCTCTGCCTCATCTGCTCCCACTTGTAGAAGAGGGTCTTTGTTTCCTTCATCTTCAGAGAATGATGTTTGGTCTTTTGCCTCCTCTTAAGTTTTCCTTTGGCAGCATTGGTGATGGTGCCAAAAGTTCCTGTGTGCTTCTATGTTCCTTTAGAAGCTGGCCACCTTTAATAGGCACTGAGCCAACTTCAGTAAGGGCTTGTGCCATTTCATTATGCATGTTGAACTTTTACTTTCTGTTACCTTTTTGAGGAGGAGTCTTTTTGGGAATTGGCTTGTTATAAAGAGGAGGATCTGGAGCTGGGGCGGTGGCTCAGTGGTAGAGAGTGCCTGCCTAGCATGTGCAAGGCACTGGATTTGATTCTCAGCACTGCATATAAATAAATAAAATAAAGGTGCATTGACAAATAATAATAATAATAATAATAATAAAGAGGAGGGTCCTATGGAAGGAGGCAGCTCCAGTTGAACTGTTCCCTTCTGAACAACCTCTGTGTGAGCAGGCTCTATATCTGAGCAGGCCCCTTCTGAGTAGTGTCCTTTTTAAAATATGGAATGCTTCATGAATTTGTATGTCATCCTTGTGCAGGAGTCATGCTAATCTTCTCTGTATCATTCCAATTTCAATATATGTGCTAATGAAGTGAGTACTTTAAAGTTTTTTATTTTTATTTTTTAGTATTAGGGATTGAATCCAGGAAAGCTTTACCTCTGAGCTACACCCCCACTTTTCATTTTATTTTTTAAATATTTGAGACAGGCTCTTACTAAGTTGCCCAGACTGACTTCGAACTTGTGATCCTCCTGCTCAGCCTCCCAAGTCACTAGGATTATAGGTGTGTGCCACCAGACCCAGCTCAGCCCAGTTATTAAGACTAGGTTGTGAATGCTAAAGATTTGAGATACTGGAAAAATGCCTATTTAAACTCCTCTAGTGACAATCCTTATTCTCCATTCCCACCTCCCCCAGACCTAGCTCACAGTGATCTTTTACTTCTTTTCTACCTATTCAATTCCTTCTTTGGTACAGAGTTTGTACTTTTTATTTTCCTTAACATTATAATTGTTTTAGAGTTCCTGGGGATAATTTATCTTCTTTCCATATCTCAGAGGCCTATGCAGAACTAAAAAGGCACTTAATTAGAAATTTGCTATTTGACAAGCCTTAACACCTACTTAACCCAAGGGTCTTAGAAATTTGTTCTGTGCCATTTAATGTAAAATATACTACAGCCTTACACATACCCAGAGTAAGGGCAGAATGGGTTCTCTTGCCATAGAATGAGCTTTTGCCTGGATTCACAGGGTTTCATTCCCCTATCAGTTCTTTGGTGATTCTGCCTCCAGGAGCCTCAGAAACTAGAGTAATCAAGTCTTGGTCTAGTTGAGCTTGCAGGCTCATTCCAAAATCCACCCTGCCCACTCAAAGGCCAGATATCACTGGCCTCCTTTGTCAGTAGGCCACATCATCTTTGAAGAGAACCATTCTAGGCTTTTGCCCTTTTCCCGGTCAATGTTGGTTTTCCTGTCCTATACCTGGCTGGTCCTTGTTCCACTGTGGTAACTTGCTTCCATCCCGGGACTGGGATCCCTTTCTTACTTTCTGCCTCTGTATACCCTGGACTGGGCTTGCCAAGAGAATGCTCCTAGAGTTGCTGCTACCTATTCCTGTTTTGGAGAACCTATCAGGCACTGCACATACTTGTGTCATAGTCTTCATATCTTTAGGTCTCAGACTACTAGCGGTTCCTAGGTGCCCATAGGCCTTTTTTCATCAATGGGGAAAAGACAGCTCTGCCCAAGTGGGCAATCTGCCTCCTTGAGCATGCTCTGGCTTAAGACTCCTAGTTTTTATTTTCTTTAGTAGCTGATATGCCATATATTTTAGGATGATAAGGATACTGAAGAAGTTCTCAAAGTTGACATTTTAGTTGCTGTCTGTGTCCCCTCACCACTGGTACTGACTTGAGCATTTCCTGTCTACATTAATGCTCTTATTGAAAAAAAATTCTTCTGATTCTTGTTTGAGGCCATTAACCAACAGGGATAAAATGAAACCCATTGGAAGAAATAACAGTGACCCAAGGATACGCATTTCCCCTGGCCTAGGTGGCAGATGGTATTCCACAGACAACTGTCGGATGAGTAAGAGGCTGTTCATTGGGATGTGGAGCATCTAGTGCTCCCTGAGGATGAACCCTCTCAACCCCCTTGAAGTGCTGAAGGCATCTGTCCCAGTCGATGTTCCTGGTCAGACTCCCAAGAGACCTTAGGATCTTTCACCAATTTTGGAGTGAGCACAAAGCATGATGAGGGGCAGGTCGTCCGGCTGGGTGCCCAGGAAACCGCTGGAATCCAAGACGCAGCCAGGAGATCTTTGACCACGCAGCTCTGCCAACCTAGTTTCCAAGGGCGTCCAGGTTTGGGTCGACGCGGCAGGTTCTTCTCTTCGCGGATTCCTCAGGGGCAGTTGGGCTCCGGTGGCGCGGGTAGTGGGCTCGGCAGGCCTGGGGCTGTCTGCACTTGCATCCATGCTGCAGCACAGAACGTGCTCCAGAAGGGTCCCGGTGATTCCCTGCGCTGCAGCTGAACGCTTTTGGCGGGGTCACGGCTATATCTGCCTGGGCTCCCTCTCGAAGGTCCATGGGAGGGGCCGGGCGCACCTCTGAGAGGTGATGGGGGCCGCAGCTCATTCACCTGGTGGGCCGCCGGTGCCGCTGCCGCCAAGCCCACCTCCTTCCTCTGGGGTTACCAATCACCAAAATCAGATTCGCGTGCCCGAGGTGCAGCAAACACCAATCACCACTGAGCACCGGTGCTTGCCAGACAGAAACTTGAATCGAAAATATAGCAACGGAGAAGGCGGCGCATAGCCTCGAACCCGTATTACCCAAGCCTGCAAATTTATCAGTTATATAAACGAAAAGTGCTTAGGAGGAGTCTTTGGGGGGGGGGAGGGATGGTAGTTTCACAAGTTTGGATAAAAATAAAGGTTTTCAGACTTCTTGGCTCTAGTGGACATCTGGTGGAGCACTGAGCAATCTACGGTTCGTTAACCAGCTTGCAGAACACCCTGGATGATAAAGATAACTTGGTAAGCTTAAAGGAATGGAGCAGGAAGTCTGACCAGTTTGACCAGGGGAATCAAAGTCTTTTTTTTTTTTTGGTACTGGGGATTGAACCCAGGGGCACTTACTACTGGGTCACATTCCCAGGCCTTCCTGGTAGGATCTCACTAAGTTGCTTAGGGTCTACTAATATCTGAGGCTGGCTTTGAACTCGAGATCCTCCTGTGTCAGCCTCCTCAATGGCTGGGATTATAGGCAAGCACCACCATGCCCAGTTTTTCTTCTTTTACTGAGGAAGAAGCATGATTAAAGCCCTTTGTTAACACCGAGCCCGGATCGGCTGAATTCAAGCTCCAGTTCGCCTGCTTCTCGCAGACAAACTGCTGTGACTCAGCACTAAACAATCCCGCTGAAACAACTGGTCGGCCCTTCTGCACCTACGGAGATAAATGCCAACCGATCCTTCATAGGCAGTGGCCACAGGATTGAAACGGGGCTTGGGAGAGCCATTCAGGACCCACCCGTTGCATTGGTCACCTGGCAAAGGGAAACGAACTGTCTTCATTTGCATGGGATACCACCATGGCAGAGAACTGACGTCACCAGAATAACTTCATTGAAACCAGCGGCGACAGGTGTGTAACCCCCTAGCCTTCCCTCTCCACACAGCGAGGAAACCTTAAGGGCCCCTCCCAGCTCTTCTGTGAGCGCGATAGCCAGACTGAGGGAATCAGGAGTGGTGCGGGACCCGCGGCGCGGAACTCCTGGCTACCGCTCCCACCAGTACTGACAACTGAGGTCTCTTGCACCAGCTACCGGGGGCGTGGCTACTGGAGGGCAAGCAAATTTCGCTGAGCGTTCTCAGCCCCAAGCTCTACAAACTTAGGGTCTGAGGGAGGCAAACAGGGAGAGTGTGCCCAGTCGTTCATGAAAACAGGGCTCCTGGGAGCAGCAAACCTGGTGTGTAGCCAGTATTGTGGTGAGCGTCACCGGTGAGCGGGGCCTGGCTTGAGGAAAAGTGGGGAAGTCACTTGACACAAGAGAAAGCCCTAGGCACTCAGGATTGGAGACCTGCCCAGTCTGGGAGGAGGAGCTGCTGCACAGTGATTCATTCCCGCGTATTGAGAGGAGAAGCTTGGCCCGGTGGGCACAGCTCCACCTCCTGGAAGAGAAGTTAATCAAACTCTAAGACTGCATTTATTAATTTTTTTTTTAATTTGGGTTTTTTTTCATTTTCATTTTTTTTTGTTGTTTTTAAAATTTCTTTTTAAAAAAAATTTTTTTTAAATTTAAATTTTTATTTTTTTAAATTATTTTTTCTTTTTTATTTTCTATTTTTTTCTTTTGTCTTTTCATTTCTTTTCAATTTTCTTATTCCCCCTTCCTTGAATTCCACCTGCTTACTCTCATTCTCTTTAGTGACTTCTTCCCTTCCCTTCTAATACCTTTCCTCCCAAGCATCAAATAAATTTATAGGAGTAAACAGTAACTGAGCAGTCAAACAGAACAAGAAGTAACATGAGCAGCATGAAAAAGCAAGGAAGAAAAGGAGTACAAACAATGCAGGACAGCCTAAATATTCAGGAGGACCTAGAGTCATCAGAAAAATGGTCATATAAAGAACTCAAGGAATACCTTAGACAGATGGAATGGAACCTTAAAGAGGATATGAGACAGCAAATTCAAACAGTGAAAGAACACATTGAAATTGAATTACATAAACAGATAAAAGAAGAAGTTAAGCATCTTTATCAGGAGATAGAGATTATAAAAAAAATCAAACAATAATTCTAGAAATGAAGGAAACTATAAACCAAATTAAAAACTCAAATGAGAGTATCACTAAAAGAGTGGAGCAAGTAGAAGCCAGAACGTCAGATAATGAAGACAAAATATATCATCTTGAAAAGAGTCTAGCCAACTCAGAAAGGCTGGTAAAAAATCACGAGAAAAACATCCAAGAGATATGGGATAACATAAAAAAAAACAAACTTACGAGTCATTGGGATAGAGGAAGGTACAGAGATTCAAACCAAGGGAATGAGTAACCTGCTGAATGAAATAATTATAGAAAACTTTCCAGAAATAAAAAAGGAAACGGATATACAAATTGTAGATGCATACAGGACACCGAGCATACAAAATCACAGTAGACCAACGCCAAGACACATTGTTATGAAGATATCCAATATACAGAACAAAGAGAAAATATTAAAAGCTACAAGAGAAAGGAGGCAGATTACATTCAGGGGTAAACCAATAAGGTTAACAACGGATTTTTCATCACAGACGCTGAAAGCGAGAAGATCCTGGAACAATGTATTTCAAACACCGAAAGACAATGGATGCCAAACAAGAATTCTGTATCCAGCAAAATTAAGCTTCAGGTACTACAACGAAATAAAAATCTTTCATGATAAACAAAAGTTAAAAGAATTTGCAGCCAGAAAACCAGCTTTGCAAAGCATCTTGAGCAAAACACTACATGAGGAAGAAATGAAAAACAATAACCAAAACCATCAGTGGGAAGTGCCTCAGTAAAGACAGAGGGCAGGGGGAAAGCTAATCATGGAGAAACAAAATAAATTAAAAAAAAAAGATAAATAATCAAACATGGCTGGAAGTACAAACCATATATCAATAGTAACTCTAAACGTTAATGGCTTAAACTCTCCAATAAATCGACATAGGCTGGTAACATGGATTAAAAAAACAAATCCAACAATATGCTGCCTCCAGGAGACACATCTGATTAGAAAAGACATACACAGGCTGAAGGTGAAAGGTTGGGAAAAAATATACCACACGCACGGTCCTCGTAAGCAAGCAGGGGTGGCCATCCTCATATCGAATAAAATCGACTTCAAGACTAAGTTAATCAAAAGGGATAAGGAAGGACATTATATACTGTTAAAAGGAACCATTCACCAACAAGACATAACAATTATCAATATTTATGCACCAAATAATGGTGCTGCAACGTTCATAAAACAAATTCTCCTCAAGTTCAAGAATCAAATAGACCACAACACAATAATTATGGGTGACTTCAACACACCTCTCTCACCATTGGACAGATCCTCCAAACAAAAGTTGAATAAAGAAACTATAGAACTCAATATCACAATCAATAACCTAGACTTAACTGACATATATAGAATATATCAACCATCATCAAGTGGATATACTTTTATCTCAGCAGCACATGGATCCTTCTCAAAAATAGACCATATATTATGCCATAGGGCAACCCTCAGTAAATATAAAGGGGTGGAGATAATACCATGCATTTTCTCTGATCATAATGGAATGAAACTGGAAATCAATGATAAAAGAAGGAAGGAAAAATCCTACATCACATGGAAAATGAACAATATGTTACTGAATGATCAATGGGTTACAGAAGACATAAAGGAGGAAATCAAAAAATTCTTAGAGATAAATGAAAATACAGACACAACATATCGGAATCTATGGGACACAATGAAAGCAGTTTTAAGAGGGAAATTCATTGCCTGGAGGTCATTCCTCAAAAAAAGAAAAAAGCAACAAATAAATGAGCTCACACTTCATCTCAAAGCCCTAGAAAAGGAAGAGCAAAACAACAGCAAATGTAGCAGAAGGCAAGAAATAATTAAAATCAGAGCGGAAATCAACGAAATTGAAACAAAAGAAACTATTGAAAAAATTAACAAAACTAAAAGTTGGTTCTTCGAAAAAATAAATAAGATTGACAGACCCTTAGCCATGCTAACAAAGAGGAGAGAGAACTCAAATTACTAACATACGGGATGAAAAAGGCAATATCACAACAGATGCTACAGAAATACAGAAGACAATTAGAAATTATTTTGAAAACCTATATTCCAATAAAATAGAAGATAGTGAAGACATTGATAAATTTCTTAAGTCATATGATTTGCCCAGACTGAGTCAGGAGGATACACACAATTTGAACAGACCAATATCAATGGATGAAATAGAAGAAGCAATCAAAAGACTACCAACCAAGAAAAGCCCAGGACCGGATGGGTATAGAGTGGAGTTTTACAAAACCTTTAAAGATGAATTAATACCAATACTTTTCAAGTTATTTCAGGAAATAGAAAAAGAGGGAGCTCTTCCAAATTCATTCTATGAGGCCAACATCACCCTGATTCTGAAACCAGACAAAGACACCTCAAAGAAAGAAAATTATAGACCAATATCTCTAATGAACCTAGATGCAAAAATCCTCAATAAAATTCTGGCGAATTGGATACAAAAACACATCAAAAAAATTGTGCACCATGATCAAGTAGGATTCATCCCTGGGATGCAAGGATGGTTCAATATATGGAAATCAATAAATGTTATTCACCACATCAATAGACTTAAAGATAAGAACCATATGGTCATCTTGATAGACGCAGAAAAAGCATTCGACAAAGTACAGCATCGCTTTATGTTCAAAACATTAGAAAAACTAGGGATAACAGGAACTTACCTCAACATTGTAAAAGCTATCTATGCTAAACCTCAGGCTAGCATCATTCTGAATGGAGAAAAATTGAAGGCATTCCCTCTAAAATCTGGAACAAGACAGGGATGCCCTCTATCACCACTTCTATTCAATACAGTTCTCGAAACACTGGCCAGAGCAATTAGATAGACGAAAGAAATTAAAGGCATAAAAATAGGAAAAGAAGAACTTAATTATCACTATTTGCAAATGACATGATTCTATACCTAGAAGACCCAAAAGGGTCTACAAAAAAACTACTAGAACTAATAAATGAATTCAGCAAAGTGGCAGGATATAAAATCAACACGCATAAATCAAAGGCATTTCTGTATATCAGCAACAAAACTTCTGAAACGGAAATGAGGAAAAACACTCCATTCACAATATCCTTAAAAAAAATAAAATACTTGGTAATCAACCTAACAAAAGAGGTGAAAGATTTATACAATGAAAACTACAGAACCCTAAAGAGAGAAGTAGAAGAAGATCTTAGAAGATGGAAAAATATACCCTGTTCATGGATAGGCAGAACTAACATCATCAAAATGGCCATATTACCCAAAGTTCTCTATAGGTTTAATGCAATGCCAATCAAAATCCCAACGGTATTTCTTGTAGAAATAGATAAAGCAATCATGAAATTCATATGGAAAAATAAAAGACCCAGAATAGCAAAAGCAATTCTAAGCAGGAAGTGTGAATCATGCGGTATAGCGATACTGGATTTCAAACTATATTACAGAGCAATAGTAACAAAAACAGCATGGTACTGGTACCAAAACAGGCGGGTGGACCAATGGTACAGAATAGAGGACACAGAGACTAATCCACAAAGTTACAACTATCTTATATTTGATAAAGGGGCTAAAAGCATGCAATGGAGGAAGGATAGCATCTTCAACAAATGGTGCTGGGAAAACTGGAAATCCATATGCAACAAAATGAAACTGAATCCCCTCCTCTCGCCATGCACAAAAGTTAATTCAAAGTGGATCAAGGAGCTTGATATCAAATCAGAGACTCTGCATCTGATAGAAGAAAAAGTTGGCTCCGATCTACATATTGTGGGGTCGGGCTCCAAATTCCTTAATAGGACACCCATAGCACAAGAGTTAATAACAAGAATCAACAAATGGGACTTACTTAAACTAAAAAGTTTTTTCTCAGCAAGAGAAACAATAAGAGAGGTAAATAGGGAGCCTACATCATGGGAACAAATTTTTACTCCTCACACTTCAGATAGAGCCCTAATATCCAGAGTATACAAAGAACTCAAAAAATTAGACAATAAGTTAACAAATAACCCAATCAACAAATGGGCCAAGGACCTGAACAGACACTTCTCAGAGGAGGACATACAATCAATCAACAAGTACATGAAAAAATGCTCACCATCTCTAGCAGTCAGAGAAATGCAAATCAAAACTACCCTAAGATACCATCTCACTCCAGTAAGATTGGCAGCCATTCTGAAGTCAAACAACAACAAGTGCTGGCGAGGATGTGGGGAAAAGGGTACTCTTGTACATTGCTGGTGGGACTGCAAATTGGTGCGGCCAATTTGGAAAGCAGTATGGAGATTTCTTGGAAAGCTGGGAATGGAACCACCATTTGACCCAGCTATTGCCCTTTTCAGACTATTCCCTGAAGACCTTAAAAGAGCGTACTACAGAGACACTGCCACATCAATGTTCACAGCAGCATAATTCACAATTGCTAGACTGTGGAACCAACCCAGATGCCCTTCAATAGATGAATGGATAAAAAAAATGTGGCATTTATACACCATGGAGTATTACGCAGCACTAAAAAATGACAAAATCATGGAATTTGCAGGGAAATGGATGGCACTAGAGCAGACTATGCTAAGTGAAGCTAGCCAATCCCTAAAAAACAAATGCCAAATGTCTTCTTTGATATAATGAGAGCAACTAAGAACAGAGCAGGGAGGAAGAGCAGGAGGATAAGATTAACATTAAACAGAGACATGAGGTGGGAGGGAAAGGGAGAGAAAAGGGAAATTGCATGGAAATGGAAGGAGACCCTCATTGTTATACAAAATTACATATAAGAGGTTGTGATAGGAATGGGAAAATAAACAAGGAGAGAAATGAATTACAGTAGATGGGGTAGAGAGAGAAGATGGGAGGGGAGGGGAGGGGGGATAGTTGAGGATAGGAAAGGTAGCAGAATACAACAGTCACTAATATGGCATTATGTAAAACAGTGGATGTGTAACTGATGTGATTCTGCAATCTGTATTTGGGGTAAAAATGGGAGTTCATAACCCACTTGAATCTAATGTGTGAAATATGATATGTCAAGAGCTTTGTAATGTTTTGAACAACCAATAATAATAATTAAAAAAGCCCTTTGTTAATTTCCATATGACGGCTCTGTTATATCTGACTTCTAAGCCTAGCTTGATAACTTGACCCCTGCTTTGTGTCTAGTTTAGAGAGTCCAGTGAAACCTGGGGCCCAGTGTTATGGAGTCCAAGGTTCAGCTGCTAGAAGTTCAAGCAAAGCTCAGTCCACAGAGATTGGGCCAGCTCTGAGGAAGGCAGAGGAGACTTTTCCTGGGCAGTTTTTGTAAGAAGACAAGAGGTACAGTGGGACAAAAGGCAGTAAACCCTTTTGTCATTCTGTTCTAAGAGCACCTCCACCTGGGTCTCCTTTGCCTCCTCCTCATGTCAAAGGGAATATCTGGGGCCAGCATATGCGTTTTCTTTTCATATAGACAGATTACTTTGTGCAGAGGGATGGAGGTACAACAGAGGGCTCTTTTATAGTTTAGAATACCTTGTGAATAAAAATGGGTTGTTAAAGGTGGGGTGAGAGAAGATTAGGTAAGAAGTTGGTGGAGGAGGAGGAGGAAATAATTTTAAACACCTTCTGGGGGAAAATTGCTCTGTTACATGGCTGGCATCACTGAGATGCTCACTTCTGAATTCCTGAATTCTGTCTTCCTTGAGCTATCTGCTTTGTGTGATAATTTCCCCATTGGTTGAGCCAGTAACTTGTGGTTTTGTAGAGAGCATCCTATCTGGTAGGTCTTTAATTCCATCTTTCCCATTTTTTAAGTTCATCCCTAAGGATAGCTTACTGATAAGGAAATTGAGCTCCATAGAAGTTGGGGGTAAAACCAGTGAAAACAAGATACTTAGCCATATAATGAGAAAAATTAAACCGGATACCCTGACTTCCATTCTGTTATTAATTGATTTGGGGGCCATTTCAAACTAAGAAAAAATACACAACAAAACAGAAAAATGGGTTTCTATGGACACATCTCAAGACAAAATGGGTCTATCAGCCTTAAAATGTGAACCATTATGCTTTGCTATGTTTGTATTTTTCTGAAGTCATTTAAAATAATGGCATGAAATGCTGACTGGTTTGGGTCAGCAGTTTCTTGGAGGGCTCATGTTCAAGAGAAGCATAGTGAGGAAATAATAAGGAAAAGTAATGCTGCCTGGATACATTGGCACACACCTGTAGTCCCAGTGGCTTGGGAGGCCAAGAACAGAAAGATCACAAGTTCAAAGCCAGGCTCAGCAATTTAGTGAGACCCTAAGCAATGTAGCAAGATCCGGTCTCAAAATAAAAAAATAGAAAGGACTTGGGATGTAGATCAGTGGTAAAGCCCCTGGTTCAACATCCACTGTGGTGGGGGGACAGGAATGCTATAGTAGGAAAAAAGGAAAAGGAAGAGCAGAGAGAAAGGGCAGAAAGGGTTAACACATAGTGTAACAGGGGTTCACTGCATGCCCTCAATCTAACCCTTGCTGCTCTGCCACTGTTACTCATTTAAAACTAACATGATTTTTCCCTTCTTCTCCCTCTCCTTGTCCCTTACCATCGAGAAATTGAGATTAATCTTATTCTTGTCCTAGGCTGAGTTATCTGTCCTTTGGCTCACAGGCCACAGGAATGAAGGAATCCAGACTTGGCACCTGGGGATGTAGGAAATGGCTATCTCTCAAGGTCGAAAATGAATTATAACTCCTGACAGGTACAGCCTTTTGTATCCCCTCTTTAAAATTCCCCTGTTCCCCCAGGCAATTAGAATCATAGCCTCTGGACAGGAGTCCTCTGTGTATTCATTCTCCTTTGCTAACAAAACCATAAAACAAAACCTTAGTTTTGTTCTTGTATTGCAGTAGGGACAAGAGCTGAGCTTTCAGTATCTGTGCATTTGCTATGTAGCAGATATTGTTTTAAGCTCTTTAAGTATACTAGCTCATTTAATATTCACCCAACACTACGAAGTGGGTATATTGATACTATCCCTGTGTTAGTCAACATTCTATTACTATAATAAATACTCAAGATAAACAAACTTATAAAGAGAAAAGGTTTATTTTGACTCACAGTTTTAGAGGATAGAAGTTCATGATTGACCCTGTTGCTTTGTGCTAATAACGAAAGTAGCATATAATGGAGAGTGTGTGTGTGTGTGTGTGTGTGTAGCCAAACTGCTCACCGCACAGCCACAATGTGAGAGAGAAAGAGAGGAAAGGGCCAGGGTTCCACAATACCCTTTTAAGACATCCTCCCAATGACCTCAAGTTCTTACACTAGGACTCATCTTTTAAAGTTTCAGCCATTTCCCAATAGTTCCATGAGTTGGGGACCAAACCTTCAACACATGGGCCCTTATCCAAATGATAGCATTCTATGTATGGGTCCCAAAACGCATGTCAGAACTCAAACTTCATTAAGTCCATCTTCAAGAATCTCCCAAATCTTAACAGTTCCAGTATTGCTCAAGAGTCCAAGTTCAAAGTCTTCTATGAGACTTAATGCAAACTCAACTGTGAGAATCTGCAAAAAACAACAACAAAACAAAATGAAATGTAAGTTATATGTTCCCAAGATACAATGGTACAGAGTAAACATTCCTATTCTAAAAGGGAGACATAGGGACATAGGATGGAAGGATCAGAGCAAAGTAATACGGAAACCCAGCTGGGCAAACTTTAGATCCTAAGTTTCCATGTTCTATATCTGGGATGTAAGTGGAGTATGTGAGTTCTGAAGGGCTTGGGCAGCCACACCCCACATAGCCATATTGTACTTGTTTTGCTTGCTGCCTGCAGTTTATCTTAACAAGGAATCCACCTTCCTGGTATCAGCCTGTCTTTTTTTTTCCCCCCTTTTCATTTGTTTGTTTGTTTTTTTGGTACTGGGGATTGAATCCAGGGTCACTTTAGCACTGAACCATATCCCCACAGCCCCCCTCCCCACTTCCCTTTTTGTTTTGGTAGCAGGGATTGAACTCAGGAGCAGTTACCCTCTGAGCCACATCTCTAGCCCTATTTTGTATTTCATTTAGTGACAGGGTCTCACTGAGTTGCTTAGTGCCTCACCATTGCTGAGACTGACTTTGAACTCTCAAGCCTCTGTCTCAGCCTCCTGAGCCACTGGGATTACAGGTGTGCGCCACTGTGCCCAGCCCCCTACCCTTTTTTTAGACAGCATCTCACTAAGTTGCTTAGGGCCTCCCTAAGTTGCTGAGTCTGGCCTTGAACTTGCTATCATCCTACCTCAGCCTCCAGAGTCGCTGGGATTAAAGTCATGTACCACTGCATTTGTCTCAGAGACTGTTTGAAGGGTCTCCTACCCTGCGACACACTGCTTCCTAGGCTGTCCTTTGAAATCTCAGTGGAAGTCTCCAATAACCCCTCAAGTAGTGCATTCTGCATGACGGCAAAACCAGCATTATGTGGATGGCACCAAGGTCTGCTGCTTATGTGAGCTATAGAGGGGTCCCTTGAACTGTGGCTGCAGTGGCCTCTGCTTGCCTCAGTAGCTGAACACAGGAAGTGAATTCTCAGGAAGCAATTCCTGAGGTGGCCCTGTGAATTAACTATTTAGGCTGTTGTCCATTAGGTTGTAATTGATTTGTAGTACCTCTTGATGTATTATGAAAATTAGTGCTTTATTTGTAATATGAGTTCCAAATATTTCTTCCAGTTTGTCTTTTTTTTCCCCTCAATCCTGGGGATTGAATCCAGGGTGTGCTCTACCACTGCGCTACCTCCCCAATCCTTTGTATTTTTCATTTTAAGACAAGATCTTGCTAAGTTGCCCAGGCTGGCCTCAAACTTGCAATACTCTTGCCTCAGCCTCCCAAGTAGCTGGGATTACAGGTGTGCACCACCATGCCTGGCTGTTGTTTGTTTTTCACTCACTTTGGTGGTATTTGTCAGGAACGTATTTTTTTTTATTAGTTGCTCAAGACAATACAATGATCTTAACATATCATACATTTGATTCAAATAGGGTATGAATTCTCATTTTTCCATGTGTACAGACTGCAGGATCACATTGATTATACATCCATGTGTATACATACAGCAATCCTAGTGTCAGTTGTATTCTGCTGCCCTCCCTATCCCCTCCTCCCCTCCCCTCCCCTCCCATCGCTATTCTCTACCCATTCTACTGTGACACTTATCTCTCTTTTTTTCCTTCCCTTCCTCCTTACACCATCATATATGTATTTTGTGAACCCATGAGGGTCTCCTTCCGTCTTCAGTGCAATTGCCCTTCTCCCTCCCTTTCCCTCCCTCCTCTTTTCTTGTTTCGTGGTAATATTCTTCTCATGCTCTTCCTTCCTTCTCTGTTTTGAGTCACCTCCCTTATATCAGAGAAGACATTCGGCATTTGTTTTTTAGGGATTGGCTGATTTCGCTTAGCATAATCTGCTCTAGTGCCATCCATTTCCCTGAAAATGCCATGATTTTGTTATTTTTTAATGCTGAGTAATATTCCATTGTGTATAAATGCCACATTTTAAAATCCATTCATCTGTTGAAGGGCATCTGGGTTGGTTCCACAGTCTAGCTATTGTGAATTGTGCTGCTATGAACATTGATGTGGCTGTGTCCCTGTAGTATGCTCTTTTTAGGTCTTTTGGGTATAGTCCGAGAAGGGGAATAGCTGGGTCAAATGGTGGTTCCATTCCCAGCTTTCCAAGGAATCTCCATACTGCCCTCCAAATTGGCTGCACCAGTTTGCAGTCCCACCAGCAATGTACAAGTGTACCCTTTTCCCCACATCCTCGCCAGCACTTGTTGTTGTTTGACTTCATAATGCCTTTCTTACTGGAGTGAGATGGTATCTTAGAGTGGTTTTAATTTGCATTTCTCTGATAGCTAGAGATGGTGAGCATTTTTTTGTGTACTTGTTGATTGATTGTATATCCTCCTCTGTGAAGTGTCTGTTTAGATCTTTGGCCCATTTGTTGATTGGGTTATTTGCTTTTTTGTTGTTTAACTTTTTGAGTTCTTTGTATACTCTGGAGATTAGCACTCTATCTGAAGTGTGAGGGGTAAAAATTTGTTCCCAGGATGTAGCCTCCCTATTTACCTCACTTATTATTTCTCTTGCTGAGAAAAAACTTTTTAGTTTGAATATGTCCCATTTGTCGATTCTTGATTTTAACTCTTGTGCTATGGGTGTCCTATTAAGGAATTTGGAGCCTGACCCCATGAGATGGAGATTAGGGCCAACTTTTTTTTCTATTAGATGCAGAGTCTCTGGTTTGATTCCTAGCTCCTTGATCCATTTTGAGTTAACTTTTGTGCATGGTGAGAGAAAGGGATTCAATTTCATTTTGTTGCATATGGATTTCCAATTTTCCCAGTACCATTTGTTGAAGATGCTATCCTTCCTCCATTTCATGCTTTTAGCACCTTTGTCTAATATAAGGTAGTTGTAATTTTGTGGATTGGTCTCTGTGTCCTCTATTCTGTACCATTGGTGTACCTGCCTGTTTTGGTACCAGTACCATGCTGTTTTTGTTACTATTGCTCTATAGTATAGTTTGAAATCTGGTATCGCTATACCACCTGTTTCACTCTTCCTGCTTAGGATTGCTTTAGCTATTCTGGGTCTTTTATTTCTCCAGATGAATTTCATGATTGCTTTTTCTATTTCTGTGAGGAATGCCATTGGGATTTTGATAGGCATTGCATTAAACCTATAAAGTACTTTTGGAAGTATGGCCATTTTAATGATATTAATTCTGCCTATCCATGAAAAAGGTATATCTTTCCATCTTCTAAGGTCTTCTTCTATTTCCCTCTTTAGTGTTCTGTAGTTTTCATTGTAAAGATCTTTCACCTCTTTTGTTAGGTTGATTCCCAAATATTTTATTTTATTTTATTTTTTGAGGATATTGTGAATGGGGTAGTTGTCCTGATTTCCCTTTCAAAGGGTTTGTCATTGATATACAGGAATGCCTTAGACTTATGAGTGTTGATTTTATATCCCGCCACTTTGCTGAATTCATTTACTAGTTCTAGAAGTTTTTTGGTAGAACTTTTTGGGTCCGTTAGGTATAGGATCCTGTCATCCGCAAATAGTGCTAATTTCAGTTCTTCTTTTCCTATTTTTATGCCTTTAATTTCTATCGTATGTCTTATTGCTATGGCCAGGGTTTCGAGAACTATGTTGAATAGGAGTGATGAGAGAGGGCATCCCTGTCTTGTTGCAGATTTTAGAGGGAATGCCTTCAATTTTTCTCCATTTAGAATGATGCTAGCCTGAGGCTTAGCATAAATAGCTTTTACAATGTTGAGGTAAGAGGAAAGTATTTTTGATATTCATTAATCCTTTTTACTTATAGTCACTGGATTTTTTCATTCTTCGTAAGAACTTCTTCATTTCATGACTATAGAATATTTGCTTTTGGTTTCTTTTGGTATAATTAGGTTCTCTTTTCCACATTTAGATATTTGATATGCCTGAGATATAATATGATTTAGCTGTAAGGTTTGGCTTAAATTCATTTTTAATGGTTTATCTCCTTATCTCAACATTATTGATTAAGCGATCTTTCCCCCATTAGTCTGAATTGTATCTGTTTTAAATATTAAATTTCTCTATATAATTTGAGTATGTTTTTGGATTTTCTACTTTATGCCATTGAGATATCTCTTTTATTTCTACATTAATAAATGTAGTCTTTTATTTATTGAAGTTTTGTAATATTTAGTACCTGGATAGGACTAATTCTTTTTCATGCCTGTTTTTGTACAGTTTGTGGGATAGGAATAATTTTTACATTTAAAATGTTTTTGAGGGGGCACTGGGGATTGAACCCAGGGTACTCTACTACTGAGTTACACCCTAAGCCCTTTTATTTATTTATTTACTTTTATTTTGAGACAGGGTCTTGGTACATTACCAAGGCTGGCCATGAACTTGTGATCCTCCTGCCTCAGCCTCTTGAGTTTTGGGATAATGGGCATGTGCCACCATACCCAGTTTAAATGTTTGGTTTTTTTAAATCCAAAGAAGGATAATATTCCATTACACATAAAATTATATAAAATTCACTTTGTTTTTATAAATAAAATTTTCTTGGCACACAGTTGTACCCATCATTTATGAGTTATCTTTGACTACTTTTGTACTATAATAGCTGAGTTGAATAGTTTGAAAGAGACTACATGAAAATAAAGCATAAAATATTTAATTTCTGGTTCTTTATAGAAAAGTTTGCCTGACTATTGCTCCAAGTTACCAAGAAGAACTAAGTTCTTCAGACCTGATATCTGTAAAAAAAAATTCGAACAAAATGATTGCTTATGTATGTAACTTAATTAAAAATTTCATTATTAAAGTTTGTGTTTCCTTGAGTGCAAAATATCTGAATTTATGGCTTCTCTCTGTATATTGATAATAAACTCAATTTATTTAAATGTAAGTTTTCTCATGATCACAAAAAGATGATAATACTTGTCTTTGCAATCTAGCAGTTAGTTTTTAAGTGAATACTGAATATTTGTTAAAATGCTAACAAAGAGACTGCAATTTTCTGCTAAATAAAAGTTCTAACTTAAAAAAAAGATGAAATGACTTTGAAACATTTATCCTTGATTATGTTTATAGAGTATTTTTTTCTGGTGTTGTTAGACCAAGATGCAAGAAAAGACCACTGACTCCCATTGAAATCAAATTAAAGCAAGCTTATTATTTTGACTGGCCGGGCTGCTTCTCCCAACAAAAACCATGGGAACAAGACAGCCCCACATCTTTTTGCAGCCCAGCTTTATAGCCCAGAAAGTTACACAAAGTGGGGTTAGAGATAACAAAATTTTGATGAGCATAACATTTTTGCTGGCCCTGGCATCAGAATTTATGAAGGTCATTAGAGCCTCAGAGAGGGTTGTTATCTGGCCAGGGAAGGACAATATTTATGAGGCCTCACTAAAGTTTCAGAGTGGGATGCTATCTGGTCAGAGAGAGCCAGGTATGGGTGAGTTCAAGGCACAGGCAGGCATTCCAAGCTAGTTCAGAATTTGCAGTAAAGCTGAAATTATCTTTTCATGGCTTTGTGGCAAGATGGCTCTCAATTTTAAGAGAAAATCAGGTTGGGTCTATCAGTGTGCATTCAGTGATATTTAGTAAATTGAGATGGGACTGAAACTTCCCATGGATTAAATGTAAAAGTCACTCCCTCACCCCTGCCGACCCCCATACATGTTTAGGTTAGAAAAGAAACAATTGCTTTCCCATATAGATTACCTATAGTAATTTTCTCTACTATGTGTTCTCTGATTTAGCAATAAGTATAGTGTTCTTTTTTTTTTTTTTTTTTTTTTTTACTTTCATTACATTTATTGGACTTATCCCCAGTGTAATTTCTACAGTGGTTCTTTTTTCTTTTTCTTTTAATGCTGGGGACTTAACCACTGAGCTACACCCCCAGTTCTTTTTACTTTTTATTTTGAGACAGAGTCTTGCTAAGTTGCTGAGGCTGGCCACTAACTTGCAATTCTCTCACCTTAGTCTCCAGAGTTGTTGGGATTACAGTCATGTGCCACCACACCTGGCCCCAGTATAAGTTCACAGGTTTGATAGAAATAGCACTGAAGTTTCTCATTCTAGTTGCATTAATAGAGTTTCTCCCCAGCAAGATGCACAATAAAAGAATTCCAACTAAACAGTTTCACCATTTAATGTATAAATTGGATTTTTCTACAGCATTAGTTTTCCAGTGCTCAATAGAGCCAGAACTACTACATATGCATTTCAATTGTGACATATTTGATATCAATATTATATCATTTTGGAAAGTGCTTATAAATCAAACTGATCAAGATACACTGTGCTTTCCTTTTTTCTTTTTTAATTTGTTCTAATTAATTATACATGACAGTAGAATACATTTTGACGCATTGTACACAAATGGAGCATACATGGTGCTTTTTGATCTTAAGATATTATGTGAGGGGCTAGGGTTGTGGCTCAGCGGTAGCTCACCTAGCACGTGTGAGGCACTGGGTTCGATTCTCAGCACCACATAAAAATAAATAAAATAAAGGTATTGTGTCCAATTACAACTAAAATATATATTTTTTTAAAAAAGGGAGGAAGAGCATGAGAAAAAGATTAACATTAAACAGGGACGAGAGGTGGGAGGGAAAGGGAGAGAGAAGGGAAATTGCATGGAAATGGAAGGAGACCCTCATTGTTATACAAAATTACATATAAGAAGATGTGAGGGGAAAGGGAAAAAAAATCAAGGGAGAGAAATGAATTACAGTAGATGGGGTAGAGAGAGAGGATGGGGGGAGGTGAGGGGGGATAGTAGAGGATAGGAAAGATAGCAGAATACAACAGTCACTAGTATGGCAATATGTAAAAACGTGGATGTGTAACTGATGTGATTCTGCAATCTGTATACGGGGTAAAAATGGGAGTTCATAACCCACTTGAATCAAATGTATGAAATATGATATGTCAAGAGCTTTGTAATGTTTTGAACAACCAATAAAAAAAGAGAGAGATTATGTGAAAAAATACTGGTTATGTATAGTTCATTCTCCTTCCTTCAAAAAGTAGAACATTGGTGAGCCCAATTATAAAAATGAATAGCATAGAAAATGGAACAGGTATCAAGTAACACATTTTGAACTGCAACTAACAGAGAATATTGGTCAAATTGGATGTCAGGAAGTTATTATTGCTGCTGGGCATGGTGGCACATGGCTCATACCAGCAACTAGGGAGGCTGAGGCAGGAGGATGGTCATTTCTAGGATAGCCTGGGCAACTTAGTGAAATCCTGTTTCAAAATAAAAAATAAAGATGGCTGGGATGTAGCTCAGTAGTAGAGTACCCCTGGTTCAATTCCTAGTACCAGGGGTTTAAAAAAAGGAAGAAAAAGAAAAAGAAAGAAAGAAGGAACTATTGCCAATAGAAGGAAGTCCAGGCATGGTTTGTTAAGGGCTCTGACTCAGTTTCTCTACCTGTGTTGGCTTCCCTTTCAGGCTGGTGGCTGCAAGATGCTTATTGCTGTTTACCAATTCTCATTCTGGCACAACGACCAGGAGAAGAGAAGAGGCAAATTCTTCAATTCTTTCTTTCTTTTTAAAAATCTCTTTTCAGAAGTGAGATAACCTCTTCTTGTAGACTTCTCTAGGTTTTGTCTCATTTCAAAATCACAATAGGTACCATTTCCTAAACCAATCACCTGGCAAGGGTAATGGGATTACCATAATCAGTCTAAACTAATATCTGAAGTTGAAATGAGATAGGAAGTTACTTTCCATCACCAGTATATGAATCTTTTTCCCTATATTTTCAATCTGAGCATTGAGATTTTTTGTCTTAAATTATTATTTAAAGATTTTTATCGGTTCTTCTTAGGTATACATGATGGTAGAATTCATTTAGATATAATTATATAAGCATGGCATATACCTTATTCTAATTAGGATTCCAGTACCTCTCCTGTCCCCTCCCTTTCCCCATCTCCTGCTTCCTTCCCTCTGTTGATCTTTCTGCCATTTACCCATAGTTATTTTTATTTTATATTATTTTATTTTTTAAAAATTAATTTATTGTGCATATGCACAATGGTGAAATTCACTGTGGTGTATTCATATATATACATAGGAAAGTTATGTCAGATTAATTCCACTGACTCTCTTTTCCTATACCCCCTCCCTTCTCTTCATTTCCCTTTGTCTAATTTGTGAGCTTCTATTCTTCTTCTCCTCCCTGCCCCCTTAGTGTGGGTTAGCTTCCACATATCAGAGAAAACATTTGACTTGTGTTTTTCTGGGATTGGCTTATTTTACTTAGCATGATAGTTTCCATGCTAAAGGCAAATGTCATAAAGTCATTCTTCTTTACATCTGAGTAATATTCCATGGTCGATAGATATACCACATTTTCTTTATCCATTTTTCTGATGAAAGAAGAATTGTGCTGCCATAAACATTGATGGGGTTGTGTCACTGCAGTATGCTAATTTAAAATCCTTGGGATATACACCAAGGGGTGGGATAACTGGGTCAAATGATGGTTCCATTCCTACTTTTTTGAGGAATCTCCATACTGCTTTCCAGAGTGGTTGCATCAATTTGCAGTCCCACCAGCAATGTATGAGTGTATCTTTTCCCTTACATCCTCACCAACATTTATTGTTACTTGTATTCTTGATAATTGCCATTCTGACTAAAGACGAAATCTCAGTGTAGTTTCAATTTGCATTTCTCTAATTGCCAGAGATGTGGTACATTTAAATAATATATTTGTTGACCATTCTTTTTGTTTTTCTATTTTTTTTTTGGTGGTGCTGGGGATTGAACTCAGGACCTTGTGCATGCTAAGCAAGCACTCTACCAACTGAGTTATATCCCCATCCCCATTTGTTGATCAATCTTATTTTTTCTTCTGAGAAGTGTCTATTTGGTTCCTTTGCCCATTTATTGATAGGTTTATTTATTTTGCTAGTTAAGTTTTTTGAGTTCTTTGCATTGAAGATTGAAACTTTTAACTGTCATCCAGAGACTGACAGGGTGGGAGAGCTATGGAATAAGAACTGGACTTCTGGGGCTGAGGTTGTGGCTCAGTGGTAGAGTACTTGCCTAGCATGTGTGAGGCACTGGGTTTAATGTTCAGCACTACATAAAAATAAATAAATAAAATAAAGGTATTGTGTCCATCTACAAATAAAAAAATAAAAAATAAATGAATTGAACTTCTGATAAAAAGAAGTCATACTAAGTGAAACCTGTAAATCTGAAGATGTTTCTCACAGATGGTCTGTTTCTTTGCCCAAGTATAAAAAAATCTTCTAAATATCATGTAGGAGGCAATAGAAACTATATTTTATTTGTGTGCACATTTATTAGCATATTTTCCTGATATCAGAAAAGTATTGATACTTTTGGTTTCAGATGTGCCTGTCTTGCTATGAGTCCATATCCATTAGGAGACAGGCAAACCTAAGATTGTTAAGAATCCTGTACTTTGTGTGAGTGCACATTCACATGAATATATTAAATAAAACATTTACTTACTCCAATTTTAGGCTTTCAACCCTTGTTTTCTAAAATATGAGGTAGCAAAGATTGTGCATAATTAGCATTAGGTTACCCACTGCTCGCTATCTTGACTCTATGTTTCTGGTCCTATTGTGGCACTTTGGGTAATACCATTTTTATAATTATGCATGAATAAATTGATAGGTGATTTTATTCCTGAAAGATAATCTTTCTATATTGATCTGATTATTTTTATCTTCAACACAAAAGTTAGACAGTTTCTATATCAATATGTACACTAACTAGATTTGTTCTCAGAATAAAAATTCAAGCCTCCTGATAACATAGGTGCGACTTATACATATTTTGAAACTTCACCTTTTTTTTTCACTTCCAAACATAAAGACCATACTAAGGAAACTTAGGAAAGTAATACTTTATTTCTAAATTTTTTTTTTATTCACAAAATACCTCAAAATTCAGTCATTAACACTGATGTACAACATCAAATATTCCACAGAACAGATGGAAACAGAAAGGCAGATGGTTGGTACTTAAAAGCAATAGCAGCCAGGTGTGTTTGTGCACACCTGCAATCTCAGTGACCTGGGAGGCTGAGGCAGGAGGATCATAAGTTCAAGGTCAGTCTTAGCAATTTAGTGAGATCCTACACAACTTAGTGAGGCTCTCAAGAACTTCTTGAAATACTGTCTCAAAATAAAAAATGAAAAGGGCTGGGGATGTGGCACAGTGGTCAAGTACCCCTGGGTTAAATCCCCAGTACTCCAAATAAATAAATAAATAAATAAAAGCAATAATATTAAGTAGTTAAAAGTAGGTTGGACTAGGTAGGGTGGCACATGCCTATAATCCCAGTGGCTTAGGAGGCTAAGGCAGGAGGATTGCAATTTCAAAGCCAGTCTCAGCAAAAGCATGGTGCTAAGCAACTCAGTGAGACCTTGTCTCTGAATAAAATACAAAAAATAGGGCTAGGAATGTGGCTCAGTGGTTGAATGTCTCTGAATTCAATCCTTGGCACCAAAAAAAAAAAAAAAAGGGTTTGATTGTTGCTCAGTTTCTTTAAATTTATTTTTTAAACAATAAATGACAGCAGAATGCATTGTTGCTTAGTTTTTTGTGCATTTAAAAGGATTGAGTGAAAGACAGGGCTTTGGCAACAAGATCGAGTCAAACTGGATGCTTCCTTTCTGACAGGATGGTCTGGATCTCATCTCTTCTTATCAACTTCCCCTTTTCAATTTAAATTCTTTATGTACTAATTTTCTGAGGTTGTATTCATTTTGTTTTTACTCCTGAGCAGAAAGAAATCTTTCTCTTTACCCTACTTCTTTCTTCTGAGCAAAGGTAAACTTCTCCAGGAGGAAGAAGGGATCTTGTGCTGGGCTTAGGATGGAGGAAGGGAGAAAAGGAGGAAAAGAAAGAGATTAATTAACTGAATGAGAATGGGGCAGAAGATAGAGGAGAGATAGATAGCAAGAAGAAAGGGGAAAACTCCAGGCTTCAAATCTTGCAAAATACTTTCCCAGGAGGTGCACGTGTGTCTTCAGAAAAGGTCATCAGGGGCTCCCTTCTCAGGTCTACGTCTCCCATCATCAAAATCCAAGTATTCTGAGAAGAAAATCCTGTGGATAGATTCAAGCATACAGTCACCACTGAGGTGGCTCCTCCCACTGTCTTACCTGGGGGGAAGACTAGGAGGAGGTACCATGCCGCAGTCTGGCTGGGCACAAATCACGAGCCACTGAAGCAGGAACAAACTTTATTTCTGAACTCCACCAGCACACTCCACACATGCTCCCGGGAACTCCCCTGAACGCCACGTGGCTCCTCCAGGAACCAGCAACCGGAAATCTCCCTCCTCCGGCACTTCCCCAACCAATGGGAACTCTCTGGGAATCCCTGGGAGAGCTCAATCAGAACTCAATGGGAACTCCGCCAGAACTCAAAATTCATCATCTTAATGGCTCGCTAGCGTTACCTCTCAACCACTGCTTCTGGCAAAAATGCCATGCGTCATCCTGACTCGGCTGTGGCCCTCAACAGTACCAGAGTGTTCCCTGGCTGCATCCACTCTTGGCACAGCAGCCTGCAATGAAAAATGATTGGGTGGGTATTTAGGAGACTTTCCATGGCCACAGGCTGGTCCCACCTGGCTGTCCAACTTACTTGGCCCTTGATGGGAGTGGTGGAAGCTTACCTCAGTTGAATACCTCCCAGGAGGTTGTCCTAGGTGAGGCCTCAAATTGCTACTGTTTCTGATCTTCAGGGTTCTGCAGAGGGAACTGGAAGAAAGAAACTGAGGTAGTTCTCAGTCCTTAATTTAATTTTTAGAAACATTTTTTGAGACACTTGCCCCAAATCTTGAAATCAGAAATTCCTGTTGGCTCTAACTTCAAAATACACCTCCTTTTTATACATTTTCTATCATTTTAACCAACTAGTACTCTAGTCTGAGACATACCTTTTTATTTTGGGGTGGGGTGGGGGAGAGTATAGGTAGGTGATGAGTGTGAGGCCCTGAGTTCAATCCCTAGTAACATAAAAAAAAGTTTTTATTTTCTTTTCTAAAATCTAGATTCCAAGTCCAAAATCATTAAAACATTAAAATGTCTTTTATTTGGGTTTCTTGGAATGACCATCATTGACAAAAATATTTGCTCTGATAATTTATAAAGGGAAAAATAATAGAAATATTCAGGTTTTGGGAATGTGGTTGTAGCTCAGTGGTAGAGCACTTGTCTAGCATGTGTGAGTCACTGGGTTCAAGCCTCAGCACCACATAAAAATAAGTAAATACAAAAAAGGCATATAAAAATGTTATCATCTTTTTTTTAAATAAATATTAAGGTTTGTTGACACTCTAAATTTTGAGAATTCAAACATATTGTGACTGTTCTTTTGGTTATCAAACAGAATAACATAAAGAAACATGACAAAATAAAAATTGGGTTTTCTGAGGTTAATTATAATAAGATGATTGTGTAGTTCTAAACTTAAAAAGATCCTCTTTTGTATAAACTGAAAAAATAAGTCAATACATTGATTTTAAAAAAGAAAAATTCTTTATCAGTTGTCAATTAGTGACATTCATAATATACTTTAGGGATAAATTAAAGCCCCTGCATTAGTGCTCTCATTAAGGTTTTTTTTTTTTTTTTTTTTTTTTTTTTTTTACATTGAGAACAGGTACTATTTATTAAACGACCATATTAAAAAAATACCACAGTAGATACCTTAGTTCATCCTTCTAATAAGCCTCTTGATCTGGTCTTCCCTGTTACTAGCATCTCCACCTTCTGCAAATAGGTGGTCTTTTTTTTTTTTTTTCATTCTACCTCTTGGAGAACATAACTTGAAAGGCCACACCAAGTTGTTTGCCTCTTTGAAGTGTTTTCCATAGTGTAGATCTCATGAATCAGATCCTCCATGCAGATGATGCCATATTTACCAAGCAATCAAGCAATCAAAGCGTTATTTGTCAAGGCAATTTGTTTCTTACTGATTTTGCCATATCCACGCTTGTAGATTAGTTCATTCATTAACTTCAGATTTGGATACCCCCATGCAATATATGGTTCCACAATCCTCAGCATGCTAATTGAAGCCTTGTTGTGCTTAATGAAGGTGGCATTGAAGATCTGGTGAAGGAGAAGAATTTGCAACACCTTAATAACCTTTGCACCCATACCATTGATACCTCTGATCTTGTGAAAAACCAGCCTCTACCTCGGAGCAAAGCCTGTCCAAGGAAGGGACATGACCTTAGTCCTTGGAAAAACCCACGAGCACTCCTAAACACATTCCCACCCTGCTAAAGTTGTTTATCTACAAATAACAGGAGAGATATGCTGCGCCAGGTGTCCCTGACTCAGTCAGGCTAGGTGGGGATCCATAGCAGCCCCCTAGCAGCCACCAATCAGCATGAGACAGGGAAATACCTGGGATGCCAGATGACCCTCCCAGTGGTTTATGGTGGTTGATAACAGGTTGGGAAACCATGTAGTTCAGCATGTACACCCCTCTTGGCTCAAACCAATCAGCTCAAACGAATACCCCTTTTGTACTGACCAATCACCCCTACCCAACTTGTTCCCGCCAGTGAATGTGCTAATCATGTTTTAGAGTTGTTATTTGATTTTCCCGCGGTGTGTGATGATTTGCTAAGGGATGCTATAATGTATGTGAAGTCCCTGCCCTCTCCAAAAAATGTATAAAAATGCTGTAAACCCTGGGCTGGGGGCCTCTCAGCGTCACCAGTTGCTGTGTGTGTGCGCGGAGGACCGAGCTAGCTCGCAATAAACACCTCTTTGCTGCTTACATCGATCTTGGGTCTCTGGTGGTCTTTGAGGGTCCTGAATTCGAGCATAACACTTGATGACAAATGCCAATTTTGGTTCTGCAGGTACACAGAAGTTGCCATATTTTCTAGCCATTCTAATCTCCATTCTGTACATGTGCCTATAATCTTTGTGGCAATGCTTTGCTTTTTTTTTTTTTTTTAATAGATAAGTTTCCTCCTTGACTTTTAAAACATCTTTTGGGAAAACTTCTTTCTTGGGTGATTTACCTTCAGCTCTGTGATGCCGCAGTCTGGCTGGGCACAAATAATCCAGCCGCCACGAAGCACTTGTAGTTTCAAAACAGCAACTCTTTATTGCCGAACTCCATGAGCACTCCAAGCACACTCCCCGGGAACTCTCCCAGCTCTCCACCAGGCTCCGCGCCCTCTCCCCCTCCGAATCCGTGAGAACTCAATGGGAACTCCAAAGTGGCAGGCGCCTGAGGCAGCAGGAACTACCCTATTCCTGGAGCCACACTATTGCTGGACAGCAGGGGTCCATATACAACTCAATACACAGCCTGTCCCAATCCAGCATCATCCAGTCACAGCAATTATAACTTAATTATCATCATCTTAATGGCTCGCTGGCATCACCTCTTAACCACTCCTTCTGGCGCCATCCTGACTCGGCTGTGGCTCTCAGCACTGTGAAATTCCTTCACTTTTCTTATTTATTTATTTATTTGTTCTTTCTAGAGATACATGACAGAAGAGTGTATTTTGACATATTATACATACATAGAAGTAAAACTTGTTCCAATTAGGACTCCATTATTGTGTTTACCTCAGATTCATTTTACTGTCTTTTCTATTCCCATCCCCACTGTCTTTATTCCCCTTTGTCTCGCTCAATGAACTTCTATTCTTCCTCTCCTCACCCTCCTTTGTTGTGGGTTAGCATCCTCATATCAGAGAGAACATTCTGCATGTGGTTTTTCGGTACTGACTTATTTCAGCTCAATTCACAACAGCTGAGCTATCAAACCAACCTAGACAGATGTCCTACAACAGATGAATGGATAAAGAAAATGTGATACACACACACACACACAATGGAATATTACCCAGCTATAAAAAAGCATTTGCTGGTAAATGGATGGAACTGGAGAATATCATGCTAAGTGAAATAAACCAGGCTTTCACTTTTTTTTATATTTGTTTTAATTAGTTACACATGACAGTACAATGATCTTGACATATCATACATTTGAATCAGATGAGATATAATTTCTCATTTTTCTGAGTGTACAGGTTGCAGAATTACATTGGTCATGCAGTCATATATATACCTACAGCAATAATAATGTCTATTTTATTCTGCTGTCCTTCCCCTCCCCTCTCCTCCCATCACTTCTCTCTACCCAATCTAATGTGACCTACTTCTTCTTCTTTTTTTTTTCCCTCACATTGTCATACCTGAATTCTGTATCACTTTTTCTTAAGGATTTCTGGCACAGCAGTGCCGCAGTCTGGCTGGGCACACAATCACGAGCCACCACACAGCTTGTAGATTCAAATAGCAACTCTTTATTCCCGAACTCACACCAGCCGTCTACAATCACGTTCTGGGGAAATCCACGTTCTCTGCCCAAATCCACCTCCACTGGGCTTCTATCTCCCAAAAAATACTGTCTGAATCCCGTGAGAACTCAAGGGGAACTCAGGCAGCAGGATACGCCCTATTCCCAGCAGGAATAATCTTAAACCTGGAACGCCCTAAACCCGATTATCCTAAACCGGGAACACCCTAATCCCGGATCCACCCTGGTCCTTGAGCAAGGTCACCTAACTGCAAAATGTCACTGCAAAATGTCCTATTTCCACGAGTCCTTCCACTAAGCAACATGGGGTACGCTGGCAAGGAAATTGTCATACCTACTTGGCTAATGGCTCCCAGCACAGCAGGAACTTTTTTTGAGTTTTTTTTAATTTTAAAAATTAGGTATATATGACAGCAGAATGTATTTTGATTCATTGTATACAATTGCAGCATTTACATTTCCATGGTTGTACATGATGTAGCATCTCACTATATGTGCATCATACAATGTACCTAGAGTAATGATGTCCATCTCATTCTACCATCTTTCCTACCCCCATGTCCCTTCCCACCTCTCCCTTCCCTTTGCCCCATCAAAGTTCCTCCATTTTTCTCATGTCTCCCTTATTATGGATCAGCATCTACTTATGAGATAGAACATTCAGCCTTTGGTTTTTGGAATTGGCTGACTTCGATTAGCATGATATTCTCCAACTCCATCCATTTACTGGCAAATGCCATAATTTTATTCTCTTTTGATGCTGAGTAATATATCATTGTTTATATACTACAGTTTCTTTATTCATTCATCCACTGAAGGGTATCTACTTTTCTTCCACAGTTTAGCTACTGTGAATAATGCTGCTATAAACATTGATGTGGCTGCATTACTATAGTATGCTGATTTTAAGTCCCTTGGGTATAGACTGAGGAGTGGGATAGCTGGATCAAATGGTGGTTCCATTCCAAGTTTTTTGAAGAATCTCCATACTACTTTCCAGATTGCTTGCACCAATTTGCAGTTCCACCAGCAATGAACGAGTGTGCCTTTCCCCCCACATCCTCACCAATATTTATTGTTCTTTGTATTCTTGAAAACTACCATTCTGACTTGCATGAGATGAAATCTTAGAGTAGTTTTGATTTCATTTCTCTAATTACTAGAGATGTTGAACATTTTTTCATGTATGTGTTGATTTCTTCAGCACCCTCAAACCCTCCATGGTTCCAGCAGGAAAAAGAGGAACTCTCATTAACTCCTATTGCAACTCTGCCTCCCTCACTGGGGAGGGAGAGTGAACATTATTTGACTGGTGTTAGGGAGCTATTTGCACTCTCTACAAATATTTTGGAAACACATCTCAGGAGGCTGAGACAGTAGGATTGACAGCCTCTGCAACTTAGTGAAACCCCGTTTCAAAATAAAAAGGGCTGTGGTTGTAGCTCAGTGGCACAATGCCCCTGGGTTCAATCTCCAGTGTCAAAAAAAAAAAAAAAAGTATTTAATATTGCTTGTTAATGATTCATACTTAAAAATATAAAGTTTGTCAAACATTCTGTGCTACCACCCATCTAAATTTATCATTAGAATAACCTTCTCCCACAAGTTAAATAAGCTCAAAAAGCTGAATTGTCTCCCATCATTCAAACTTGCCAGCTAATGAGACTGAAAAAAATCAAATATTTGTATAAGCAGTAGATAGGCAATTGGGTTAGTTTATTAAAACAAACAAACATCAACAGCAACAAAATGGCAAGAAATTAAAGAACATTTTAGAAACTTTGCTATTACAAAAGAGGTAGCCATTCCCCTAAACAGAGCAGCAGCTGCGGAGGAAGAAATTCATGATTTATTGAGCTCAGAGGCCCCGAGTTGCCCTGTGATGATCCTCAGCAAGCAGCAGCAGCAGCAGGAGCTGGAGAAACACTTGCTGAAGGACGCTTGTCCTACAGTGCCCTGGTGGCCCTAGCCGCCAGGCTCGACCTGGAGGAGCGACGTGTGCGGACGTGGTTTGTGGCGCACCAGGCCTTATACCCTCGCTGGGCACCACCACACCCTCGCCAGGAGCAGTGTCCACGCCAGCCCTCATACAGGCCAAATGCAGTCTGCCCCGCTACAGGGGCTTCAACGTCTATGTCGCCTATGTCGTGAGGAGCGCCTGAGCCAGCAGACTTCCATGGGGTAAATACCCCTAAGCAATGAGCGACTTAAGTGCCAGTCCTTACAATTTCTTCCCAGAGGACAGACCCAGCTTCTCCAGTAAACACCAGTCCTGTGGGTACCCGGGGGGGGCAGCGTCCAGGAGGGCTTCCCAGCAGCCGCAACCCACCCTCGGGGCCCCAGTGCCTCTGAACCTCAGGGGTGGAGGCCCGCGAGGCCTTGGTTGCCTCCCAGAGACTCTTGGTCTCTGCCTGGACATCTGCTGACTCGGAGATGTGGAGGAGGGTGGTCTTGAGGAAATGGACAAATCAGATTCCTGAATGTACGTGGGTTCTGCGCCTGCCACATCCCGCAGGTCCCACAGGTTCGCATTCTGGGTACTTTCGCACCTAATTGTCCCCATTTGAGTCACCTGGGAGATGTCTCGGTTTCCAGTCTAGGAGTGAAATGGGTGTTCCTGGGTGCGCTTCCTCGCGTGGATGCTGCCCACAAGCTCTTTCAGGGGCTGTGCCCGGCGCCCTTGAGACACTCAGTATGAGGCCGTCTGTGACCATCTGCAGGCCTGTGTACTAAGGTTTTCATCTATTTCCCTGATAAATATTAAAACATTCTCTCATGTTAATTGATTTTTCTTGGGGTGGGGGATAATGAGGATTGAGCCCAGGGGCACATTACCCTTAAGCACATCCTTAGCCCTCTTTATTCTTTTGAGACAGGGTCTTGCTAAGTTGCTGAGGCTTTGGAGATTGCAATCCTCCTGTCTCAGCCTCCTAAGCTGCTGTGATTAAAGGCATGGATTTCCCTTTATCCTATGTTCCTGGCAATTAAAGTCCCTCTGGTATTTTTTTTTCCCATTTGTATTTGTTTTCATTGGTAGCATTTGTTTTTCCATTTTCAGTTTCAGTTTTCCAATTACCTGTTAGAAATGAAAAAACTAAACAGAGTCCTAACAGTGAAAGACTGTTACATTGTAAAACACAATAAACCACTAAAAATAAAAAAGGGGGGGTAGCCATATAAAAGAGTGGAAACTCATTCAAAGTGCAATGACCCAGAATCTTGAGGAAATAACAGTTCACTGCTATACTAACTAAACAAGTAGCATTAGCAATGCAGTGGCCTCAGTGATGTCTTGCAAATATGTTCTGGCTGTTGTTTATCTCCAGGATGTATCAAGGATATGCATCAGATCAAAGTTCTGATGATTAGATTGCTTGATTGCTATTCTGAACCTAAGGAATTTCAATTTATTCTTCAGTGATGTGGGGCACACATTTTTCTGCTGTTGTTACTAAAGAACAGCCCCAAAATTTATTTTAATAACTAATTCACTGTCCCAAGTGAATATTTAGGAAAACTAGAAAGAAAACAATTCTAAAACTAAAGTTGAGAATACTCTCCAAGACATCTGTGGCTGAGACTTGCTGTTAACCTTGATAACAATACAATCAGCTCCTCCTGGGATCTGCAGGCTATTCCAAACATTTAGAAATATACTTCTGAAAGTGTACTCTGTCGTATCACAAGCTCACATTTCTTTCTTTTTTAAAATTATTTTTTATTGGTGCATCATAATTATACATATAGTGGGATTCACTGTGCCATATTTGTACATGTATGCCGCAGTCCGGCTGCAGCAAAATAACCCGGGGGGTGTGACAAAGAACTTGTGTACCTTGATACAGCAGGAGTGGAAGCCTTTTATTGTAGGACAACAGAGGTATTTATACATTCCACACAGCTTACCTTAATTAGCATAAACTAGATACATCAGTCAACCAATAAGAAATCTCCACACTTAATGGCTCGCTGGTGTTACTTCACAAACCACTCCCTCTGGCATTTTGCCAGGCGCCATCCAGACTTGTTTACAGACTCTAACATTTCTCTGGCAAAATGCCAGGTGCCATCCTGACTTGTTTACAGACTCTAACAATTCCCCCTTTTGTTTGATTTAAATAACGACCATAGTGGTTTTTACATAAACACCACAAATAATCTACTACGAGCAGAAAGGGAGGATACAAAATGCCAAAATACCAAGCCAATTGATGGCTCCATGCAAGAAGCCCTTGGAAAAATTATACCAGCAATGATACCATTTGCAAAGATACCGAGTTACAATTTGTTGTAGATTAGAGTTTGTTGTCTCAGTCCAGGTAAAGCAGTGTCTCAATAGATTAACTCACAGTCCAGGTAAATCACAGTCCAGGTAAATTCTGCAGGCAGCTAGCTTAAATCACAGTCCAGGTAAGTTCTGCAGTGTTAGAGTCTGTAAACAAGTCAAAATAACACCTGGCATTTTGCCAGGGGAATGTTAGAATTCGTAAACAAGTCTGGATGGTGCCTTGCAAAATGCCAGAGGGAGTGGTTTGAGAAGTAACAAAAGCGAGTCATTAAGTGTGGAGATTCCTGATTGGTTGACTGCTGTATCTAGTTTATGCTAATTAGATAAGCTGTGTGGAATGTATAAATACTGCTCCTGTCCTGCAATAAACGGCTCCTACTCCTGCTGTATCAACGTACACAAGTTGTTCGTCACCCCCCTGGTTATTTTGCTGCAGCCGGACTGCGGCACTGCAGGCAGCTAGCTTGATTTGAAGTCTAGTCCAGTTCTCAGCAACACTGGAAATTCTTCCACCTTCGTCTTCACCGGCACTGGGATGAAGGCGGAAACTCTAGCAATGCCGCTAAAGAAAATCCTGTAGCATTCCACTAAGAAAACAACCTTCTGAACAATTTAGTACATTATCTCAAGGTTTTTTTGCATTTGAAATAAGCATTAATAGTGCTCATTACTCATCAGCTTCCCGGTGTGGGAGAACCATTGTAGCTTAGTTATTGGCATTGAAAATGACCAAACATCAGGGACACCAGTAGCGTCTTCTGCTGGCTGTAGTGCCTGGGCAGCCCCAGATGGCCCTGGGGAGTGTCTCGGACTCAAACTGCTACTGGGCACAAGGAGCAAGAGCCTGCGAGACCATGCCTCCGGGTCAGGTCTAGATTTGGGGTCAGCACAGTGGCGTCCCGCTCCCCGGGCGGGGGGTGGGGACGAGCCGGCTGCCGCCTCTTGGAAATTCCTTGCTGCGCCATGATCGGCTCCTATACTCGGCAGCCTCCATGCGGCTTCACGCACCCTCCGATAACGAAAAGTATTTAGTAGTAGCCTTTTGCAATTTCTTTCTTGATAATCCTTCCTCCTCTGAACTTTTTTCTTCTTTCTGACTAGAGTTCCTGGGCTTCTATCAACACATGCCCTAACTATTCTTGGTTCCACTGGGGTGCTTCCTTCTCTTAGTAATTTACTTTTCACCCCTTCCATATTTTCAGCACAAAAACAATACAATACACTTGAGACAAAACAAGACACAAACATACTGTATCAATCTTCTCCATTTTCTCAAAATGGCCATTTTTCCTCTCGCCCTATCTGCCTAGGGACGAGCAGATTGCTCCTGTCCTATCTATGGACGGGCAGCTTTTTTTCGTCACTTACCCCCGAGTGTCCTGGGGCTCCCCATAACGGGCCACCATCTGTCGCAGTCCGGCTGCAGCAAACTAGGGGGGGGGTGTGGTGACAAAGAACTTGTGTACATTGATACAGCAGGAGTGGGAGCTGTTTATTGTAGGACAACAGAGGTATTTATACATTCCACACAGCTTATCTTAATTAGCATAAACTAGATACATCAGTCAACCAATAAGAAATCTCCACACTTAATGGCTCGCTGGTGTTACTTCACAAACCACTCCCTCTGGCATTTTGCCAGGCGCCATCCAGACTTGTTTACAGACTCTAACATTTCTCTGGCAAAATGCCAGGCACCATCCTGACTTGTTTACAGACTCTAACAGGGGGTGACGAGCAACTTGCTTAGATCGATACAGCAGGAGTAGGAGCTGTTTATTGTAGGACAACAGAGGTATTTATACATTCCACACAGCTTATCTAATTAACATAAACTTGACACAGCAGTCAACCAATAAGGAATCTCCACACTTAATGGCTCGCTGCGTTACTTCACAAACCACTCCCTCTGGCAAAATGCCAGGCACCATCCGGACTTGTTTACAGACTCTAACATTTGCCAGGCACCATCCTGACTTGTTTACAGACTCTAACACATGTATATAACATAATTTTGTCAACTTCATTCCACAGTGTTGGCAACAGGTCCACCTTGGCCCCTGGAGCCCTACCTCCACTAGTTTGTTCTGCATGCCAGTGTGGCCAGCTCACAAGGCCATGGCGAACTTGCGGTTTTTCTGTTCCTGCTTATCCGTCTGAGACATATGTATCCCACGGGAATGCCTTGACCTTTTCTGGTCTGATGGACTTATTGTTAAGGGAGGTTTCGGTACCTGACAATAATAGATGTTGAAACTAAATTTCTCCCCCCCTCCCTCCTGCTTTTGGGTAGTTTTCCACTTCTGCTGCTTGGGGTATAAAAAAAGGTGTGTTAGTAATAAAGATTATTATTGACTCCTGGATGAAGAACCTTGGTGTCCTGTGTGTCTTTTAACCTCGCCGTCCCTCGCCGGACTCGGCTCCCTTGGCCGGACGCGGCAATTGGAGGTCCCACCGAGATCCGGAAAGCAGGGGTAAGCGGACGGGGCTCACCTTCTAAGAAAGAAGGGGGAGGATTGGTTTAAAGATATTTTAAAGAGACAGGGTACGTACCATGGGTAACTCAACAGCGAAGGTTCGTCTGGCCAATGAACTGAAAGAGCTGTTAAATACACAAGGAACAGGAATAAAAACTAAGACTGCAACCGAATTCGTTGAAATTATTGCCCAGGCTTGTCCTTGGTTTCTGACAGGAGGATTTCTTAATAATAGTGACTGGGACCTGGTGAGGCATGACCTTCAGAAATTATTGAGGGACCGGGGCTCGGACAGTGTCCCAGTTGCCACCTTTTCCTTATGGAGGTTGGTAAAGGATGCTTTATTAACAGATAAAGTAAAGATCAAGGATCAGCTTGCTGAATGTGAACAGGCCCTTAATCAGGTGCAGGAGGAGCAAATGGCAGAATCCTTAAAGGATGAGGGTCCTCTTGAGGACTCGGGCTCAGGGGGTAGGAAACGCCTCCAGATTTCTAAGCCCAAAAAGGATCCTGAGGACCTCAGTTCTCTCTCTGAGGAAGAGGAGGGATTAGAAAGGGAGATAGAGGAATTAGAACATCGCCTTAAAAGGGCAAATGTGAGGGTGCCTAGGGCCCCCTCAATTGCCGCACCTCCTCCCTATAATCCTGATTGGAATGAGGACGCCCCTACTAGACGGGCGGGGGTCCACTGGGGTTCTAGAGCGGCTCAGGTTTTTCCAATGACTGAAAACGCCGATGCTGATGGACAGCCGGCCAGAGCCCATGTCCCCCTAGCCTTCAAGGACATAAAACAGCTTAAGGAGGCGGTCATTAATTATGGACCTCATGCCCCTTTCACATTGACCCTCTTTGAGTCCTTCTCAGCCAGTCAACTAATACCTAATGATTGGCAGCAACTTTGCAGGGCTGTGTTATCTGGAGGGGATTTCTTATTGTGGAAAAGTGAATATCATAAAAGGTGCCGCGAGCTGGCTCAGATTAACCTGAATGCGGGCCATCAACGGCGAAATGCTGAAATGTTGACAGGAACTGGGCAGTATGCCACCATAGGCCAACAAATTAATTACGACCCAGGTGTTTATGCTCAAATAGCCTCAGCTGCAGTCCATGCCTGGAAAGCCCTGCCCGTTTCTAAGACTGAAGCAAAAATTTCCAAGATCTCTCAAGGACCCTCTGAACCTTATTCAGACTTTATAGCCCGCCTAATGCAGGCTGCTGGAAAAATATTCCCTAATCTGGAACAGGCTATGCCACTTATTAGACAACTGGCATATAAAAACGCTAACACTTACTGCCAAAATGCTATTAAGTCCTCCCGGGCCAAAAGTATAGATGACATGATTCGAGCATGCAAAGATATAGATGGGCCTCATATTACTGGTCAGGTTTTGGCTGCTGCCCTTAAGACTGGAATGCAAAAAGCTGATAACAGGGGAACCCGCTCTAAGGGGTGTTTTAAATGTGGGAAAGAGGGACATATAAAGAGAAACTGCCCGGAAAGGAGCGAGGGTGCTGGCAGAGGGATGCCTGGACTTTGTCCTCAGTGTCATAAAGGAAATCATTGGAGCAGTGAGTGCAGGTCAAAATTTGACATCCAGGGTAACCCAATACCGTCGGGAAACGGGAGCAGGGGCCCACCCCGGGCCCCGGAAGCCAAAGTGTACGGGGCAGTGCAGGGACAGAACAGTGCCCCAGGGAGTGGGCGTCTCCGCCGCCTCCCACTGACCAACCCCTTTCTATCTGGGAACTCCCCAGGGGAACACCAGGAAGCGCATGAATGGACCTCAGTTCCACCTCCCGAGCGGTATTAACTCCCCAAATGGGACCTCAGACGCTGCCTACTGGGGTTTTTGGACCCCTGCCAGAGAGGACAGTGGGACTAGTGTTGGGACGAGGTAGCGCAACTCAGTGGGGCTTGAAGATTCTTACGGGGGTTGTTGATGCTGATTATCAGGGAGAGATAAAGATAGTAGTAGAAGCTACCCAAGGAATTGTTATTCTTCCCTCGGGGGAGCGTATAGCTCAATTGCTGCTGCTACCCTTAGCTTCCATTCCTGGGCACACCCTCCGTGGGTCCCGGGGCGACGGCAGCTTTGGCTCCACTGGAACTCCCCAGGCCTTTTGGGTAGCTCATTTGGATTCGCGTCCCAACCTGACCATTGAGATACAGGACAAGGCTTTCAAGGGAATACTAGATACGGGGGCAGATGTCTCTGTCATTTCTGAAAAACAATGGCCACCTGCCTGGCCCCTCCAGAGTCCCTCGGCCATATTACAGGGGATAGGACAGACCCGACCAAAAAGAAGTGCCTCCTTTTTAAAATGGAGAGATGGTGAAGGACATAGTGGCCATTTCCAGCCTTATGTGGTGACTGGACTCCCCACGAATCTTTGGGGGAGGGACTTGCTTCATCAAATGGGGGCTATTCTCACTACCCAGACTTTGAAAGAAAATAATGACTTTGTTAATGATGCAATGCTAGACATGGGATGGATCCCTGGAAGGGGACTAGGAAAGAGACATGAGGGCAGAATATCACCCGTGGATCCAGCAGAACAGGTTACCCGGCGGGGAAGAGACCGGAGAGGACTGGGAAATTTATCCTAGGGGCCACTGAAGTGCGGCCACCTCCACTGTCCATTACTTGGTTATCAGATGACCCTGTGTGGGTAGAACAGTGGCCCCTAACTAAGGACAAATTACAGGCCGCTTCCCTATTAGTTCAAGACCAGCTTAAGTTAGGACATGTGGTGCCCTCTACCTCCCCTTGGAATACCCCTATTTTTGTTATACAAAAGGGGTCTGGGAAGTGGAGACTTCTTCAGGACCTACGAGCTATTAATAAAACTATGCAACCCATGGGACCCTTACAGCCAGGGCTACCCTTTCCTACTGCGATCCCAAAGGATTGGCATCTTATTGTTATAGATTTAAAAGATTGTTTCTTCTCTATCCCCTTAGACCCACGAGACCGAAAGCGTTTCGCTTTTTCCTTGCCTTCCACAAACTTTAGGGAACCTTACCAACGGTATGAATGGACCGTCCTACCTCAAGGGATGACTAATAGTCCTACAATGTGCCAATATTTTGTAGCTGAGGTTTTACGACCCTTTCGACAGCAGTTCCCACAGCTCTACCTCATTCATTATATGGATGACATCTTACTGGCAGGGCCCAAGAAAAAAAGTCTTCTTCAATCTTATAAAGTCCTCCAATCCCTTCTAAAAGGGGCAGGGCTGGTCATAGCACCCGAAAAGGTGCAGTTTCAACACCCTTACAATTATTTGGGATACATCATTAATAACATAGAAATCTTTCCCCAGAGACCCCAGTTCCAGATAAATCAGCTCAAAACTTTACATCAGTGGCAGACATTCCTCAGAGAAATACAGTGGCTGCGCCCGTCCTTTCATATTCCAACTGGAGAGCTCAAACCCCTGTATGACCTCTTGTGAGGAGATCCTTCTCCTACGTCGTGTAGAGTACCTACACCAAAAGCCTTACGAGCACTGAGGCTAATAGAAGAGGCTCTGCAGGACATGCAGATTACACAGATAAATTATTCTCTGCCCTTGTCATTTATAGTTCTACCTTCTAAAATTACTCCCACAAAAGTGTTCTGGCAAACGGGTCCCCATTTATTGGGTCCACTTGCCGGCTTCTAACCCCCGGGTATTGACTCCCTTTTATGAGCTAGTTATTAACTTAATTTGGAAGGCTAAATATTTGGGTGATGCATTGTTTGGAAAAACCTTTGACATACTTATTCAACCTTACACTCAAGATATGATACACAAGTTACAACAAGAACATGACCTTTGGTGTCTTTTCCTGTGCAGCTTCAAGGGTCAGATTGATAATCACTTCCCTAAACATAGACTTTTGGAGGGCTTTAAAAGGTGTCCCATTATCTTCCCAAAGATTATGAAAAGGGAACCTATTCCAAAGGCCCAAACTGTATATACAGATGGGGCCAAAAATGGATTTGCCGTCGTTTTTGATGGATCTCAAATTCTCCGACAACCTGTGTCAGGTCAGTCGGCCCAAAAGGCAGAAGTTGAAGCTTTAATCATAGCTCTCAAAGTCTATAGTTCTATTCCTCTTAATGTATATACTGACAGCTTGTATGTAGCCAATCTGGCTCTAGTCATAGAAACAGCATCATATATTGGAAAGCAATCCACCATCACAGAACAACTACAGGTAGTTCAGCTTCTCATTTGGGCTAGACGAGATCCTTTATACATTGGCCACATCCGAAGCCATTCAGGGCTCCCTGGACCTTTGTCAGAGGGCAACACAAAAGCAGACGCTGCTACTCATGCTGTTGGCCTTTCCTGTGTGACGACCAAATATGATAAGGCCTTACAATTCCATAACAAATTTCATTTAAATTCACAGTCTTTACGCTTCCACACAGGATGTTCACGAGACCAAGCTTTACAGATTGTCTCATTATGTCCAACCTGTGCACCATTTATTCATTCTCCTTCCCTTGGGGTTAATCCAAGAGGATTACAACCTAATGATGTCTGGCAAACTGATGTTACACACTTCCCTAGCTTTGGTAAGCTCTCCTTTATACATGTTTCCACTGACACATATTCTGGCTTCATTTTTGCCACCTTACATACTGGAGAAAAGGCTAAGGACGTAATCAGTCATCTTCTAAAAGCCTTTTCCTCCATGGGTACCCCACAATGCCTCAAAACCGATAATGGTCCCACATATGTAAGCCAGGCAGTTCAACGGTTTTGCACCCAATGGAAAATTAATCATAAGACTGAAATCCCTTATAATCCACAGGGACAAGCTATCGTGGAACGAGCCCATCAACATTTAAAAACTTATTTACAAAAAACAAAAGAGGGGGAGATATACCGGAATTGTCAGGGACCACAAGCACTTCTAAGCATAACCTTATTTACTTTAAATTTTTTACTCACTGACACTGGAGGGCGCACGGCTGCACAACGCCACTTTTCCCCTCCCACTGTACAAGATACTCAAATAAGGTGGAAAGATTTATCCACCGGAAAGTGGCAACCCCCGGCTCCACTCTTAGCTAGAGTGAGGAGAGCTGTATGTGTTTTTCCCCCAGGAACTGAGAAGCCCATTTGGATCCCGGAGCGCTGCACCAGACCGGTGAATGAAAATTCAAGACAAAATGAAGTTCCCAAGATGGCTGATCCTGCCGCTGTTGTTCTCACCCCTTCAAGTGAGTGCCGAGACACACCTCATGAGCTGGACCCCTCTTGTGGCATTCCTTCTGGACAGGTTTGCTGAAGGAGGGCTTGACCCCCCACCTGGAAATATTCATGAATATCTTTTTGGAGCCCCTTGTGAGTGTAAGGGAGGGCCCCGGCACTCGGCCCCCTCTGGTTATATCCAGAGCATTGATTGTGGGACTAAAGTAGCCTACATGGCGGCTGAACTCAATGAAAACATCGGAGGATTTAAGCAACCAAAATGGGTATGTGTTAATAAGCCCGGACTTGTTGTCCCTAATCCGACCAAGACTCTTGGAAGCTGTCCCGCCACTTGTCGTTACACCCCGGCAATGCACATCTCTTGTTATACACCAGCCTCAATTTGTGTTAATAATCAAGGAAAACAGTATTTTGAGGCCATCCTAACTAACACCCGTGGAGAATGGGGGACCACTTATAATTATATTCCTTTTCTTGGTGACCGGGGAGGGGAAGGCATCACGACTCGGTTAACGGAGGCGGGATGTGAGGGCGTCGTGGGTAAACCTTCCTGCTGGCCCATGCAGGCCCCCATCGGAGTCTCTGATGGAGGGGGACCCACTGATGCTATCAAACACCTTCAGGTGATTAAGCTTTTAAAGCCGGAGATCCCTAAGCCTACATACCACCCCTTGATATTGCCCAAATCCCAGTTTCCTGATTTAGATGCCAATACATTAGATATCCTAGAAACTACCTTTTCTTTACTTAACAGTTCCAACCCTACCCTTGCTGGTGATTGCTGGCTCTGCATGACGGCAGGTGCAGTCATGCCATTGGCGGTTCCCATCAATTATACCATTGATGATGACAACACATGTCAATCTGGGCTACCCTTTAAGGTGCAGCCTCTAGGTGGTTTTATGTCATGCCTTCTGGGCATGATGCAAAATAATACCTATGATGTTGATGTTGGAGTCTCTTCCTTTGGAAACTGCTCATTAGTAAAAAATTACTCCTCACCTACTCCGCCCATTTGTCCCCCTAATGGTACAGTCTTTATGTGTGGTGGAAATTTAGCTTTTCCCAGGCTCCCAGCAAATTGGACTGGTGGTTGTGTTCTGGCATTACTGCTTCCTGATATCACAATTATCTCAGGAGATGAACCCCTACCCATTCCTAGCCTAGACATCTTAGTTAGAAGACACAAGAGAGCTGTTCAGGCCTTACCACTCCTTGTTGGCCTTGGAATAACCGCTGCTGTGGGTACAGGCACGGCAGGATTGGGTACGGCTATACATTCTTACCGCCGCCTATCTCAACAGCTTATAGATGATGTGCAAACCCTGTCGGGAACCATTAAAGACTTACAAGACCAGATAGACTCCCTAACAGAAGTAGTTCTTCAGAACAGGCGGGGTTTAGACTTGCTTATTGCCAATCAAGGGGGAATTTGTTTAGCCCTTGGGGAGAGGTGCTGTTTTTATGCTAACAAGTCTGACATAGTTCGCACAAAAATTAAACAACTCCAAAAAGACCTAGAAAAAAGGAGGAGGGAATTATTTGAGAACCCTCTCTGGACTGGACTTAATGGATTTTTGCCTTATCTTCTTCCCTTATTGGGACCATTGTTAGGCCTCCTTCTAGTAGTGGCAATAGGACCCTGCATTGTAAATAAGATAGTACAATTTATTAAGGATCAAATTAATATCTTAGCCTCTAAGCCGATACAGGTTCACTATCAATGCTTGAAGATGGATGATCGCCCCTCTGAGATATACTTCAGACCGATCCAAAGATGAGTGTCCTCCTTAAAAGAAGAACTCCTGCCATATCTTTTCTCTATGCATACCTCTCCCTCTTGTCTTCCTGTACTAGGATCTTTGCTGTCTAATCTCTCGGTCCAATCACATCTGCCATTCGGCGGTGACGGTCATGGGTCCCGTAGGTGGAGACGGTTAAGTGTTCACCGCAATAATGTCTTGATAGGTCATAACACCTTGAGCTGATCTTGTAGTACCCAGTGACGGGCAACTTTCACGCTTGCTGTGCGACCTAAGCCAGGGAATCGGGGCCTTCCCAGAGACGGGTAAGCATCGCAAGGGCTGTGAACGACCTAAGACAGGGGCTACTTGATTCCCACTGACATGCAAAAAACCAAAGAGGGGGACTTGTTGGCAACAGGTCCACCTTGGCCCCTGGAGCCCTACCTCCACTAGTTTGTTCTGCATGCCAGTGTGGCCAGCTCACAAGGCCATGGCGAACTTGCGGTTTTTCTGTTCCTGCTTATCCGTCTGAGACATATGTATCCCACGGGAATGCCTTGACCTTTTCTGGTCTGATGGACTTATTGTTAAGGGAGGTTTCGGTACCTGACAATAATAGATGTTGAAACTAAATTTCTCCCCCCTCCCTCCTGCTTTTGGGTAGTTTTCCACTTCTGCTGCTTGGGGTATAAAAAAAGGTGTGTTAGCAATAAAGATTATTATTGACTCCTGGATGAAGAACCTTGGTGTCCTGTGTGTCTTTTAACCTCGCCGTCCCTCGCCGGACTCGGCTCCCTTGGCCGGACGCGGCACACAGTACCTCTCCTTTCCTTCCTGTTCTCTTATACTTTCATGAGTTTCCCCTTCTACTTAAAATCATTCTTTTTTTCTCTCTAGGTGTCACATATGAGAGAAAACACACAACATTTGACTTTCTGAGTCTTCTGTATTTCACTTAACTTAATATGCTCTTAAGTTCCATCCATGCAAATGACTTAATTTTATTCTTCTTTATGGCTGAATAAAACTCTATTGTGTATATATACCACATTATAAAAAATGCATTTATTTTTGGTGGATACTTATTGTTGATGGTTCCATAATTGACTCTTGTGAATTGCATTGCTATAAACGTGGAGATGCACCCAACTCTATAGTAGGCTGACTTTAATTCTTTTGGCTAAATACTGAGGAGTGGTACAAGATCCCATTTTTAAATACTAATTTTCTTCATCAGTAGTAAAAACAATCTTCCTTAAAATTTTACATAATTAATCTCTGCATGATTAGAAATCTGGAGATTAAATCTTTGGGAAGAAACTAAACTTCTAAAAGTCAGAGAAAATCTACCCTTGGACTCAGTGGAAAATACTTCATTCAGAAACCATAAGCTGAAGTTTCTTAAATATCTTTCAGAAACAAACAAACTTTGGAAGAAGATCAAGTAGCTGATGGCATCAAACAGATATTTCTACCCAAGAGAATAAAACAAGAAAAAAAATTTCTAATTAAAAATTTTTGCTCTACTTGTTATCATTCTTTGGTGGCTTCCAGAGGCCAACAAAATTTCAAGTGTGTTTCAGAAATCTTCATAATTATTCTTAACTCTAGTATTTTTCTTCACCTAAGGAAGAGCAAAGCTTTCTTGTGTGTTTTTATCAGACTCTATCTATTGTTTTAAAACTAACTGGTTAATAAATTTTTCATCCATCATCTGATTCTACTAACAAAAATCTAGTAATTGTTCTTTTCCACAGTTTAAAAGGCAAATTCTCTTTTGTGGGCCCCTCTGTAACTTGAATTTTCCTAAAGGTTAATTTTAACCTTACTCTATCAAAATTGGACACTGACCCCCAAATAACGTACTTCTGCTGACATTATTGCAACAAAAAATGGGGGGCATCCTTGAAGCATTAGTATGTTATCTTCTGTGACTCCCCAGCCTCCACTCTTGAAATCTTCACATTTAAGGGACTACTGGTCACCTCACTCTCATTGGCTATCTATCTATCTATCTATCTATCTATCTATCCATCCATCCACACACACATTTTTTTTTTTCCTTTTCTTTTCTTGGTACCACAGATTGAAACCAGCGGTGTTTAACCACTGACCCACATTCCCAGCCCTTTTTATTTTTTATTTTGAGACAGTCGTGATCAGGTACTTAGGTCCTTTCTTTAAGTTGTTGAGGCTGGCTTTGAATTTTTGGTCCTCCTGCCTCAGACTCCTGAGTCACTGAGATTCCAAGCATTTACCACCATACCCAGCACCCCAGTCTCATTGTGATAGGTGAGACTTTACCCCCATACAGTTTGTGTAACACTAAACTACCACAGTTCATGTGGACATCAGGGTTTCATCTGATCACTACACAAACCTATCTTATATGATATGATGCAGCTTTTTGACTATTTTATTAATAAATATTAAAACATATTAACTTTAAAAATATTTTTCAATTTTAATCACCTACTCTTATAAGAAACTATATTTTTCTGAGAAATATATTTAGTTACCTAAAATGAGGCAAGCCTGGACTGTGGAGGAAGGCTCCAAGGAGAGATCATCGGCTCCCAATCCAGTGGCAGGAATAGTGCAACTAATGGGGTCCAAAACGTGTTTCTGGCCCTTAGCAGAAGTTACAAATGACACAACCTCTACAAACTAGTTTCAACTTAAGTTTCAAGGCAGTTATGGGTGATTGCAAAACCTTTGGCTAGCCAAGAACTTTGGTCACAAACACTGTTTGCAGCACATTCTTAGAACATTATTGATCAGGTCGGACAGTTTTGTGGCTTCATTAAAAGAAAAGATGCCCTGGATCTCTAGATGGATTTGGGAATGTGATTTCTTGGCCTGGTTTTGATGTGTTTGCAGTGTTTTAATAGGATTCATAGTCATTTAGTTTTTAATGACTATGTAGGTGATCAGTGTGTTTAGTATGCTGAATGCTCCTGTGCAGTCATTGTCTTTTCAGATCATTCAATATCTCATTTTGCAACAAAATTGTACACCGCTGTAGGTTGGGTTCTCTGAGTAACCTTGTTAATGACTTCTGACAATGGTGTGGATCTAAACCTGGCGAATTCAAACCATGAAGCCTGACTTTGTTGTTTTGGGCCAAAAGGGGAGGGTGAAGAGTGAAAAAACAGGCAGGAATTTACAGTCTGAGGCTGATAGATAATCTTCCCTAGTAAATATAAATATCTCACTTTTTTTTTTTTTTCAGTACTGGGGATTGAACCCAGGGGCACTTAGTAAAACCCCCTGCCCTTTTGATTTTTAAATTTTGAGACAGGGTCTTGCTAAATGGCTTAGGGTCTCACTAAATTGCCAGGCCTAGTCTTGAATTTGCAATCTTGTCTCAGTTTCCCAAGTTGCTGGGATTACAGGCATGTGCCACCACACCCAGTACCTTTTTTTTTTTTTTTTACTTTGAAATTGGGTCTTGCTAAGTTGGTCTGTTTAAGTTTCCCAGGCTGGCCTCAAACTTGGGATTCTTCTGATTTAGCCTCACAGATCGTTGAGGTCACAGGTGTTTGCCATTGCACCTGGCTCTTAAAAAATAGCTTAACCAGTCACGACCACTTAGTCACAGTGATGGAACCTGATGGACAAAGGCCACTCTGAAACTGTTTGAAACTAGGTAAAGATAATACTCTACAATTCAGATTACATCAATCTCTCTACCTCCTAGATGAAGATTGCTAAGATAATTATCTAATTGTCACATTTTAGAAAATTGGCTTTTGATTCTCTAGTACAGCACACTAAATAAACCCAGCTTTGTTTGTCTGCACATGTATAGTTGTTGGTTGACTGCCAAGACCTGTCAAAATTCAGGGAGCCACTCGGAGACTTCCTGTTCTAGCACCTTCCATCCCTCAACCCCTGACCTGATTGATGCTCAATGAATCTGCTTCAAAATCCTTTGAAATTAGAGATAAGAAAATTTTGGATCCCTGGGAATTGCCAAGGCAAGCACTGATTGATAATCTAATTTCAAATGGAGAGATTAAGACCTGAATGAGATATTGCTGGATTGGATTTTCTCCACAAGGCTACAGTAACAGGAGATCCACCCTAGGGTGTGTCAGGGGGTGGATTGTTTGAGTGCCCATATATAGCACAGGGTCCAGGCCTTTTTCACATTTTCCAGCCAGTTGCTTGGACTTGCTCTACTCTGAATCAAGAAGAGCAGTGCACCATTTGGAAATGAGCACTCTTGGCAAGAAAGCGTGGTGGACCTTACCTGAAAACTTTCATTCTCCACTGGTATTTTACATGGAAGAAGACCTAGAGAAGCACATATTCGGTAGGTAGCCCTTGCCCACATCTCCTCCCCCATCCTTCCCTTCCAACCTTTCTCTCTCCTCCTCTGTCCGTCCCAGGTCCCTACTCTTAAGGCCACCTCTTTGTCTCACCCAGTACAGGGTGTTTACTTTTCCTGTCTCTCCCCTCCTGTGTTCACAGGTCAAGGAGATAAATACCTTCATAGTATTGAGGTGCACAGCCACACCCTCATTCAGCTGGAGCCGTGGTTCACAGCCACAGGCCAGACTCGAGTTATAGTCGTTGGACCACCTAGAGCAAGAAAGTGGCTGCTAAGTATGATCCGGAGTTTGGGGAGCCGGGATTCATTCTGTCAGGACCAAGGTAGGTATCCTTACTAAATTGTGGTTAAGAATGAAGTGATAGTCCTGGTAGAGTTTTGTGGCATTGAAGGATTGCTCAGGTGGTTGGGAATCTAGGTGCTCCCCAGAGTTCATTACAAGTGGAGGGACAAAGTCACACCATTTTTGTGACTTGAAGTCACTGAGGGAGGAAAAGGTAGTGAGGAGGCATGAATGGGTTGTCTGAGGGGGCCTGGGTTAAGATGACTGTCTTTCCCATAATGCTCCTGTGGGCTGTCCTCACCTGCACTGCAGCCCCCTAGTAATGAGCTCTACTTTACTATTTCTAACTATTTCCTCCACAGGCCTGGAGATGTTACGGCGTGTCCGGAGCCAGCCCCTGACCAATCAGGAACTGATTGGCACCACCATCGTGGAATCAGATACCTTGTGCCTATCATTGGCCGTCAGAATGAGTGGGGCCATCTCAGGGTTCCCCTTACCAATTTCATGGTTATTTTAGGTTGTTTTGGAATTATCTGTATCCATAATAAAGGACTGACTTTCTGGGAAGCTGAGATGTGAGAAGTCTTATTTTAGCCCTGTTGAGAAAAACATGAAAGACTGATAGAAGTTTTGATTTGTGGCTCATCTCATCTCTCAAGCTTCTAGGTGTGGATCTGAAGGAAGTTTCCTAAATGCTGGAAAGCTTTCCACTGGCAAAGATATCTAATAAAGCATGCTACCTAATATGTAATGCTTTTGCCTCTTTTTTTTTGGATAAGCTTATCTAGTCTAGTAGGGTCTAGTCTCAGCCTGGTGCTGAGCTGTGGGTGGCTTCCACAGCCTCTGGGAGGCCCAGCCCAGGGAAAAAGCCAGATATAAGACATCTTTCAATGAACTGCTTTCCTCAGACCAGAGGCTCTTAGATGAATAAAAAACGGGAAGGGGGAGGGACAGTGGAGGGAGGGGCGTGGTGGGGAGGGCTTCTGAAAAGAAGGGATCTTCCTGGAAGGCTTAGGAGTCTTCTGAATTTAAAATGCAAACAAAAGGGGAGAGTGAGAAGTTGGGAGGTCCAGATGGAAACCAAAGATGTTCTCAGTTTCACTGCCTGGTAGAACAGGCAAGGGGACCACCCAGCCAAGCCTGGTGAACATGAGGTAGCCAGCATTGTCCCTGACCGCCAGAAGCTTTGAAGGTGGGCTTCGAGGGGGGTGGTTTTCTAGGAACAAAGGATTCTGAGGTCCTTCGAAGTATGAATGAGCTGACTAATAAGTCTTTCTGAATCTCTACCTCAGAACTTTCTCTTGAATGCCAAAATACATTTGGATCTCTCCGTCCAAGGTTATGGCAAGCTAAACATGCCTTTTCTTGAACATTTCGTTGTCAAACCTGTTCCTTCTCCAAGAGTCTATCTTCTACAAAAGCCATTGCAGTTTTTGAGGAAAGGCAGTGTTGTCCTGGACCAGAGTGGAGTAGTAGAAATGTCAAGAAGTGGTGGAATTTGGAATATATTTTGAAGACAACAAGAATGTTAATTATGGACTGGGGTTGTAGCTCAGTGGGAGATCACTTGTTTGTTACTTGTGAGGCTTGGGTTCCACCCTCAGCACCACATAAAAATAAAAATAAGTAAAGGTATTGTGCCCATCTACAACTAAAAATATGTATTTTTTAAAAATGCTAACTACATGCTTTATTTTTTATTTAAAAAAATTATTTGTTTTTGGTACCGAAGATTAACTCAGAGGCCTTTGCTACAGCTCAAGCCGTTTTTAAAACTTTATTTTGAGATGCTCTTGCTAGGTTGCCCAGGCTGGCTTTAAATTTGTGATCCTCCTGCCTCAGCTCACCAAATTGCTGGGATTATAATCATGTGCCACCAAATCTGGCAAACTATATGATTTTTACATGGCCAGTTGCTAAACAAAAGTTAGATCAGATTCACAGTAAACAACAACAACAACCAATCTAACTGGAGGAAAAGAACAACCAAACCACATTATTCTCAAAGGAAATGTCATATTTACTTCTTAATTGGCAATTTAAAATTTCGTGTGTTCACAAAGTAGAGAAAAAACTTCTTAAAAAAATGCCTGAAGCTGAGTGTGGTGGTGATCTCCTGTGATCCCAGTGACTCAGGAGACCAAGGAAAGAAGATCCCAAGTTCCAGGCCAGCTTCAGTAATTTAGCAAAGGTCTAAGCAACTTAGTCAGACCCGTCTAAAAAATAAATAAATAAAAAGGGCTGGGTATGTGGTTCACTGGTAAAGTGCCTCAACATTCAATCCCCAGTTACAAACAAACAAAAAAGCTTGCAGAAAGAGTATTTGTTCCTTCAATTAAGTTTCAAACCAGTAATTATCAAATTAACATTTATTTTCTCCAGGTTGTAATTCTGACTTCTAATGGTTTCTGAAATGTCAGAGCCTAGGAGTTAACCTAAGATTTGATATCTCCAATACTGGAGTGAGACTACATGCAGTTTAGATCCTAACTCTGCCGCTAAATAACTTTATGATCTTTGGAAAGTTACTAATTTCACAGTGCATTGATTTTTCTCATCTATGAAATGAAGATAATAATAGTAACTACCTTAGGTAGTTTTAAAATTTTTTGGTACTAGGGATTTTTAATTTTTTTGGTACTAGGGATTGAACCCAAGGGTGCTTAACTACTAAGCCGCATCCCCAGCACCCCCTTTAAAAAAATATTTGTTCTAAACAGTTATACATGACAGCAGAATGCTCTTCTATTCATTGTACACAAATGGAGCACAATTTTTCACTTCTCTGGTTATGCACAAAGTAGGGTCACACCATTTGTGCAATCATACATGTACCTAGGGTAATGATATCTGTTTTATTCCACCATCTTTCCTATCCCCCTGCTCCCTCCCTATCCCTCCCTCTCCTTTGGCCAATCCAAAATTCCTCCACTCATCCCATGCCTCCTCCATTATGGATCAGCATCCACTTATCAGAGAAAATATTCGGCCTTTGATTTTTTGGGATTGGCTTATTTTGCTTAGCAAGCTATTCTCCAATTCCATCCATTTACTGGCAAATGCCATAATTTTATTCTCTTTTATTGCTAAACAATATGCCATTATGTATATATACCACAATTTCTTTATCCACTCATCTATTGAAGGGTATCTAGGTTGGCTCTACAGTTTGATTTCTGTGAATTGTGCTGCTATAAACACTGATGTGGCTGAGCCACTGTAGTATGCTGATTTTAAGACCTTTGTGTATAGACTGAGGAGTGGAATAGCTGGGTCGAATGGTTGTTCCATTCCAAGTTTTTAAAGGAATCTCCATGTTACTTTCTAGATTGGTTGCACCAATTTGCAGTCCCACCAGCAATGTATGAGTGTGCCTTTTCCCCCACATCCTGGACAACAATTATTGTTGCTTATAGTCTTGATAACTGCCATTCTAATTGGCATGAGATGAAATCTTAGGGTAGTTTTGATTTGCATTTCTCTAATTACTAGAAATGTTTAACATTTTTTCATATATTTGTTGATTGATTGTATATCTTCTTCTGAGAAGTGTCTGTTCTGTTCCTTAGCCCATTTATTGATTGGGTTGTTTGTTTTTTTGATGTTAAGTTTTCTGAGTTCTTTATATATCCTGGAGATTAGTGCTCTATCTGGTGTATGGGAGGTAAAAATTTGCTCCCATTCTGTAGGCTCTCTCGTCACTCATTGATTGTTTCTTTTGCCCATCCCTTTTAAAAATATTTTATTTAGAGACTGAGTCAGCTAAGTTGCTTAGTGCCTTACTAAGTTGCTGAGGATGGCCTTGAAATTTTGATTTTCCGCAGTGGCCCATGCCTGTAATCCCAGTGGTTTAGGAGGCTTAGACAGGAAGAGTGCAAGTTCAAAGCCAGCCTTAGCAATGGTGAGGTGCCAAGCACCTCAGTGAGATCCTGTCTCTAAATTAAAATACAAAATAGGGCTTGGGATGTGGCTCAGTGGTTGAGTTCCCCTGGGCTCAATCCCTAGTATCAACAAAACAAAACAAAACAAAACCCAACCCCACAGCTCTGTGCTACACTAATACTATATTTACTGATAAGGAAACAACATAGACAGAAAGAACCTGGAATCTTGTTGATGTAATTGAGCAAACTGTACTCCGCTTGGACTTCTAGTATAAGAATATAAGAAAGTCCCTAGATAAGAAAAAGACTGTCTGGAAGGTCATCCTTGTAGAACCAAAGACAGAAGGCACCGTCTGCCATATCAAGGCACAAATTTCACCTCCAGAGTAGCATGGGGCCACAACCATTCATTAAACATCTTTTCCATACCAGGCACCAGCATCCTGCTCAAGAGTGCTCCTGGCCATGTCTTCCTTTTCCTCCAGGTTTCAGTTAAAGTTTGCCTTAGCCACCCGAGGCAGAACCTCTCTAAGTTGCCCAGGCTGGCCTTGAAATTGCAGTTCTCTTGCCTCAGCCTCAGAGTCCCTGGGATTACAGGCATGTGCTACCATATGAAAACATATGCTACCACATGTTTTCAGCCAGGGTTTTTTTTTTGTTTTGTTTTTTATTTTATACCTATAGCCAAATCCATCCTAACTGGTGCATTAACCTTTGGTAAGATGGATCAAGTGAGAAAATAACTGGGAATCACGTATTGACATAATACGGGGCTGTCACTAGGCATGGGTTGTTACTGTAAGCCAAGACTCCATAGGATGGGCCTGGCCCTGGTAGGAAAGAGCCAAGAGAAGGGGGAAGCAGGAATGTAGTGTTCTAGGGCTCAGGGGCAGGGGAAGGAAGAATAGTCTCCCTTTTCCTTTAGAGTCTACAGAAAAGTCTGGGGGGTAATCAGTCTTCTTGATTAATGGGCAAAGTCTAGGTGTGGGTGTCATCTAAGGGGTGTGACAATTTTTTGCTGGGGATGGATATCCGCCTCTGAGTTATTATTCAAGTAAGCTGCTCACAACAATCACTTGGCTGAAGGCCTCTGAATTTAAGAGTTTGGAAGTAGTTGAGCTGAATAAAAAGCCCTGAGCCAATAAGATACTTTTATTCTTTAACATATAGAGTGCCTTTTGCAGGCAGTGTGAGAAGCCAAAAGGCACCTTGTGAATATAATGTTCCTGCTCTCAAATCATCTTGCCCTAGGATTTTTGAGGTGACACTGTGTTCTAATGAAGCTATGTATGAGCAGGAGGGAAATCTGAGCTGGAGACTCATGACTAGCTAAGATCATCTCATAGTTGAGGTCATGGGTGAGACCCCTGGGGAGAGTATGAGTGTGAGGAGGAAAGAGAAGACGTTGAAATGAAATCCACTGAATGCAGACTGTCCCGAGCCAAAGATCAATAAAGAACTTGGAGAAGTCAAAGATGAGCAAGCCAGAGACGTAGGGGACTCTGATATTGGTCTTTGTCCAGTGGTTGCCTGACATACAGCTCCTGAAACACTGGAATCTCCACAGTGAGGGTGTTTTATCTTTATTTTTATTTTTTTTTCAGTACTAGGGATTGAAACCAGGGGTACTCTATTACTAAGCTGAATCCCTAGTCCCTTTTATTGATGAGGCAATCTGCCTCAGACTCCTTAGTTGATGGGATTACATGCCTGTGCCCAGTAGTGTTTTCTGTATACTAATAAGAAGATGAAGATAGGATTAGATAGTTTAGGGTGGGGACTGGTGGCAGAAAAGGACAAGAGAGATTAGATAGTTGGAATTTTTAATTTCCCTTTCCATCCCCAGGGGTGCTAATGGTTAAACTGATCACCAAAGACCAAGCATTCAATCAATCAATCAGGTCTACATAATGTAATAAAGCTTCCATAAAAAGCCAAGGATTGGCTGGGCGTTGCAGCTCTGGAGGCTGAGGCAGGAAGACTGTGAGTTTAAAGCCAGTCTCAGCAAAAGCAAGGTGCTAAGCAATTCAGTGACACCCTTGTCTCCAAGTAAAATACAGAATGGGGCTGGGGATGTGGCTCAGTGGTTGCATGCCTCTGAGTTCAATCCCTGTTATGCCCCTCCCCACAAAACAAAAACAAAAACACCCACAACGATTGAGTTTTGGGACATGGTGGAGAGCCAAGCATATGGAGATTCTTGGAGGAGTTTTCTTACCTTGCCACATAACCTGGTCCTATGAATCTCTTCTTCTGCATTCTTTGTAATATTCACTAAAATAAACTGGCAACTGCATTCTTTGGAATATCCACTAAAATAAATTAGCTAATGTAAATAAATTGTTTCTCTGACTTTTGTGAATTAGTGAAACCTAAGGGCAGGGTAGCAGGAATTCCAGTCTATAGCAGGTGTAAGTTTTAACCTATGGCACTATTACTTGTGATGAGCGTCTGAAGCGGGGGGTAGTCCTGTGGAACTGAGCTGTCAGCTTGTGGGATCTGATGCTATCTCCAGGGTGACTGGAATTCTACTAAGTAGAACTGGAAGAGGCTCAGCTGGTGTCCACTGCAGAATGGATTGATTGGTTGTTGGTGGGGAGAAATAGGAGCCTTCTGTGTGAATTGTTGAGTGAGAGAACAGAAAAACATTTTCCCCCCTTTATATTTAGAGACAACTTTCATTCAGAAAGATGAGAGCGTTTTAAGATAAAGAGTAGTTGTGAGTTGTGGTGTCAACTTACTTCTTCTTCTTCTTCTTCTTCTTTTTTTTTTTTTTTTGCACTGCTAGGAGTTGAACCCAGGGCCTGGCACATGCTAGGCAAGTGTTCTACCTCTGAGCTACATCTCCAGCTCTTGTTATGGTGTCAACTACTATAGAAAGACCTCAAAGGGTGAGTGTCCAGTGAATCAACTTGTAGAAGATCGTGGATGAATTCATAAAGCAGTTTTTCTGTGGTGAAGGGTGGGGATGAGTCTGACTGCCATGTTTAGTATATGGATGCTGTGGAAATGAAAGTTCCTTCTATCATTTATTTTATAAGCACAGTCACACATACCTTCATGATGGGATTTTTTTGATACTGGGGTTTGAACCCAGGGGTACTCTACCACCCAGCTACATCCCAGTCCTTTTTATTTTCTATTTTGAGACAAGGTCTCACTAAGTTCCCAGGCTGGCCTTGAACTTGCAATTCTTCTGTCTCAGGCTCCTGAGTTGTTGGGATTATGGGCATGTGCTACCACACCTGGAATGATGGCTTAAGTTTTAAGAAATGGCTATCGGGTAATTTCATCATGCATACATCACAGGATGTGTTTATTATTACTCATTCAATGTGGCCTTTTGATGCAACCAAAAAATATGGTAAACAGAACATATTTGAGGCTGCTGAATTATCATATAGCAGTGTTTTATAGTAAACATTTTTATAAATAGAAGTATACTCCAAAATAATAATAAAAGTTTAATATAGTAAATACATGAATTAGTAATGTAGTTGTTTATTATCATTCTCAAATGTTATGTACTATTCCTCATTGTATGCTCTATACGTTTGTACCATTGGCAGTGCATTAGGTTTGTCTATACTGGCATCACCATGAACATGCATTCATTAAGCTACCACATTATTATGGTTATGATGTCAATTGGTGATAGAAATTTTTCAGCTGCATTTAAATATTATGGGTCCACTGTGGTATATGTGGTTCGTCATTAACTGAAATGCTGTTACTAGTTACAGAGCTGTGTGAAGATGAGGTATAGAGTACAATGAAGCAGAAGGGAGGAGACTGGAAAGTTGCTGGTAACCAGAGGCTAAGCATATGAGGGGAAAGAGCGAGAGCTAGATGCTGCAACAATGGGAATGGGAAAGGCTAATGGGACAACCATGGTCTTGGGAACCCAAGAGCAGAAATAGTCTCTTCTAAAGGCAAAGAGTTCCCATCCTGGAGTAGTGATGGAGGCCTCCCCTGCCACCCAGCAGTGGGATGTCTGGAAACAGGAGAGGGCATCAGAGCATTACCCTGAGGGTTCAGGTGAGGAGTTCCATTGGTTCCCCAAAGCATCTCTGCTTTTGGAGTCTATGTGGCATGCCATTCTCATGCTGTATGTTAGGGCAAGTGGCCCTGCCAGCTGCAGCAAGGAGAATGTGAATGCCTAGTTATTTGGGATTATAAGGATCTGCAGGGATTGGAAATCTATGAAGCCAGTCATAACAATGCAGGCAAAGAGAAGGAAGAAAAAGCTAGTATGCAAAGTCACTTAAGGTAAGAGAAAAAGCATAATGGTGGAAATGTTTAAAAGTAGGAGTGCTCTTACCACATATGGGAGCCGTAGAACCCTGACATCTCTTCAAGAGCATATGTACTTCCAGTAGTCATCCCAAATTATGGCAGAACTGACATGAACCATGAGTGGGCAGAATAACATATTAAACCAATGTTCTTTTGGGTTTTTCTATTTATTTGAAAAGAAAAATTTTGTCACTTGACAGTTTTATGGTGCTGTGATTTCCAGGGCAGTACATATAATGTATTTGAAAAACATCTGCTTTGAAATATAATAAAACCCTCAATAATATGGAATTAGGTTGGTGAGAGGGAGAAGTATTGTTATAGCTAATGAAAATTTATTTTTTTTTAAAGAAATAATTGTGTCTGATTATTGAGGCACTTGAAACCAGGCTAATAAAAATTGCCACTTTAAGGTCTAGAAACCTACACTTTTTTAAATCCATGGTTGGGGTAAAATATGTTTTGCTTTTAAGAGTTAGGGCTGGATGTTACTGTTTACAAAGTAGTTCTAAAAATGTTTGGAATCAGTTTGCATTTACAAGTTGGTCAAGCAAGCATGTTCTGTACACATTTTTATTTTCACTTGTCTAGAGATTGATTGAACAGGCACACCTCTGATCTTTTTAGAGCCATAATGGGAAACTCCTTCCTCCTTCAAGGTAGTAGTCCCTTGTTGTTCTTCCCCCTGTCTATAACACCAGTTAGAGCTTTCTGGCTTTGGACTCAGAGTTCCAGTATCCTGGGACTTCTTGAGAATAATTCCACCGGAATTAATCCTAGCCATCTAGCAGAAAGTTGTTAGCACAACAGAAATAACAGGGGTATAGTCCCATTTGGAGCAGGAGCCTTCCCTGGTAAGACAGGGTTAGGTACTAAAAATAGTAGTTCTTAGTAACCAGAAATGGCAGAATTTGGGCACTCACCTGGTTTCCATTTCTTATCACTTGTTTAGCAAACCTTTTTATCACTCAGGTTAAATATCCCTAATCTGGCTGGCTGTGGTGGCACACAACTGCAATCCCAATAACTCAGAAGATTGAGGCAGGAGTATCACAGGTCCTAGGCCAGCCTCAGCAACTTAGGGAGGTCTTAAGCAACTTGATGAGATCCTGTCTCAAAATAAAACATAAAAAGGACTGGGGGTGTGGCTCAGTGGTAAAACATCCCTGAGTTCAATCCACAGCATGCCCCTCCCCTGCAAATTCCTGATCTGAAAGCTTGAATCCAGAATATATCAAAACTTTTTGAGCACTTATATAAATTCCATATCATGAAACCTTGTTTTGTTATCAAAATTATTAAGAATATTTTGTAAAAAGCTGGGGATATAGCTCAATGGTAGAATGCTTGAATGCTTGCCTAGAATTTGCAAGGCCCTTGGTTTGATCTTCAGTACAAAAAAAAAAAAAAGAATTTGTATAAAACTATCTTCAGGCTTTACATATAAGGTATATATAAAACATAAATGAATTTCATGTTCTGATTTGGATCTCATCCTGAAGACGTATCATTATGTATATACAAATATTCCAAAATCTGAGAAAATTCAAAATCCAAAGTACTTCTGGTCTCACACATCTTAGACAAGGGATACTCAACTTGTAATTAACACAAAGCTTACGTGATCTATAGCAAATGAATTTTTTCTTATAATACTCTAAAGAGCACATGAAAATCTCCTCCATTTTCAAATTACCAATGATTTCTTTAGCAACATTACAAAAGGCTAATTTTTATATTTCAGTACCAAAACTGTAGTCAGTTTGGTTAACTTGGATCAATGAGATCAGAACCAACCAGTTAGTTCCAGATAAAATGTTTACACTAGCCATTTATAGATATCTTTTTAATGTTTTACTTTAAGACAAATAATCCCAGTAAAAGAGAGCAAAGGAAATTACATTTTAATGATAGCTTGAAATGGATACCATATTCCTGATTTATTTGTTTTCAGGAAACAGACAATTGCATTGTCGTACATGACTTTTAGAATTGCTCACTTAAATGCACATAATTATATTAAGTTTCTCTTACAAAAACACAACCATGTCATTTAAGGCAAAAAATATCAGCTTCTGGGGAGTTAAGTTAATATCTGCAATATTTCCTCAATGTGATTGAATGAAGTGATCCATATATTTAGTCGCCCAGGTTTCTTCATTCTTTGCGGTTTGCTTTTCATATGGGTAGGAGACATAATCACTTAGTGCCTGATTTCCTTCTCATTATTAGGCTTGTTTGACTTTCAAATTAAGAACTTTCGAAATCACTGAGTCAGTGGGAGGTGAGAAAGGCACCTTAGAATAAGAGATAATGACTTAAAAACTGAGGAAAGTGTCTTACTTTAAACAAAACTTGCAATCTACAGATATCAATTTAATTGAACAAAATGCAAACATTTAGATAAGACATAGCAAAAATTTTTAATTAACATCATACATGGGATATTTGCAATTAATTATTAGCTTGATCAAGCCTACATGTTGAAGAAGGCTGACAAACCTGAACTGAGAAAGCTTGTGGCTACTCAGTACTCAGCAAAATTGTGCTTCAAGACACCATTTGGGATTGACCAATGGGGTTTTGCTAAGTGTAAATGGGAGACCCTTCTCATTTCCATAGAGTGACACAACAGACAATCTACAGTTTTCACATTATACAACTATCTTAACATCCAAGAGATTTTTTCTTTGTGCGAGAGTAAGATAGACAAAATGGTCATGGCTTCGATGCATAAAAGTTTTCCACAATATAATTTATCACATTTTGCTATGATTAAGACCTCAGTGATGTGTTTAGGCATTGTTTCTGAATCTTCAGTCTTTAGCAATGCTGGATCAACTGTTCTGTGTTCGAGGCCTAAGAAGGCCTAAGAAGGGGTCCCTGATACATTCAGAATTCCTGCTGCCAGTGGGGTTCAACCTGGGACAGAGTATGTCCAAGAATCAGTGCTACCTGAAAGGTTCTGCCTCCCTCTTCTTCCTCTGCTAATATTTGGAGAGAATCTGCTGAGTACAGGGCAGGTGTCTGGCTTTAGGTCTGTGGATGGGTGTGTGTGTGTGCAATGTCCTTGGGAAGATATGTCAGAATTTCAGGTTGAGTAGAGACAAGGGTAGATGAAAATTTGCATTTAATAATTGACTAACATTCTATGTTTGGAAAATGAAAATAATAACCTTCAAAGCTTGACAAAATATTTTTAACTGGAGTGTAAAATTTAGATTCTATCTTCTGGGTATCTCCAGTAGCCAAGAAGTTTCTGAATGATACACTCCAAGGGATTGTATTAGGATCCAAGTGGGGTGAGAAGAGGAAGCTTTTAAAATTTCAGTGTTTATCAAAAGGGACAAAAATTTTAAAAATGTTGAAAAGCATTTTTAGGTAGAGAGCAGAACTGGTTTACTTGGGGATGGGTGCTGGGTAAGGCGTAGTGAAATTTCAAAGCAAAATAGTGGTAGGAATAAATAAGCAATCCAGGAAGAAGAAAAGATAGTCAGTGATAGAGAAGCTTCTGCTAGGGGCGACTTGGGAAGGATTGCTGGATTTCAGGGCCTCTTTTCTTTGAATGGCCAGTTACTATTCCTGGTCATTTTCCCTGGCTGCTGGAGAAGTTTGCCTGGAGGCAGCTCAGAGGTTTGCCAAGGGAAAAGCTCTTCCTTTCCGTTCTTGAGTTTAACTGATTTGAAATGTTCTTTTACCTCTCTTTGCCTTTGGCCCAGGTTCCGACCATCTGAGAGAGCTAGGTTTCTAAAAACCAGCCTGCATTTCTTTCTTTCTTTCTTTTTTTGTACTGGGAATTGAACCCAGAGGCACTTTACAACTGAGCCTCATCTCTAGTTATTTTAATTTTTTTTTATTTTGAGACAGGGTCTCACTAAGGTGCTTAGGGCCACACTAAATTGCTGAGGCTGGCCTGGAACTTTCGACCCTCCTGCCTCAGCCTCTTGAGTTGCTGGGAATACGGTGTGCCACAGCACCTGGCCATTTTTCACTTTCTGTTAAATGCATTTTAAATTTCCTTTCCTTGATCTTTTTGCTGCACTGATATATTATAAAGTGTGGTGATCAGCAGACCCGGCAGTGCTATCTGGCTTCTTAATTGTGAATGTTTATACAAGGAAACCAAACTGGTAATTTCAGATTTGGGACAACATTCTCAGGGACAATACAAAGTGTTTACTACAGTATAAAAAGTAAAGGAACCTTTAGTTTTAGCCTTTCATATGCAAAAATGTAATACATAATAGCAAAAGACATTCAGGGTATATTAAAAAATAAATAACTTGCAAAATTCTCTGTTTCTATATAAGAATAAGAGATGCTTAGGCAGTTGAATTCCCTAGCAATACTCATTATCCAAAAAATTGATTTCTTTTATTTTGGTTTGTTTCTCTCCTTCCCTCTCACTGCCTTTTAAGGGAGAAGTAATTTTCTGAACATTGTCTACTTCCTGGTGTTATTTCTGGCTTCTTTTTAAGCATTTTTTTTTCTCTCAGTTCCACTTAACTGTCCCCTTCCCCAGGGTCCTACCTGTGTGTCGGCTAAATGGCAATAGCTCCTCACACTTGCCCTTCACGTGGCCAGGATTGGCAAACCTGGGGTTGGTGCCATTGCAGAGATGCCCAGTCACACTGGCTATTCTACTCATCAGTGTTTCATGCATGTGTATAGAAGCTGACTACTCATATAGAGTTGAATCTGCCATCAGGGAATATGTTTCCATAAAGTCAAATATGTCAGATAGTGAGTCTATTTGCCCTGCTGGTCCTGAATTTCATTATTTGCACATTTTCTAAATGAAAAACATTCTTGTCATAAAGAACAACATGAAAATAATGTGCAAAATTGCTTGCCACAGCGCTAAATCACCAAAAGCGTACAAACTGACACTTAAATTACATTAATAATAAAATGACTGAATAGAAATGGGTTGGCAAATATATCTTGAAATAAGCAGCCATTTCTGTTATTCCCAAATTCTGTTTTACTTGATACCTTGTTAGCAGCTATTGAGAGCCATTATGTTTAAATACACATTATGGCCTAATTTTGAAAATGTATTTCGTATTTAGTTACAAAGCAGAAATGCCTGAAATTTGAAAGTGTTTTCTTCCACAATTTCAAAGTACAGTGTTGAAACTTGTAAATCACCTAATCTTGACGTTTTCATATACCCCATAGCATTAGCAGTGTTTGGTTTCTGATGATTTTAAACTCAAGGTACATTACTAAATGAGTGGGTTAATGTCGATGCACCTCGGAATTTCAGCCATCCCTAAACATGCATTTTCATGCAATTAAAAGATAACGGGCTTATAAACTGCCTTTCATGTTCTTCCTGATTCTTGCAATTTCAACTTTTTAGGAGGGCTTTCAAAAGAGTTCATGCAATGATATGTATGGCTAAAGGAACTGCTATGCCTAGAAAGAAAACAAAGAGCTTATTTCAGTTTGACATGAGGCAAGCTGAGGGCGTCTGTACTTTCTCCTGCTTTACAAATGCTCTGAGATGATCGGGATCTTCCAGTCCTTAGAGAGTCTGATGCAAAAGCAGCTTCCCTGGCTGGCTGCAGGGTGGCATCAAAAGTGTCTGTCTCTACCTCTTCGGGACCCACCTCTTCATCAGTTATAAACAATTTGGATTCCCTCCACTTGGGGTAAAAATCTTGGCTGCCTCTGGAGCCACTTGACTCACTCCCTGAAAGCTGTAAATTCAGTTCCTCTGTCGACCTAATCAGGTTTTGTACAGACAAAGATTTGCCCAAGTCCTTGGGCACCATGGGATGGACAGACAACAGAGTTTCTCCTCCCATGTCAAAGCTTTTCCGCAGGGAACGGTCCTTTGTCAGATCTGACTGTGCAACCTGAACATTTTCCTTGGAGGCAACAAGGCAGGTGGTGACGTCAGCAATGCTTTCCTGTAAGCCTGCGGGGTTTGGGTGCAGAGTCTCTGGCCTGGTCAGATGCTTGATGGCTGGGAGAGGAGGCGGGATCTGTAAAGTTGTTGGGGCTGCTGGCTTGGGTGCCACATTTATTTGGTTTGCAATGTTGCTGGTGGCCGCCACTGCGGAGCCATCACTTTGACTCATTGGCACCTGGGTTGCTTGACTGTGCATAGTAGGGCTAAGCGCATAGAAAGTCTGAGCGCTGAATTCATTTGGCGTCAGAATGAACTGCAGGCCTCGGGAGATGTTGGCACTAGCTGATCTGGTTAGGCAGCCACTGTTCTGCGCCGAACTGGACAGGTCTTTGCTGTCCACAGGGCTTTGATAATCAGATGTCTGTTCACATTCAAAAGATGGGATCTGGAATGAAGCCAAAGTGAGGGCTGAGGCAGAGCCTTTCCGGAGGACCTGTTGGTAGATGTCTAGCAGGCAGTCCAGCTTGGACTCAATGGACTGGACCTAAAAGGAGGGAAATGGTTACATATGAGGACGACCTGCTGTGAAGAATGAATCTCACTTCTGGAATTAAAATCACAGAGTGTGTCAATACAAAATAAATAAATAGAGTGTAAAGTGAAATGCAGTTTGGACTCAATGAATGTAGCATCTGGCAGTGATGGGGCAGGGAAGGTTGAAAGGGGGGAGAGATACTTTGGCTTCCATATAATTTCCATTGGCCAGCCCCCTCCACTTCCTTAAAATGGATGATTGGTGTTCTGAAAAGGTATATAAGCACTATAAAAATGTGACTTTAAGGTTGCCCATCCCAGTCAGATTGCCTTTCCCAGCCCCATTGATCCACTTTCTGGAACTTGACTGCATTTTAATAAGGAATTTATTCTATAGTGAAATTAAGACCTAAGTATCAATCCAGGTGAGTCTGAGTTTAAAAATAAAGGCACAAAATGCTTCAGGATTAATACTTGGAGTATTTATGATTCTTTTGGGAGGACAATTTGATTTCTGGATTTTTTTTTTTTTTTTTGTGGTTCTGGGGATTGAACCCACGGCCTTATACATGCAAGGAAAGCACTCTACCAACTGAGCTATATCCCCAGCCCTGAAAAATTGTTTTTATATGAGAAGATTACACTCTGGGTTACCAAAAATTCAATGTGTTATCACAGGTTCTACCTTATTTTTAAAAAGAGTGATCTAAAGGCCAATAAAAATGACCAAAACACAAAGGACAAGTAGATCTTTGCTATTTTACTACTGAAATCTATAGTTGCTTCCAGTTAAGTATTAATCAATGAGATAAAATTTTATATTCTTTATATGGAAATCCAAAGAGATGTTTTGGAGAATACTGTCATTGTACTGAGGAAGTTTAACATCATTCATTCTTTATTTTGTTCATTTATTTTTTTTCCTTTATATATATAAATATATAAACTATATATTCCATATATGTGGAAAATATATATAAAATAATATATATGTATTATTAAGAGAATATCTATCTATATGCCTTGTGGAAAATATATATAAAATAATATATATATGTATTTTTAAGAGAATATCTATCTATCTATCTATCTATCTATCTATCTATCTATCCCTTATCCCTAGGTGTATACATACTAGGAAAGTGCTTTACTACCAAGCAACCTCTTTTGCCCTATTTTCATTCCTTATAAATATGTCAATCATTACAAAAGATCCAGTTGCCTATAATCTATTTTGATAAAAAAAATCTGGCTTAGAAGTTAATTAGTGTGGTTGAGTTGTACCTGTTTTTCAACTTTGACCACCCGGCCGAGCATACTGAGGTCATCTGTGGTCTCATGTTCTGCCGTTATTTTTTCTCGGCTCTTCTTATCTGATGTGATTTGCCCTTTTCCAAGAATTTGATCAACACTACCAGAGAAAGAGGATATCTGATTATTAACACTGAAGATGGAGATTGTCCTAGGCCAGAGTGAAGTGTTTTCAATAGAAGAATTAAATACAAGTATCTTTAATTCATGTAAGTTGAGTGTGTTGTAGATGATATGCCTTTTTTCTTTCCTTTTATTTTTTGGTACTGGGGATTGAACCCAGGGGCCTTTACCACTGAGCCACATTCCCAGCCCTTCTAATTTTTATTTGAGACAGAGTCTCACTAAGTTGCTTATAATCTCACTAAGTTGATGAGGCTGGCCTGGAACTTGTGATCCTCCAGTCTCTGCCTCCTGAGCCACTGGGATTACAGGCATGTGCCACTGTGCCAGGCTGATGTGTTTATTTTCTTAGCATGAGGTTACATATGAGATTAATTTTCTTAATATTCTGGTCCATGATGAAGTCACCTATGGGTAATTTTCTGGAGGCAAAACTGTTTTTAAACAAAGTAACTTGCTCATTTCTACCTTGGACCAGGCAGTTTCTTAATTCGACCACTTCAAAATATGAAAAAAAATCATAACTATGATGATTTTGTATTATAGAACAGATTGTCCATTAAGATTTATTGTATATCTGATATTGGATGATAAGCAGATAAGAGAGCAACAGTCTCTTTCTTTTAGAATTTGAGTGAGAGAATATACATGAGGTAGAAATTCTAGATTAGTTCTACAAATTCTGTAGCAGTTCAACTTTGTAAAAATCATCAGATAGTTCTATTAAAGGACTTGTAAGATCATGGCTGCCTAGGCAGAGATTATAATACAATGAGTTATAATTTTCAAGGAGACTTGATCAGTCTTCTTGAAATGGGAATCACTTTCCTCTTTTTGTGGAAAGTTTGTTTTAGAATTGAATTATCAGGGATATTGACTCAACTTTCCAGTTTGCTTTGCTTGCACAGAAACATAGGCAGTGCCTACTTTCTGTTATGATATCTAATGTATTAAACTATAAGCTCTGCAAGAACTGGGTCATTATTTTATTAATCACTAAATGTCCAGTATGCCTGGCAAACATAATGGGCTCAATATTTATCTGCTGAATGAATGCGCAAGTTGTGATTTCTAAAATAGATCATCAGGCATTTTACGAAAATTCTGGTATATGATTCACTCTAAGCTAAGGTGTTCTGTGGGGATGCAAAAACCATTTAATCCTAGGTCCTTGCACTTTAAGAGCTGTTCAATCACAAATGTTGTTTTGTCTGAATATAAAGCAAGATTCTTTAAAAAAACTTGAATTGACTAAATATTTGGATTGAAGATGCCACAATCAACCACATGTGGTTGGAATTAACATGTTGAACTCATCATTCATTTCAATCATTCAATAAGAGCTCACTGGAAGAAAAACACTTATCTATCACTGTACCTGACGGCAATGAAGAAAAGGCCCTATCTAAGTGGACATCCAGGGGGAGTACCGTTGCAACCAAATAACAGTACAGGGGTTGAGTCTCAACTCTCTGGTCTATCACACCAAGATTATGAGTGGGCCTTGGCTCTGTATTAGACTTTAGTGCTGTAAGAGGTCAGAGAAGAGAAAGGTCTGTCTTCCTGGGGTAGATAGTTGGGTAAAGTTTAGTGAAGGAGTAAAGATTAGCTTAATACTGATTGGTTTTGAAAATAACAAAGCGATTGCAACATCGGCAATAATTCATACATCAGCAACTGAACACCCAGTGCCAGGGCTATTACATATATGTGTTACATGTATTAAATTGTTCAATACTAAGAATAACCCCAGGAGGTAAGCACTATCATTTTCTCCATTTTTACAGATGAGGAGACTGAGATGGCAGGAGGCTTTTAGTGGCTGATTTACATCTATGTTAAAAGCAAAGTAAAATCTACATTAAAACAAAAGTTCAATTGCCCACCAAAAATAAATTAGGAATATGGAACCCAGAGGTTTTGTCTGCTAAAGAGAAGTTGCTCCCAGATGGTTTTCATGCTTGTTCCTTTACAATGGATAATGTTTTTGTTGCTTACCGTGTTTGAAGGCTTTTAATTCTACATAGCATGTCCAGGTGACCAGCAGAATATTGTTCAATGACATCTTTTACATCATATGGGCGTAATGTTTCCTTAAATTTCCGTTTGGCCACATGAAATTTCATAATTCTGTATGAACAACATATTATGTATTAATTTTCATGACTTTGCTAAAAGAAGGGACCAAAATAGTTTACTGAGAAATATAAGAAACACTGGAGGGAAAAAGTCATGCATCAAATTATTTTAAGCTCCTACAGAAATGTCATATATAAGACCGAAATTACAGAGGACAATCTAAGAACATTCTTGTCAGACACACCTTAAGAGTAGAAACAATACACTTAAAAAAAAAAAGACTAAGCATTAAATATTGTTCATTGAAACCTCAGATTAAAACTGTAGTTGAAATGCAAATGTATTCTTTCCCTGAGATCTCACAAGTCCAAGATGTAACACCTAGGCTGTTCAAATGGACTTTTATGTAACTACATGCATTTTTGGAACACAAATGTGTTTTGAAAACTCTTTTATTCTCCTGAAGCAATGTACACTAATGCATGGAAATTTGTGAATTTTTTTTCATAAATTATTTCTGCATTATATTGCTGGATTAGCTAAGTTATTTTATGTCAAACACAACACACTTAGAAACTAAGCTTGGTATCTAAGCTTTTAAGAAGCAGAGGCCTTTTTTTAAAAAAATATTTTTTAGTTGTCAATGGATCTTTTTTTTAAAAAAATTTATGTATATATGGTGCTGAGAATGGAACCCAGTGCCTTTCACATGCTAGGCAAGCTCTCTACGTAGCACTGAGACACAACCCCAGCCCCAGAGGTCTTGTATTACAATGCCTCCCTCCCCTTAACAGGAGCCCCTGGTTTTGAAACAATATTTCATCAGTAACCTCCATGGTGCTAATGATAGCTAATCCACTTAAGATAACCAGTTACTGCAATAACTTCATAAAATTCATGATGAAAGCAAAGAAGCATTGTCAACTTAAGTTAGCCTATGCAGTCTTGTTGCAGGAAAATGTTATATATACCTATTGGTGTTGTTCAACTATTTAAAGACTCATACACTTCTATTATCAAATTCATGGCTACCAGGCTAATATTTATTGTTCCTTGGTGAAAAGTGGAAAGATGAGGAAGATTAGAGTTTAAAAAGAAAATATCCATTACCAATCCTAAGTGACAGCTTATTTCAACTAATCTAAATTGATTTATAAGTTAAAGAGCAACCCTACCTTGTATTGTTAACTTCAAGTTAATTATATCCCAACTATTGTCAAATCACTTATCTGTAATATTCTTACTCCCTCTCTTGACCACATTTTCTTCACCAATGTCTACTTTATTCAGGATAAGCTCTCCCCGCCCCCACACACCCCAAAAACGGTTAGACAGAATTATTCAGAGAAAGTAAAAGAAATCTGTTTTAATTTAACTTTTTGATATGTAGATTTGCTTATGAATTTGTTTGCCAGCATTTAGGTTCCATTGGGACACAGTTTCTGGGGTTGGCAAAAACCTGTGAAAATTCTACCCAAGCAATTACTATGTAAATATGTTCCCCTACACCAAAGTGTCAATTAGTATAGGCAGAAGCCTATCTTTTATCCAACAGTCAGTGCATAATAAGTTAGTTTTTTTTTTTTAAACTATCACTACTCCTATTGCAGCTGTTACCACTGCTATTCTTCAACGTGTGTGTTTGGAGTTTAGTGTAGTTCTTGACGTAGTAGGAGGAAGGACGGGAACCAATACAGAAAACATCCTCTATTCTGGATCATGTTACCAATAAAACTGGGAGAAGATATAATTGAACAGTCCAGAATCCTTCTTTGCTATTTTCAAAGTGGCTATTTGTCCCTGGGTGAGCAGGAAAGAAATACGTCTTCATACATCTCTAGGTGGTTTTATGGTTTTAGTTAGAACAGTGGAACCCTCTGCCAAGTAAAGTGTATTGCGTGTTTTATCTTCAGCTGTACTTGATAAGATATTCTTTTTTATCTTCTATATTTCAGGAAACTGAGATTCAAAGAATTTAAGTGACTTGCCCCTTTGCAACCAGCATGATGTAAAGCCAGGATCCGCCTCACACCCGTCTGGTTCTCGTACCCACATGACCTGGTTTCCCATGGCATCAACTCCGGAGAAGTAAGAGGGTGGCCTGGGACCTTCAGCAGTTCCTTCTTTCCCTCTGTGTCAGTGAAGGGACAAGTTTCAGCACAAGTCAGCATGTTTCCACTGACTGTAGCTCAGGCAATGGTGGCATGTCTGTCCAGTGGCAAGAGAGAACCCCCACTCTTCCAAACTGAATTACCTTTTTCCCCCTAAAGAGGCTCACACTTATTTCTTGGTCAGGTGTTGTGTGAGTTCTGTATGACAATGCATTTCAAAGTTGCATGTTGCTTTTCTCTTTTTTTTAATTAACATTATTGTTGTTATTATTTTATTAGAGCTTATAGTTATACATAGTAGTTGGGTTCATCCTGACAAACTCAAACATGCATGGAGATTGATTTTACTTCATGATTCCCCCACTCCATCCCTCCTATCTTCCCTCCCCTCTCCCATTCTCTTTCTTCTACTTGACTTCCTTTTGTTCATCTATTAATTTGTTTGATTGATTCTTTATATTATCCTATCTTTCCCTTCCCCTTTCCTTTCCTTTACTCTAGCTTCCACATGTGAGAGAAAACATTTGACCTTTGGGTTTCTGAGTTTAGCTTATTTCACTTAGCATGATATTAAAAATTATTATTTTAATTATACGAATTGATGGTGTACAATGTGATAATTTTATACATGCATACAGTATGTAATGGTCAAGTCAGGATAGTTAATATTTCTGTCTCCTTAAACATTTGAAGATATTTTTGATTAACATGTAATTACTGAACATGTTTGTGGTGTGCCTTGTGATATTTCAGTATATGTACTAAACGAATCATGGAGATTCATATTTCTATTTTTTCATCATTGCTTTGTGATTGGAGCCTTTTAGATCCTCTCTTCTTATTCTTTATAAAACATGTAATAGGTCATTGTAAACTTATCACCCCACTGTTCTGTAGACACTTTACTTCTATCTACTTGTGTTTGGGTATCTGTTAGCCAACTTGCATATATGTACTCCTCCCCACCCTTCCCAGCCTCCAGTAGTCACTGTTATACATTCTAATTGACTTAAGAAAAAAACATTCACATGTGAGGGAGAATGTGTGGTATCTGTCTTTCTGTGTCTAACTTATTTTTCTTAGCATAATGTCCTCCAGTTCCGTTCATTTTGCTGCAAATGATGAGATATCATTCCTTTTTATGGTTGGATACTATTCCATTGTGTATATGTGTCACATTTTCATTATCCATTCATCCATTAATGAGCATCTGGGTTGATTCTGTATCTTAACTATTGCAAATAGTATAGCAACAAACATGGTGGCTCAGGTCTCTTTGCTATGCTGATATAATTTCCTTTGAATGTATGTACCTAGAAATGGGACAGCTGTATCATATAGTAGATCTATTTTTAGTTTCTTGAGGAATGGTTCTCCTTAGCAGCTGTACTAATTTACATTCCCATCAACCTTATATGAGAATATGAGAGTTTCCTTTTCTTCACATCCTTACCAGCATTTATTATTTTTTGACTTTTTGATAATGGCCTTTCTAACTGGAGGGAGATGATATCTCCCTGTGTTTTTTTTTTGTTTAGTTTTGGTTGGTACAAGGATTGAACAGCACATCCGCAGCCCTATTTTGTATTTTATTTAGACAGGATTTCACTGAGTTGCTTGGCGCCTCACCATTGCTGAGGCTGGCTTTGAATTTACAATCCTCCTGTCTAAGCTTCTTGAACCACTGGGATTACAGGCGTGGGCCACTGTACCTGGCTCATTGTGGTTTTAGACTTGCATCTCCCTGAAGGCTAATGAAGTTGAGCATTTTTACATAAATTTGTTAACTATTTGAGTTTAATTTTTGAGAACTGTCTACTTATATTTTTAAATTGGATGATTTGATTTTTGTTATTGAGTTTTATTTATTTATTTTTTCAATACTGGGGATTAAATTCAGGAATGCTCTACTACTGAGCTACCTCCCCAGCTCTTTTTAAATTTTATTTTGTGATAGGGTCTTGTCAGTCCCAGGCTGGCTTTGAACTTGCAATCCTTCTGCCTCAGCCTCCTGAGTAGCTGGGATTACTGGCATGCATCATCACACATGGCTGGTATTATTTTTTTTCAATTTTATTTTATTTTTAAAATTTATTCTAATTTGTTATATATGATAGCAGAATGCATTTCAATTCATATTACATATATGTAGTGTTATTGAATTTTAAAGTTCCTAATGTATTTTGGATATATCTCACCCTTATGAGATGAAGTTTGCAAAATGCTTTTCTCTTTTTCTTTCAGAAGTACATTTGACAGACAATATTTCTCCCTAATTCATATTTTATATAGCCCTTAAATAATTTCACTTTTACTTAGACAACTTATTATTTATGTGCTAGCCACATTAATGAAAATCCATTTTATAGTTTTGATCAATATTAAAAAAGAAACTGATTACCATTTATGTTATTTCAGTATAGCCATATGATGATAGTTATGTAAAGTCGATTTAAAAATTCCTAAATAGCTTACTATTTCTTACATATCATACAATTCTTCAGGAGGTACTGCTTGGTCTTATGTGCTTTATTTACAGATTTTCATACTTTATGTACCAGAATGAAATGGTGAAAACTGGATTAATAACTATCATTTCAATTCTTTGGAAAAGAGTAATATATACAGTGATGGGCTGTAGTAGGCTGATACTGACTCCTAAGAGCTGATTCTTGAAATTGTTAGGAATTTTTATGGTTGTTAAATATAGCCAATATTAAAATTTAAATCTTACAGTCAAATACATTGTATTAAAAACAAAGACAATACATACTCAAAACTCACCATTTCCTAATTATTTTATTAATATTGCTCTTTTATGGTCCTGCATTGTTCCTTCCATCTTTGTATCACTGTGGTAGAAATCCGACCTAATGATATAATGCTGCACATCTCTTTTCAATTCCAGGATTAGGGATAGCCCATTGGAAGCTTGAAACCAGTGATTGTAAAAGTATTTACGGTACAGAAATTTGGCAAAGATGTAAACCAGCACTTTGTTTTCCTGGAGAGCTGGTTGGTAAGCATGTCCTAGTGCGCTGCTGAGGGCATAAGTCCATCTTACTAAGGATTAAGCTTTCTAAGATGGAGATCAAATAGGTTTTCTTAGCTGGCTGTATTGTGGGTTGAAAACAAAAACTGAAAAGAGGTTTGAGGTAAAACCAGGCTTGGTGCCGTGGAGCAGTAGTTCCAGCTACTTGAGAGGCCTAGGTGGGACAAGGAATAAACCCAGGAATTTGAGACCAACCTGGGCAATATAGTGAGACCCTGTCTCAAAAAAAAAAAAAAAAAAAGAGAAGTTTAAGATGAAAATTTTAACCCATAATTTTATGTTTTATATTTGCAGAGGGAATGTTTAAAGACATAAATATTTTTTGAAATCAATAATTTATATAAAGAATGATGGCCCTGACATTTTACTTGTTATGTAAGGAACAACGAAACATGTCCTAATCGTTTCCTGCATGTAAGGCAAGCACTCTACCATCTAACCTGTTATAGCCTTGGAATAAAAACTTCAAAATGTAAGTAAGACCATATTGCCCCCTCCTAGGATCCTCTTTTGGGTTACATGACCTACTGGGTAAACATCAGATTCCTTAGCATACCCTCTAGAGATGTTCATGGAGTGGTGGTCTCTTGTCTACCTCTTTCACCTCCTCACCTTTCTCTTCCTCTTTGGAATGTAGGTTTCAGCAAGTATTTGTAGGTCCACAAAAACACCATTCAATCAATTATCACTTTATTTACTGCTTCTTCTTCTCTCTCTCTTTTTTTTGTGATGCTGGGGATTGAACCCAGTGCCTTGTGCACGCAAGGCAAACACTCTACCAACTGAGCTATCTCCCCAGCCCACTTCTTTTCTTTTTTGATTTTCTTGTCATCAAAGTGCTCATTCCTCAGGGTTCTCTCCTTGTATTCCACTTCAACTGCTAACTATTCCAGATTCAGAGCAATCATAAGCTTCTTGATATATATATATATATATATATATATTTTTTTTTGTGTGTGTGTGTGCGCACGTGGTGCTGGGGATTGAACCCAGGGCCTGTGTATGTGAGGCAAGAACTCTACCAACTGAGCTATATCCCTATATCTTTCAATCATAAGCTTCTTTAGGAAGTCTTTTCCAGCTTCTCCCACTGGGGTAGATAGTCTTTCTTTGTGCCCTCAAGTGGGCTATCATGTAGTTAAATATGTGGCAGTGTATTTCACCCACTGGCATTTATTAATGTCAGGAACTGTTTGTTTGCTTTGAAGGTACTGGGGATTGAAATCATGAGTGCTTTACCACAGAGCAACATCATAAGCCCTGTTTGTTTTTATTTTGAGACAGGGCCTCACTAAATCACTCAGGCTGGCCTCAAACTTGGGATCCTCCTGCCTCAGTCTCCCAGGCCACTGGAATTACAGGAGTGCATCACTGTGCCCTGCTAGGGACTATGTTTTTTATCCTATCGTCCTGCACAATCCCTGGCAAGTATTAGGAGTTCAGTAAATGCTAGCTGAAGAAATGAATGAGGATTTACTATTGCATAGTTGTTTAAAGCTTTTGTTCTGCGATAAGGCAGTCTTTTGTAGAAATCTAAAAAGATTGTCTTAGGTTAGATTCAAGTTCTTCAGGCACATTTCAGAAACAACATACCATTTGACTCTCCTCCACAGGTACAAGAAGCTTCTTAAAATAAAACAAATGCTTATATGTTTGAGAGCAGGAACATGCCTAGTGCAGAAAAATAATTTAAATAGAACTGTTTCTGAAAATCATGAAAATAATAATATTCTTTTCTCTTAGATTGCTACTGTAATTAGGATCTCACAAAACAATTGAATCACAAACAATAAAATGTCATTATAAGGAAGTAAGGAGAAAGGCCAAAACAAGTTAAAGTTCAAGTAATGAACAAATGATATTGTAACCCAGTCAGTAGCAAATGTAAATAGAGAACTTATATAAAGTCAGTATGGAATTAGGAAATGAACCAGTTTGGTTTCAGTGTTGAGCTCTTAATTATAGTACTCATTATTGTCTTAAGAAACTTTATTGTATTAAGATGCTTTGAATATGCTAGGGTTCACATGTGGCTGGCACAAGCAGGTGCTTAATAAACCTTTGTGAAGTGAAAGGCCTGTACTATTGGAATAATTAGATGGTCTGTTGTAGAGCCATCAAGAGGCTAAGGAGTGACTGACACACTCATTGGCTTCTTTTTTCACGAGGGTAAATAGCATCATCTGGTCAGTAGAGAACAAAAAGCCAAACTCAGTACTGTCAAGTCTCTTTTGATGCTGTTGATAACTAAAAGGATAGGAAATCTAGAAAACCTATTAAACAAAATCGACATGCCCCTGTAGTACCACTAGAGGGTGGAAAAGATTCATCACAAACCCAAACTGTCAACTTGAAACTGAAGAACTCTGCTCATACAATTTTCTGAGTACGAAGAAATAACTAAAGTTAAACTCCGGGTAGAATATATCTATATATATACACAAACACATGTGCATTTCTAAGGAAATGTAGGTGCATTTGTTTTGCTGCCATGAGTTATAAAATCTTGCAAAAGTCTTGTTCCAGTCCTCTAAATCAGGGCAAAAACATTGCATATGAATATGCAGAGTTAAGAATGATGAGAAAACAGAAGCAGCAATGACTGCTGCCACCACCAAACAGATGGATGGGTCCGGCCAGCAGCCAAACCATGTGCAGGGTGGAGAGGGCTCAGCCGACCGTGCACCGAAGAGGCAGTTTGATTGACTGTGAAGACAGCAGAACTTCCCAAGGTTGGCTGCTCATTGGGATCACCTAGGGAGCCTAGGTCTTACCTCCAGAAACTCTATTTGAATTAGTTCAGCATGTAGCCCAGAGATTTTTAAAATAAAAAGCATCAAGATATGCAATCATTCAGTCAAGGTTAAGAACCACTGAGGAGGAGGTAGGTCTGGGGTGGTGGTGCAGGGTATTGGGGGTGGAAAGTCTCTGCTCCCATTCAAAGAATCGATCATGACTTTTCCAGTTTGCATAAATCTTCTAAGTCACACATGTCATACTGATGGGCCAAGTGTTAACGTGCCTTGATGTCAGGCCTCTAATCAGAACCCCAAAGCTTCCTGTTTTCCGCTTCCTTGATGAGGTCTGAAGTTTCATGCAAGCAGTGAAGAAGTTCTATTAATTTTTCAAAGGATTGTTGGAAAGGGAAGGGAGTGCCAAGGTGACTGATTCATACATTCTTTCAATGCATATTCATGAGCACCTACGCTGTTGTGCTGGGCACTGGGCTAGGCCGGGAGGAGCACCAGCTCTTCTAGGAGGGAGTGGGCAGAGTTGAGGAAGCCTCCCACATGATGTCAATGAGTACTCAGCCCCACTGAGACAACAGTTGCTGCAACTATGAATTCTGATAGGATTTGAGGGCCTTATGTACCCAGAGCCTGGAGCTGTCCATATGAGCTCCCTGTGGCTGCTTTTCCAAGTGATGACAACCATGTGTCTGATGAGCAGGACTTGGGAATCCATCCATTCATCCATTCATTCACTCATCCACCAAACATTTATTGAGTACCTACTCTGCACTAGCCTATGTGTTAGATGGCAGGGATACTTTGATGAAGAAATAAATCTTGGAGCACTTCCAGTCTAGTGTGGATGCAGGACTGTGGGAAGTACAGGTTACCATGGGAGAGCAGGAAAGGAAGATTTGGTCCATACTGGCAGAGGTGGTAGGCAACCATTTATGGAAGAGTGAACTGTCTTTTACTAGCTCTTCACCCTCATCTCTAGATATTACTAAATTTCTCAAGGCTACAAAGTGGTCTTATGATGCCAGATCTTATGTTTTGGGGTAGATGTGTGATTCCCCAGTCCCTCTCCTTGTTTTATGTTGGCTAATTGGACTGATTTACTTTACCAAGATGCATCTATATTCTTCTCCCATTTGCAAAACTCTATCTTCTGATTTCTGACTCTTCATGAGAAATCATGAGAAATACAGTGTCTAGCTCCCTTAAAACCAAGGGTACCAGGGTTCATTCTTTTTTTTTTTTTTAAATAGTGTCTCATACTCAATACAGATTTTTTTTTTTTTTTGAGAGAGAGAGAGAGAGAAAGAATTTTTTAATATTTTTTAGTTTTCGGCAGACACAACATGTGTGGTGCTGAGGATCGAACCCAGGCCGCACGAATGCCAGGCGAGCATGCTACCGCTTGAGCCACATCCCTAGCCCCCCAGGATTCATTCTTGAGATGATCTAGGGCCTTTCCATCACTGAATCTCCCCCATAAAATCTTTGTCAACTTTTAGAGATTAGTTCAGGGATATTGATCATAGAACAAATTCAGCAGACAACTAGGACTACAGAACTGGCTAATTTGGGTTACTATTAAAGGCTATGTATATGACTTTTTAGAATGTATTAATGTTGTTTTCCTGTTGATATATAAACATAATTCAAAGATACAAATTTGCATTTGTGTACATAGTATTTAGATCCTGAAAATAAACTAAATAATTATACACCAAAATCTGGGCACAGTGGTATATGCTGGTAATCCCAGCAACTCAGAAGGTTGAGGCAGGATGGCCAGTTTGAGGCCAACCTTGGCAACGTAGGCCCTAAGTAACTTATCAAGACCCTATTTCAAAATGAAAAAAAAAGAAAAGGGCTGGGGTGAAGCTCAGTGGTTGAACCCCTGGTTTCAATCCCCATCTCTCTCTCTCTCTCTCTCTAACACACACACACACACACACACACACAAATAAAATAAGGCCGAAGAATTATAGCTAAGACTCCTCCACCCTTTCTTCATCTCGGACTGAGCTGCTAGCCAGTAACTAAGGAACCCCAGGAGTTGCTAAATCTACTGACCAGTCTCATTTTCTTGCTTTTGGCTTTTAATAGAGACATTAGCCCTAACTCTGTAGTCTGTCTGGTGTCCTCACTGCAGGGGCAAACAGATACCCATTTATCTGATTTAGGACATTAGGACAAGTTCTGTGGCTGCACTGTTTCCACCAGTGGAAGTGGAGTTGTTATTTTTTTGATTGTTATTATGGTCCCTTATTTGCAGGCTCTACTGTAGATTTTGTTAGATTTTCTTTCAAAAGGGTAAGAGTAGTAAGACCCAAGCAAAAACTTCCAGATCCAAGCAAGTCTGTAAATGGTTAACTTTCCCACTAGGATTCTGTGGTAGCTAAATTTGTGATTTTGTTCTCTTAGGAGTATAAAATCCTTCATAAACTTTAAAGTGTGAAATAAACAAGTAAATAAATAAAGTGCTCATACATCTTAGTTACTCTTAAATATTTTTGGTCATTGCAATAAATATGAGATTCATTTTAAATTATAGCCAATTGAAAGGTTAAAAATCTCAGATGTTACCAAGTGTGTTTTTCGTGGAAACAATGTAGCCTCAGAGAAAAATGTGGTTACATGTAATTATCTTCAAAACAAAAGCAAACAATAAGAATCTTCAAGGGAATGTATTAAATGATTTAAACAATATGTGCTAAATGATCCATAAAATGCTCTTCTAGTAGCATCTTTTATTGTAATATGTCATAGACCTCGCTGTTAATAGTGACTTGCAAACAAAGACTCATCACCTCTGCTAGAATAGCAGAGATGTCATCAGCAAAGTTAAGAACTGGTGATGATTAAACAGCTTGTAGATTTAGCAGAAACATGTGCAAACATGTGCCTCTTCTCTATTTGTGGAGTATTCTTGTCTGACATATAAAGTGAGATTCAAGAAGGAGTCAGAGTTGAGATTAAATTTTAGAGAAGGGTCAAGACAATGGTCTTAAGCTTGCCTTTTAGAATAGGAAGAATAGCAGGGCAAGAAAACTGGAAAACCTTAGCACCCAAGCCAGGATTAACAACAGGGTTTGATTTGCATATCCACCTTGGAAACTCTGAAATGTCATCAGTGATTCTTCAGTGCTCTGATCAGATCTGAGCTATTTTAGAAGAGTCGATGAGTCTTCCCTAGTTACAAAGAAATTCTTGACACTTCATCTATGTTCATATCAGAGTGAAAGCTTCTGATAATTTAATTTCTGTTTACATCTGGCTTCAAATCCTTTCATCTCTCTGAATTTTCCTCCAAATTCCTGATGACCTCTTTGTTGCCATTTTCAAAGGACCTTCCTATTTTTTGTCTTCTTTGACCTTCTAGCAGTGCTTACTGCAGTTGACCTCTGTCCTGCTTGAAGCATGTTCCTCTTCTGGGTCCTCTTTCACCACATCTTCTGATTTACACCTATCTGCTGCTTTGAGTTGGTCCCCTTGAGAGCCTTCTTCCTTTTGTAGCTCCTTCCATGTCTGTGAGTCTTAGAATTCTATGTGGACCATCTTCTCTTCACTTCCTGGGGTGAGACTTGTATAAGCCTTTTATCTCTGTGTTGATGGCTACCATGATTGTCCCATTCCATATTTTTTCCTCCCACTCTTTTTAAAAAAATTTAGTTGTTGATCTATCTATCTATTTATTTTTATGTGGTGCTGAGAATTGAAACCAATGCCTCACACATGCTAAGCAAGCATTGTACCACTGAGCCACAGCCCCAGTCCTCCTCCTACTCTTTCATTCCAACCTTTCCCATCAGTATATATCCAAATCCTATAATTTTTAATGTCCACAATGTTCTGAAATCCTTCCTCCACTATTATCCATCATGACTATGTGTCTCAGGCCCCAGCAGATCCAGGCACTGTAACAACAATGTCTTTTTTGATTTGTTCTTTATTTTATAATTTAGAAAGACAGCTGGGTGTGGTGGTGTATGCCTGTGATCCCAGCAGCTTGGGAGGCTGAGGCAGGAGGATTGCGAGTTCAAAGCCAGCCTCAACAACTTAGTAAGGCCCAAAGTTTGCATGTCACAAGACCCTGTCTCTAAATAAAATATAAAAAGGGCTGGGACAGGAGAAGAAGATTAACATTTAACAGGGATGAGAGGTGGGAGGGAAAGGGAGAGAGAAGGTAAATTGCACGGTAATGGAAGGAGACCCTCAGGGTTATACAGTGGAGGGGGTAGAGAGAGAGGAGGGGAGGGGAGGGGAGAGGTGGGGAGGGGGGAGGGTGGATGAGGGGAAAGGCAGCGGAGCACAACAGACACTAGTATGGCAATTTGTAAATCAATGGATGTGTAACTGATGTGAATCTGCAATCTGTGTATGGGGTGAAGGTGGGAGTTCATAACCCACTAGAATCAAAGTGTGGAATATGATATGTCAAGAAATTTGTAATGTTTTGAACAACCCACAATAAAAAATTAAAAAAAAAAAAAAAAAAAAAAAAAAGGGCTGGGGAGGTGGCTCAGTGGTAGAATGCCTCGGGGTTCAAATTTCAAGTACAAACAAAAACAAAAACAAGAATGACGACTTTCTGTAGTGTAAAAAATGGATTGTAGTGCAATGTACCAGTCTGGTAAATACACTTCTGTACTCAAGATTTCCTTATGTTCCTGTTCACTATGACAGTCCTCTCTTCAGCTTCACCTCTGCTCTTGTAGGTTTCCACCATATATTGATACATAGTTTCTTTCTTTTTTGGGGGGATGGGGTATTCCCGTCAGGAGCACTCAACCACTGAGCCACATCCCAGCCCTGTTTTATATTTTATTTAGAGACAGGGTCTCACTGCATTGCTTAGAGCCTCACTGCTGTTGAGGCTGGCTTTGAACTCATGATCTTCCTGCCTCAGCCTCCTGAGCCATTGGGATTACAGGCATGCGCCAGGGTGCCAGGCTAACACATACTTTCTAATGCCACCTTCACTTCTTTTTGCAATTGCAATTCCCTCTCTCCTTAATCCTCCCCTCCTTAATAACCTCGTACCTATGAATCTACCAGAACTCTCCATTCATTCTCTCTTTCCAACAAGTCTTCCTGAATGCCATCTCCCAACAAGTACTGATTTATGTTGACCCAGAACATCCTGGACTTCTATCATTGTAGTGATGTGTGGCTCTGCATCATGATTGACTCTTTACTTTTCTGCTAAACCCTCAGGACTTTAAGTGGAGTTCTCTCTCCTTCCTGCTAATGTTTATTTCTGTGCAGAGTAGAGGCTCAATACATATTTTTTGAGTGCATGCACTGACTTTCTGGGAGGAACTTCAGAGAGAATGTAGTCAGGACTCTGAAAGGGTGAAGGAGGGTGAGAAAAGAGGTAACTTCTACCTCTTACTGTCCTGACTTCTTTAAAAGGTCAAAAGGAAGGCAGCAAATTGCTCCTTTTATGTGACTTGTCATGGAAGCAGGTGGAGAGATAAAGATCAAAATCCACTTTCTTAGCAGACAATGAGCAGTAGAGGTGGCAACATACTGAGGAGACACCAAAGAGCTCAAACAATTCAAGGGTGATAACAATTAGCACTTCATAGTTCTTACCTTGTAACAGCAACTGCTCTAGGTGCATTGTAAATGTTAATTCATTTAATCCTTTCCACAACACTACTAGGACAATATTAGTGCCATACCCTTCTCACCAATGAGGAAACAGGCCCAGAGGGATTATATGAGCCACTCAGGGCCCAACAGAGGTGGTACTGTTTGTGGACCACTTTTCCTACACAGCAATGGGAAGGCGGGTAGTAGAGTAGAATTAACCTGTGATGTCAGGGTAAAATCAGCTGCAGCTTCAACTAAAAAAAGTTTATTCCTTGCCCCTTGGGCTGAAGCGTGTTCCTCCAAAAGGTCTATCCAAGTCCTAACTAACCTTTGGTGCCTGTGAGTGTGATCTTATTTGCAATTAGGAGGCTTGCACATACAATCAAGTCAGAATAGGCTAGGATGGGCCCTAAATCCAAAGACTGGTGTCTTTTTCAGAGACAGGTGCAGGCAAATTGGTAGAGAGAGAGGGAGTGAGGGTGGGGGGAGACAGCACCAGCCATGTGAAGGTAGAAATAAGCTATGAGCCAAGAAACATTAAGGATTGCCAAGAACCATCAGAAGCTAGGAAAGAGGATGAACAGATTATCCCTCATAGCCTCAGGAAGGAACCAGCCCTGCTGACACCTTAATTTTGGACTTCTAGCCTCCAGAACTGTGAGAAAATAAACTTATGCTCCTTTAAGCCAAAAAAAAAAAAAAAAAAAAAAAAAGAAAAAAGAAAGAAATTTCTTTGAGCTGGTTGTGGTGGCACACACCTATAATCCCAGTTGCTTAGGAGGCTGAGGTGGGAGGATGGTGAATTCAAAGCCAGCATCAGCAACTTAGTGGGGCTCCAAGCAACTTAGTGAGACCCTGTTTCAAAATATAAAAAGGGTTGGGGATGTGGCTCAGTGGTCAAGTACCCCTGGGTTCTGGTACACACCCTCCCCCAATTCTTTGAGTTTTCACCCTAGACCTTTTTTAAAAAATTTATTTGCTTCTCTAAAAGGCTGGTGTGACTTGGGAAATGAAAGGTTGCATGTAGAAAAACATGAGAGGCATGGTGATTATAGCATGAAGGTACTAAGAGAAGTTAAGAACCAGATATAATCAATAACTTCTCTTTCATTTCTCTTGAGAATAATGAGTATCTGCACTGGTATTCTCGGTTATCTTCACAAGGAAAATAAGTTGCATCATATTGTGATCTTGAAGATGGTGGAAAACATGGCAGGATAAAGCAAGCTGATAGAACAGTTGTTAATGAAGTTACCATACTTACCTTTTGCCTTGGTGTACACATCTAAGAAACTACCTAACCAGTTTAGTACAGGAAAACAAGTTACCTAATTTCTTTTGTATTTTAAAAAGTCATTCTTGGACTCTTTTAAAAATATTTACTTGTATTGGATATAACTTTCAAACACTTGCTATCTCAAATTTTAAAAAAGCATATGTTAATGTTTTATGTGAAAATCTGCCCAAGACTCATACTTACGTGGTGACCTACAATGTCAAGTCTTAGTGTGAACAGTCACAGTCAGTATCCACTCAGAGAATTCAGAATCTCTGAGAAAAACACACCCAAGCAATTTATGGGCTATATTTTTAAAAAAGTGATAGGAAAACTGTTGTCCTACTATGAGACAGGGAAAAGGGGGTATGATGAATGCTCTAGATTTGTTTGTAGAATGTCTAGATTGATTTGTTTACTTCCTTCCTAATTTTTGCTTTCTGTTTAGATACTAATTTCCCTGAATGGAGGAAAACAAACTTAACATTGTTTGAATTGAGTCATGAAGCCAGGCACAGTGGAGCACACCTGTAATCACAGCAGCTCAGGGGGCTGAGGCAGGAGTTGGAAGCAGCCTCAGCAACAGAGAGAGGCCCCAAGCAACTTAATGAAACCCTGTCTCAAAGTAAAAATTGAAAAGGGCTGTGGATGTGGCTCATTGGTTGAGCACCCTTGAATTCAATACCAGGTACTTAAAAAAAAAAAGTACAATCTCAGACTGGGAATGTGGCTCAGTGTTAGAGTACCTAGCATGCACAAGGCTGGATCTCAGCACCAAAAAAAAAAAAAGTAAAATTTCTTTCTAATCTCAGAGGTGAATTTGAAAAAATATTCCATAAAATTTGTACATTTTCATAAAATATTATTTTGAGAAAAATCTGTGAAAATTCTAAAGGAAAAATACAAAACTAAGTTTTTTTTTTCTGAGTAAAAGACATATTTTGACAATAGTCTAAGAATAGTCATTATTTTATATGTACTATAAAAAGTGGCATCATTCATTAAAAAGGCAGAAAGTGCATTTGGATAATAGAATCCAGACAAATTCAGGGTGGTCTTTTTTATTTTTAATTTTTTAGTTATAGATGGACACAATACCTTTATTTTTTTTATTTATTTTTATGTGGTGCTGAGGATCGAACCCAGTGACTCACATGTGTGAGGCAAGCGCTCTACCACTGAGCCACAACCCCAGCCCCAGAGTGGTCTTAATATTCTCATTGCCTGAGAATTTTCACTCTCAAAAGTAAGTAGAAAATGGTTAGATACTTAATAAATATTAATAACTGAAAATGAGAATTCCTACTTTGTAAGTGTAGTAATATCATTTTCTATACTATCATCCTTGCAGTGGAATACATATTTTCTATTACACATTTTAGATAAGAAAACCTATTATTGTAAGAGCTACTGGGATACAAAAGGCATATTCAAGCACTTGTATTAAGTATTCAAACAGTCAAAAAAAAAAAAAAACAACAGAGAAAATGCCAAGACAAGTTGTTATTTTAGAGATTAATAATATATAGTTTACATTTGAATTAATAATGCATGTGTAAACTATTATTGTGAGTTGCAAAAGGTGGACATTTTCTGGCAAAAAAATCTTTCAGTCAACTGATGCTGCTGAACTTATTTATGTAATTAAAATTCTTAAAAAAAAAGAACACTTTTGCATATGATTTAGGAACTTATACCTGCAAACTTATTTTCACAACTGTTAGTTATATGGATTGGTCTTTTAATTACATATCTTTAGAAATTAAGTACTACCATGAATAAAAGACTTCCAATTAAGTTATTAAACTATTTAGTATAGTTATTAGATTTTTATAGAATCCAGTAATTTTAGCTGAAACTTGAAAATGATAAAAAAAAAAGACCCACTAAGCAAAATCAGGATATGGCGGAGAAAAACATCCTCCTCAAGTGTCACATAGTACACAGAAAGTTTCAGAAATCCACAACAAGGATAGACAGATAAATAATTCAATTAAGTTAAAAATAAGGATGAAGAAAGAATTCTAAAAATCAAGAATTCTACAAAGGACATTACAAAATCAGTCAGGTTTCAAGAAGGTAGAGCAAAGTAAATCTTAAACTGTTGCTAAAGCGCTTAGCTAGCAGAATAAACCTATTTCATTTTCTTTCTTGCAGCTCACAATCCATTTTATAGGTTGTGAAGCAAAAGCAGAAAGCTTCAGAAGGTCTTGGGAAATGACAGAGACCAGGTTAAATATGACTTTTAAGAAAACTAATCTGCTTCCACTAGATAAAATTTTCTATTCTTGTTGCAAGTTAGATTAATTTGAGGAATGAATTGTCCCCTCACCCTTTCACTTTAGGATCTTTCATGGATATAATCAATGCATGTAAGGAATCTCAAGGTGACTTCTAGACCACCAATGTCCAACAGAATTTTTTGCAGTGAAAGAAATGTTCCATATTTTCTTTGTCTAATATTGTAGCCACTAGCCATCTGTGGTACTGAGCACTTGAAATGTAGATTGTGAGACTGAGCTGCTGAATTTTAAATTGTATTCCAGTTCAATCAGTTCAAATTTAAATAGTCTCAGGTGACTAATGGTTACTGTATTGGAAAGTGCATTTCTAGATCCTCTGCATCTCTTTAACTTAAGGTTTTCAGACATCATTTCACTACATATTCTGGATTTTCTGGGCTTAAATATCATCCAAGACTTCTAGTTTCCCCAGGGTAGGATGATAATATAGTTGGTTGATTAAACTGGGATACTTTGAGAAAAACAGGGAATATTATTAACGATTACTATGAGAGAAGAGGCATAATCTGAGATTTTCCAGGCCAAATAGGAAGGTGTGATCTCCTGTAGGACTTGATACTTGAATGGTTCCATTGGGAAATAACTAGGCTTTACTTAATTTCTTCTGAGGTTGCTGTTAAAGATAGGTTAAACATAAAAAATGTGCACTATGTATTTTTACCATACCATGATTTTCTTTGTCCCCACATTCACCAAAATCTTTTCATTCATTTCTGCTTTTGTAGTAAAAAGCCATGGCATAGAGAAAGCCATGTCTAACATGATGCTAACTGACCAAATAAACAGACATAATCAGTCATGCTGACATGAGATTAGACAAAGCATCTGAACAGCTAAGCTGTTTTGAATATTTTAAATTTTGCTTCTGCTTTTTGGTAAGAGGCAGAAAGTGCCAAAAAATACCAGAGGTATTATTATTATTTTTTTTTTGCTTTACAGTCACTCAGCATTCCCTTACAGATATAAATTCTCCCAGAGGGATTTGACGAGACAGGCTGAGAATGCAGCAGTTCATTTAGTCCATATCCTGAATTTTTTTTGTGTGTGTGTGTGGTTTTTTTTTTTTTTTTTTTTTTTTTTGTGAAGGGGAAGAGGAGACTATAAATATAAATTTAAGTTGCTTTGGATGCATTCTTAGCTTTCTGCCATCAATAGAAGAAGCAAAGTTAAGATTAATCATTAACAATTACATTTCAGGACCAAGTCACTGCATTGTAATTTGGGTTTCTCATTTTCAGAACTCAATATCTTTTAAAATAACCCAGAGGACTTTATCTTTGATACAAAATACAGAATGTAGATTGGAGCATCACATCCTAAGTATCATTTAAAAATCCAGTTGCATCAATAAACGAAATGTCCTTAAAGGAACAAATACAGACAGCATGCTGAATCCTATGTAATTTCTCCAGGATGGCCCGGCTTTTCACCTTTTAGAACATATTTTGTGTTGCACGCTATAGAATTTTGTATTTAGAAAAAATATTTCACAACTTAATAGGCATGTGAATGATCAGGAAAAGGAAAAGTAGTTATTCTAGGAGATTTACCTGCTAAAGAAGAACTTAGCAACATAGTAATTCAAATAATCAGAGATTTGCCTCTGAATCATTTGGTTCCAAATTTTCACTAACCTGATAGCTCTAATGACAGTTTTAAGCGGTGGGGTGAGATCTTCGACTGATACATCACACTGGCATCCTTTTTCATCATATACATCATCAGTGCCAAGTGCGGTGTCAGCTGCAAGAGAAAAACGCCAGTCAACACCAACGACAGCAATTGAAAAACATGATGCTGAATTATCTCACAGGAACAGTAGGTACTCACAGATTAAGTTTATAAACCAAGGTATGTATCAGGTCAGCAACTCTTTTCCCAACGTTATTCTTTCTCATCTTCTATAGTCTCCCCAGGTTTGTGTGATTTGACATGAATACTTTCCTGAATTGCTCTTCGTGGGGAAGACAGTGGTGAGTATTTGTGTTCATCTACCCATGCTCTTTTGCACAGTTCCTTGGAAACTAACAGCCTGAGTTTAAACAACAGCTGTTTGGAGTTAGAAAACAGTCTTTGAACATGTAACTGGCCTGCATATGTAGAGCTCAAATCCCGTGACATTGACCCCATGAGCCCTATGCCCTGAACAAGTGAGCTAAGCAGCCAGACCCAGGAATGCTGGCTACTTGTTACTGCACACAGGCAGGCGTGGCCCAGGAAAGAGCTTGCTTAAGACAATACAGCCAAAGCTGAGAGCAGATTTTCAGATTAGATAAGAAAATCAGTTCCTCATAAATCAAACAAATTTATTTTGGGGTTCAACACTGAGAAAAGGGGAAGAGTTATAATAAATAGCAAATCATTAAAGGTTTGTAAGATGAATCAGAAGTAAACTCATATATTTGCATTTTTTTTCCACTGACAAAATATTGAAAACGAGTTGAAATTCCTTGAAGTTTCATCCATTTAGGGACGGGATAAATGAATATGGATAGGTTTATATAATGGAATATTAGGAAGCTGTAATGATATATTATTTTTTATTATAATCATTAGCACATATTAACTGTATAAAACAGTGGGTTTCATTGTACAATATATTGTTAAAGAAAAAAGTCTTCATATTTCTCTGGGATTAAGAGCGAATTTTATTCTTTTTGCTTGGCTATATTTTCTAAAATTTCTACAATGAATATGTATTACCTCAGTAATACACATGTAAACTAAATAATAAAATTGCACTCATGAGAAACAGGTTGTGTGGCCTCTGAATGCTGGATTTATATGGTCCGAGCTTCTTTGTGTTGACCTGTACTACAGCACTGACACTACTTTGTGTTGCCTTTGCTCTGTGCAGTGTTCATTTGGTAAGCCAAGGGAGAGACTTTGTCTATGCACTGTCCTGGATGCTTCAAAATCCAAAAGGATATTGGAGGTTCATTCTTTGAGACAGTTTGTACTTGGAATGCTGTTGCTGTGTCATTTAGTTCCTGTAATATTCACTGTGTATTCACTCCATTTACATTGTGCTGGAGTGGAGGTGGTAGTGGGGGAAGAGATGATGGGATATGTATGTGGATGAGTCGTCACAGTTCTTCTTCATGGTCTCTTTGGCCTTCTCTCCTAATCAGGAGGAGAGATGGAACTATCACCTCTCAATTGTTACAGTAACTGGGATATTGTCAGAATTCATCCCCTGAAATTTTTATGCTGAAATTTAATCACCAGTGTGATAGTTTTAAGAGCTAGGGATCTTTGGGAGGTGATTAAGTTAGGACAGCAGACTCCTCATGAGTAAGGTTAGCAACCTTATAAAAGGGCTGGAGGGAACTAGTGAGGCCCTTTGGCTCTTCTGTCTCTTGCACCATGTGACGACACAAGGTTCATCTTCTCTGCAGAATGCAACAAGGCACCCTCTTGGAAGCAGAACCCCAGTCCTCAGCAGACATGGAACCTGTTGGTGCCTTGGTCTGTCCTAACTTCCCTAACTATGAACAGTAAGTTTCTGTTCTTTATAAAGTACCCTGACTCAGGTGTTTTATTTTTTTAATTTTTATTTTTTATTAGTTGCTCCAGACAATGCAATGATCCTGACATATCATACATTTGATTCAATGGGGTATGAATTCTCGTTTTTCCATGTGTACAGATTGCAGGATCACATTGGTTATACAGCCACATATAGACATACAGCAATACTAGTGTCTTTTGTATTCTGCTGCCCTCCCTATCCCTCTCTCTTTTCCCCTCCCCTCCCATCACCTCTCTCTACCCAATCGACTGTGACACATTTCTCTCTCTCTCTCTTTTTTTTTCCTTCCCCCTCACACCATCATGACTCAGGTGTTTTGTTACAGTAGCACAAATGGATTAAGGCAGATATCAACCACTCACTGAGATTTATGCCAGCCCTTAGGTGAAGCTTCTGCATACATTATTTTCTTACATGGAATAGCTCCACAAGTTGGTGATGGCGTTATGCAGAAATTGAGACTTGGGGAGGGTAAGTGCCTTGTCTGAGGCCATGAAGGTGGGTAAGTGAAGATAGTAAATTGCAAAGCATGGCATTATAATTAATTTCTCTGAAGCTCCAAAGCTCATACACTTTATATTGCATCTCCCAGTGTCGGAATGCATTCAGGGTTCAATAGTGACACATAATGTTAGGAGAGACAGAGTAAAGAGCTTATAACGTGTTGCTGGATGAGTTGGGTACCTTTAACTTTTCTCTAGAGAAGTTGGCTACAGTTTAAATGACAGCACATGATTAACTCTGTTTGACAGCTGGTTCCTCAGTGATGACCTTGAGAGTGGCTGGCTCATTTTGCTTGATTGACCACCCATGCCACACAGCCATTACAGCCCTGAAACATCATGCCCATGGTGGGATGACATTCTTTCAGAAACTGTTCATGGTTTCTTCCTCTGATTTGATCTCACCCTGCTTAGTTGCTATAGTGGGGTGATTAGGTTTGCTCCCAAAATTTATGTCCACCTGAAACATCAGAGTCTGACTTTATTTAGAGAGTTTTGCCAATATAATAAAAGGTAAGGTTTAGATAAAAGCATACTACATTGGGTGGACTCTAAATACAATGAAATTGTCTTTATGGGAGAGAGAAAAGGAGAAGACATAAAGACACCGAAAAGACAGAGGCAATAAAATGGAGCAATGCATTTACAAACCAAGGAATACCAAAGATTGCTGGCAACCCCTCAAAACTAAGGATCATTTCTTCTCCAGAGACTCTGGAAGGAACTAGCCTAGGAATACCTGGATTTTGGACTTCTGGACTCCTGCATTGTGACATTACCTTTCTGTTGCTTCAAGTCACCCAAGTTGTGGCAATTTGTTGTGGTAGCCTGGGAAACTAATGCATTTGGGAAACTATTCACCACTTTCCACTTCCAATTCTTCACTCTAGGACAGTAATGATTATTATAATAATAGTAATAAGAGCTTTTTAGAGAAATCTAATTATGTACCAAGAACTTTAATTGATTGCTATAAAACCCCATGAGGTGTCTTACTATTATTGTCCTGTTTTACAGATTATAGAAGTGAGGAATAGAAGGTAAGGAGACTCCCTCAAGGACACTTGGAGAGTGAATGATACAACCAGAATTTAAACCCATGTAATTGGGGTCTGGAGCTACCTGACTCTGAACTTAACCTCTGACCCCTTCCAGATTTGTCCTTGTCTCTTTTTGGCAGCTGTGTTTTCTTCTGTTGTATTATATTTTCCTTCACATCACGGACAAAGGATCCAATTTGGAACAGTGTGGTTACCATGGACATGTGCTGAGCTAGTCCACACCCTAAGGGATCCCTGGAAATACACATACTCTGGAACTTCAGGAGAGTGTATGAGGGGTAGAAGAGGAAGATAGGTAGAGGGGTGCTCACAATCAGGGAAGAAGGTGGACAGAGCTGAGGTGACCAGCTGCTATTATGAAGCCCTGTGAGAAGCCCAGATATTAGTGACACAAAGGGAATATCCAATAAGACACTCTGTGACGATTCTCTGTACGAGTATAGAATTCATGAGAATGTTCTATGCTGTCCTTCAAAACAGAAGCAAGTGACTGCTTTCCCTCCTCTGAACTCTAGTGAGAGGTACCTCGAATAGCTATCTTATACCTTAGGAAACTGGGGAACACTAGAATGGGTTCAGGGAAGGCAGATCCTGGGATACCTATATTGATGATCTTTTTTTGTGAAGACAGTATAACCAAATATAACATGATGATGAAGGTCTCAATGGCTAAATAGCATAAAATGCAGGGCCTTTTCATTATAAGATTAATGAAAAACTGGTTTTTCAGTAGGTGTCTACTATAGTGCTGATACTGAAACTAATGTTCACAACTGACTGTAAATGGAGCTGGGAACATGCCACATGGTTATGGGACAGCTACTTGCTAGGTCAGTGCTGCACTGCCTTATTCCCAACAGGAGATTCATCTATTCCTCTTGTTTGGGAACAAGGTTGGACAGGAATGGGAGTCAGACACCAACTATATTACATTTAAATGCATCTTATTGGGGAGTTTTGTTGTAACAATTTATAACTTGATTACTCAATGCATAAATTAAACACTCAGTCCTGCTTTTTCTTTTTTTAAATTTTGGTAGGTTTTGTTAGAGCAAATGAAGAGGAAGTATATTTTTGCTGGCATGTGTTGAGGCAGAGGCTGAATTAAAGATTTTTTGTCCTCTTTATTTCGAAGCCAGAAAAATGGGAAAGAAGTTGCTATCTTTGTTTCTTAAGTATCTTGAGATGTCAATATTCTTTTCAGCGAGGTTAATAACACATTAAATGTCTTTCTTTTTTAAAATGTTTATTTTTTAGTTTTAGGTGGACACAATATCTTTATTTTATTTTTATGTGGTGCTGAGGATCGAACCCCGTGCCCTATGCATGCCAGGCAAGAACGCTACCACTTGAGCCACATCCCGAGCCCCAATTAAATGTCTTTCTTATGATTACCAGGGGCTTTAAACCTTCTATGAATACTAAAACACCTGGGTGGGACTAAATTTTCAGCTGAGGCTGGCTTTCTGCCCTCTAACCAGATGTCTGGCTTTTTGCCCTGGCATTTTGGGAGATGTGGGTTAAGGGAACATAAGCTCATGTGAGCACAGATCTGCACAAAATCTAGTCATAAAAGGCAAAATGGCAATGGAGGTGTTCCTCCTATTCCTGGTGGCCTACCCCATACATGGTCCATACTTGGCACGGAGGAGAAAAAGAATAAAATGTAACTCTTTGTCTCCCCCATCCCTTTCCAGTAGCCTTTTTCCTCCCTCCCTCTTTTCATTTTCCTTCCTTTCTCTTTTCCTCCCTTCCCTTCCCTTCCCTTCATTCTTTTTATTTATTTATTTATTTTTTGAGGGGCTCTGGATGGAGCTCAGGGCCTCATACATGCTAGGATCACACCCTACCACTGGGCTATACTCCCAGCCCCGTTTCCTGTGAATTAGCAGTGTTCCCGGAATGGTTCCCAAACCTCCCCATGATACAGTTTGGAAAATCTAATATGAATTTTGAAAAAATGCTACTTAAAATTGGTATTTTTCATAGTGTTTGGAAAGAACCACTTGGCCCTTAGGTGATAAAGGTAGAAAGTGTTAAAGAAGATATGCTAAAAACTTCTGTGTCCAAAGATCATTTTTTCAGTTTCCCTTATGAAAATTTGCCATGCAGATTCCAGTATTTCTGAAAGCAGGACAGGAATTTTCTTAGACCCCTCCTCTTACAGATTCTATTTCTTTTGGCATTTCTTGAAATGACTACAGTGGTTTTCAACCTTGGTTGCACATTGGAATCGCCTGGCGAGTGTTAAAAAAATACCAACACACAGGATGCCTTCAGGATCAACATTAGAAACTGAAGAATAGACCCAGGCATCAGAGTTCTTGTTAAAGCTCCCCAAAGTAGTTCAAGGGCAGACAACAGCAAGGCCATGATAGTAGATGAAGAGATGACATCCTCTTGTTTCTCTCAACCAGAGTTGAAGAGTGTTTGACTGATCTGCTTTCTTTTTGTTGGTGCTACTGGTGTATTTTGAGAGGAGCAATTTGAGACAATATAGGTGCCTCAACAACAGGACATGACCACATCATTAAAAGAAAAAATAGAAAAAACGTCCCTTGACAAATCAGTAATAATAAAAAAGTCTGTTCTATCATGATATTCTAATCATTATTTAATTCAGCTTGAAGCCCTCAGCCTTCTGGGGTCTAGTTATTGTCTTCTTCCCATTACTATCTGAAACCTCATTCTTTTTAGGCTTTGGCATCCTTCTTCTTTTAAAGGAGTCACTGCTGTTTTTATAAATGAGAAGTTTACATTTCCACATACCAAAGTAAAATAAAAGTTTTCCAAAAACATAGCATAAAACATTTGCTTGCTTTTTTTTTTTTTTTTTTTTTTTTGCGGAAAAATGATGGTGTGCTCAGGTTTGGGGCAATAGAAGAAATTATAAAGGAGAAAAATGAGAACTCTGAACAAGAAAATGGAAAGTTTTACTACTCTGAGTGACTAAACCATAATGTCAAAAAATTTGATTAGGAAAGAAAAAAATTCACAAAGTATAAAAAGGCTTAATACCTACAAATGTATGAGGAGTTTATTTGAATGAATCATGATACAAAATATAAAAGTACAGATATATTAGTCAAGAGAGATGAGTAGAGCTCAGGGTTTAACTCAGTGGCAGAGCACTTGCCTAGCATTTAAGAGGCCCTGAGTCAATCCCTAGGACTGGAAAGAACAAAAATTATATTTATCCTAAAGAGACTTGGAGTAATAAAAAAGGATTTAAAACTATTAAACTTTAGTAGACATAAAAATCTATAAATTAAAAGTATGGATGTCAGCTATGTAATTTGTAAAAGAATAATAATGGTTCATAAGAAAATTGAGGTGAATTTTATACACTTTTACATTGCTGGTGGCAATGAAAATTGAAACAGATTTTCATGGCAACAAAAACTTTGAAAAATTGTAATCAGTAATCATATAATTTTATTCCAGAAGTTTTCTTTGCAAAATAATTTCAAAAAGAAAGGTTAGTGCAATAATGTTTACTGTGTTGTTGCCTGCTGTAGAAAATTGTCATATAAAATTCAATGTCCCAAAGTAGAAAACTGAATTATCATAAATTACATCATTTGACTATGGAAGTGTACTATGCAGCTAAAAAAGATAATTATGGAAAGTATGTAATAACATGAAACTATTTAAAAGTGTATGATTAAGTTTTAATATGAAACCAAATACTCATGTTGATTATGTACAATGATGTCAAAAGTGAGATTATTATGTTGTGTGCATATGCAAATATGTCACAATGAGCCCCACTATAATATGTAATTACTACATATCAATGAGTTAAAAGATTAATAAACAACAAAATAAGTTAGCTTACTGGGGCATGAAATTAAAAATTATATGTAATTGCTTTAAAATTCCTTAAAGAATTTAAGAACATTTTTTTCCATCAAAAAAATAATATATGTGTTTTTTGGGGGCACTGCTAGAGGTTAAACCCAGGGTTTCATGAATAATAAGCATGCACTCTATTACTAAGCCACACCCATGGCTCCTAATAATATATACTTTTTGACAGAGTATTTTAAAACTAGAAAAATAATTAGAATGAAGAAAAAATATTTAAAAGTTCCAGAACTTAAAAGCAACCAGGATTGTAATATTTTTCTCACAATAAGAGTGTGAAGGCTAGAAGCCCACAATATATTTTTATTTTTGGAATTTAAATGAAGCATGCAATGATTCTGTTTCATTATTCTATGGGGAACACACATTAAAATGGTTGCTGTTAATGGCAGTGATGACTAATTGGTTACGTTCTGTCATGAATTATAATTTATTTTCCAAGTATTCCTTCTTCTGCTGCTGGTTGTATCTCAGTTGCTCTCCTCCCCACCTCACCCCACCCTCTGCTATCATTTCCCACTACCTTAAATATCATCCTAAATTTAGAATTTTCATTTTAGACATGTGCTAGTCTAGTTGGATTAACTTCTTTAATCCAACTAGAATTTAGAGTAACTGCTTGGACCCTGATGCAGAAGCACAATTTCATTTCACTATGTTCTTGGCTAGGGCCTTTTTTTACTGTTCTGATAGATGCTGCTAGGTCACCAAGGGACATACTTGGTTCCCAAGGCACCTCTAATAAGGAAATTAAAAAAAAAAAAAAAGAAAAAAGAAAACAACAACAACAACAAAACTATAGAAAATACATTATTTTTGTTGTAGAATTTCTCCTTTCAAATACTTCTATTTTAACTGTTTTTCTCTCATTATAATATATACTCATTGTAGAAACTTTGAAAATCTAAATTTTAATATTTTAAAAATATAATTTTATTTTTTTGATTGGCCACATAATATTTGTACATTTTTGTAAAGTACAACGTAATGTTTTGATGCAGATATACACTGGATAAAGGGTCATTAATTTACCCATTACTTTAACTTTTATTCTTTCTATAATAAGTACATTTAACAATCCTCTCAACTATTTTGAGATATATGATGCATTACCGTTAACTATATTCACCCTGCTGTGCCACAGAGTATGGGAATTTATTCTTCCTATCTAACTGTAACACTGTATCTATCTACCAATCTCTCCCTATCCTCCCTCCTTGAATTTTAAATTAAGTCATAAAGAATGAGAAAAAGTTTGCCTGTGGTTCTAACACTCTGAGGAAAATCCTATTAAATTTTGGCATATTCCTCTGCATCAGCTGATGGTTAATGTCAAAGTCATTTACTCAACACAGATTGAAAGTGAAATATCTCTGAGTGCCATGTAAGAAATTTATTCTGATAGCTCAGAAGCCCCCATTCAGCCACAACTTATTATGGTCTTTCTTTCCCATGTTTCAGCTATGCTAAGCTACCAATGGTTTTTCCAGGGGCTGTTTAAGCATAAACACCATGGGAAAGTGTCCTAAGTGGTGTTGTCTACAGACTCAACCCCCTGCCCTGCCCTCTCCTCCTCTCCCCCCGCCCTCGTCCATCCTTTCCTTTTTGTTTGGCAATCTTTGGGTGCCATTTTTTTTTGAGTAGGATTTACCCACATTGGCTCATGAAAATACTTAAGAAGAAAAAGATGTTTAATCTAAAAAAAATGAATAACATCTATTGTAGAACTCAGAAAATATATTGAATAAATATTGTCTACCACACCTTGATTTTTAGTTAGAAATGCTACCTGTAGGTATACTTTAAATTCTTTGGTCTATAAAGTTTATAATTAGTAAATAATAGATGAATTTTAACATTAGGGCCAGGTGCAGTGCTGTAGGCCTGTAATCCCAGTGGCTCAGGAGGCTGAGGCAGGAGGATCACAAATTTAAAGTCAGCCTCAGCAACTTTGTGGGACTCTAAGCAACTTAGCAAGACCCTGTTTCAATATAAAAAATAAAAAGGGCTGGGGATGTGGATCAGTGGTAAAGCACCCCTGGGTTCAATCCTTGTAAAAAAAAATAACATCAGTACAAAAAGCAGAGGAGAATCTCTCTCACTAGTTATCATTCATATTACAATAACAATGAAGACCATTCAGAGTGATTTTTCTCCTTAGGAACAAGATGATACTAATGAATATGTAAATATATTATAGTGAGATAAAGTGTTACTTCATATCACTTTTGGATAATTGACTCCTGTGTCTTTTTCCAAATGAGATATTTATTCCAGGACTTTATATTGTTGGAACTGTGGGACTGTGGGGACAAACTGAAATTTCAGTCATGAGGCCATTGTTTTTTCAATTCTGAATCTGATTTGGAGTAAATAGATTATAAGTGAGTTCTTATTAAGAGTTAAGAAATCATTTCACTGAGCTCCTTCAGACATAAAAGATAATGTTGTAAGGAAATTTTTGATATATCTGTGAACATGTTTCCGTTAATTTTTTTCTAGGCTGAGAATTAAAATAACCCAATATTTGGAAAACATTCTGGAAAGTGGAGAGAAAAAAATGTTTTTATTTAAAAGTCTAAGCATTCATATCTGCAACAAATATTAGTTTAAAAATAAAATAACTTTTTGATCTTTTAAAGCAATATTCTAGATAAAGAGCTAATTTTAATATTTTAAGCAGGTAACTGCATTTTCTTGTGTATGCTTTTTACCAAAGTAGATGCAATTTAAATAGCAAACATTAGCAGAATTCCAGTTTACAGATTGACAGAGATTGTGTGACTTAACTGGGTTTCCTGTTTATTTTATTCTTTAGTGTTATGATGTTGTTGACAAGAAACAGAAAATTTGGGACTCAGAATAAACAGTCCTAGTACCCAAAACAGAACTGAAGAGGACCATTCAAATACACTATCAGGGGAAATCTAGTTTATCTATTATTTATTTGGTACCACAGATTTAATCCATGGTGTTTTATCACTGAGCCACATCTCCAGCCCTTTTAATTTTTTATTTTGACAGGGTCTTGCTAAATTGTTTAGGGCCTTGCTAAGTTGCTGAGGCTGGCTTTCAACTTGTGATCCTACTGCCTCAGTCTCCCAAGTCATTGGGATTATAGGCATGTGCCACCATGCCCAGCACCTCCCCCCGCCCCCCCCCCCCCCCCCCTTAAAAGAGTTAGAACTAGGGGCTGGGGTTGTGGTTCAGTGGTAAAGTGCTTGCCTAGTATGTGTGAGGCACTGGGTTCAATTCTCAGCACTGCATATAAATAAATAAAATAAAAGTCCATTGACAACTAAAAAATATTTTTAAAAAAGAATTTCCAGTGAATGCCACTTTCTGAAAAAAATGACCACATATATCTCTAAAACTCTTTCAGATCTATGGGATACTTTCATACTAAAGAGGAAATATGATTAGCTTTTCACTGGATTTGATTACCTTTTGTTGGCTTGGCCTAATAATAACTAACTTTCAAAGTTTCTTGAACTCCATCCACAATATGAAACACATTTTATATCATAATCTTGCACACACAAACATGCACACATACACATTAATTAAGACAGAAGTTCCCTTTTAAAAATATTTTTTAGTTGTAAGGAAATTTTTGATACATCTGTGATACATGGACACAATATCTTTGTTTTATTCATTTATTTTTATGTGGTGCTGAGGATTGAACCCAGGGCCTCACATGTTCTAGGCAAGTGCTCTGCCACTGAGATACAGCCCCAGCCAGAGAGAAGTTCCCTTCTAATGGTGAGTTGAATGCACATCTAATTTTGCTCCCTCTGAAAAAAACGACTAAAATATAGTGACAAGATAAAAAATATAAACCCATTGAAGGACCAAATAGAAGAGGCAGCAACAACATAAGGTTGGAAGAGGGAAGCAGGTGGATAAGTTAGGTAACTGACTAGTTGATACCACAGAGGAAGTCCTATGCCCAAATTGGGGAAAACAAGATTTACACTTTAGAGAACTCAAAAGCCTTGGAAATTGGCATGATTAGGTATCTCTGGATTTAGGCGGAAAGGAGCAAAAACTATGAAAAGGAAGACTGTACTTAATCCTTTCTGACTCCTCTAGATGAGGAGTCATCAGCCACAGTTGAAAGTTAGATATTAAAACAAACGCTGGGGAATTAGGTGACCGGATGTAGACTGAATGCTGGGAACACACTACCACCTGCTCCCCAACATAACAAGCCCTTGATCCCTAGATAGGAGTTTGGATAGTGCTCTCTAGGGAACATGACCAGTCTCCGAAGAAAGTGCTAAAGATACTAGGAACTCCCGGAGAAATGACTTGTTCAGATCAACCTGTGGTAAAAATCAAAGTTAATAAGTTCCTGTAATGAACTAAAAAATTTCAGCCACTCCTGTAGTCTTTCATACTTCATTTATGAAAAGGCACCCAGGGTTTACTCAATATCTGAGAAAAAGTTCCCATACAAAAATAGAGAACAAAAGCAACTCGAAGAAACCAAGGAAAAGAATATTCTTAACACTATCATAATTATTTTCTCAGATATAAGGCAAGATACTATATCCAGGCAAAAATAATAGGATGCCAAAACAAAGGAACTCTTAGTAAACAACAACAACAACAACAACAACAAAGAACCTTAGAAACGATCCCAGAAATGAAAACCTCAATAAAAGGTTTGGATGATAATGTTAACCAAATGCCTAAATAGTTGAACAAAAAAAAGAGACAACAGGGAAAATGAAAGCAGAAAAGCACCTCCTGCCAAACAAACAAAAAGCAAAAATAATTAATAAAGTCATTCCAGAATTAAAAAAAAATTAAGACATGAAAATCTGAAAAAAATTGCTTTTTATGCACTGATTAGGAATTTGTGGGGGAACATATATCATCAACATGGGTCGGAAAACAGAGAGAGAGGAGGACACAAGTGCCAAAGGCATTTGAGACACAGTGGGAGCCAGAGACAATGGAGAAGGACATCACTGTGTGACACAGGGCAGCAGGTGGGGTGGGACTCAGCTGAAGTGGGATGAGTGTGAAGCAAGGGATGGGCATGCTGGCAGCTGTCATTATCTGCCTTCCATCATCACACCATTTTTTAATATGAGAAAAGTATTAGAGTTTTATATTCTGATATAATGGGGTATATTTAAACAGACAAAACTGTAATAACCTCTGAGCTGAAAATTCAGTGTAGAAGAAAATGAAACTTAAAAGATAATGGCTATGCAGTAGGTGTAAGAGCGGCTCACTGAGCTAAAAGAAGGATAGAGGTTTCCAGGATGGGTTCCCAAGAAAGGTCACATGAAACTTGTTGGTTTCGGATGCAATGAACCCTGAGGAAATTTAACTGAGAGATTATTGGGATATGGGAGAAATATGAAAACAACAATAACTACAAATGAGGTATTATTAGTATACTACAAGAAAAGCAAAAGGTAAATGATTGTAGTACAATGCAACACATAGATATAAGGCAGACATTGCAATTTGACTTATTAAAAAGTATTGTATCTTATATTGAAAGGATGGGAGGGTCTTCAGAATGGAAACAGTAAAAAAAAAGGGCTAAATTCTAAGTTACAAGAGTAGGGAGTAAATACATAATGTTCAAAATTGATTAATTAGGAATTAACACTATACACATTATTGGAAAAATATAGAGATATGTAAATATCAGAAGAAATAACTAAAACAATAGACAGTTGCCTATGGAAAGGAAGTCTGTGATAGGGTGGGAGAGATGAGAAATTAAGCCATAATATTCTGTTATAAAGGGTTTATATTATTTGACATTTTATTTTATTTATTTATTTTTAATTATTTAATTTTATTTACTTTTAAAAGCTTGAACAGATAACATGTATATATTTATTTGCAAACAACATGATGCTTTGGATCATGTATATATTGAGAAATTGTTAAATCTAATTAAATGCACTGTCATTTTTGTGGTACAAAACACTTAATATTGGGCTGGGGTTATGGCTCAGTGGTAGAGTGCTTGCCTAGCACATGTGAGGCGCTGGTTCAATCCTTAGCACCATGTAAAAATAAATAAATAAAATAAAAGGTATTGTGTCAATCTATAACTAAAAAATTTAAAAATACCCACTTAATATCCACTCTCTTTGCATTTTTCAAGAATACAGTATATCATCAGTAACTACATTCATCTTTCTGTAACTAGGGCTGTTGATTTAGTTCTTCTTGTCTAGCTGTAATTATATGTCCTGTGACCTACCTTTCTCCATATCTGTCTCTGGCAACCATCATGTTACTGTGTATTTTTATGGGTTCAACATTTTTAGATTCCACATATGAGCAAGATCTCTCTGTATCTGGCTTATTTCACTTAACATATAGTCCTCTAGGCTTATCCCTGTTGCTGCAAATGGCTGACTAGTACTCCATTGTGTATGAAGAGTACATTTTCTTTATTCATTCATCATTGTTGGACACTTAAGTTCATTACTCATCATGGCTATTGTGAAAAATTCTGCAATGAACACGGGCACGGACATATCTTTCTACATATTGATTTCATTTATTTTGGGTTGTACCCAGTAGTAGGATTGCTGGATCATGAGGTAGGTCTATTTTTAGCATTCTGAGGAACCTCCATACTGTTTTCCTTAGTGGCTGTTCTAATTTACATTTCCACCAACAGTGTATAATAATTACCTTCTTCACATTCTCACCAACATTTTTTTATCTTTTTTTTTCTTGATACTATTCTAACTGAAGAGAGAGCAGATATCTCATTGTCATTTTGCTTTGCGTTTCACTGATGATTAGTGATGTTGATTTTTATTGTGTTTGTTCTCAGGTTTGCCAATTAGCAACATTCAGAAATACTAATTCACACTAATGAGGGGATCTATTATGTAAGATAGTACTGCACTTGAGCATTTTCTCTTAAAGATCAAAGATGCCGTTTAGGGATAATTCATGCATCCTCAGCATCTTAAATTATGTTAATTATGATATGAATTTCTCTAAGCTTCTCTATTAAAGATTGTCAATTAACCTCACTGGCTAGCAGAAATGCTGGCAAAATTTCATGGAATAGTTCTTGGCGCTTAATTAAAAGGAGTCTTTCTGCTTTGATTGATGATATGAAGCACTAGAGAGTTTTCAAAAACAATTAATATGGTCCCTACTGTTAAAATTGCTGATCATACCATAAAAATGGCTTAATAAGTGCCTGTAACATAAAAGGTAAAAATATAAAAATTTTGTTTTCTTTTTAATTGCATGTTACTATATTCTTTATCTTTATTCAAATGGAACACTAACTAGTTTTTATATGTTCTTTAAAAATTATTACAAATTAAGCTATATGGGAATTTCATTAATTTCTTAAAATCACTCCAATATCTTGCATGGAATATCTCAGCACTCCATGATTCACCAATAATTTTACTAATACACTCTCTGACTCAGTAATGCAGCTCAGTCCTGACTGGGCTTTTTATAACCCCAAAGAAATTAAAATATATATATATATATTTAGTTGTAGATGGACACAATACATTTATTTATTTACTTTTATTAATTTTTTTTATGTGGTGCCTAGGATTGAACCCAGTGCCTCATACATGCTAGGCAAGTGCTTTACTACTGAGCCACAATCCCGGCCCCCCACAAAGAAATTTTTATGAATAAAGTTTAATTAATTGATTCCTAAATAAGTAAATACTGAATCATTTATTTGTTCATAATCTGTTCATTATTTATTTGCTCAAAATAAATTTTTCTAAGTAACCATTATGTGTCACACACTGTGCTATCATGTTGTAAACCAATGCTCCCTCCCAGAGTGACAGAACTATTCCTGTCACCTTTAATAAAGTCAGTGATTCCTGATAAATAGTAAGATAATGGGATATAATAAGATAACTTCATTCTTTCTGTGATTATATGAATTATTCAATATGAGGACTGTTAAAACTCACTCTAAGGAATTAAAAAAATAAAGTTTGTATGAGCTTTTACATTTTAACCTTCCATTTGCCACAGATAGAAAGAAGAGGAAAACATGAAAATTAATTAAATTTTGTATTTCATTCATCAATGTTACTGTAGAAATTAACATAATAAATAATAATTGCATTCAATTTATTAAGCACCTATACTATGCTGGGCATTCTATGAGAATTTTATACATGTTATATTTCATTATTACTCACACATCCTGCTAGGTAGGTATTATTCCTGTTAGAGTGAGTGGGTGAGAGAGAGAGAGAGAGAGAGAGAGAGAGAGCAATGAATTTGAATAATTTGCCTTATGTTACTCAAATTAGTAGGGTTCTAGGATTTGAAACAAGTTCTGTTTTACTCTAAAACCAAGATCCTAGCCACTGTGTCTGATTAATTCAATTTTCATGATTTTTTTTGGGAATTCACAACAGTCTTAAGGCTTCCCAAATGAAACTCACAGCTTTGTGGAAACATTTTTTACTCACAAACATAAAACTTTTTTTTTTTTTTTTGATACTAGGGATTGAACTCCCTAGTATCAAAACAATGATAAAGGGGCATGGATTGAGCAGATATGCCATATGCTCTTCCACTGAGCTACATCCCCAGCCCTTTTTTATTTTGATACAGGGTTTCACTAAGTTGCTGAGGGTCTCTCTGAGTTGCCCAGGTTGGCCTCAGACTTGTAATCCTCCTGTTTCAGCCTCCCAAGTTGCTGGGATCACAGGCATGTGCCAAGGCAACTGGCATAAGAATCAGTTTTTGTAGATTTTATAGTTTTATTTGCAAATTGTTTTAGTCAGCTATTTCATCGCTGTGACTAAAAGATCTAACCAGAACTATTTTAGGGGAGAAAAAGTTTATTTGAGGGTTCACGGTTTCAGAGGTCTCAGTCCATGGACAGCATGGCTCCATTCCTTGGCACTCAAGGTGAAGTGGAATAATATGGCAGAAGAGGGTGGCATAGGGAAGCAGCTCACATGTTGATCAGAAAACAGAGAGAGAGAGAGAGAGAGAGAGAGAGAGAGAGAGAGAGAGAGAGGTCCACTTGCCAGATACAAATGTATACCCCAAAGCTATACTCCAAATTCTACCTCCTGTAGCCACACTCTATCACTTTAGTTACCACTCAGTTAATCCCTATCAGGGGATTAATTCACTGATCGGGTTAAGACTCTCACAACCCAATCACTTCTCCTCCGAACCTTCTTGCACTGTCTCACACATGAGAAATTGGGGGCCAACTCACATCCTAACCATAACAAATCATCAAGGTGTTTGTAACAAAAGCAAAGGTAAAATCATAGTCTAAAAGGACTGTCTTTATTAGAAGAAATGTCGAGGAAATCCTGGCAAAGTGGTCAACTATATTGGGACCACTACAACAGTTGTTGCTCCAAAGTCTGAGCATCATATGACAGCCCCCTCACACGGTCAGTGATAGGCTAGATCACACTAGAAGATATCAATGAATTTTGCCATTCTAAACTTAAACATTTACCATTTTACACTTAAACATTTCAGAATGTTTTGCCACAGCAGAAATACTCTGAGTCAATGGCAAATGACTTACAGGGTCTTATTTACTTCTATCTTTAGAGGCATGAGATCTGTTTCCTTTGAAAGGAAAGATACCCAGCCTTAATCAAAGTAGTCATGCTTTATAATGTATCCCCCTCCAAAAAACAAAAACAAAAACAAAACAAAAAACACTGTGGAATCACAAATCGACATTATTCTTTCATCAGCTCTCTTGAGGAATTCTAAATAGATCAGATGATTTTTCTCAACTTTCAATTCTTATTAGACTAATATGATACTGCTGGGAAATGCCAACATATCAACCCTGATATCATTTGAACCAGCTTGACCAGGCATGGTAACAAAATTGTTGCTTTAAAAAAATAACAGGAGGGCTGAAGATATAGCTCAGTGACAGAGCACTTGCCTAGCACGTGTAAGGCTCTGGGTTCAATTCCTAGTACCACAACAAAACAATAACAATTAAAACAAAAAGGAAATCACTGGTGTATTACCTTAATTGACACATGAAGGGTAAACAATGATAAAGGGGCATGGATTGAACGGATATGCCATATTTATTGCAAAAGAAGACAAATTGGTCCACTAACACTACATATATAGTGGATTTACGTCAATGTTCATTCATTCATTGATGTAAATTATGCAAAAAAAAATGTGCCAAGCATCATGATAGAACATAAAAATGTTTGAAATGGGACCTAAGTAATTTCAAAACTCAACTTCGGCATTAACACTGAGGTACATAGGCAAGTTATTTGCATTTTCTGAGTCTTAATTTCCTTATCTGCTAAATGGCTATGTGACTATTACATGAACCAGTAGAAAATGTCTAGTAAATTCCTGGAAGACACTAGTTGCTCATGGTGCTATTTTCCTTCTCAGGCTCTGAAAGTAAAGGGAATTTTCAGGGAGGACTACAAAATATATCTGATCAAAAATTAAAAAAAAAATAAAAAGGGTCGGGGATGTAACTCAGTGGAAGAAAGAGCCTGGGTTCAATCCCTGTCTTAATAGAACAAGTAGGATTTGAAAATACAAAAAGTGAGTCAGCTGCATATGACTGGCCAAGGTACCTGTAGTTCCTCTCCTGTTTTCTTGTTTCTCATCCTTTGCATTAGGGTTGTCCGTGTCATTTGCTCTGTACAACAGGATCCTTTGGACTGTGTACTGTGACTGAGCCTGAGCTTCAAGAATCTTTGCAGGCTCCATCTGTACTGCTCTTAGAAACCCACCCTCCATGTGAACCAGCCCAGCCTGATGGAAGGTGAAGAGAGAACACGTGGAGGAGAGATGAGTAATCCCACTGGAGGCTCCCTTAGGCCAGGCAGCCCCCAGTCAGCTCAGCAGCTGATCACAGACTGTGAGTGAGTACAGCCAAGATCAGAAGAAATGCTTAATAGAATTGCAGGCTAAATGAATGGTTGCTGTTTTAAGCCACTAAATCCGGGGGGTGGGAGGGGAGTTTGTTATGCAGGAGCAGATAATTGATAAGAATGTGAGGAGATATGGGGCCATGATATTTTTCAGCCAAAACAAAATCATGGGAACAGAGGTTTGAAACAATTTTGGAAATGATTAGTTACCAATTCCAATGGAATGATGTGATGCACCAGTTGCTACTGCTCTAGTTGAATGAAAGATGCAAATCACTCACTAGTGGGGATTGAGGGTTTCATGTGCAAATGATTCTTTGCAACTGGAGGTACAGAGATTAATTTTCCCCAGGCAATATTTTCTGAGTTTTCTATATTTTTGGACTCAGGGAACTGTTTTGTGCTGTGCATGGCAACAGAGGAAAAAGATGATGGCAAGAGAAGGAAAAAACAGGAAAAAATTAATGTTGAATATAAAATAAAAGAAATTTGGGACAAAGTTTCATACTGCAGATAGAAAAAAGCAAAGCCTGGGTAACTTGTCTTTTTCCTATGTCAGTCGTCCATTGCAGAAAAAGGATCGTAGCCTTTACCTAACTATTTTCTTCTCCCTCTTTACCAAGTAGAGCACACCATGAATGCGATTAAATATAATTTTAAAATTGTGTCATATTGGTTTCTCTTTGTGAAGCAGAAAACTAAGTGTGCCTTTGAAGGAAATAATTTGAGACAGATGAATGAAAAATCACCATGCCGCTGAAAAGTGCCTCTCCTAAATATGGGCTACATTCTGTGATTGTGTAATGGTTAACTTTGTGCTTATTTTGTGCAAATTTCATAGGTCACCCACAGGTTATACTTTTCTGAAAAGTATGAAGTTTGAGGTGTGAGGAAGGTGCCTTTTGTTCTCCCCAGTGCAAATCAATACTGTAGCTGAGGTGGGATCCGGGCAGTAAAATTTGTAACAACACGTTCCTTGAGGTGGAGTTGTATTTACTCACTGCCCTCTAAGTGTCTAGGAAAATGCTATCCCTGAGCAGCATTTCGTAAGTACTTCTGATTTGGACTGAAATCTGCAAATAGAGGGCTTATTCAAATTTTATGAGTGGTCCACTGTGGATCTCATACATCTACCTCAGTGATAGATGGGACACACTTTCACACTTCTCAGAATATTGTGGCTTAACACTAATACAGGAAAGGGAAGAAATAAAGAGGGACTAGTGAGTGGTGGGAAGCAATGGGAAGCACTTTTTTTGTGTGTCAAAGTGACCTGAAACCAGGGTAATAACAGAAAATTTTTCTTCAGTATTCCTCAGTCAATCCTTCATTCCCTCTTCCATTTCTCAGTTTGAAAGGATAAGAGATAAAGACTAAGGAAGTTATTTTCCACCAGATGAGAAGAGCAGGTTATAGGAACTGAGGCCTGGAAGAAAATTTCTTAGATTATCTGGTTTGATCTCAGAATGGGTCTACAAGTTCTTGACGATTGGCTTGAACGCTTCCAATCATGGAACTCATTCCATTGGTGTGGAGGTCTCTGATTGCTAGACGGTCATTATATTGCACTAAAAATTGATACCACACAGCTCTTGTTTCTGGTTCTACCCTTTGAAGTTACCCAGAATTACCTTTAGCCTCTTGATGTATTTGAAAGGGGGCCATACATTGTTCAAGAAACAGTGCTGGCTTAGAAGTTAGAACACCTTGGTTTTGCAACTGAGTTTCTAGTTTCCCACTGCCTCATTTAATTTATTTATATGGCACTCATCCTATGCTCAATATTTTGTTGAAATTACTTTTCAAAAGTGCAACTAACAGTCAAATATAATCATATAGCTATTATATGATCCAAGTTGAGGACCAGGAAGTGAATTGATTTTTCCCCCCTGATAGAATAGAAAGGATATTGGACATGAGGTTACAAGCTTTAATGCTTCTAGAGGGAGGCAAGGTCATGGGAATATTTGAAAGGGATGAGGAGCTGATGGTTAGGGTTCCTGGAAAACAATAGGTAATGTGGACATTTGCAACTTGAGATATACAGGATTACAGGGCATTTGTGGTAGCCTCTAAGATGGTCCCCAATGATCCCCACCTTCTAGCATTTTCCCCTTGGATAGTCTCTTACACTGTATCAGGGTTGGTTGTGTGATCAACTCCATGTGGGAGGAGTGCTGGTGGAGCACTTCCAAGGCGGGGTTGTAAAAGACCAGCGTCTCCCTGGGATACTCTATCCCTCACTTGGGGGAAGCCAGATGCATGTTTTGTGAAAACTCAGGCAACTTACTGAGTGGCTGATGCAGTGAAGAAATGAGTCCTGCTAGCAAATGCTCAAGTGAGCTTGGAAACAGACCCTCTCTCAGCTCAGCCTTGAGGTGACGGCACCTCCAGCCGGGAGCTTGACTGTAACCTCGTGAGAGTTTCAGCCATAGTCACTCAGCTAAAATGCTCCTGGATTCCATACACAGAAACTCTCAGACTACAAATGTGTGTGTTTGTGTGTGTGTGTGTGTGTGTGTGTGTGTGTGAAATCACTAAGTTGGGGGGATTTGTTATATAACACTAGATAACTAATACAGCATTTGGATTCATTCTAAAGCAGCAGTATACACATGCACACATACATTTTGTTGGTGAAACAAAATAATGAGCTCCAGTTCACAAATCTGGGTTTCTCTATAAAAGTCAAAAGGTGTGGCTTAAGGTGAAACTTGGAGGTCATTTGGGAGCTTAGCTCCTGCTAGAAGGGAGGAGGTAGATCCATTCATACTTCAAACAAGTAGCTATTTTTTTCTGAGATAGAGTGACACTATAGGGTGACAAGAAACACAGGGGCAGAACCTAGAGAAATCTAACAGAAGTCCTGTTCAGTAACCGAAGGAGCATTTGGATGAGAGCAGAAAGCTAGGAGGAACTTCAGTCCAATCAAAACAGAAAAGATTTCCCCTGTAATGAAGAGCTAGGAATAGGGCACAAAAAGTTAGGAAGGAGCAACCTGCTATGGTCTGAGTGCTTGTGTCCCCTCCCCTCACTCCACACACATTCATAGGTTGAAACCATCACCTCCAGGGCAAAGGCATTAAAAGGTGAGTTTTTGGGAGGCGTACAGGGTATGAGGGTGGAGCTCTCATGAATGGGATTAGCACCCTTAAAAAAGAGACCCACGAGGTGCCTTGCCCCTTTCAGCATGGGGAAGTGGGCCCTCACCAGATGAAGAATCTACCAGTAGCATGATCTTGGACTTTCAGCTTCCAGAATTGTGAGAAGTGTTTGCTGTTTATAAACCATCCAGTCCATGGTACGTTTGTTATAGCAACTCAAAGTGACAAAGACACAGCCTTTCGCAGAAATAATAATAAACACTTAGTCTTTGGAATCTGTAACTAGAGATTGAGAGATCCTTCTCCCATCACAATATTAATAAAAGCTTCAGATCACTGACGATGAGCTTAGCTGGCAAGAACAGTTAGGACAAGCAGGAGAGAACTAGGAGATATCTCTGAATATAGAAATACATGATGACCTACCAACCTAATGAAGAACCTGGGCAGCTAAAACCACCGCCACCAACAACCCAGAAACCAAACACCCATGGGCCAGAAGTGAGACAATTCATTCAGGCAATGGTTTTAATGGTTTGCACTAATAACTTAGTGAAGAACTGAAAGCGTGATTTAGAATCCTACTGCATACACCTAGTGGGCTTTTGCAAAGAATTATGATCCCAAGTTGAAGTCAGAGTGAAATGTGGCATATGAATTGTCAGAATTCAGATCCAGTCATTCTCAATAAGCCCCCTTTGTCCTGATCATTAAAGGAAAACCTCAGGTTTTGTTACAAACAAAGCTGACAGGAATGAGTACACTCCTCAGTCAGAATCTCAGACACAGAATGTGTACAAACTGGCTAACTAGAAGCTCTAATAGAATGCTGCTTGAACTATAGGGTTTCTGTCATCACAATGTAGATTCATTATTGGGCAGTTTCAGAAAGTGCCAGGAAACAACAATATAGCGAAGAAAAAAATGACAATCAAGGTCTGGATGAAGTTGGGCCATCATTATGGAAAGTCAGGGAAAACATTACATGCAGTGCAGTGCTTGGCATTTTGTGGAAACATCAAAAATGTCACCTGGGAAGACTGAGAAAAGCATGAGGGAAGAAGATGTCATTGGAAAACAAACATAAAAGAAGATTATAGAAGATCAAAGCTATGTGCATTCATCAAGCACGTGAAATGTTGACGTTTTGTGATAGATGCTGCTTGGAAGAAAATATCCAGAATTTTGAGAAGTGGATGTAGGAAACTGTCAGTCCAGATATAGCAGTTGTCAAAACAATTGCGCTAAAATGCCTCCTTTTTATCAGTATTCTCAGTGACCTTAAACTGATAGTCTCAAGCAAGGGTTTTAGTAGACCAGTGGACCCGGGACCAGGTTAAAGAAGAGAGAAAATAATGAACTGACCATCTTCCAGAGGACTTGGGGGTTCTGGCACCCCACATGGTGCATTTCTACCAGTTTGCTATTTTTAGGTGGGATCTGGTTAGTTATCATTAATGTCAAAAGGGAGAGTGACTAAGGAAAATAGAGGAACGGGTGTTGCAGGGCTACAGAGTAGGTGAGGAACAGGCATACGAGCCAGCTTTCCTTCAGTGATGGCGATGCAGACAGGAAATGGATGTGCTGACCGCATAGGAGAAGGGATTACATGATCAAAATACTACTATTTATTTTTGTCTAGATTTTCCTTTACCCTTCTTTTAAAATTCAAGGACTTAGGCCAGTCTGTTCATTGTCTTGTGGAAATGATGTGATGAAAGAATAAGGGGTGGGGGAAAGAAGGATTCTAAATCTGGAGTTTTATGCTTTAAAACTCTAGAGATACTTAGCACAGTGGTGCAAACCTTTTATCCCAGTGATTTGGGAAGCTGAGTTCAGGAGGATCACAAGTGTGAGGTCAGCCTGGGTAACTTGGTGAGGCCTGGTCTCAAAATAAAAATAAAAAGGGCTGGGGGTGGTGGTGGTGTATAGCTCAGTGTTAGAGAGCCCTTGGGTTCAATCCCTAGTACCAGGGATGGAGTGGGGGTGGAGAACTGGTGAGTTACATTTTTAAATCTATGTGTGAGTTATATTTTTAAATCTATGGACATTTCTGGAACTAACAGATGCTAATTACTCTAGAACTCTCAAGTTAATATCAAATTACTAAGCACTACAGAGTGGACCTACCTCAAGTTACCACCTCGTTCTTTTCTATCCAAGTTATTGAATTCTTTAAGCGCTGTTCTGAAAGGCATTCCCACGTGCAGCAGGTTCTGAAAAGTATAGCTCTCCTCGATAGCAAACTAGTCACCCGGAATCTGAAAACTTTCCCCAGCTCTACCTTGGTTTCACTCATGTAGATTTTGGCTTGCTATTTCTTATTTGCTATCTGCTACCTTCCACTTGCTCATCTGTTGACAACAGCTGTCCATCTCCCACTGTTACCTTTTGCATCTTGAAACAGACCTCAGATAACCTCATCATTTGTTTCCCTGCCTGGGTAAATGGACACAGACCAGCATAGCTATTATCCTGGATCTCTTCCTAGATACCTGATCAAAACAGAGAAGGGTCAACAAAAGGCCACTTCCCCAATTTGCCTAATCTTCTATCTCTGGCATCCTTTGAAGATGATGCAGTTAAGAGGTATGGCAGCTGGGGCTGCAATACAGTGTGGAGCAGTAGCAAGGTAAAATGGCTTGCATGAGATGGAGGATCTGGACCAACTGAAGATGGAAGAGTGAAAGGTGGGCAGGAAGGAAGAGAAGAAATGAAAGATGCCGAAGGGAAATTGATGTGACTGCCTAGAGCACAACTTACAATGTGCCTGAAGGAGGGCAGGTGTGCACTGTGGGTCCTTTACATGAACACATGACTTGGCTTTAGGTCTTAGTTTCCTCATGCATAAAATGGGGATAATAATGTCACAACTTCATGGGGGTACAGGGAAAATTAAATGAGATAAGAGGGAAAAAGCATTTAGAACATGCCTGTCACAGAGGATTCAAAGTTTTATCATTATTGTTCTTATGTACTCATGATAAAATATCATTTCTGTGCTACTTAATTTCTAAAATTACACAAAGTGGCTCAAATACTTAAATATTGACTTTCTGTTTGTTATTCCAGGATATATGAACTAAAACTACCAATCATATCATACTGATCAAAATAAATTTGCTATGGTAATATCTCATCAGTCCTTAAAGTTAACTTTCTTCTTTTGTCCTTTGTACATTTCTGGTTTCCATCATCTGCCTGCTACTTTCTACTTCTCTGATACACATGAGTGTGGAATATTAGGAGATAACTGTGTCCTTTTAAAGTGTAACATAGTAATCTCATTGAAAGTTACAACAAACAAAGAAAAGCAACATGGATACCTAATAAGCTTTTGAAGGAGCCATTAAATTACAAAATACTGCCATCTATGGTAAAGAGTATCAGATTTAGTGGGAATTTTTACAATTTATAGATTAACTCTGAATTTGTTTTCTTTTCCTTTATAGTATTTTTTGGTTATAGGCCCATTACTTTTGAAATATAGCTTTGGTTATTAATTTGCAGGCTGAACTGAATTTCCATTATTCTTTCTTTTATTCATCCAATCTCCTTGAGCATGCTAATGGGCAATTAAATGCCTAAAAATATATAAAGAAAAGTGAGAAGTAGAAGAAAAGAATTCCAGAAGTGAATGAACTAAAGGACCTAGAATAACTGGGAGTTGACTGTAGTGTTCTGTATTATTTTCTAAGGGGAGTAAGTGGATTTTAGAACTACTTAAAGCCTGGAGAGGCACTAAAAATAAAAATGTATAATTGAAGTCTACGTTTACTCGATAGCTACTTCAGTTTTTTTTTTCTTTTCTCTAAAAAAGGATTTCCAATGTTCTAAGACTCAACATCATGTATATCAGAGGTAATGATTCTGGACTACTGGCTTAAATGAGCAGTCAGGAGCCACCATCTCCTGCAGGTGGACAGCCAGAAGGTACTTTGGCAGATCAGTAGTCAGTCCTCTCATTACTTGAGGAGCTCAGAATCCATCGAGATGGGCATCAGCCAGCGAACAGTAATTCCTTTCTAACCGAACAGAATGCACTTGTATGAAATGATCTAGAAAGTGGGTGACAGGAGGCCTCTCCAACTTGTGAAATGGTAGAGACAAGACATCTGTTTTTATGTCTCACCTCTGAGACATCTTTGCAGATACTGGGAATACTGTGATGGATACTGCTGACTCTATCAAGTCTTTGAAATTCTTTTTCCCTCTGGTCAAACAGTACTAGGATTCATTTTCCATGCTTAGAATCCATATTCTATAATTTTTATGTTTGAATATGCTCAGCCAACTGTAAGGATGTCACAGCAAGGAGCTGAATGTTTGCTGAAGCCGACTTTAGAATACAGACCCATTGTAATGTATAATTAATGTGTTTCTAGTACATTATGAACCCAGGGTCAGGGGTGAAGATATGGATGCACCTCAGTTTACCAGGGACACTGTGATGTGGGGAGCAGGAGCTCTGTCACAGGAGGCATTGTGACCCCCTTCCCCAATTCATGTGATGAAATCCTAATCCCCAGCACCTCATAATGATCCTGTATTTGAAGATAGGATATTTAAAAAGGTAATGAAGTTAAAATGAATTATTATGGTGGACCTGAACCCAGTATGCTTAGTATTCTAAGAAGAAGAAATATGGACACAGACAGGAAAAAGGGGAAGACTGTAAAGATACAGAGAGAAGGTGGCCATCTGAAAGTCAAGAAGCAAGCCTTTAGATGGGACCATTCTTCCAACACTTTGATCTTGGGCTTTTAGCTCCTAGACTGTGAGAAAATGAATTTCTGTTGTTTAAACAACCACATTTGTAGTGCTTTGTTACAAAAGTCCAAGCAAACTCATACAAACTGTATTCGTAAAAGAACATGTGAAAACTCATCTGACAATCCATGACTGCACTCTGTGCATGCTGGTCTCCACCACTACCACATGGGAGAAAATCAGCTTAAGGACGGGGGTTTGAGAGTATTGGTTGGTCCCAGGGCCCTAGAGTACAGCAGGGTGAGAGGGCAGTGTGTGCAAGGAAGAATTATATTTTAACAAAAGAAAATCCTTTTGCTTTCTTATTACAAAAGATTTACATGTTCATTGTAGAAATATTAGGAAGTATAGATGAAGAAAACAAATAAATGGTATGTAACTAGGATCTCACCTCTTCAAGATTAGTATTCATATATTGTTGTCTTTCCAGACTTTTTCCTGTAAACACACAAATCTATATGCACAATATATACCTATATATAAGCAAAAATGGAATAATTCTTTTCTGATATCTGATATTATTACATTCTATCAATTATATTCTAGAAGTAGAATTGGTAAGCGGGATAGGTCTAGGCTCAGGTATTTGTAAAGTCTTTGATATATTTTGCTGAATTACCTTCGGAAAGGATGCACCCATTTATATCCAGTGGATCTATTTTGAGTGCAGCATAAAGCCTTGTCACCAGTAACTCCATACTCAGCTGCTTAAGGGCTTTTAGCCAAATTCCAAGGAAGGAAAGTGTAGAAACTAGAGGACACTGAAAATCTCTGCCACCAGTGACTCAGGGCATTCCAAGTGGCTTGATGGAGGAGTGTCCAGTGTTGAAGGAGGCATTTCCCACCTTAGCAAAGCAACAGGTGGAGGCGCAGCGCGGCAGGATCAGCATGTACTGAAGTCGAGGTGGGAGCTGCAAGCTCTGCCAGGAGGGACCACATCAGGTCAGCAGCTAGGAGTCTGGAGAGTGTAGCCCTTGTGGGGTTGTGGAGAATGGAAAAGTGTGAAGAAGGGATTTGCATCACTCACTTGAAGGTGGAAGCATATCCCCAAAGATCTCTGGGTAAACTGGATGGGGCCCTGGGCTGAGGTTCCAGGGATTTCACTGCAGGGAGCCTGAGATCACTGTTGATTATGACCCTTGGTTGTTAATTTTATCCCTTGAGCCTTCAGGGCCTGGGAAAATACAGGTTATTCTAGGGAACGAGAACAGAAGGACTGATAGCCTTTGCATTTTTTATGCATTAATGGCAGATGCTATTTGATTTTGGTTCTTTGCCCAGTATAAGAGATCCCAGAGGGCACACTTAAAAGGGAAAATAAGCTAATCTTTAAATGAAAAATAAACGTTTTGTTTCATAAACATGAAAATGATGTGGCACTCAATAAAGTGTGTTAGCAAGTAAACGTCTGGCACGTAATATGATAAATAAAGTAGGTTAATTGCACTTGGGAGAAGAACTTGACTTTTACTTATCATTGGGAAATTTAAGAACTTTTCAGCAGAAATTTTTCTGAGGAAGAGAGGCAGTGGTCTGACCTGTGGTAGACGGAGAATGTGAGGGTGAGGAAGGGGAAGAGCACCTTCTTCATTGACTAGAAAGGTGTTGTCACACTCTGCTATGTTTCAGGATATTCAGAGCACCAGGTTGTCCGTAAGCCTTTGCTGGTCAGACTTAATATATGTCAGAAAGACAGCCACGCTGATCTCACAATAAATAGATTGTAGATATAAGTGAAAAATCAATAAAATCTTTTTTTGGTTTTTGTTGTTGTTGGTGTTGGGGGGGGGGGAACCTGGGGCCTCTGCCTATGCTAAGCTCTACCACTGCACTACAGATCTGTCCAGTGGCTTCTTTGAAATGCGAATTTAACTGCCAAAGTCGCTTCCAAAAGTTAACTTATGTTCTGTATGCTTGCCCAAGGCAATGAATAAATTTCCAACAAAACAAACAAGCAATTTCTTTCTCTGGAGTGTTTCCTTCTATCTTCAAGTGGTACCATGGAGAATTAATTACTTCATAATCTCACTCACTATTGCCTATCAAATTAAAAATGGTCATGGAAAAGCAGAGCTTACCATCTATCACTGGTTTTGGCTGAGAACTTTTGAGGCGTAGCGAGGGCCGGAAGCGGGTGCGGTCATTGAAGCTCCAGCTCTTCTGTACTTTGGTGGGGCTGCCCTCGGCTGTGATGTCGGTGCTTGGGGACCTCCTGTCACCTACTGAAGCTTGTCTGCTCTTAATACTCTGGCCCCTCGGGCTAGCCATGCGCACTCGCTCCTTAAAACTTAGCTTCTGACTGTGGAGAACAGAGGCATGATTATTCCATTTCAAGCAATTTCTTTAATCTCACTTGGGTACATAATTGGATGAAATTGTATATGGTCATGTATTTCTATAGATAAAGTGTTTTCAGCAAGTAGGAACACAGAAATGTATTTTATCCTTATTGAAAATTTTGAGCTTCATTTAATATGTTTGCATTTACGTGAGATCAGTCTCATTCCACAGGCATACACACCCTTCTTGGATTCATCATAGAAATGACTGCGACCAGGTACATTTTGTACACACTTACACTGGAGATAAACAAGAACTGGTTTGGAATTCACTTTAAAAACTGTCAGGTGATTTTAGCGTTAGCCTCAACTTTTAAATTAAAAAGAGTTTCATTTATTTTTTGTTTGAGAGCATATCTCTTTGTAATTTCTAAACATTTCTACAGGAAAACAGGGATGACAGTTACATATATACCTACATTCAGCATGCATTTTTTATTCCAGGCAAGATTATGATATCCATACATTCATGCAATCTCATAGCAGTTGGTAGCACTGCATTCACAATACTAAACATACAACACTTAACATTACATTTCTTTTATGCTTACATTCATTCGTGTGAGACAAAAACCACCAGGATAGGACAGCCTCAACATATAATGAATGAGATGACTGATTAACAGAATGAGATGTAATGTTCACTAACACAATTTCCTGCTATTAAACAGGCTATTGATTTGCTGTGGCAGCTACTGGTAAATTATATTTGTTCAAACATTCAGTTCTCTGGTCCTGGCCAGGATTAAATTGTTGTGGATGGTTCAAGGAAGCATTAACAACAACAAAAATCCCAAATGCATCTTCACACATTCCTAATCAAGAGATGTGGTGTGATGTGCCAGTAAAGGTAAGGTTGAACCAAAGAGACATGAGTTTTGGAATCTCATCTCTGACATGGAGATGAAAACAGCAACATAACTAAAGGATTTTTGTGGGAATCAAATGAACTGCAGGAAGTATGCTTCCATTTTGTTTGTTTTCTTGCTTCTTTAAGTAACTGTGCTAATTATTAGCAGGCAAAACACTGTTATCAATGTGAGAGGCCCAGGATTCAGCAGGGACTGAAGAAATAATGGGGCAATGGGTCTATGGGGGAGTCACCCAGAGCAGCTCTTCTAAGTCATGCTGCAGCCCTTGTGGGGGATGAAGGCAGTGTTCTCATGGATAAGGATTATCTGAGACAAAGTGGAGGCCTTGTCTTTTCCACTTACCGCAATGTCCACTGTCCCCAACTGCAGCATGCCAACAGCAAATGTGTTTAGTGGATATGTGTTTTATAGCTAACAAGAAACAGTAACATTTATTTTTCCATGCCTAGTTGCTTAACAAATGATATTCTAAAAATGCACCGCATTTTATGTGTGTTTACATGGAAACAAATCATTTCATGAACTGGGGTGGTCAGAGAGTTCTGGTAACAATAAACGAGTTGACCATGCAACTGACAGCTCCCTCTGAAATGCAGACACAGCAAAGTCTAGCATGACTAGCTGAAGGCACATGCAGAGAACAGGCTGGGCAGTTTTGTGATGAGGTCAGGTGAGTTCAAGAGTTCTTTACGACAGTACCATCAGTCGGAAGGTTTATCTGTACTTGACAAATGTGTGATTAAATGGTAGATTACATTAAACAAGAGCAACAATAACATCATAAAACTGCATCTTTTTATTCTCAGACTAGTTTCTCTGTGTCATCCAAAAATCTTCAATTATTTAAACAAATCCATCAAAGGGATAGTGCCCCAAAGGCCTACTTTTCTTAATTTTTTTAATAGTAAAATTTCAGATTTCTTCTTGATTTCAACACACCTGCTCCATAATTTAAATTTATGATGATCTGGTTCAGGGACCATATGCTCCTATCTGCAACTTTATTTAGATTAGTGAAGGAAAAGCAGATGTAGCTATCAATACAGAGTCCTCACTATAGTTGATCTTATCTTTTCTGGAACCAACAGAGGCTAATTCCTATATAAGGTTGGGTTCAGTAAATATTAAATTATTTTCTCAAACTTTCAAGATATCTCTTTCCTATGCCAACTAAATGAACAAGATACTAATTTTTATTAGTCAATGCAACTATTTAATGTGAGCCTCATTTTGTTACTTTTAAAGCATTTCAATTTCTAAAAATGTTAAAGGAAAATCCTAAAACAAAAGTACCAACATCCAATTCACCATGGTCTATTTACAATAACAAAATATTTAAAAATTGCTCCAATAAAATATATTAAAAAAACTGTCCCTATGAAACACTTTGGGATTATCTCTATGGATTCATGGAAAGTGGGAACAATGTTCTCTGAATCTTAATGTAAAGTTCCATTCAAATCATTTAAGGTTGGTATAAATAAATTCTGGTTGCCATTTCCCTTTTTTACTTCTAAACTACATGAATATTTGCTTAAATCTAATATTTTAGAAAATTTCAAGAACCGTTTTAAAATAAACTCAATATATTGCACAATAAATTGGAGAAAATGTAATGTTTCACTTTCTCTTTTGTCAGAATTGTCTGAAAGGTAAAAATAAGACCCTAACCCAGAACTTTTTAACTAGGCATTCATTTTCCCCCACAAGACAAAGATCTGTTCTTATGTTCTCTCACAAAAAGCCCACTTTTATTAGTTGTTCTGCTTCATTTCCCCTTTGGAAATCAACACAGCATTTTGATTTGATGACAAACTGATTAAGTAGCTGTTATTGAAAACACACATTGATTAAAAATATAGACTCTTAATGGGTACATTAAAGTTTCCATTATTTTCCTGCTTTCTTGTGACATTTAGAAGCATCATTTTTGAGGAAGATTTATGTAACAGTATTTTTAGGAAGAATGCCAAGGATGATCCCCAGGAGACCAACAAGTAGGTCTCTTTGGAGAAAGTAACCAAAAGGTCACCATGGTCATTGATTGGACCATCTTTCTTAGTATACAATCCCACATTCCCAGCTGAAGACCATGCTCAGGGGAGCCTGCACAACTGCTCTGGAAGGGAATTTTTCCCTCTAGAACCAGATGTACAAGTTATTCAAATAGCCCCAGCATGCAGTGAACTACCGGATGCTCCCTGCCAGGGAACTGTGTGGCATCATACCCCACAGTAATCCTCTAGGACTCAGAATGCTGTAGTTATTGTTATAGTTAATTAGGGTTTTAGCCCTTCATAGGATAAGCATTCTACAATTTCTCGCCTCAGGCACAAGATGGCAACTAAGCCATAACAATTCAAGGCGTGCAGCAGCTCAGCAGTAGTCCAACCACAAGGAGGCGCCAAGGGGCTGACTGCCAGTATTATGCGGGACCCTGCCTATTCGTCCCAGTGGTGGAGAGTATCAAAGCAGGCAACAGGCAACAAGGAAAATTAAAAGCGGGCTGAAAAATCTCATTCAAGAAGTCCCTAGGAGTAGTGAGTCTGTGAACAGGGCTCAGGTGGGGTGGCGGTGTAGCCTGGTCATGCTCCTGAGGTTAGTTGGCATTCTCAAATCTCATGTCAATAGCTGGGATGCTGGGTACCTCTGCTTCCGTGAAGTGTACATTCTGAAGAGCTTCTGCTTATTACTACAGAACTTACTAGGAGTGAGGGAAATAGAGCAGCACATTACTAAGCATTTTACCACCAGGGAAGTGCTTAGGGATTTTTTTTCTTTATTTTTCTGAAAACAAAGCCACTAGGCTTTATTGCGTTTTATATATAAATACATAAACTACTTAAGCAGTAAATACTATGTACTTTAATTGTGCTGCTTGAAATATATTCAGTGCTTTTAATTGTTAGGTTGAAATAATTAGGTTTGAAATAGGCAATATAAATGATGGTAGTCTATGTGTTAGCATCTGTTTCATTAGAAAAGAAGAACACAGATAATTTAGAATATAGCAACCCCCGTAGTAAATATCAATACAATATAGTATAAATGATTGAGGAATTGAATACTTCAGAAATTTTAAGAATAAATATTTATAGAAATCAATGAGGTAGATAACATTAATTGCTTTGAAATGTAAAAACAAAAGATTTTGATTTCTGCAAAATGCCTGTAGTTAAAGATAATATAAGTAACCAGCTGTCAAATAACCACATGAACAAAAGCAAGAAAAGAGTCTAGGTTGATAGTTTGAAAAAAATTCTTATTTTAAATCCTATGATGTTTTAAAAAAGGGAATTAAGTCCTTTTGGTGAAGTGAACATTATAATATACACTATTGTACATTATAATGTACAATAAATGTGAACAGAAGGAGAGATGGTGTTGAAAAGATTTTTTTTAAAAACAATTGAACATTTTCCCAATAATGACTCAAGCTGACAATGCTGGAAAAAATAAAGTCCAGTTTTACCGAGCTTAGTTTAACAAAACATGCAGATCATTCATCGAACACAGAAGATAGAAAATGTAAATAATGGAAAATAAATGCAGAAAATAAATGCAGGAGATGTTTAAGGATTTCTTCCAAAAGTGTTCTAGAGTTCTATCCCAGGAGTCACACATAGTCTCAGAACCCAATAAAACAACCATGCTGGAGCTGTTTGGACAAAGCACTCAGTGGACTACAGCACAAGATTTTCATGTAATGAAAGAATATTATTTGTGCCTTAACTTTTAAGACATACATCTTTATAAGTCTCACAAGTACCTGTGAAAGCAGTTTATATAGTGTGCTGTCTGAGAAGTCTGAATGGGTTCTAGTGTTGCTTTGAAAACAGCTGCTAAGGAAGACAGTGTAACTATGAAGCTGGCACCCGCCCAACCATTAGTGACTAAGCAGACAGGGTACATGGAGGCAGAGGATGGCAGGTAATCCCTCACATCTCAGATGGCATGATTTGTTCTTGTAGCATTAAAAACCCAGGTAAGAAGAGGTACAAGCCTTCTGTTACCATGTGATGAGACTCACTGACCATTATCTGATGACCTGGTCAAGGAGGAAAAAATATAGGACCTCAAGGTGAGAATCCTAGACTAAAGTGGCCATAGAGGCTCACAGGTAAATTCCATTCTCTGAAAATGTCAATTTATACCATATAGAGAAAAAATGTCCCACTTAAAAAATGGGTTGGAAAGATTATTAATGAGATGATTAATTAGAATAAAATCAATAAACACATTTGCCATCTCATTATGAGATTAAAACTATTTTCATGGGAAGAAAAATAAATATTAAAATGATGCTCAAGAAATTGTTTTCATGGTTGAAATTGAGGAAGAAGACAGCAGGGTCAGCTGAGACTAACAGTAATTTTTATCCAACCCTGTACCGAAGAGAGCTAAAAAAACATTATTTTAACTATTGCTCAGTTGAGCTATATTTAAAAAGCTTTTCTTGGGACGATGGTTTGTATTTTTTTTGAAAATTTTGGATCTGTCATAAACAATATGACACTGTTTCTTAGCCTGAGATAATCACAGATGAATTTTGTTTAACTTCCTAACTTCCGTATAGAAAGACATTTTTTTTTTTAAAATCAGGAACACTCCAAAGCAGGGAATATAATTAAGTAAGGGTTATGCGAATATGTTTGACCTCCATCCATTCTGCAGAGAGAAGAGCTTCTCTGTGGATGGCCCAGTCTACAGTGCTGGCTGTGAGTGTCAGGTGCTGGGGAGATTCCAGGAAAAGGAAAGACTGGGCAGATTCCATGATCTGAGATATTTGAAAGTTCCTACTTGGGCTGAAACTTGTCTATTCTTTTTACCTGAATCACTATCAATAACCCAAGGGCCCCCAAGCACAGTAACAGAACTCTGCAATTGGGTGGTGCTAATTGGTTCATTTGAAATGGGTCAAGCACTAATTATCAGTATTCTGGACCCAGAGCTGCTCTTCTCTAAGGGAGAACTCTCATTATAAATGCATTTTCCTTTATGCTTATTTTGCTTGGATAAGGACAAATGTGTTATTTTCTAAGATGGTGTTATTGCTATTGTCATTACAATAGTTTTTCTGCATTCATTATGCAGCATTATAAATTCCATTGCCTGTGGAGCACAAGGTGAAAGCTAAGGCAATATTAAAATGGGAGTTTCAATATGTACAAATTTTATGTGTCAATTAAAAAAATGAGAGCCTTTAGCTTATTTCCTTCAGATTATTTCAATGTTTTTAATTGATCATCTTCTCTCTTTTTAAAAAATATTTCTCATTTTCCATTTCTGTTTGTGTTTTCTCTCCTCACATGAGGTCAGTGACATTATATTATTCTATCCAAGAATTATTAATTGAGCACATTCTCTATATAACTTTACACAGGTGGTGCAACAGATAGTTGGAGGTAGGAGAACTAAATGTATGAAGAATGAAGCATGGAGTAAGGTATCTAGGCTAAGTAGTAATATGAGATTTGTTTCGAGGTAGTTTTGCCAGGTGTCCAATGACTGCAGGGAAGTAAGAAATTTTCTAAGTCATAAACTCAGTTCTGTGGTGCAGTACATATTCAAACTCATGGGTGAGTTATCTTTGACAACCTCAGTCCCAAACATGCAGAATACATTTAATTAGATACATGTGAAATTTAGAAAATTTGATTGGTAGTCTTTTTGCATTGCTGACAAGGAGACTCATGTTTGGATTAGTGAGCAGAAGCTCAATAGTGACACTTTCATCTTATCTTTTCTTTGTTGTCTTGGAAAGCTTGTGGGCTAGAAGTGACCCCCACAAAGCCCTGCCATTCACTCACCTCCACGGGATTTATAAACTTCCCCTTTGGTTTTCAACAGCTCTGTTTTGGAGAATGAAAGCAAGATAGGTGATCTTACTCTCAGATAGTGCTGTAATTCATGCCAAAGGTGGTCGCTGCCCTTAGAATCCGGAGACAAATCACCCTTGGAGATAATTTGTAAGTAGATAACTCCGAAGACAAGGGAAGTTTTAAAAATATTACCAGAGAGGCTAAAATGGCTTATAGTGGCCATGATTTGTTTTGTATAATTTTTTTTCCAAGTAAATTTGTCACAATAGAAGGATGGAAAGATCTGCACAGAACCTGGAAAAAGGGCAAATGGTTAGAATTTGTCTGTTGGTCCCTTCCAGTGTTTGTGCAAAGAGAGTTTTGAGACTAATGACTAGAACTCTCCCTGGTTAGAAATATCTCCAAGGTGGAAGAGAACAACTCTTCAGGCAGTTAACATTTTCTGGAAGTATCACTTGGGAACACTCAATGTCCCTTTCTCTAACTCTGTGGCTATCAAGTAAGAGAGGATCCTTAAAGCCATCCCTGTTCAGGCCTATGTACCCCAAAGGAGTGCTCGATGTTGTGTGTCCTACCCTATCTGTCTCCTTTCATAGATGCATGCATTCATGTCTTGGTTTAAGAATCTTTTTAAGTGCTAATGTTGAAATGAAAGCCTATAGCCTTATTATCCCAAGTGAACTTTCTAAACTAATTTCAATATTGCATAAATATTTTATAATTAGTGTCATTATTATAACAATACAAGGCTAAAGAAACAATCCTTGGATTTACAGTGGCTCCCACCTAGAAGCCAACTCCAGGTGTGTGTGGGGGAGATGCTTTTGCTTCCTGTTTCTTGAAACAAGTGGCAATGATAGGAAGAAAACTGTACCCCTTCCTCCCTCCCAGGCACTTGTTTAGACTCTGCCACTCCTTACACCATGGTTTGGGGGTCCACTGGCTCTGTCCTTCAGGGCTTTGCTCCTAAATCTAGACCCTTCCTGGTATTCATTAAAACAAATAAAAATGTTCTCTTTTATCTTCTACTCCCTCTAGGTCTGATTCTACTCAGGCACTTCCTTCCAGAGCACACACAAAAAAATGAACATGAATTATTTGGAGAAGTTTTGGAGGGCTGTCTTCTTCCTGAAGGATGGAGAGGATTCTTCTTTTGAATTATAAAACCCGAGTAAACCTCACTGCTGAATGCTCTGGGGATATTCTAGAGAAATGGTTCTCACCTCTAGCCAAAAAATAACAAAATAAAAATTTTTCACATCCAAAGAAGGACTCTAATGAAGAAAAGTGTATCCTAGACTGATTTCTGAGCCCATAACAATCCCAATTTTTTTCTTTTCTTAACTATCAAGATTACTGTATTTGAATACTTGGATAAGACCGGGAAGATGGTAACAAGGAGTAATCAAAGACCATAATCCTCCCCACACCCAATGTTCTATGTCCTGCAGATTGTTAAAAGCAGTGAGTGAGTTAGGGAAAGATGCTTCTGCTCCCAAAGGGAGAACAATCAATAAAACCCAGCAAACTTTGCAGGCAATCTTGTGAAAGGTCACTTTTAATCATCTTGAATTTGTTGATCGATTTTACTCATGAGACACATTTAAAACATCTGTTAGGCATCAGATTTATAAACAAACATGTAGCAAAAGAGAAATCACAAACCTGCTTGATGCTTCCCCTTGTTCTTTCCTTCAGGTGCGTGCAGACAGAAGAGAAATGATGATAAACCAGTGAATACATTTACAGCACTTGATAATGGCCAAATTGGAGACTGGGGAATCAAGTACTTTAAGTAGCCCTTTTCAAGTACAAGCCACAAAGGCATTCACTTATAATAAATATACTCAACTTTCCAACATATGTTCTTTGTGGTACAGATCTGAGATAGCACATTTACTTAGCAAATCCAATACTGCCCACATATCGCCCAAAGCTCTTCATTAACCAAGGTTATTCATGGGTAAGAAAAAGTGGTTCTGATCCGACTGGCATTAGAAGGTTGCTAGTTACAAAGGAGCTCCAGTCTCTGTGCCTTAGGGAGACGTTTGAGTTCTAAATTTGAATTCATTAATCAGTAACTGTGGCCTTTTACTTCAGCCACTTGTTGAGGTAGATTTTTTTTTCTATAATATAAAATATGATTTCGCTTGGAATAAATAAGATACATAAAAAATGTATTAAAGTGTCGGGCATGGTGGCACACACCTGTAATCCCAGCAGCTCAGGAGGCTGAGGCAGGAGGATCGTGAGATCAAAGCCAGCCTCAGCAAAAGTGAGGCACTAAGCAACCAGTGAGACCCTGTCTACTAAATAAAATACAAAAAGGGCTGGGGATGTGGCTCAGTGATTGAGTGCCCTTGAGTTCTATTCCCAGTTCCACAAAACAAAACAACAAAACAAAACAAAACATTAGAACTCTTTTAGTCTACTGTTGAATAGCATTTTTAATAATTCATGTGAGCAAATTCAGGTCTAGGCAGCACGGTGCAGAGTCACCACTCCTAGCAAATGAGCCTTGGGCCTCTGGTAGGCACCTCTCTTCCCTGGGGGTCTTCGTATTTGTCATGACTGAATGGGAAGGTCTTATGTTAGAATCTAACTTCTGACTTCTTAAGGAAACTTGTGGCATCCCTGGAGTTTGATAATTCCTTACAGCTTCATAGAATATGTCTGACTCATCCTCTAAAATAGCACATTTACCCACGTTTCACCCTTTGCATAGCTTTTGCTCACTCTGAGAAGAAAAATCAAGGCAAACCTTTCCTTCTATAAATCCTTCTGTCTGAACAACACTTTGAAGTAGCATCTCAGATCTCCAAGGTGTACATAAGAGACATCCAGGCCAGAAAAAGAGAGAGTAGGAAACTGCTGGTTTGCACCCCTGGCAGAATTGAGTGGGTGCGGCATGTCCCCGCTGCCTGCCTCTCTCCCTGACACCTCTGTTTCTTAGACTCTTTCATCCTACTCCTTGGGAGGAGCTTGTGGAGTCACAACGTCCCACTGTATTTCTAAAACTGTGGGGAAGCAGAGCATGGGGCTGCTGATTTTCAGTGATAACTACCATTGCTGCTGCTGGTGATGATGATGTTAGTAATGTGTTCTTTCCCCTGACTTCTCATTTAAAATTGCAGCCCCTGATACTCCCTAAATTCCTTATTTTTCTTTCCTCCTTAGCACTTTTTGTTATCTAACATGTTTTGTATTTTACTTTTTAATTTATTTCCAGTATCCATTGCATATAGACTTCCTAAACCCTGAGGTTCAATCATGTTTGTTTTTCTCTCCGACTCCCCAGTGCCTAGAACAGTGCCTGGCACCCAACAGGTGTTCAGGGAATGCTTGTTGAATGGATACATAGAAAAACTATGTTTCTCTCCAGAAGTTCTTAGCTGCTGATAAAGGAAGGGCACTATAGAAATAACAAAAGCTTTGCTGTTTTTCTTACAACATTACTCCGAATTCAATAAGCCAGCTAATTATAAATGTAAAAATATCCCTTTAAGTCATTGTAAATTATTCTTCTCAAGAACCTAGAAGCCTGACTAGGTTTTCTTTCTAAAGCAAAGGTTCTGAATACATTAAAATTGTGGGCAAGCTTTTGACTTTCTTTGTGCAATGAATATTATTCTTGGGGAGTAGCCCTTAAGTTCCATCACAACACCAATTGAAAGAACAACAATAACATCAATAGCGAGAGCGATGAGAACAAGGAAGTATCAGTGGAAAGAGAGATGTTCAGATACCCAGGTTTCTATAAACTGCACTAGAGACTGCTGGCATTCAGGACATATAAATGCTCTTCAGTAAATGGGGTTGAGATTCAGAGGTCAATGAGGTTACAGGGAAAGGTGAATGAGGACATGGGCTGAGGGGCACAACAGGACAGAGGGGAAGCAGGCACAGATGTCGATTCTTCTCTACCTCCACTCCCATTTTAAACGGAAAATATCAAAGGAAAAGAAAAAAATGAGGAGTAAAATAATAACTGATGCAGCCTGGGTTTTCTAGGCTTCCGAATGACTTTTAATCCCAAACTGCAGTAAGTGGGATAGTCACATATGGCAATAGACCACTCTCTTCTGTTATTTGAGAACCCTTTATCAGTTTTCCTACTAACCTTATTCTTTTATCTTTATCTAGAATCTTTAAGAAGATAAGAAATATAATGTCTATATAATTCTCATTTTTACTCATATTCCAAGAAATAGATGACACAAGAGTTGTGTTCCTTTTTTTTTTTTTTGAATTTCTATACCAACAGCTTGAAAGTATCTACTATTCAATAAAAGGACTTCAACTAAATTTCAAGATCTAAATGAAGAAAGGAGTCTCATCTGCACATTCACTCAACAGCATCCAGGCTTCTGTCCTTGATAAGGTTCCATCCTTTCTAAAATCCTGGAGCAGTGTGGGAAGGAAGGGTGGGTGGGGGGTGTTTCTATGACTATCTCTGTCCCAGGTGCTGATGGTTTTAGCTACTGACCTCTAGGATATGTGTTCCATTAGCACTTAGGAACCACCTTGACAGCTCTTGTCCTTTTCTTTGTGGGTAGGAAAATTGAGGCCCAGAGCAAGACAGGAAAGTCACTTAACAAATCCTGTTAGTTAATGATTGGGTTGATGCACCCCAACACTAAGCATGGTGCTGCCTCCACACAGCAGCCATGCCCAGAGGCAAGACATGAAGATTTCTGCTGCCTCTCTCCCTTCCCAATCAATAAGAACATGGCCTTTCTGAGTCACAGTGGTGAGCCCTTTGAATCCCATGAAGCCATTGAGACTAAGGTTTTGTTGGGCTATGAAGGTAAATGGCTAGTGCCATAAAACACTAAGCCAGATGAACAATCTACCTTTGGAACAATCTAAAGGACTGACACCTTGGATCAAGCTGAGGGACTCACAGGGAGTCTTTGTCAGGACTTACTTGCTTTGCTGCTTCAGCGAGGGCTTCTTTAATTAGTTGGCAATTATGATTTAATATGTGCTCTGTAAGCTGAACTGGAGTTTAGGACTCTAGGACTGAGGACTTTTTAAAATTAAAGATCCTTGTGGTAATCCTTAATTCTGTTCAAATGTCTCAGGTTCTTTCCTTCTTCTAGGTACATGGTAGGGTTATACTTTCCCAAACCTTTGAGTTTTGGCATGACTGGATGATTGGCTCTGGCCAATGAAATAGGAATGTCAGTAATAGTATGACTTTAAAATCTTGAATGTTAGTTCCAAATTTTAATCTGATTGGTCCCATTGCCTCACTTAAAATTTCTAATTCTATTGGACTTCAATTCTTCTCGTTCCTTTTTTTTCCTGCTGATATTAGTTTGATCTGTAACTGAAAGCTCACGAACCACCCTATAAGTGGATCCAGATGAGCAATGACTTTGACAGACTTAAATATGCGGCGATATATTGCTCTCAAGGCATTCCCCTCCTGAAGACAGGTGATAAGTAGAAGATAAGTAATTTGCTTTCAGGGACTGTGATGCTCTCCTTTAGGGTTCTGGTGGACTTTATGAGATGAAAGAGCATGAAATAGCAGAAAGAAGTCTATATAAAAGTTTACATTCCTTTACTCTTTAATCCTGGCCTGTGCATGTGAGGAATGATACTGATTCCATACAGTTTTGTGCTTAAGTTGCTAAACAGGTATAAATCTCTTTAAGAGCAATAGAGAATAACAAGCCAAAAATTGACATTCTCTGTGTATAAGGTTTGTTTAACAAACTTGAAAAGACTCAACTAAAGCACCAGCTGTCACATAGATACCTACTTGGTGGGGCTGCAGGTGTGCAAGGCCTTCAAGTGTGGCTTCCAGGTTGCAATGGAAACAGATTTCTCATCAGCTGCATAACTACGCCAAACACACTGCATGTGGCACACGTAGGGACATGAAAAAGAAAACAAAAGAGAATAGGAAATAGAATGACATAACAGGCGGAATATTAAGTTATGCACATTAAGAATTTTTTATTTGGGCCTGGGGTTTTAGCTCAGTGGTAGAGAGCTTACCTAGAATGTGTGAGGCACTGGGTTTGAATGTCAGCACTATCTATCTATCTATAAAATAAAGGTCCATCAACAAACTAAAAAAGTCTTTTCTTTGTCATATTTATCCCTAAGAAAAGCCCAAAGGAAGAAGTAGTCTACTTTGGTATTTTCAGCTGACTGCTGCACAGATTCTGCTACATCAAAATAATTTTCAAAACAACTTGCATCAAAAAGCGAAAGTGCCAAAAAGTATAGCATAACTCAATTTTTGAATTGGTTAGGAAAAAAATACTATATTATCCAAAAACAAAATCAGCAATGAGTAACTCATTCAATACATACTGATATCCAAGATACTAGTTAGATAAACTACCTGAGCAGAGATATGCATTCCAGGGAGTGTCTTTGAGCAATATTTGAAAAGACAGAGGCAAAGAATTACCAAAATCCACTATGCAACTATCGAACTAACTAGTAAACTAATGACCTCCAGGGTATGTTAATGATTTCATTAGTGAAGTCCCTGAAGATGAACCATAAAGTAGTTCTATTGCTAAAAATGAAAATAGTGATAACCAGAACAGAGCCAAAACAAGATTGGGAGGGATGTATCTCTAGGAATATAAGTGGAAAACACCTAAGGGTTTAATATCATGAACTAAGAATATGTTTATATCTCTGTGATGTAAAAACATAAGCTCTGTCTACTTCATGCAATCATTCCTGACATTCATAATATGAGATATTTTCATATGATCCTTACAATCAAAGTGTGGATTAAGATCCCCATTTTGTAGATGAGAACAAAAGTGCTCAGATAAATGAAGAGATTTATACAAGCTTGGTGGGGTTGAGACAGCACCCCCAGTTGCCTGGCTCTTGGTGACAGTCTTCCAGTGGGGATTTTACTAAATGCTTGATCACTGTGGTTGAAAGACTTTCTATTTGAACTGTCCATTTGAGAGACTGCCTGAGCTTACTTTCCCATGTAGAATTTGGTAAATTTATCCCTTTGCAATGGCCCTGCAAGCATCTTTAATGATCAAATGTTTGCTCCAATCTCCTCAGAGAAAAGTTTTTATTATGATTCATTACTCAGAGTATTCTATTTTGTGTGGCAAATTCATTTAAATGGGTCATATCCCTGCTATATAACCATCAGTCATGATTTTGAAACCTACAATGAAGGAAAAAAGTGATCTAATTATATTCCCTTTCCTGAGCAGCATATCATTGAATAAAAGTAAGCTGAATAAAAAGTCAAAAATTGGCACAACTACTTTGAAAAACTGTCTGGAAGATCTGTTAAAGTTGAACATATATAGTTCCTATGATACAGTTATTCATTCCTAGGTAAATACCTAACAGAAATGTTTATATATGTTCACCAAAAGATATGCACTAATTTCTTCATAAACTAAAGCTGAAAATGCCTTAGATATCTATCAGCAGTAGCAAAAGCAGGAAATTTGTGGTATCGTCATGCAATTGAATACTATATGGTAATAGTTTACTCTAACTATGCTCAACAATATGGGTGAACGTCATATGAATAATGCTCAGTGAAAGAAACAAGACAGAAATGAATACTTTACCATTATGTACAAAAACCAGGGAAAACTAATCTATCCTTAGAAGGGAGCCCAGTGGCTACCCTGGTGCAACAGTGACTGAGAAAGGGCACACAGGAGGTCATGCTCTGCTTATCTGAGTGTTGGTGATGCAGGGTGCAGAGTTCTTGTAGGAAATGTGGTCTTTTCTGCATGCACATTATACTTCAGTAAAATGCTCAGGAAATGACATGAAAAATTAGAAAAATATATAGTAGAACCTGAGGGACTATTTTATGTTTCCAAGAAAGGTTTTTGTATTTTCAATCAGGATTCCTTGCCTGAAGCTTCATTCTCATGGCTCATGTTGATTTAACCAATAAATCTATGGAAATTTGTGGTAAGCATCTTGACATCTTATAGACAATAAAGCAATTACTAGCCTATCAACTTGAAATGATAGTTTTTGCAACCACATATACAATTTTTAGGGTGACTAGAATAATCAATGAAAATCCATTGACTTTGTTATTGCAGCTTCTGTAGTGGTGAGGCCTAGAGATCCTCTGATGCTGTCAGAATATAAGTGGTTGCTTTAGTTAAATAATTTCTGTAGCAGGTATGATATATATGTGAGCTCTTGATATCCTAAAAGCAAAGCTCATGTAGAACTACATGTATACAGCAGGGTCTGTGCATTATCTGAAACTAGTGGAAAAAAATCTAAAACATCAATACAACAAAAAATGGGACCAAGGCACTATCTGTTAATGTTATAGAGAATTGGGGCCAAAAGAGGCTATGCTGAGAAAATTGAAGATTTTTTTCTTTTCTTTTCTTTCTTTCTTTTTATAATAGAACCTGGCTTCTTGCTCTTTTTAATAAAATTGATCTCAACAGCTAAGCTCTTTTTCCCTTCATTACTGTTCTCCTAAAAATGCCTTGTAAATTAGGGGTACAGAAGGGGCAAGTGGCATCTATTCCAGGGATGATATTAGTCAATGTTAAAAAGGCAGAGAGAAGTGTAACTCCATTGCTCTAAGAATTCTTAATAACTATGTCCTGCCCTCCATCTCAGCTGATTGCTTCTAGTAGCTGAAATTCAAGTCCACATTTGCAGGATCCAGTACCTAATGTTCCTACATCTTAAAACCTAAATCACATAGTGGTTGGCAAGAGAAAAACAGCACTTTCCCATGGCTGATTTACATGGTGTATCTACACCAAAGGATAAGTTAACAAGAAGAAAAGTAAGAACCAAATTTGCTAGTTATCAATGAAGGTGGTGCTCTAGGTAGCTAAAAAAATTTGAACTTTTTTTCTGTGATCAAAAGTACTATGTAATATAATTCAGCTTTGGAAGTATTTAGTTGCTCTATCTGAAGTAGCACACCTATGGCAAGCTTGACCATTTCTGGAAACAGTTCAGAAGGTTTCAGCTGACCATACAAAGATATATTAGTATGGAAGTTATTTTTTTTCTTTTTGGTAATGGGCCTTGAACCCAGGGGCACTTAACCACTGAGACACATCCCCAGCCCTTTTATATATATATTTTTTATTTAGAGACAGGATCTTGCTAAATTACTTAGGGCCTCATTAAATTGCTGAGGCTGGCTTTGCACTCACGATCTTCCTGCCTCAGTCTCCTAAGATGCTGGGATTACAGGTATGTACCACCAAGCCCGGCTGTCATTTCTATTTTTAAGAATCCCTTTTCTTTTTAAAAATTTTTTTAGTTGTAGATGAACACAATACCTTTATTGTATTTATTTATTTTTATGTGGTGCTGAGGATTGAACCCAGTGCCTCATATGTGCTAGGCAAGTGCTCTACCACTGAGCTACAACCCTAGACCAAGAATTTCTATTCTGAAGGATTATGCTCATACTATTATTTCTTGATTTTTCAGTTTTAGGCATCATCAATTAACTTCCTATCATGAAAGATAATAACATGGCCCACTTATATGCCCCCTTCCCCTCCTCTCATCCTTACAACAATTTTAGTTATTACTTAGTGTTTTCATTATTGTAAGCATGTAACTATTCTTCCTAGTTTAGAAATGTAACAGACTATAAATACTCATTCTTTTCTCTATAATTTTTTTTTGTTTTTTTTTGAGTTATCACTGCCCTATTTTAGTTTATTGATTTGATTTTATGTAACTATTACGAAGACATTCCTGCTGTTTCCTACAGAACTATAAAATTTCTCACGTCAAATGCGTGGTAGAATCTGTCAGTTCTGTTTTTGTGTGTCCTTGAAGATCTTTCTCCTGGATCACTCAGCCTCCTGCTCACTCTGCTACCCAGCCTGCTGTGCCTGTTGCCATGGGGGGCTTCCCGTCCTTATTGCTGTAGAGATGGGACTCTTATTCCCTGAATCTCATGTCTCTTCCTCTCTTGGTTTATCTTCTTCTGGAAGGACAGTCCTATCCAGGTAGTTTCTTGGGCAAGGAAAAATAGTAGGTAAGTTTTTGAGATCTTTATGTCTAAAAATGCTTTTGTGCTACTGTTGTTCTCCATGACTGGTTTGGCTGGGGATAGAATTCTAGGTTGGAAGTAATTTTCCTCCATAATTTTGGATGTATTATTCTACTGTCTTCCAATTTTAGAGTTACTAATGAGATAGATATTCAATGCCATGCTGATTCTTGTTCCTGTGGATATGTCCTGCTCAGAAATCATTTAGGATATTCTTTGTTGGAAGTGTTCTGATATCTCATTATGATAATCTTGGTACGAAGTTTTTGGTTTACTGTGCTGGGCATTTTGTACACTCTTTTATGGTGGCCACTTCTGACACCCAGTTCTGGAGAATAATGTAATATTTATCTGGTAAAATCTCCCCTCTTCAGTTTTCCTGTCTCTATTTAAGGTGCCCTCTTGGAGATTTTCACAATCTTATCTTCCCTATTATTTTTCTCTGCTGTCATTTTTTTTAACATATGGAATTTTTTCCTGATTCTATTCTTATTTATGGTCGAAGCACTAAAAAAGATGTATAGTCTGTATAAGTGGCTTGAGCTTATGGATTGGCAGCCTTACTTTAGGATAACTTGGTAAAGATTAAGTTATGCCATTAGAGGAAGCCAGTTTTTATATATACATGTGTGTATATATATATATATATATATTTTTTTTTTCTTTTAGGCCAGTTAGCATCCTCAAAAGCAACATTTTTTAGTTGACTCCTTTAAGGAAATGAATTCTATCAGCATTGATTTCTCAAACTTTTATTCAATTCCCTTGCTTCTGTTTCTAGGAAAACATCTTCGCTGTACCCTGAATTGGTCCATCTTCTACAGAGGCAAAACTCTGACATGGGTTGGGAGAGTCTTTAAATGTTAACCCCAAAGCTCAAAAAATGCCTATATGAAGGTGCAAAGTTGCTTTTTCAAAAGAGTAATGGATTTGGATTCGGACAGCAAGAATTTTGGTCCTAGATTTTCCTAGGCTTATCTTGAGGATCAAGTAACATTGTGTATTAGAAGTACTCTGCAAACTAAAAAGCACTTCATGAGTCTTAAACATTATTAATAAAAGTTGTGACATTTGGGCAGGTATTCAAAACGTTACTGAGAGCTGATTTCTTTTCCCAGACTGCTCCACTTGAAATGAAAAGTTAATTTAAATGAATCATGCAAAGATATTGACACAGCTAAATTTGCTGCAAACTTCTGGGGTTTTAAGCTTTTCCCTAAAACCCTGAAATGCTGGTTAATTTAGTTCTATCACCAACCAAATGACAAAGCAATCTGGGCATCTCACTTGCCCTTGTAGGATGAGAGTGGCTCTGGCTTAAAACAAATGAGATTGCTTTGGGTCTTGATGCTTTGTATGTTCAGCAAATCAAGTCAGGTTTATTGGGTAAGAAAATGAATGATCAGCAAATGAGGCTTGCTTTTCAATCTAGTGCATCCTTAAAAATAAATTTCTACGAGATATAATCAAGGCCTAAAGCCCTGAATTCTGTCCAAAAACTACATCAAGGAGAAGCAATGAATTAATAGTCATATTATTCCTATGTATAATAAATAAATAAGTTGCATTTGAATGAGCGAGCAGTTACTTTTTAATTTAGTAAATTCTATTTTGATTTATGAAACTATGATTATATTTTAAAGGTGTTCTTCAACACTTCAAGTACTGTATTTTCTATTAGTTTCTGCTTAAGAACAATATATACTTTGGAAATTTAAGTAAAAAAAATTCATGATTTTGCTCTATTTTTATCTCAATTTTTACAAGTTTAATTGCTGATTGTGATATATGTTATATAACCAAGTTCCATAAAGTAAAATTCTAAGCCTCCAAGCAAATCTGTTCAATCAGCATCTTCTCCACCTTTTATAGGTTACCTGTGCTGCAGGCCTTGCCTTAGTTAGGCTGTGGACATATAAATGCCTTGCTCCAGTGATTTAATGCAGGAAAACAGCAATTTATTTTTAAGTTCATTTGGAAATTGTTTTTGCACAGTTTAGTAGTTGATAATGACAAGTCAGATCAGAAAAGTTCCTGCAGTTTTTCTCCACATATGTATTATGTAATATGGTATCCAATAGTCACTTAAAGCTATTGAGCACTTGAGAAGTATCCAGTACTACAAAGGAATGGATTTTTTTATTTTAATTAATTTATATTTAAGTAGTTACATGGAATCTGTGGTTATTGTATTGGGCAGAATAGCCCTATAGCATCACAATTGATATATGCAGAGAAATTCCTACAATAGCTCACTTGCTAACAGAACAGTTGATATTCTAAGAGGTTTTAAGATGTAAGAGGTAAGATGTGTTATTGGCTCCTTAGAAGGACAGGGTTTGGTGCCCAGATGGAAGCAAGAAACCTATCAAATAACCTTTCACTCACAGGTTGGAAACATTTTTCTAGAGGGAAGGGATATTAAAGAGAAGAATATGTAAAGAGAAGATTTTATTAGAAGTGTGGCTAAGTGCTAAAGGACGAAAGGCTCCGAGTTGGGGGCTGGGTGTTTTGTGTGTGGCCTCCTTTCATTCTGCTGATCTTTGTTGGGTATCAGCTCATACATTCTTAGTATTTAGGGGATCTTTTCCTTTAAGAAAATTAAGTTTTCTTTCTCTTTTGTGCTCTTTTAAAGCTGGAAATTTAAAAAAGTAGACACTCTCAGTGGTTTGTATTAGAAGTCATGTGGAAAGATCCATTTTTAGTCAATAGTTGCAGAATAGGCCGATTTCACAATTAATGTTCTTATTTAGCCATTAGACATGAACAGATCTCTTTCATGGTACAACCGATGTTCTCTCCTCCCTCGTTTCCCTAGCTCCTCCTGTACTGGAGGTATTGCAAGGCTAAGGGTTCAAGTGGTTGCTTCCTATTACATGAAGACAAGCCTTCAAGTACCTGGGACTGCCATCCCAAACACCTCCAGTTTAGAAGTTCTGGAGCTTAAGTCCTTGGCAGAATTGGGAAAAAACTTTAGATTGTAGAATTATCTATAATTAAGTACCAACTTCACATTATGAGTCTGGCAAAAAACATATTTTGTGATTCTTAACCTGGTTCTAGGATGGTTCCACACCCAAAAGATATGGATAGCAAGAGGATAGCTCATTTCTTTTAATGCTAAAGCAAATTCTGAGTTACCGTAAAGAAAACAAAATGCTTAACAATCAATATATGATGAGCTAGCCTCAAGTAATATGCTTATTATTTCATATCCTCCATCATGGATGTAACCCATAATCCCACCAGCTCTTAAAATAAGATAACTCTTTCAAGTGATTGCCCTAGACAACATTAAAAGCAATTTCACGGGCACTAAACTTTGACGCTCTAAACACATCTGTTGTTCTTCAGCCTGGGCATACATCTGGCTGGAGGAAGCTAACTGTCAAGCAGGGAACAAGGCCATGTTCTGTTTCATTACTTAATGATCAGTTATGTTTCACCAATCATTCATAAGACACATTAGGTCATTCCAGGAGAAACCAAACTGCTCATTTCTACATGGTCTTGCTGGTAAGGTTAATTAGTCTGAATAATGCTTAGATCATTTGCTGAAAAAATATATTTCAGTTGGGAGAGAGGAAATACCTGCCCAAATCCAAGACTGTTCATTAAGTCCTGACTTTATTTTTTAAAAGGAGACAAAATAGTAGCTCTACAAAAAACAAAGAAGCACAGAGATTTGAAAATGACCCATCCAGCACTTGTGGAGACAGATGTTGTGGTCTACCTATTGAATTGCCATTTACCTGAATGAGGTTGGCAGCTGGATTCCTTCTTTTCTCGAAGTGTTTCTGGCGGTGCTGTTCCTGTACTTTTAATGCAAAACCTGAGCCAAGAATGCCCTGGAACAAAATATAAAAATAGCACTTTTAAAAACAAATTTCAAAAGTACTGTTAAATAATACAAGTATTTAAAAAACTGCTAAAATGAGTCTGAGAAGACAAACAGTGTGTAACTTGTCCAGAATAAACATGTTACATACTAAAACAAACACTATTTATCTCTATTATAATAGCGTCAGCTAATGGCAAGTTGTTAGGCAACATTGTCAAGAGATATAACAACTTCTGTTCTTTAGCAAATCAACTAGGGTTTGCCTTTTTCTTGGCTTTGCTGATATAGTAATAGGCATCATAAACACAAATATAATTTGCTATTAAATTTTTTTTTTTGTGTGTGGCCTTCTCTGTGACATCTCTTTGTGCCTAAATTGGAGTGAGTGGTCTTATCTAGTGATAGCATTTTGAGGACATGAATTCTGGATTTTGACTTTGAGAGAATTAAAATCTTGCTGCTGTGGATATGGGAGGACTTTATCCGTTTGACAAAACTCTGAAGTTATATATTCTTGATCCATGAAATGGGGGAGGGTGTGTTTCAAGTCTGTCCTAGTTATAATCCTTCATGATGCTATAATTTTACAAATAAAGTAAAAGAGAGTGGAAAATTATCCAGATGAGACAAATAGGCACTCAGTTTTGAAGAAAGAGGTTTTCCATTTTGCCTGTCTATATGATAGAGACACGAGCATGGGTCATTGCAAAGCACACTCTGTTTTTCCTGTTTTCATCTCACACTATTAGCATTCCTTACCTTTTGGTTTTGGCTCACCTATTCAGATTTTGGGGTTAGTAAGATTAGTATGTTTATGTTAGTTTTTGGCTAGTTTTCTTTCTGTCTGCTTATCATCTTGATCTGCCAAAATCCTGGTTCTTTGATGTTCCCCTCTCCTTTCAGTTTGCTTTGGTCTAACATTTGTGAAATCAGGATGCTTTTCATCTCAGCCTTGCATTGGCTTTCAGAGATTGCTTCATTCAGTCTCTGGGCTTTGTCTATACTCTCAACTTTATTGGTATGAGACTTGGAACTCCACTGCTTTCAAGTTTGTGGATTTTATTTGCTAGCTATAAATTATTAGCTTTTTATTAAACTTCAAGGAGTCTAACCCTTAGGTTAGAGATGGACATCTTAGAAGCACTAAGTCATTATTTGCCATAGGTAAGGAATGGTTGCTTTCCTTTTCTTTATGTTTTTTTAAAGTAGTTCAAGGATGATACAGGCTGTCTGGAGAGGTGGTGGGTTTATTTCATCTCTTGGAGGTGTTAGTTAAGTTTTGACTGGGTGACAGTTTGGCTAAGATATTTTTGGGCTCTAGATAGCTTTTAACCTTCCCCTTATCTTGAAATTCCACAATTCTGAGTACATCTGTGACAATAACCAGACAATCAGTAATGCAATCATGTTTAAAATACACAATTATAAAATAATACTATTTGCTACTAATGAGCAATGACCTACTCCATTACTAATTAGATAAATGACTGTCCTATGTAATGAGCAATGACATCATAGGTTCTGCTTTCCATCTCTTTTTTTCAGTGCATGCCTCATGCTGTCTAAGATTTCCATCTCATACAGGTTGTGATTATACAAACTAAGCTTTAGAATAACTTGGTTTCTGTGATCTGGTTTGCAGATTTAAACAATATTTACCTCCACTTGGAGGTTATACAAATGGCTTTCCATTTCCAAATCCAGATCAACTCTAGTCATTTGTAATTCCTAATTTTTTTATTATGTAAAGTTATTTAGGAAAAATTGATTTATTTTCCTTTTAATGTTACTGTCCATGCAGTATAAACATATAAGAGAATATAAAACCTCAAAATTTATAGCACTTATTTATAATATGTATTAGATGTATGTACATTATATATATATTGTATATAACCAATTCTTATGGAACATAAGATTTTGTAGAAGTTGAATTAACAGCCATAACTGCCAGTTTTGAGCACTTGTGTAGTTATGAGTTTAGAAAATGAAGTCAGGCCTTATATGGCACAACTTAAGTATCTACCAAACAGACTAAAATTTGCTGAAAGTCATGTTGGCTTTGCTTAGAAACCTATATTAGTAGGTGGCAACTGTTTGCTACATATCTCTTGCGTCAGATTGTACATTACAGCAGTTATTAAACCAGGTCTGCTCACTGTCTCACTGTGGCTCCATTCCAACTTTCTTCCACCTCTCTCTAAGTATACAGCTCAGTGCACCTAAATATAAGTCTTCTAAGTAAAGTCTGTTATGATATATATATATATATATCTATATCTATATCTATATATATATACACACATACACACACACACACAACATGGCTTAATCTTTCAACATATGTGCTATCCCTTCAAATACTGACACCAATAATACAGATTCTTAGAAACTGAGTTTTGTTTTCATTCATTTTCTAGGAAAACAAGGCTTAATTTTTTAGGTTTTAAGTTTTAGTACTAGTCTGAGTAGTGCTACATAAATACTAAGTAGAAAAAATGTTTTGCTAAACATTTTAAATATTTATCCCTCCTTATCTTCCAGCTTAAATGAGCCTAATTTGTATCCCACACTTGGAAAACAACCTCTGCCAAAAGACTTTTTAACAGTTGTTAATATTTTACTATATATAATAATTATATTTGTTAATATTGTTAATGATTATAGAGGTTAATATTTATTTTTTGAAAGGTTAATGTCCTGAGTCAAACAGAACTAGTCCTTGCATTGAACTTATTAGCTGAATGTCTCAAGCAATTCAAACTGCAAAAATTTCTTCATCAGTAAAAAGATACCTGTAGCAGGAGTATTAGTGGGAGGGAACCCAAAGAGGAGAGAGACCTGCTCATCAGGGTGATGCCAGGATGCAGGGGCTGTCTCTGTGAGCTCTTTAGTCTAGGCATAGAGAGGGCCTCAGAAGAAGTCACACAGGATGACCTGTATGACTCTCTGATGTGCAAGACACTCCTTCAGCATTGAAGGTAAGATGGGGACACCCTGATCTTCAAGTTTACTGGGTGGGAAAAGCCTGAAACTGGAGTGATCACAATCCATCTCTAACTTTCTCAGCAAAATGCCAATGTGTCCTCCTAAATTTCAATCAGACAACACTGTTGGCTGGCAGGTGCACATAACAAAATGATAACTCAGCACCTCCTGCCAGGTTGCAGTAAAAGATCCATAACAGAGGCAACTTTTCTTGGCGTTGTTAAGAAATGTTCTGTTCTGTGTGAGCAAATTCTTCAGGTTTCCTGTGTTACTTTAATTTGCATATAAAATTGTAATCATTTTACCAGAAACATTCCCAGGAATGGCTAGTCTCTGACCTTTAACCTAAGAGCAACACAGCTTAAACTCCCTGCAACATTTCTAGAGTTTCATTATAGGGCATGAGGCATTTCACTTTGCTGGAGGCAGCCAGCTTCCAGGGGCAGGTTGACCCTAACACTACTTGGCCCCAGGTCTTCACACACTTTGAACACTTAGGTCTGCTCACTTCTTACAGATATTCTTTTCCTTCCTTTGCTGTTAACCTTTCACCATTTCTCCCCATTGTAGTGTTTGTTCTATCACTTTTCCTCTATATTTGTTGTTTTTAATCCTTAAAGAATTGTGAAACTATATGGGTCATTTTATTAGAATGATGAAGAAGACTAGATTATGAGTTAGGTCTCAAGTGGCTTTGCTACAAGACAGCAGATACACCCCTGTCTATTTAATTACATCTGCTATCTATGTTAGCTAAGGGTAACTATAAACACAAAAGAAGCAGATATTTGGGGCCATTATTTTAGGAACAAAAATCACAAACTGTGTTTCACTGTTCTTAAGTTATTTTCCTGCAGGAATCTAATTGTTCAGTGAGTCTCTGCCCTGTTCTGGATTGTTCAGAATGCTAGAGGATTTGGCTTTGGATAAGTGAATTTATTTATTTTTTTTAAAATTCTCTTTGATGTCATCATCTTGTAGGAAACATGTCTTTTTATATTCATGAGGTAAAGGGAAGTAGCATTTAAGTTTTCTTTATAACAAGCCCTTGTCTTACATTATCATATTGGTTGTTTTTTTTCCCTTTTTTTAAAAAAATGTTTTATTTGTTCTTTTTAGTTATTCATGACAGTAGAATTTTGACATCATACATATATGGAGTATAACGTCCCATTCTTGTGATTGTACATGGTGTGGAGTTACACTGGTTGTGTATTCAAATATGAACATAGGAAAGTTATATCTGATTCATTCTACTATCTCATAGTGGTTATTCTTCACAAAATTTCTCTGGGTTCAATAATTCTTCCTCCATTGTATCCATGCAGAAACATATTCAAAGTCACTCCTTGAACTGAATTATGTTCCCCCTAAGTTGATATGTTGGAGTCTTAATTTCTAAACCTCAGAATATAACCCTATTTGAAGATAGGGCTCTTCCTGAGGTAATCAAGTTAAAATAAGGTCATTCAAGTGGTCCCTAATCCAACATGACTGATGTTCTTATAAGAAGAAGAAATTTAGACATGGGAGACATAAAGATACAGGAAGAAGATGTCGTCGTCCTCAAGCCAAGGACAGGGTCCTGAAACAGATGATTCTCTCATGGTTTTCAGAAGGGACTAATCCTTCCAATACCTTGATTTTAGATTTCTATCCTCCAAGAACTGTGAGACAATACATTTCTATTATTTAAGACAACCAGTCTGTGGAAACTTGTTATAGTAGCCGTAGCAAACCAATATAGTCATATAGTATGTGACAAATAATTCAAACTCAGGTCTAATGCCCAAGCATGTGCACAGTCTTTTAAATCTCTTTTCTGTGAGTTTGAGTGTTCTGAGGAAAAACCAGCTGGTCAATATGGAGCTGGGCACTGGCTGTCAGAAGGACCAAGAATGCCCTTTGCATTTATTAACAGGAAAGGGAGGATCCCCATGAAATAAACGGTGGAGCTGAAAAGCTCCCTCTGACCCACTCCCTTGGCTTTCTTTGGAGGGTTGCTCTCAAGTTTCTCCTTGGCAGAGACTGTGCCATGGCATTTGTGTGTGTCTGGAGGACACGACTATGTTCTTCAAGTTCACCTGTGACTACCACCTCAACACTCCATTATGCTGACTGCCTCCCTCACCTCCCAGGCAGAGGGGACAAAAGTTAGAACTTGGAAACAGAAACTATAATATTTCCTTCAACTGCCAGCAAAGAAACAAGAGGATAAAATGATCAGAAAAATAAACTTCATTCATTAAGTAGAGAATAATCAGAAACTTGTGGGAAGAAAAACGTGTTCTTCATTCTGATAAGATGCAGAAACAGCTCATTAAGAAAATCAATGACAGTGACACAAAGAATAAATCACTGGACACATTTAAAACCCTTTGAGATCATATGTTTTTCTTTCAAATGAATCTCCACTTGTGCATAGCCATCTATTTAGTAGCACATGTTGTAAACCAAATCAAAACAATCAGTTTAAAATGAAGACATCTTTAAATCTTCACAAATATTTAAAATGTTTTGGGGGCATGCTGATTGAAAAGGTGATGCCATCTGAATTATTATTTGATCATAAAGACCTAGCTGGTATTAATGTCTAAGTGCTTCTGAGGGAAGACCATATTTTATAAATTATCCACCTAGATATATTTAGAAAAGTCAACGTTATATTAGAAAAATTAAATTTGTCAGTGACATAGATATGTTCCCAAGCATACCAATGTGTGAAAGCTGACTCCACTAAACCTCTAAGACCTAATTGAAGCTGCTTTATTGATGCAAAGATACTCACGGCAGGAAGTGCAAAGAAAGAAATGCCAAGGAGTGCAAAGCCCGCGGAAAGCAATCTTCCCAGCCAAGTTAGGGGAGTTTTGTCTCCATAGCCAATAGTGGTCAATGTAATCTAAAAACAAAATAAACAGAACTTTCAGCTTAAGTACTTGAGAGGGAAGTTAGGACCCATGAACAGGAGACAAAGCAACATTTCCACTAAATCATTACTCAACAAGTCTTGTTGGCGCATTTTATTGCTGTGCTTTAATTTTCCATGACGCATAACAGAACTTTGCTTTGTTTAAGGAAAGGAATAACCTACATAGTTGTTTCTCCCATATAACAGTTTTCCATCTTTTCTAAGTGTATTCAGGGAAAGGTTATTTAAGTAAGCAGATAATCATCAGTGATACAGAAATGATAGCACTGCAGATTTAGGACTGGATCAGAACCCCAAACAATAATTTATGTTAATTAAGGCTGTCCATCCATTACCTTGGCAGGCACTTCCTGAAGTCTTAGTGTGTGCAAGGTACATGTCATGATTTGTAGTGGAACAAATATGAGAGGTACACAGTTCTTGGCCTAAGATATTAAGGGAGGTGTGTCACACACAAATAATTAAAACACAAAAATAGGGCAAAGCAGGGATGGTGATGGAGGCACAAATAAACTGCTGTGGGATTTTAAGGACAATTGATTGTTACTGGCGTGGAGGTTAAATAGGTTTTACTGGGGAGATGTCGATCATGGCTAGGTTTTGAAGGAGGGGTAATATTTTGAAAGACAGAAATGATCAAGAGTGGCCTCTGGGGAGAGGAAACAAGTGACCAGCGGCACAGCGGTGAGAACATACAGGACATTCTGAAAAGTATAAGTGGTTCTCTGGGCTGGGGCATGGTGGATTTGAAAAGGGTTAGTGACTTCCTCAGTTTCTTCCATTACTGTTTTATAGTTTTCAGCATATAGGTCTTTCACCTTCTTATTCAAAAATTCCAAGTTTTTATTTCATTTTTTTGATGGCTATTGCAAATGGCAATATTCTTTTTCTTTTTCAAATTTCTTTTTCAGAAAGTTTGTTGTAAACATAGAGAAGCTAACAATAGAAGGACTGTGGGGTGTGTTTATTTTGTATCCTGCAACTTGACTGAATTTTTCATTGTAACAGGTTGTGTATGTGTGTGTGTGTTTAATCTTTAGAGTTTTTTTCCTACGTATAAGACTATGTACTCAGTAAACAGTAGTACTTGCACTTTTTCCTTTCTCGTTTGGATGGCTTTTATTTCTTTCTCTTACCCAATTGCAAGGACTTCCAGTGCTATAATAAATAGAAGCGGCAAGAGTGGGGCATCCTTGCTCTGTTTTGGATCTTAAAGGAAAGACTTTCAAATTTTCACTGCTGAATATAATGTAAGCTATGGACTGTCATGTTTGATCTTTATTATATCAAGTTACCTTTCTTCTTTACCTAATTTATTGAGAGTTTTGATCATGAAATGATACTGATTTTTTTCAAAGGCTTTTTCTGCATCAAATGAGATGATGTGAAATAAACTAGGCACAAAAAAACAAATACCACATGGTCTCACTTAAATGTGGAATCTAAAACAATTGAACTTAGAAGCAGAGAGTAGAATGGTAGTTACCAGAGGTGTGAGTTGGGGAGAATGAAATGTGTTTTTTTTTCTTTAAAGAGCAGTTGCACAATGTTGTGAATATGGCTAATTATAGTGCATAGGATATTTCAAAATTGCTGAGAGTAAATATCAAAATTCTCACCAAAAATGATTTGAGGTGTTTGAGGTGGTAGATACATGAATTAGCTTGATTATTATATATTATATTCATAAATCATAACATCCCTTGTACCTCATAAATATGTACAACAATAATCCATCAACATATAACAAAAACAAAAAGCATTAGTAGAACAGGGGGTTAACTAGATTTGCTCAAGATATCTTTTTATTTTGGGTTACCATTCTGGGGATCAAATCCAGGACCTCATACATGCTAACCAAGGTGTTCCACTGAGCCACATCCTCAGCCCCAGGAAGTGTCTTTGAAAATGATAATCAAAGCGTGTCTCTCCCATGGTCAATCAGTTCCAGGGGCCCCTATAGCCCTAGAACAAAGTCCCAGCTCCTCTCCAAGGCCTTCAGGGTTTTGAATGATTGGGCCTCTTCCCACTTCTCAGGCATCTTCTTCCATCACTCTCCATCTCATACTGCATCCATTAAGCCTGCCCTGATGCTCATCAGCACACTGATCCTTTGCTTGCCTCTGGGTCTTTGCACTTGCTATTTTCTTTGTGGATTTCTCTTACTCCCAGGTCTCCATTCAGGTAGCTGCTCAATTGTCAGCTCCACAGAAAGACCAACTCTGATTAATGGGTACAGTTGAATAAGAGGAGTAACTTCTAATGTTTTATAGCACAGTAGAATAACTAGAGCTTTCAATAATCAATAAAATATTTTAAAATATTAGAAAGGATTTAGTATGTTTCCAACACACAAAAAAAGATAAGTGTCCATAACAACAGAAACGGCAATTAACCTGCTCTGATTACTATACAGTGAGGGTTTGTATGTATGTGCATTTGCTATATGTCAATTAAAAATAAAAACAAATCTAAAAATGACTATCCCTGATCACCTTATTTAAGATTTTTCCCTGCCAATTGTTCCCTAAATCTTTACTCTGCTCATTTTTAAAAGATTTTTCTTTTTAAAAATAGTTAATTTATTTTAATTAGGTATATATGACAGCAGAAAGGATTTTGATTCATTATACACAATTGCAACACAACTTTACAATTCTAGGGTTTCACATGATGTAGCTTGGTGCCACACGTGCAGTCATACATGTACCTAGGGTAATGATGTCCGTCTCATTCCACTATCTTTCCTGCCACCATGCACCCTCTCTACTTTCCATTCTCTCTGCCCATCAAAGTTCCTCCATTTTTCCCGTGTCTGCCCCCTCCCTGTTATGGATCAGCATCCATTTATCAGTGAGAAAATTTGGCCTTTGGTTTTTTGGGATTGGCTTACTTCGCTTAGCATGATATTCTCCAACTCCATCAATTTACTGGCAAATGCCATAATTTAATTTTCTTTTAATGCCGAGTAATATGCCATTGTGTATATATACCACAGTTTCTTTATCCAATCATCTATTGAAGGGCATCTAGGTTTCTTCCACAGTTTAGCTACTGTGAATAATGCTGCTGTAAACATTGATGTGGCTGCATTACTATAGTATGCTGATTTTAAGTCCCTTGGGTATAGACTGAGGAGTGGGATAGCTGGATCAAATGGTGGTTCCATTCCAAGTTTTTGAGGAATCTCCATACTACTTTCCAGATTGGTTGCACCAATTTGCAGTCTCACCAGCAATGTATGAGTGTAACGTTTACCCCACATCTTTACCAACATTTATTGTTGTCTGTATTCTTAATAGCTCCCATTCCAACTGGCGTGAGATGAAATTTTAGAGTAGTTTTGATTTGCATTTCTCTAATTACTAGAGATGTTGAACATTTTTTAATGTATGTGTTGATCAAATTTTTATCTTAGCCCATTTATTGATTGGGTTGTTTGATTTTTTTTTTTTTTGGTGTTAAGTTTTTTGAGTTCTTTATATGTCCTGGAGATTAGTGCTCTATCTGATGTGTGTGTGGCAAAAATTTGCTTCCAAACATGTAGGCTCTCTGTTCACCTCATTGATTGTTTCTTTTGCTGAGAAGAAGCTTTTTAGTTTGAGTCCATCCCATCTATTAATTCTTGATTTTATTTCTTGAGCTTTAGGATTCTTGTACTCTGTTCATTTTTACTTATAGATGATATCAATATCTTAAATAGTATATATTGATTAAATTTACTTGTTCGCTGGTTTCCCTGCTAGAATGTAAAAATCATGTAGGCTCTGTCTATGTCTTGCTTACTGCTGAATCCAAGCACTGTGACTGGTATACAGTAGTAGTCACTCAATAGATATGCACTGAATGAATTAAAAAAACCTTAGGTGGTGGGTTAAGAATTCTGTTTCCTGTTTTAAAGCAAGGAAATACTTATGAAAGGTTTTTAAGGCAGTGTACATTGAAATTGTATTGGTTTTAGAAATTGAAATTTTAGCAGAAAATGTTTAGAATGGGTTGGAGCAGGGAGAAATGAGAGGTGGAGAAAACAGTTAAGAGATTGTATGGAAATGAAAAGTAGAGAGACATGTTTAGGAAGTTCAATAGAAATACGTTTACTGCATGTCTGGGGTAAAGGGAAAGACTAAAAAATGACTTTAAAAGTTCAAGTGGCAAGATGTTTGTGGCATAAATAAAAAATACAACAATGAAAAAGAGAAGGTTTTAGAGTAAAGGTGAAGAGTTTGTTTTTGCAAATAATGGTTTTTTAAATGTCAGTGTGACGGATGTAGTCAAGTCTAGCAGGAATTTGAGAACGAGAGCTTGATTTTGAGAAAGATTGGGTTTGGCATGATATTTGGGTTTTGAAATCTGGCACAGAATGATCCTTGAAGCTTTGCACATAAATGACATTACAAAGTAAGAAAAGAAAAGGTTCAAGGACACCGTAGGAAAGAGATATTTATGGGATGGAAAAGAAAGAAGAATATCGTTCTTCAATAATAGAAAACAATTTAAAAAGCCTATATCAATGAAACCCTACTGGAAAAGAGAGGGACTGTCACAAAGGATCAGGAAATTCCTGATGTTACAGAGTAATAGGGAATCAAAAGAATGAAGATTGAGAAAAGGTACCAACATCTTGGGGATAAGCAGTCGTGAAGGAGCCCTGAGAGTGATTGCTCATGTCATGCCATCTTACCTGGGCTTTGAAGGGGAGGGTACCATTCTGAGAGACAGAAACGATAAAAGGAGATAGTCTCCAGGACATGACCTTGCAGAAGCATTCAGCTGAGCAGGAAATCCTTCCTAGGAGAACTTTTTTTCTCTTCACTTCCATGTTTTTTCCTGTGTTTCTGGTAGCTCATCTTCTGTGGCTCCCTCCTACTCCTTTCCATCTTTGGGCATTGGATTCCTAAGATTTGACTTTAGGTCTTTTAAAGATTATTCTTCTTGGACTTTCTTTTTTTCTTGCTTTCTTTCTCTCTCTCTCTCTTCCCAGGTGATCTTAAATGTTCTTATGGATTTAGGTACCATTTTTATGCTGAACCCACCCGATTTATATTTTTAAGCCAAGCCACTCTTCTGAGTTTTAAATTCACACATCTGTTGATATTTCTATTTGGATATCATAGAGTCATTAAACTGAACTCCTATTTTCTTCCAGTCTGTGAATTCCCAAATGTTTCCCCTTTCATCTTAATCAAGAGTACTACCATCCATCCAGTGGCTCATGTCAGAAGCCTCACAAGCATCCTTCTTACTCCTTTCTCTGGATGCCCCCCTCACTGAAATAATCAGCAAGTCCTGTTGTTTGCTTGTATTTATTTCAGTTATTGCAAATTCATTCCATTCTCTCTGTCTCCACTGCTACCCTGGTAGGCCAGAATGTTACAGTATCTGCTCTCTGTTTTTATTCTTGTCTTCCTCTATTTCCTTCTTTATATACTTGCAAGAAGTACCATTTTCTTATTCTCCTCAAAAAATCTTTCAATGGTAATCTGTTGAATTAAGAAGAAATTCATCCTGGAAAGGGGCTGTAAGGTCGAGAGGGCATCAAATTCAAGTTGACAAGAGGCCTCTGGAGTGGAAGAGGTCATCTGTGGTCAGAGAGATGGAATTTGTCAAGTTAATCATATGTCACCAGAAGTGTCAGTATGGGACCCTTGATTTCTTTAAGAATGGGGAAAAAAGGGACAATTTTATTATAGATTTCTAATTTTAAATATGTGGGAAAGATTTTAATCTGCTAAGTCTACTATACCTTTTCTTCAAAATATTTTTTATAACAGCCTATTAATAATTATCTACTGAAGGTGAAATTTCATGTTTTGGTTACAGCAAAAATGTTATCTTTCATGATTTGAAAGACCTAAAAAATAACACATCTGAGTTATTCTTCTTGGTTCAAGTGCTGACAGTGTAGCAGCCTAGGGTCCCGCTGGCTGGGTGAAGACTCTTCCTACCTTCTCCCTGTACTCTGGGCCCAGCTTTTGGGATGACCATATTTCAGAGTGCAGAAACCTGAAGAGCCAGCAGCTGATCCCCTGACCCCCTCAACTTCTTTTGTTCTGATGTCGCTAGGACAGAGAATTTCTTGGTTGACCGCACAGGGGCCTTTTGTCTCTAGGGTAGGCCTGGGAAGGATTTGGCAACAGGTGGAAGTTTGTCTCCTTCATGCCAAGGAGGGAGGTGGCGGGAGTTGCCTTTGTTTCTTGCCCAGAGAACGCATCACTTCACTTCTGTGGATGCAAAGGGGGCAACTGGGCTTCGCTGTGTGAACTGAGAGCACCAGACAAATTATGAAGTCTCTAAGGTGCACTTAGAATAAAAAGATGTGAATCTTCTCCAGGAATTCACAATGACCCATCTGGTTGATCTAGCTGCCAGCTTTCTAAGGCAAGGACCAGCTGCATTCAATAAAGCCATCTTTGGATTGAGCCCTGCATAGAGATGACCAATTTTTTTTTTGTACTTTCAGGTGAAGCTTCCCTTGAAGTACCAGTAAGTCTCCTTGGGCCAGTACAGCTGCATTCTATTTCTTTTCTTTTCCTAGCACTGGAAAGGCCTTGCTAATGTCCATCAGTTGATCCTTCGCACATGAAGTGAGAAGCAGAAGCCTCTTGTGTGCTTATCCTAAACAATAAACCATTTCGGTCTTTCAGAAATCTCATGAATCTTTCCATTAATGATTACTTTCATGTAGGTTCAGAGTCAGAGGAAGGCCGGCCCATGTAAGTCCCTGAAGACCCTTCAGGACACTGGGGGAGATTCTGGAACAGTGGTTTGTTTCAGAGAAACTTGAGGCCACCTGTAAGCTCTTCAGGGGTTGTGGGGAGACCATACCTGGACTTTACAGTTGAATTAGATGATGAATCAGTTGACTTATCTTCTGGAAAAACTCTTCACAGATCTGCAAGATCATTTGTAGCTTGACATGGTATGATGAGTTTTATTGTATCTTATCATCTCTGTATGCAGCAGCTCCCACACCAAGTTCATTGGTGACTCCAACTCAGAAGGGCGGATGGTGATTATTAATTACAGTATACAGGTAACATAGTGATGTGGACTGCATGAACTTGTAGAGAAATGGTTGATTTTGAAAAACTGAAATCTAGTAATGAAGTACTATTATAACAAAAAAAAAAATCCCTTGAAATACCGGTTTCTTTAGGGATCCCACACTGACAAAGTAATAGCGTAAGTAATATATTTTCTTTGAAGATACCTTCATCACCCCTGTGTTAATTCCTTGCCACTTCTAAATGTGCATATAACTTAGGGTGCAAGAACTGAGCACAGTGGATAGTGGTAAATCCAATGCCTTCATTCATCTTGGAGTTAAATCCAGTGCCTCTGTTCATCTTGGATGAGCTCTGGGGATGCTTCATGACTGCATACAGGTTAGCTGGGTGGGAATGACAGGGACTGGGTGGGTTCAGGAAGGTAGAAGGAACTGAAAATCAGTCATTTAATGGGTTCTCCCTGTACTAATACATTTTTGATAATTCCTGAGTCAAGGCATTTAATTCCCTTCCAAGATATAGCGTTAAAAGTGAATCATGATACAGTAAACTTTTACTCTATAAAGCAAATGAATGTCAAAGGAATGGACTGAACTATAGTGCAATTGAATTAATGTAAAATAAAATAAATGTTCTTATGAGAGATTCCTGGTGTTCTATGTAGGTGAGATGATTTTCTGATCTTATGTATTAATACATGATAATATAAAGAGAAACTTTCTTTTTTTTTAATTTTTTATTGCTGGTTGTTCAAAACATTACATAGTTCTTGATATATCATATTTCACACTTTGATTCAAGTGGGTTATGAACTCCCATTTTTACCCTGTATACAAATTGCAGAATCACATCAGTTACACATCCATTGATTTACATATTGCCATACTAGTGTCTGTTGTATTCTGCTGCCTTTCCTATCCTCTACTATCCCCCCTCCCCTCCCCTCCCCTCTTCTCTCTCTACCCCCTCTACTGTCATTCATTTCTCCCCCTTGTATTATTTTCCCCTTTAAGAGAAGCTTTCTTGATTGAAACTTCTGTGATGATTAATTGGCCACTTAGAAATTTGATTAAAGTACATCATCACAAACAGGTAAATATGTTAAATATATTATTTCAACTTAAAACCCACAATGTATATTTATTTCCTAATATTCTTGATGAAAGGCATAGTTTGCAGTTGAACTTATGCTTCATTTTCTTTGCATAAACCTCACCCATAATAAATTGTTTTTCTTAATTTTAATGTTTTTTTTTCATAAGTTGTATTTTTAGTGGACCATGAATACAGTGGAGATATCTGAGTTTAGAGTCCTAGCTATTTCAGGTTTCCCCCTGTGTAACTGTATGTTCACTTCTGGTTTCATATATATATATATATATATATATATATATATATATATATATATAATTTTGCATTTATTGAATTTTTCTAAGGCATTCTATTCCATTTTTAATAGGATCATCCATCTTTCTTTCTGTACCATATATCATCAGCTTATGCAACAATATGAACTTAAGCATGCCATTATATTTTAAAATATTTTGGAATGAACACCTTGAACTCTGCAAACATTCAGACAATGGTGAGAACAGAATCCTGTGGATATTGAATAGCACTTGGTATGCTACAAACTTCAGTCAGTATGTTTCCTAGGAGGGAAATGATGGCTGGAAAGCCTTATTGAAGGGGAATAAAAGGGCATATTTGGGATGTCAAGTTGTTGAGTATACCATATTACATATAAAGCTTGCTTTGAGAAAGACTATAAGGATTTTGGCATGATTTTTGAAGCTAAATGTGGCTGATGAAAATTTTTCTATATACCTGAGATAATAATTTCAAGCACATAGACTCAAGTGGAATCTGTATGCAGATGTTGACTCAAGATCAGATTGACACTATCTGCTGCTGCATGCATCTTTCTTTTAAACCAATAACAGTATGATCATTACAAGAATAGCAGCAAACAGAAAGTAAAAAAAAAGACTGGCCTTCAAGAACAAGTCATTACCAGAAAAAATTGCTTCAGGAAAACCCAATTGCAAGTTATTTTAGAATAAATTTAAAGCAAATCTAAAGGAGAAAAAAAATAACATCAGGAAAGGAGGAGATAATAATAGAAAATAACTTCAGGAAAATCCATTCTTAAATTATTCAGAATAAATCTGAAGCAATTAAGGAGGAAAATAACAGAAAATTACATTAAATGGAGCTCCACCTTGCAACCAGAAGATCCTCTTTTCCAGGAGAGGCCAGTGCCTCATCTAACAGCCACTCCCACTAGCTACTCCTGTCTGCCACAAGGCCCTTTTAGTTGCTCACTTCAGATCCCAGAACATTTTTTTTCGTCACACTCTCCAATTCCCAAGCCCCTCTGTGCTTAAATGTTGAGTCTGCAACAAAGCCTATAGTTTTGTTTTGTTTCTTTTGTTATAAGGACTCTTCCATTGAACATCCGCAATAGTGCTGGTGTAGACCTGCAATAGCTGCCATCTTTGGGCACTTGCTACGTTCTTGGTAGAAAGCCCCTTTATCTGTTATCTAAATTAATCTATTAACTAGATGCATTCCTTCCCTATTATGGAGCTGTTTTCAGGGATCAAAGTTCTTTAAATTGTTATTTGCTATGAGCAGTGTTGATCACACCACAGTATCCCCCTAAAATATGTTTTGGGGACAGTTCTCATAATCTTTTTTGGGGGGATTGAACACAGGGGCACTTGGCCACTGAGCCACATCCCCATCCCTATTTTGTATTTTTTTAGAGATAGGGTCCTACTGAGTTGCTTAGTGCCTCACTTTTGCTGAGGCTGGCTTTGAACTCATGATCCTCCTGCCTCCATGGAAGGAATTTACTATTTAATACTTGGAATTCACTGGCACAATGTGTCTGTAGAAAATGAAATATATTTTGGTAATTTATGTTGATACTTTGTACTCTTTTAATAAAGGGGACTTTTTTCTTTCTTTTCTTGTTCTCCCCCCCCACCACCCCCAAAGCCTAGTACTTAGAAATACTCCAACTCAGAATGTTTTCTTTAATTTTCCTATTTAATTTTTATACTTCCATAGTTATTAGGAGCTCATTACATGCAAACTAGACTGTTTTTTTTTTTTTGTATTGAGCATTGATCCCAAGAGTGCGTTACCACTGAATTACATGCCCAATACTTTTTGTTTGTTTATTTTTCATTTTAAGACAGGGTCTAACTAAGTTGTTGAGGGCTTGCTAAACTGCTGAGGTTGGCTTTGAACTTGTGATCCTCCTGTCTCAGCCTCCCAAGTTACTGGGATTACAGGTGTGAGCCACCATGCCTGGTCAATCTGGACGATTTTAATAAAAAACTATCCAGACAAACCTTTCATGAAAGTTTTTATTAATATATAACATATGGTATAATAGTCTAAATTTATTTCATTTAACACTGAGATCTAGTGTATATTCTTTTTACAATAAATAGAAATAATAAGTCTTCTTGCTTCTCTCTCTCTCTCTCTTTTTTTTTTTAGGCGTCAAACAATTTCATTAATGAGTCAGTATCAAAAAAATGCTGTGGACCAACAATTTTTTTTCCTTTGAAGCTTGATATATAAGAAAAATTTTACTCTCATATCAAATTTAGAGTTTTTAAATGGAAACATAATTAAGGCATTTAGAAACCTGTTAAGTATAGGTTAAATGTCAGTCAAAAGAGTACTACTGAAATGGAAATCATTGAAAATATGTTGCTTTCCCCTGAAAGTCACAGATTACGACCTTTGAAAACCTGTTATGTATGTTACTCTGGCAGAAGAAACTAGCTGATGACTAAGTAAGAGATATGTTAAGAGTTTCCTACACACTGTTTAATACACAATACAGTACTTCTTATTAGTAATAAGGAGAAAGGGAAGACTAATGGAAAAAGGGACAGAGAGCTGCCAGACTGAATTCCCCAATAACTGCAGACGAAGTAACAATCTAGCACTCAAAAAATGCTACTGGTGATTTATAAAAGAACCTTTCTTTGTTGGACAAAGTGGGAAAAGTGCACATGAATGCTTCAGTAATTGAAAGACATTAGAATTATCCAAGAGAAGCAAAAACTAAGCTTAAATTCAAGCCATTCCCTCAAAGGCTGGGAGGATACTGCTTTCCCTTCGCTAGCAAGAAAAGCCTCTGTTTTCTCAGTTTACATAGTTAATTCTACCACGAGCAACAGATTTTCATTTGCTCTCTACATATAAAAAAGTATTTTAAGAATGTCAGATGACTGCTCTCTTTTGCGTTTCCACTCTTTTCCTTTCAAAATGTCTATTATTGCTTGTGGGTCGGGAAGAGGAGTTGGAAACCAAATTATTAATGCAACAGAATGCTTTGTTACCAATGGCACAATCTTGTAGACATTTACACAGGTAATTTTAAGAAGTCATAATCTTTAGGTGAATGTATTTCTGACTTTTATTCATTTTATTGTTTCTATGCAACCCACAGATATGCCAAGTTCTGCTTAATTCAGCCCTGACAAATTTTCCTTGTTCCTGGTAGGAAGTTCTACATCTTGCTGTTGAACCTGTGATGAGTAGTGGCATAATGAACAATTGGTAACTTCAATCTGTCCTCCACAAAAAACGAAAAACAAAAACAAAAAATATTTTCATCTATGTTTGTGAAAATGATATATTTTTATTTTGCAACAATCTAGCACTCAAAAAATACTACTGATGCCGGGTGCAGTGGCACACACATGTAATCCCAGCAGCTCCAGAGGCTGAGACAGGAGGATCTAGAGTTCAAAGCCAGCTTCAGCAACAGTGAGGTGCTAACCAACTCAGTAAGACCCTGTCTCTAAATAAACAGAAAATAAGGCTGGGGATGTGGCTCAGTGGCTGAGTGCCCCTGAGTTCAATCCCTGGTACTAAAATAAATAAATAAATAAATATTTTATAAATCATCAATTTATTTATATTAATAAACCATCAATTTGTTTATATTATATATAATATAAAAAAATTGATGATTTATAAAAGAATCTTTCTTTGTTGGACCAAAGATAGTGGAAATTCTTTAGAAAATTATAAATGCTGTGTATTTCCATATAACTTCCCTTTGGGATGTCTTAAAATAATAAAATAAAAAGAAATGTAATTTATATATTGTATAAAGCACTCTTATGCCCTGTGAATTTCTTATTAGGGCACAAGTTTCAATGATTATTTTATAAATTCTTTACAATGTAGGTATTTTTTTTTACTTCAAAGGATAGCTATCCATTATTCAGTTATTTGATCCAGCTTATTGAATTCTGACTTTATGGACTCTGCACCTTTCATGGTTTGAGCTATTTGCAATTCTGTAAGTTGTAGATAACAAATAGTAATGCAAAATAATTTTTGTCTATAGACAGAAATAAATTATGTCTAGTGGAGCTTCAACTGACTTCTTTCCAATATTATAGAAAAATCCAGGTTTGCTTCTATTTGTACATCATTTAAATTTTCCTGATCTTTAGATGCCTTTGTTCTTTGGATAGATATTTGAATTGGTGGTAATATCTTACTAATGATAATAACTTAATTAAAAAAATAAATTGAATACAATGATTAGCACTTGTTTATTTTTTATTTATATTATGATTTTACTTTTAGTTGTTTGAAAAATTATTTTTCAATAAAAATATAAAGGAAAAGTAGGATTTTGAATTTAAATTTTTGAAATCAAATGTATATTATTGCTGATTTCACAGGTGAATTACCAGCTTCTTTTTCTTTCTTTGTTTTTTTCTGTGATATATTTTACTCTTTTAACTTTCATTCATCTATCATTTATTTATTTATTTTTTCTGGATATTTTATTTTATTTATTTATTTTAAAAATTTATATATGACAGCAAATGCATTACAATTCTTATTACACATATAGAGCACAATTTTTTATATATCTGGTTGTATACAAAGTATATTCACACCAATTCGTGTCTTCATACATGTACTTTGGATAATAACGTCCATCACATCTGCCATCATTTCTACCATTTACTTTTTTAACTCCAAATAAGTGTTTTGATGAGTGGACGATCGATGCAACAAATTACAATATAAATCTGTGCTCCCCAAGGTTAAAATGCACAAACAAGCCTGTCAATTTTTAACCACCATTGAAAAAATGATATATTTTAATTTTGGCAACAACTTAATCCTCAAGAAACATTGATGATTCAGCTACTTGGGAGGCTGAGGCAGGAGGATCACAAGCTCAAAGCCAGACTTAGAAAGCTAGTGAGATCTTGTATCAAAATAAAAAATAAAAGTAGCACTGGGGATGTAGCTCAGTGGTGCTGTGCCTCTGGGTTCAATCCCAGTATTGGAAAAAAATAGTAATAATTTATGAGAGAACTTAACTTTGTTGCATCAGAGACCTGGAAGCTCTCAAGACAATTATAAGTAATATATATTTTTCACATGCCTCTCTTTCAGAGGTTTATATTTTGATTGAAACCACTCATAGAAATCATTACATTGTTTTTAAAAGTAACATTTCATGATATCCAATAAGTAAAAACAGTTTTTTTACTTACTGTGCCCCACCAGAGAGCATCTGCATATGTAGAAAACTCCTTATTTGCATCCTTTTCCACCAGATAGACAAGGAAAGATGAAAATATAAGAACCAAAAATCCTATGTACCAAGCTGTGATTAATTCCTAAATATAAAAGGAATGAAAGATTTTTAGAAGCAAAAAACTGAAAAAAGGGGGAAAATCTACTCATAATTTCACTTACTTTACTACTTTTTAGATACTTATTCTATTCTTTAAATAATCCATTACCTACCATGTCCCTAAATTGCTTTAACTATCTTTGAAATGACTAATTTTGCTTGTGATAGGTTTATTAAATATTATTATAGTTATCAATAAAGTGGTTCAAAAATTTTGTTCTAAAACCCAGAAAACAAATCTTACCTTGCTGTGTGCATAAACTACCGAACCTAGTAATTTCCAAGTGCCTCCTCTCCGGTCCATGCGCACCATACGGAGGATCTGTAGGAAACGGAGACTTCTGAGTGCAGACGTGGCGAAAATATTACCCTGAGTTTTTGCTGAAACAACTGCTATTGAAGCAATAAGAACAATGGTATCTGAAAGAAAAGGTTGAGACAGCCATCAGTTGCATGACTAAGAATTTTTATTTCTCAAAACATTATTTCTAAAAGGTTCACTTGGGCCTGTTTGAGGCACAAATAGATAAACAGATCTCCAACTCTAGCCTTTCCTAGAGCTACTTGGGTTTCCCCTAGTGGTTGAGAGTGACAGGACTCATCTAATGCTAAGTTCTGACTTTTGGTCACCTTGAGCTTTACCCATGCAATTTTGAACTACATACTTTGTAACCTCTAGTGAACTGAACAATGGCTTTCAGGCAGTTCAGTGTTTCCACACTGACTGTAGGGCAGTCTTCCAAAATACTTCTGAGCTCATTAGCATTCATGTCTGCAGAAAGAAGCTCCTGCCTCAGCCCCTATCATATTCACCTCTCCCTGGTTCATGTGGTAGAGGCAAGACAACCAATCCAGGTGTAAAATGCTGCTTGCTTGGTGTAATGTTTATTTTCTTGCCAAACACTTTGTATCTCTTTTATGTCCCAAATTCCTAATGTTGTGAAGTCTGCAGTTTTGCATATTGTTAAACAAAGGCCTCCACTAAGCTGAATACTGGAGGCTTCTCTATACAGTATTCTTTATACCTGGTCTGTCAGTGCGTGAAAGTCTGGTGCACAAATTGAATAATATTACATTTGTTACAATAAAGTATGTAATTATAAACAAACGGTATTTCCTGGGAATGGACGTTCAATGTTTGACATGTTGACATTTGGCTTAAAAATATCTGCCCTTTTGTAAGCAAAAAGGAGACAAAGAACAGCTAATGAAAGCATAGAAAAGATAAAAGAGGACTTAACCACTCCATGAGTAAATATCTTGAGTGATGAGAAATAGATTTAGAAGTGGCAAAATGAAGTGGAGATGAATGATCACCTGTGGCTATTTTAATTCCTTAGCTTGACCTTAACATCTTCAAACAAAATTTCTTTCCTGTTTCAAGTGAGTTGTGCATTACTGTACTTCCACTCACCAAAGAACCAGTTCCACTTCAAAGGTGTTGCATTTGTCATGTTTTCATGATTCTCAGGATTGGCTATTGTGTAAATGTGTATAATTCATTCAGCTCATACTTTTCCCTCCACTCAGAAAGATCTGGTCTCTTGGAGCCAATTGTCAACATCTTCTGAACTGTATGGGTGCCCCCTTTTTGGGCCAGTGCATGAAGAAAGGGGGTCTGAGATTGACAGTGTATGCATCAGTCAAAGGGATTTTCCCAGTCAGATCGAAACTCTATGTAACTTTGTGGATAGGTGCCAGAGAACCCCAAAGGCATCCTTGAGTTCCTGTTCTAGGCAACTGTTGGAAATAATAAGGAACTAAATGGATTGTATCAGACACTGAGAACATATTTTCAGTGAATAAAATTCAGTTTCTTGTTTGCTAATGACATGATCCTATATGTAGAACACTTGAAAAACCTCCACCAGCCGACTTTTAGAACTGACAAATTCAGCAAAGTTGCAGGACACAAGATATTATGGGTTAGATATGCAATGTTCCCCCAAAACCTCATGTGAGACAAGAATTTTCAGAGGTGAAAAAATCAAATTATGATAAGAATAATCTAATCAGTGGTTTAATCAAATCATATGGATTAACTGGGTGGTAATTGTGGGCAGATAGTGTGGGGCTGGTGGAGGTTGGGTACTGGGGGTGTGACTTTTGAGTTTATATTTTGCCCCTGGTGAGCAGAGCCCTCTCTCTGCTTCCTGGTTGCCATGTTTTGAGCTGTTTTCCTCTGCCATGCCCTTCTTCTATGTGTTCTGCCTCATCTTAGGACCAGAGCAATGGAGTTGACCTTCTGTGGACTGAACCTCTGAAACCATGAGCCAAAACAAAATTTTCCTCCTTCTTCCTTTACATTGTTCTTGTTAGGTCTTTTGATCACAATGATGCAAAAACTGACTAAAACACAAGAGCAACATACCACAAAAAAAAAAAATCAACAGCATTTCTATACTTCAATAATGAATCTGCTGAGAAAGAAATCAGGAAAATTTATTTCAATTCACAATAATCTCAACAAACAAACAATCAAACAAACAAACTTGGGAATCTAACTAAGGAGTTGCAAGACCTCTACAATGAAAACTAAAGAACATGAAGAAAGAAACTGACAAAATTTAGCAAAGGACTCCCAACTACTTGCCCATGGAGGTCTTGCAATGCCTTAGCAGGATCACCAGCATCAGCACTGGTGCAGAATTCCTGGACACCACTCCCACAAAGGACACTCAGCCGCTACCCACATGCAGGAACTCTGGCTGCCACTCCTTTGTGGACCCCCATCTACCAACGTGGAGCCCCCCTGGTCACCTCCATCTTGGGACTCGGCAGCTACTGCCGTAGTCCCCTACTCACAGTAGCCTGCCTGCACCTGGGGACATCACAGGCTCTGAAGAAAGCTGATAGCCACAAGACTGCATGCCATAGAGAGCTCATCTTTGAGTGCACTGCACGGTGCCATCGCCCAGCTCCCCCCACCCGATCTGACACCCCATAGTTGAAAACAGCTGCCTTCATCTTGATTCACCTCCATCACCATCTTTAGTATGTGCAATTACCAGTTTGGAATACTGGACAGCCAGGTACCCATAGTTTTCTAATCACCTCCAATCCCCAGCAGCCGCTAACTCAGCGGAGTGACTGCCCAATACAAAATAGTGCTCCGTGACAGGTGCACAGCCACCAGAGTACAATACACAAGACCCCCGGAGAGAAATGTTCCTGATTAGGAAAGGGAGAGAGTGAGGGAGATACACTTTAGAGACTAATTTAGAGGGCAGGAACTGTTAGGTCTACAGGTGAGATGAGGAGATAAGACCTGGCTCCCACATCACAGGAGGAGACCCCAAAGGAGATCCTTGAGGTGCAGTCTCCGAATGGGACCAGCGGGTGCCATACTCCACTTCCAAGTGCTCTGCACCCAAGACCAACCCTCACACCCTGGTAACCCCCACCATGCAAAGGGTGGAGATAACAACTAAGAACAAACAACCCCGCCATTGGATGAGAAGGGAAGCAAGAAAGACACTGATCTTCAACCAAGACAATCCTTGTTTCTTCCTTTGAGTTTTTTTCTTTCTTTCCCCTCTTTATTCTTCTGCCCTCACATCCCCAACATACGTGAAACCAAGTACTTTGCATGAATTAGGATATTGAGGAGAGAGACGATTGAATAGTATATTACAGTTGTGTTGTATATTCTTTTTTTCTGTCTCCAATTTTTACTATTTTAACTTTTCTTAATATATATTTTTTTTTTGTCTTATGTACTCTACTGTCTTCCCTATTTACTTGTCTACACCAAATTGCTACCTCTCTATTCTCCTGCTACTAAACTTATTCTTTAGATTTCTCTAACACACTTCCCAAAATATAATAACTCTATATCCTCATCTCATACATCCTCAGTATATCTTCCTACCCCTCACCACTGGTTTTTTTGTCCACCATCAGAAACTGTAAACCCTTTTACAAACCTACTGATTATATTGTAGATAATAATTGAATTCACCAATCCTGTATATTGTTACCAAACTGTAAACATCTTAATAACAACTATTTGTTTTTAGGTGGTATTTTGTTTACATTGGGATCTATTAACATTGTCCTTCACCTCACAGGAGAAGTACTGGAACCCCACAAGGGCACTAGAAGCCTATACGGTAAAAACAGTAACACCTCAGATCTACAGAGCTAGAAAGGAAGACATACAAGCAGCATGAAAAGACAAGGGAAGAAAGTGCCCCAAACAAATCAAGATACCACTTTATTGGAATCCATGGCCAGCACAGCAGATGAAATGACAGAGAAGGAGTTCAGAATGTACATAATTAAAATGTTCTGTGAATTAAAGGATGATATAAGAAAGCAAATACAGGCAGCAAAAATCATTTAGACAAATACATAAGCAAATACAGGAAGCAAAAGATTACTTCAATGGGGAGATAGAGATTCTAAAGAAAAACCAAACAGAAATCTTTGAAATTAAAGAAACAATAAACCAAATTAAAAGTTCAATTGAAAGCATCACCAACAGAGTAGACCACTTGGAAGAAGGGATCTCAGACAATGAAAACAAAATATGTAATCTTGAAAAAAATGTAGACCACACAGTGAAAATGGTTTCATCAGCAGAATATTCAAGAAATATGGGATAGCATAAAAAGACAAAATTTAAGAGTTTTTGGGATAGAGGAAGGCATAGAGTTCCAAACCAAAGGAATGAACAATCTATTCAACAAAATAATATCAGAAAATCTTCCAAACATGAAGGATGAATTGGAATACCAAATTCAAGAGGCTTACAGGACACCAAATGTACAAAATCACAATAGATCCACACCAAGGCACATAATACTGAAAATGCCTAACATACAGAATAAGGAGAGAATATTAAAAGCCACTAGAGAAAAGAATCAGATTACATATTGGGGGAAGCCAATTAGGTTGTGTGAAGATTTTTCAACCCAGACCCTGAAAGCTAGAAGATCCTGGAATAACATATATCAAGCTCTGAAAGAAAATGGATGCCAACCAAGAATTTTGTATCCAGCAAAATTAAGCTTTAGATTTGATGATGAAACAAAAATCTTCCATAATAAACAGAAGTTAAAAGAATTTACAGCTAGAAAACCTGCACTATAGAACATTCTTGGCAAAATATTCTATGAAGAGGAAATGAAAAACAAAACAATGAAAATCAGCAGAGGGAGGTATTACACTAAAGGAAAAGCTAATCAAAGGAGAAACCAACTCAAGTTAAATAACAAAAATAAGCAAAAATGTCTGGGAATACAAATCATGTCTCAATAATAACCATGGCCTAAACTCACCAATCAAAAGACATAGGTTAGCTGATTAGATCTAAAAACAAACAAGCAAGCAAACAAACAAATAAACAAAAAAACACAAAAAACACCCAACAATATGCTGCCTCCAAAAGACTAATCTCATAGGAAAAGACATCCACAGACTAAAGGTGAAAGGTTGGGAAAAATCATACCACTCACATGGACTGTGGAAGCAAGCAGAACTTTCCATCCTTGTATCAAATACAATAGACTTTAAGCTAAAATTAATCAAAAGGGATAAAGAAGGTAGTTTCATACTGCTCAAGGAAACCATACACCAACAAGACATAACAATTATAAATATATATGCCCCAAACAATGAAGCATCTATGTTCATAAAACAAACTCTTCTCAAGTTCAAGAATCAAATTGACCACAACACAATAATTATGGATGACTTTAAAACGCCTCTTTCACCACTGGATAGATTGTTCAAACAAAAGCTGAGCAAAGAGACTATAAAAATCAATAATACAATCAAAAACTTAGACTTAACTGACATATATAGAATATTTCATCCTTCAACAAGCGAATACACTTTCTTCTCAGCAGCACATGGATCCTTCTCTAAAACAGATCATATATTATTCCATAAACCAACTCTTAACAAATACAAAAGAGTAGAGATATTACCCTGCATTCTATCAGATCACAATGAAATGAAATTAGAAATCAATGATAAAATAAAAAATAAAAACTACTCCAACACCTGGATACTAAATAATATACTACTGAATGAACAATAGGTTGCAGAAGACATCAAGGAGGATATTAAAAAATTCTTAGAGGTAAATGAGAACACTGATATAATGTATCGAAATCTCTTGATTTCTAAGAAGAAAGTTCTAAGAAAGTACTAAGAAGAAAGTTCATTGCATGGAGTTCGTTCCTTAAAAGAAGAAAAAGTCAACAAATTACTTAACATTACATCATCTCAAATCCCTAGAAAAAGAAGAACAAATCAACATCAAAAGCAGTAGAAGACAGGAAATAATTAAAATCAAAGCCGAAATCAATGAAATTGAAACAAAAGAAACCATTGAAAAAATTGACAAAACAAGAAGTTGTTTTTTCAAAAAAAATAAATAAAATTGACAAACCTTTAGCCATGCTAATCAAAAGAAGGAGGGGGAAAACAGATTACTAGTGTACATGATGAAAAAGTAAATATCATGACAGACACTATGGAAATACAGAAGATAATTAGAAATGATTTGAAAACTTGTACTCCAATAAAATAGAGCATATTGAAGGCACTGACAAATTTCTAGAGGCATATGATGACCAAATTGAATCAGGATGATATACACAATTTAAACAGATCAATTTCAAGCAAGGAAATAGAAGTTGCTATTAGAAACCTACCAACCAAGAAAAGCCCAGGACCAGATGAATACACAGCTGAGTTCAACAAGACCTTTAAAGAAGAACTAATACCTATACTCTACAAATTATTTCATGAAATGGAAAAAGAGGGAGCACTTCCAAACTCATTCTATGAGGGCAATATCACCCTGATTCCAAAACCAGGCACATACACATCAAAGAAAGAAAACTTCAGACCAATATCTCTAATGAACATAGATGCAAAAATTTTCAATAAAATTCTGGCAAATTGAATACAAAAACATATCAAAAAGATAGTGCACCATGTTCAAGTGGGGTTCATTCCACAGATGCAAGTCTGGTTCAACATATGGAAATCAATAAATGTAATTTATTACATCAATAGACTTGAAGATAAGAATCATATAATCATCTCAATAGATGCAAAAAAAAAAGCATTTGACAAAATACAGCACCCATACGTGTTCAAAACACTAGAAAAACTAAGAATAACACAAACATGTATCAACATCATAAAAACTATCTATGTTAAGCCCCAGGCCAGCATCATTCTAAAAGGAGAAAAAGTGAAAGCATTCCCTCTAAAAATTGGAACAAGTCAGCGATGCCCTCTTTCAACACTTCTATTTAACATAGTTCTTGAAAAACTGGCCAGAGCATTTAGATGAAAGAAACCAAAGGGATATGGATAGGAAAAGAAGAACCCAAATTAGCATTATTTGCCAATGATATGATTCTATACCTAGAAGACCCAAAAAATTCCACCAGAAAACTTCTAGAATTAGTAAATGAATTCATCAAAGTAGCAGGATACAAAATCAACACCCATAAATCAAAGGCATTTCTGTATATCAGTGAAAAATCTTCTAAAAGGGAAATGAGGAAAACTATCCCATTTACAATAGCCTCAAAAAACCAAAACAAAAAAAAACCAAAAAAAAAAAAAAAAACCAAAACCAAAAACAAACAAACTTGGGAATCAACTTAATGAAAGAGGTGAAAGACCTCTACAATGAAAACTACAGAACACTAAAGAAATAAATTAAAGAAGACCTTAGAAGACAGAAAGATCTTCCTTGTTCTTGGATAGGCAGAATTAATATTGTCAAAATGAGCATACTACCAAAAGCACTATACAGATTTAATGCAATTTCAGTCAAAATCCCAATGACATTCCTCATAGAAATAGAAAAAGCAGTCATGAAATTCATTTAGAAAAATAAGACCCAGAATAACTAAAACCCAATCTTTAGCAAGAAGAGTAAAGCAGGTGGCATCACTATACCAGACCTTAAACTACACTACAGAGCAATAGTAACAAAAACAGCATAGTATTGGCACCAAAATAGATTGGTAGACCTATAGTACAGAATAGAGAACACAGAGACTAACCCACATAATTACAGTTATCTTATATTAAACAAAGGTGCCAAAAACATACATAGGAGAAAAGATAGCCTCTTCAACAAATGGTGCTGGGAAATCCATATGCAACAAAATGAAATAAAACCCCTATCTCTCACCCTATCTCCCAACTCAAAGAGGATCAAGCACCTAGGAATTAAACCAGGGACATTGCTCCTATTAGAAGATAAAGTAGGCCCAAATCTCCATCATGTTGGATTAGGCCCTAACTTCCTTAATAAGACTCCTATCACACAAGAATTAAAAATAAAAATAATAAAAAATAACAAAACAAAACAAAACAAACAAACAACAATGATAAAAGAATTAAAATCAAGAATTAATAAATGGGACGGATTCCAACTAAAAAGCTTCTCCTCAGCAAAAGAAACCATCAGTGCGGTAAATAGAAAGCCTACATCTTGGGAACAAATATTTACCACTTACACATCAGATAGAGCACTAATCTCTAAGGTTTATATAACTCAAAAAAGCTAAACACCAAAAGAACAAATCGCCCAATCAATAAATGGGCCAAGGAACTGAACAGACACCTCTCAAAAGATGATATGCAATCACCCAACAAACATATAAAAAATGTTCAACATCTCTAGCAATTAGAGAAATGCAAATCAAAACTACTGTAAGATTTCATCTCACTCCAGTCAGAATGGCAGCTATCAAGAACAACAAACAATAAGTGTTTTCGAGAATGTGGGGAAAAAGGCACATTCATACACTGCTGGTGGGATTGCAAATGGGTGCAGCCAATATGGAAAGCAGTATGGAGATTCCTTGGAAAACTTGGAATAAAACCACCATTTGACCCATCTATCCAACTCCTTGGTTTATATCCAAAGGACTTAAAAACAGCATACTACAGAGACAAAACCACATCAATGTATATAGCAGCACAATTCACAATAGCTAAATTGTGGAACCAACCTGGATGCCCTTCAGTAGATGAATGGCTAGGGAAACTTTGGTATATATACACAATGAAAACTACAGAACACTATTCAGCATTAAAAGAGAATAAAATCATGGCATTTGCAGGTAAATGGATGCAGTTGGAGAATATCAAGCTAAGTGAAGTAGGCCAATCCCAAAAAACCAAAGGCCGAATGTTTTCTTTGATATGAGGATGCTGACTCATAATGGTGATGGGAGGGAGCATGGGAGGGCAAAAGGGAGGGAGGGGAAGGAAGGGAGAAAGGGGGTAGGAATGATGGTGGAATGAGTTAGACATCATTACCCTAAGTACATGTATGAAAACACAAATGGTGAGAAAATCCTTTGTGTACAACCAGTGACTTGAAAAATTCTGCTCTATATGTGTAATGTGAAATTAATTGCATTCTGCCATCATGTATAACAAATTAGAATAAATAAATAATTTAATAAAAATAATAAAAATAAAATAAAGGTTCATCAATAACTTAAATGATATTAAACAAACTTCTGGATTTATTAAAAAAAAAGAAATTGTAGATCTAAGAAAATGGAAAGACCACTCGAATTCTTGGATAAATAGAATTAATATTGTCAAAGTGATCATACTACCAAAAGCAATATACAGATTCAATCCCTATCAAATGCCAATGACATTTTTCAAGATCCAGAAAAAACAGTTCTAAAATTCATGTGGAAGAGTAAAAGTTCCAGAATAGCTAAATGGTACTGAGTAAGAGGAGCAATGCAAGAGTCATCATGATATCTTATCTCAAATTATACTGAGGAGCTATAGTAATGAAAGTATTATAGTATAGGCCTTGAAGCAGACGTGAAGGTCAATGAATAGAAGATCCACAGAAAAATTCACATAGATATAATCTTAGGATAATTGACAAAGGTGCCCAAAACGCACATTGTAGAAGATAGCCTTTTTAGCAAACAGTGCTAGGAAAACTGATATCCATACGCAGAACAATGAGACTAGATCCCTACCTGTCACTCTGCACCAAAGTCAAGTCAAAGTAAATTAAGGACCTAGGAATTAGACCAGAAATACTGCAACTGCTAGAAGGAAACACAGGTTCAACACTTAAATATATTGGTGCAGGCACTGACTTTCTTAAAGTTCAAGAAATAAAATCAAAGATCAAAACATGGGATGGCATTAAATAAAAAATCTTCTGCACAGCAAAGGGAACAAGAGTATTAATAGAGAGCTTACAGAATAGGATAAGATCTTGGCCAGCTACTCCTCAGACAAGGAATTAATATCCAGGATATATAAAAAGCTCAAAAAACTTAACACCAAAAACCACAAACGACTCAATCGATAAGTGGGCAAAAAGTAAAAGATATTTCTCAAAAGATGAAAAGCAAATGTCCAACAAATATTTGGAAAAAATGTTCAACATCTCTAGCAATCAGGGAAAGCAAATAAAAACTACACTGAGATTTCATCTCACTCTAGTTACAATAATAACCATCAAGAAAACAATTAATAATAAATGCTGGTGAGGAAGCAGGGGAAAGGTACATTCATACACTATTGGTGGGACTTCAAATTAGTACAACCACTTTGGAAAGCATTAGGGACAGTCCTCAAAAGACTAGGATGGAACCGCCATATGACCCAATATCCTATTCTTTGTTATTTATCCAAAAAAACTAAAATCAGAGCATTATAATGATTCAGGCACATCAGTATTTATAGCAGCACAATTAACAGTAGCCAAGTTATGAAATCAGCCAAGGTGCCCATCAAAAGATGAAAGGTTAAAGAAACTGTGTTATATACAATGGAGTTTTAGTCAGCCATAAAGGCAAATAAAATTATGGTATTTGCTGGTAAATGGACAGAACTGGAGAATATCATGCTAAATTAAATAATCCAGACTCAGAAAGTCAAGGGTCAAAAGTTTTCTATCATATGAGGAAGCCAGAGGAAAATAAGGGGGAAAAAAGAGGAGGGTTAATCCCATGAAAATAGAAGGAAGATCAGTGGAATAGAGGAAAGTGATTGAGAGGAAGGGAGGTGGGATGGGACAAAGGAGTGAATTGACCAAATTATGCTAGGTATATGAATGAATACACCACAGTGAATTCTATCTTTATGTATATCTATAAAGCACCAATTAAAAAAATACATAAATAGGAGACCAGTAATATAGAGGAAGGGGAACAGGGAGAGGGAGGAGGGCAGGGAAAGAGGAAGTACTAGGGACAGAGATGTCCCTAGTAAGTTATATTCTGTGCATGTATGAATACGTCAAAATGAACTCTCCCGCTGCCCGCGCCTGCAGGGTAGGCAAACCTGCAACCGACCTGCGGATCAGGCCTGGTGGCCTGCCGGCGTGGTACACTCCAATTGGAGTAGGGGCAGAACAGAGCCGCTGCCAGCTCCCAGAACAGGCCCAGTGACCTGCCGGCGTGGTAGCCACAACACCCCAATTGGAATAAGGAGAGAGCAGAGCCGCCGCCCGCACCTGCAGGAAAGATACGCAAGCAGTATGAAAAGACAAGGAAAGAAAGGACCACAAGCAATGCAGGTCAACGCAACTTTAGAAGAGGTAACAGCTGCAGCAGATGGAATGTCAGATAAAGAATTCAGGATATACATGCTTCAGATGATCTGGAGTATCAAGGAAGACATTAAACAGCAAAATCAGACAATGAAAGATCACTTCGACAACGAATTACGCAAACAAATCCAGGAAGCAAAGGATCAACTATACAGGGAGATAGAGGTTATAAAAAACAAACAATCAGAAATCCTAGAAATGCAGGAAGCAATAAACCAACTTAAAAACTCAATGGAGAATACTACCAGCAGAGTAGAACACTTAGAAGATAGAACATCAGACAATGAAGACAAAGTATTTCAACTGGAAAAGAACATAGACAGCTCAGCAAGACTGTTAAGAAACCATGAGCAGAACATCCAAGAAATATGGGATAACATTAAGAGACCAAACTTAAGAGTCATTGGGATACAGGAAGGTACAGAGCTCCAAACCAAAGGAATGAGCAGTCTATTCAATGAAATAATACAAGAAAACTTCCCAGACTTGAAGAATGAGACAGAATCCCAAATCCTAGAAGCCTACAGGACGCCGAATGTGCAAAATCATAAGAGATCCACACCTAGACACATTATAATGAAGATGCCCAACATACAGAATAAGGAGAGAATTTTAAAAGCTACAAGAGAAAGGAAGCAGATTACATTTAGGGGAAAGCCAATCAGGATAACAGCTGATCTTTCAACACAGACTCTGAAAGCTAGAAGATCCTGGAATAACATATTTCAAACACTGAAAGAAAATGGGTTCCAACCAAGAATTGTGTATCCAGCGAAATTAAGCTTCAGGATGGAGAATGAAATTAAAACCTTCCACGATAAACAAAAGTTTAAGGAATTCGCAGCTAGAAAACCATCTCTTCAAAACATCCTCGCCAAAGCATTACAGGAAGAGGAAATGGAAAATAACAATGAAAACCAACAGTGGGAGGTAGGACAGTAAAGGGAGGGGGGAAATAATCAAAGAGGAAAACAAACCATGTTTAGTAACAGAAATAAACAAATATGGCTGGAAGAACAACCCATATCTCAATAATAACCCTAAATGTTAATGGCTTAAACTCACCAATCAAGAGACACAGGCTAGTAGAATGGATCACAAAACAAGACCCAACAATATGCTGCCTACAGGAGACGCATTTGATAGGAAAAGACATACATAGGCTGAAGGTGAAAGGTTGGGAAAAATCATATCACTCATATGGACTTCGGAAACAAGCAGGCGTGTCCATACTCATATCAAATAAAATAGATTTCAAGCCAAAGTTAATCAAAAGAGATAAAGAGGGACACTACATACTGCTTAAGGGAACCATACACCAACAAGACATAACAATCATAAATATTTATGCCCCAAACAATGGTGCAGCTATGTTCGTCAAACAAACTCTTCTCAAGTTCAAGAGTCTAATAGACCACCATACCATAATCATGGGAGACTTCAACACACCTCTCTCGCCACTGGACAGATCTTCCAAACAAAAGTTGAATAAAGAAACTATAGAACTCAATAACACTATTAATAACCTAGACTTAATTGACATATATAGAGTATACCACCCAACATCAAGCAGTTACACTTTTTTCTCAGGAGCACATGGATCCTTCTCAAAAATAGATCATATATTATGTCACAGGGAAACTCTTAGACAATATAAAGGAGTAGAGATAATACCATGCATCTTATCTGATCATAATGGAATGAAACTGAAAATCAACGATAAAAGAAGGAAGGAAAAAGCATACATCACTTGGAGAATGAACAATAGGTTACTGAATGATCAATGGGTTATAGAAGACATCAAGGAAGAAATTAAAAAATTCTTAGAGATTAATGAAAACACAGACACAACATATCGGAATCTATGGGACACATTGAAAGCAGTTCTAAGAGGAAAATTCATTGCTTGGAGTTCATTCCTTAAAAAAAGATAAAACCAACAAATAAATGATCTCACACTTCATCTCAAAATCCTAGAAAAAGAAGAGCAAAACAACAGCAAAAGAAGTAGAAGGCAAGAAATAATGAAAATCAGAGCTGAAATTAATGAAATCGAAACAAAAGAAACAATTGAAAAAATTGACAAAACTAAAAGTTGGTTCTTTGAAAAAATAAACAAAATCGACAGACCCTTAGCCATGCTAGCGAAGAGAAGAAGAGAGAGAACTCAAATTACTAACATACGGGATGAAAGAGGCAATATCACAACAGACACTTCAGAAATACAGAAGATAATCAAAAATTATTTTGAATCCTTATAGTCCAATAAATTAGAAGATAGTGAAGGCATAGATAAATTTCTTAAGTCATATGATCTGCCCAGATTGAGTCAGGAGGATATAGACAACCTAAACAGACCAATATCAATTGAGGAAATAGAAGAAACCATCAAAAGACTACCAACTAAGAAAAGCCCAGGACCGGATGGGTATACAGCAGAGTTTTACAAAACCTTTAAAGAGGAACTAATACCAATACTTTTCAAGCTACTTCGGGAAATAGAAAAAGAGGGAGAACTTCCAAATTCATTCTACGAGGCCAACATCACCCTGATACCTAAACCAGACAAAGACACTTCAAAGAAAGAAAACTACAGACCAATATCTCTAATGAACCTAGATGCAAAAATCCTCAATAAAATTCTGGCCACTCGGATACAAAAACTTATCAAAAAAATTGTGCACCATGATCAAGTAGGATTCATCCCTGGGATGCAAGGCTGCTTCAATATACAGAAATCAATAAATGTTATTCACCACATCAATAGACTTAAAAATAAGAACCATATGATCATCTCGATAGATGCGGAAAAAGCATTCGACAAAGTACAGCATCCCTTTATGTTCAAAACTCTTGAAAAACTAGGGATAACAGGAACATACCTCAATATTGTAAAAGCAATCTATGCTAAGCCTCAGGCTAGCGTCAAGACAGGGATGCCCTCTCTCACCACTTCTGTTCAACATATTTCTCGAAACACTGGCCAGAGCAATTAGACAGACGAAAGAAATTAAAGGCATCAAAATAGGAAAAGAAGAACTTAAATTATCACTATTTGCAGATGACATGATTCTATACCTAGCAGACCCAAAAGGGTCTACAAAGAAACTATTAGAGCTAATAAATGAATTCAGCAAAGTGGCAGGATATAAAATCAACACACATAAATCAAAGGCATTCCTGTATATCAGCGACAAATCCTCTGAAATGGAAATGAGGACAACCACTCCATTCACAATATCTTCAAAAAAAATAAAATACTTGGGAATCAACCTAACAAAAGAGGTGAAAGACTTATACAATGAAAACTACAGAACCCTAAAGAGAGAAATAGAAGAAGATCTTAGAAGATGGAAAAATATACCCTGTTCATGGATAGGCAGAACTAACATCATCAAAATGGCCATATTACCAAAAGTTTTCTATAGGTTTAATGCAATGCCAATCAAAATCCCAACGGCATTTCTTGTAGAAATAGAGAAAGCAATCATGAAATTCATATGGAAAAACAAAAGACCCAGAATAGCAAAAACAATGCTAAGCAGGAAGTGTGAATCAGGCGGTATAGCGATACCAGACTTCAAACTATACTACAGAGCAATAGTAACAAAAACAGCATGGTACTGGTACCAAAACAGGCGGGTGGACCAATGGTACAGAATAGAGGACACAGAAACCAATCCACAAAACTACAACTACCTTATATTTGATAAAGGGGCTAAAAGCATGCAATGGAGGAAGGATAGCATCTTCAACAAATGGTGCTGGGAAAACTGGAAATCCATATGCAACAAAGTGAAACTGAATCCCTTTCTCTCGCCATGCACAAAAGTGAATTCAAAATGGATCAAGGAGCTTGATATCAAATCAGAGACACGCCGTCTGATAGAAGAAAAAGTTGGCTACGATCTACATACTGTGGGGTCGGGCTCCAAATTCCTCAATAGGACACCCATAGCACAAAAGTTAATAACTAGAATCAACAAATGGGACTTACTCAAACTAAAAAGTTTTTTCTCAGCAAAAGATACAATAAGAGAGGTAAATAGAGAGCCTACATCCTGGGAACAAATCTTTACTCCTCACACTTCAGATAGAGCCCTAATATCCAGAGTATACAAAGAACTCAAAAAATTAGACAATAAGAGAACAAACAACCCAATCAACAAATGGGCCAAGGACCTGAACAGACACTTCTCAGAGGAGGACATACAGTCAATCAACAAGTACATGAAAAAATGCTCACCATCTCTAGCAGTCAGAGAAATGCAAATCAAAACCACCCTAAGATACCATCTCACTCCAGTAAGATTGGCAGCCATTAGGAAGTCAAACAACAACAAGTGCTGGCGAGGATGTGGGGAAAAGGGTACACTTGTACATTGCTGGTGGGACTGCAGATTGGTGCAGCCAATTTGGAAAGCAGTATGGAGATTTCTTGGAAAGCTGGGAATGGAGCCACCATTTGACCCAGCTATTCCCCTTCTTGGTCTATTCCCTAAAGACCTAAAAAGAGCATGCTACAGGGACACTGCTACATCGATGTTCATAGCAGCACAGTTCACAATAGCAAGACTGTGGAACCAACCTAGATGCCCTTCAATAGACGAATGGATAAAAAAAAAATGTGGCATTTATACACAATGGAGTATTACTCTGCATAAAAAAATGACAAAATCATAGAATTTACAGGGAAATGGATGGCATTAGAGCAGATTATGCTAAGTGAAGCTAGCCAATCCCTAAAAAACAAATGCCAAATGTCTTCTTTGATATAAGGAGAGTAACTAAGAACAGAGTAGGGACGAAGGGCAGGAGAAGAAGATTAACATTTAACAGGGATGAGAGGTGGGAGGGAAAGGGAGAGAGAAGGGAAATTGCATGGTCATGGAAGGAGACCCTCAGGGTTATACAGTGGAGGAGGTAGAGAGAGAGGAGGGGAGGGGAGAGGTGGGGAGGGGGGAGGGTGGAGGATGGGAAAGGCAGCGGAGCACAACAGACACTAGTATGGCAATATGTAAATCAATGGATGTGTAACTGATGTGATTCTGCAATCTGTGTATGGGGTGAAGGTGGGAGTTCATAACCTGCTTGAATCAAAGTGTCGAATATGATATGTCAAGAAATTTGTAATGTTTTGAACAACCCACAATAAAAAATTAAAAAAGGAAAAAAAAATGAACTCTCATGATGTATAAATGTGATGAATTAATGAAACATTTGAAAAATCTGGTTGTAAAACAGAATATACAACGTAATATTATTCAGAAAATATATATTAGTATATGACTGGGAAAAACATGTGAATATATATAGATTATTACCATTATCTGTAGGGGTAGAGGGTTGGGGTGGTATGTAGATAAATGGGCTTTTATTTTTCCAAATTATTAATTTATGTAGTGTTAGAATTTCATAAAAATGAATATATCTTTAGAAAATAGAAAAAATGTTAGAGTTAGCACAAGTCAGCTCATGATTTTTATCATGTGGAGGGACTTATTATTTATTACTTACAAAAAAGTGTTTCTTATGTGGCCTACTTGAGATATATATACAGACACATACGTAATGTATACACACACACACACATATATACACACAAATACATAAAATTTTAAAATTTTATTGTAATATTTCAGCCTCCCAAGAATGCAAAGGAGAGAAAGCATTAAAATCCTTCATTTACTATGTCAAAATATTTAGAACAGCAGAAATAAGTAAATAGCTAGTAGAGGTGCAGAAAATACAGCACTGAAAAATTACTATTGTGCCTGGCATTTTTCTATAGTTCTAAGACATTACTTTTCTTAATCCTTAGCAAAATACAATGAGTTAAGCATTCTACAGGTCCCATTTTGTAGATAAAAAAATGAGGCATACAAATCATATATTACTTTTAAATAAAATTAACTACTGATCTGATAGACTGCTACAGGAAAAGAGTACTCTGAAGTTAATTCATTAGAGAAAAACTATAGAAAGTAAAAGGAACAATGTTAGAGACAATTTAGGAAATTATTCCCATAGTGAATTAGAGTCTAAATGTCTGAAGTCACAAATATGTAGAGGCAACAACGAATTTGATTTAATACTCTCATTGTAATTCAGATCAGATGAGAAATTCAGAGTTCAGTAAAATGAAAATCATAGATGAGCACCCAAATGGCAAGCAGTGGATGCAGTTGCAAAAATGTTTCGGGTTGGTTCCAGTCATCCACTGGAACTTTGCTGTCAGTATCACCTGGAGTATTTCCTAGGCTAATGTTTTCAAAGCTATGAGTAACCTTTACCTTCACGTTCATATATTTATTGCTTTTGTGGTCTGACACTTTAAATAATACAGGTTTGGATTACTAAACATTTGGATCCCAAGGACCTGGCATAGTTCCTGCAATGTGAAAGTCATAGAATGAGTTTAGATTAACAAATACTTAAAAGTAGCTTGAGCTTTGTTCTCCTACACATCATGGCTTAATAACTGGAGTATCAACCTAAAATACTTATGTAAGTTAATTAAAGAATCACTTCAATATTTAGTACTGAATTTTAATGAAAGGTAAGTATGGTTATTATCCATTAATATTTAGAATACATATGCATTGAACCGTGAGGGTAGGTTATGATGTGCAAGTAGTTAATCATCTAAAATATTTTTTGAAATGTAGGAGCCTTGTGTTTTGTGAAGATATTGCATTTTAGTATAAGGTAGAAACTATAGATAGCCCTTGCAGCTCATCTGCTAGTAGATGCTTTATATAGTATACAACACTATTAGAAAGTACTCAGTTTCATTTAAGTGGCTTCAGGTTCATTTGTCTATCCATTTATGTATTAAGTAGTTAACTGATTGGCAAACATTATATTAGACCCTATGTTCAAAATGACTATTCATCCATCTATCTGACTATCCATCAAGTGCCTGCTATGTACCAGGTAATATGTTACATCTTTTATGTACTTCAGTGGTTCTGAAGGGGGTACGACTTTGCCTCCCAAGGGTCATTTGACATCTTAGGTTGCCTTAAGTGGAGAGAAAGTTGCTACTGGCATATATAGTGGTTAGTGGCCAGGGTTGTTGCTGAATAGCTTAGAAACATCCCTAGAACAAAGAAAGACTCAGCACTGGATGTAAGAACTATCGAGACTGAGAAACCTTAATATACACTATTCTATTTAATCCTTCAAACAACTGAATGTTACAGATAGTATTAAAAATATCCTTTTTACAAATGGAGAAATTGAGGTGTGCAGTGGTCAAATAATCAAGGCCCAACATCCAGAAGCTGTCATGATGGTCCTTACCTGACTCTAAAACTGTGCTTTTAAGAGTTATGCTATTCCATTCTGTGGAGAAAGAGAATCCAGGACAGGATGGGTTGGGGGAAGAGAAAGGAGAAGACAGTGAAGGCAGGTGGAAAACAAATTAAGAATAAATCGTTATCACACAAAGCATTCAGGGAAGAGAGAGTGCAGGGAAGATTAAACAGAAATAAAGTGATGCTAAGAACAGATGGTACTTTTATAGATGTATCAAGAGAAAATGGGGCCAGAGAAAGAAATAGAACTGCTAATAAATAAGTAGGAACTCTAAATTGCATAAAAAAATGCAATCCTTGAGCCCTAAAATCTGCCTTTTCCAAAGGAGACAGATGTGAACAAGTTGAGACATAGCGAATAAATAGTTATTGATTATAAGTAGCCTGGTAGAAATGTGAAATATAGTCTTATACAGTATTATAAAGTAGACTCACAAACCTACTGAATCACAATGATTTATGGATGAATTTTTGAGCTTTGAGGAGACTGCAAGGATTGGAATAAAATAATGTAATGATATGTAAGACACAAAGGGATTTTGAAAGAGCCTATTATTAGACTCCACTGGAACTTTGTTCAAGTATTATTTAGTCAGTAAAACCAATATGAATGGTTTTGATCATCATGGATCCTATCTAAAAGTATTAGTTGCTGAAATACCAAAAAGTTCTTCTTATAAGGCAAATTCCTAGCAAAATCCACCAATGGTGGACCCAAGGATTGGGTTAAAGCAAGGCCAGTTGTACATCTGACCTTGAAAAGCTATGTTTCATTGTCACAATTATACTACATAATGCATCTATTAGAACTAAACCACAGGGGGAAGAATTAAATCACAAGGATTGTGAAAAGCTCGGTTGACCATGTTTAAACTATTAGTTAGTAAGAGCAGATAAATTTTCTAGAGGTAAACTACATTTTGATTCCTAGAAAATTTCCGGAGGTGTCAGGGTTTTCAATTTTTTTTTTTTTGTAATTTATTCTAGAGTCTCAGAAAAATTTTCCTCTTGCATTTTTTTAAAAATTTTATTTTTATTTGTTCTTTTTAGATATACATGACAGTAGAGTGTACTTTGACATTTTATATATACATGGAGTATAACTTATTCTAATTAGGATCCTATTCTTGTGGTTGTACACAATGTGGGGTTCACTGGTCATGTAATCATTATATGAACATAGGAAAGTTATGTCCAATACATTCTATTCTTTCCTTTGCTCATCCCTCTACCTTCTCTTCATTCCCCTTTGTCCCTCTTGCACTTTAAATTCATTTTATCCTGTTCTTTCTGAGAAAATCATAAGTGCAATAAATACAATGTTCTCCCAAACTATCTCTCTTCTCACACTTCCTTTATGTTCCAGGTAATTGAGCTATTTTTAGTGGCCTCGCTATTAGCTAAAATTTGAATAATTTTAATGAAATATGTTATAAAGTAATAGCTCTTACAAAATATAGAAACATTACAAATAGATAGAAGATAGGAAGTGAATGTATTTAATCAACCAACTTAGCTATTAATGAACTTTTAGTTTACTTTGAATTTTGCTATTAAAATGATGCTGAGATGAACAGGCTTGTACATTTATTTTTATGGATTTTTTTAAAAGTATAAATTCCTAGAGATTGAATTGTTGGCACATTCTGAATTGTGATAGATATCGAAATGTGATAGATATCAAAATGCCCTCAAAATGACTGTACTAATTCTCATGAACAATGTATAAGAATACTTATTTCTCTTTCTCGTTGACAATAAAAAGGAATGCTAATGCTAAAAATAGTAGTAGCTAAAATTTGCTGTTTAGTGTGTTTCAAGAATTTTCATGTATCACCCAGGACATTGTAAACGTTTAGTGTAATAGGCAAAACTACTCCCCTTATGCCCTTCTTTAATTTTTTTTTAAAAGCAGATTTCTGGATTTCATGTCATTTAGAAGTCATCTGTCTTCTCTCTAGTTCAGGCCTATGTTACTTTTTTCCTGGCCCTTTCTACAATTTCTGACCTGGTCTTTATCTTCGGTCTTTCCTTTTTAAATCATTTTGTATCCACTGACAGATTAAAATGTTAAAGTGTCACTATAATACCACTATGTAGAGAATAGATTGTTTATCTGAGAGATTTCTCTGATTAAAAAATCCCTGAAGTTCCAATACCTAGAATCAAGTCAAATTCTGCTGCCTGTCATTCAAAGGCTCTACAAAATGCTTCTGCCCTGCCTGGAAAGTGCTTCCCTTTGCTTTCTGGCTAACTTTTATTTGCTTCTGGAACTCAACACAATTCATTGAAGAAATGAATTGCTGAAAAGAAATTAGTTGCTGAAATACCAAAAAGTTTTCACATCACTGGTGCCCAAAGTTCTGAGGTACTCTCCAGCTGTTGCACTACTACTGCTCACTGTTGCAGTAGTAGTCTGTTCACTTTTGGTCTCTTTTGTAGTGAACCATAAGAAATTGACAGTATGAGGAAGTGCTTATTAATTTTTTTGTACCATCACTACTTAGATTAGTAATTATTATACTATAGATATTCAGAACATCTCAAATGGAATTATTTGTAGACTTGTTTTCTTATAGTAATAAACAAAGTACTAGAATTATTTTTTTTGCATTTTGCAGTTGAGAATCTAAGCCACAAATGTGTAAAAATTAAAAATTCTATGTTAGAAAAAACCCACACAGGCTGAGATGCAAAAAAATGAACTTGAGAAAAATTTGCAATATATATGATAACAGATAAAGTGTTAATATAGTTACTATATGAAAAAAAAAGTGATAGGAAGACATGGTAGAAGAAAATTGGATAGAAGGTATAAATACAAATTTATCTCAGGAATAAGTAAAAGTGGCCAATAAATATATAGAAGGAAGTTCTTTACAGTTTCTAATTTTGAAATTTAATGAATTACCATTTTAATCTATTAAGCTAACAAAGTTTAAAATCATGTTAATATTGGAAAGGAGGAGAACAGAAAGTTCTTTTAAGAAGCTTTTCTATAATGATAAAGTGTTTTCTTTCTTTTTTGGTGTGTGTCTGAGCAACTTGGCATTATTTGCCAAAGGTATTAAAATGCAAATGTCTATTATTTTGGTAATTTTAATTCTAGGAATTTATTCTATTGAAAAATTGTAGATGCCGATAAAGGTATGCATTAAAATTCTTATTACACTATTATTAATAATATAATAATTAGAACCAACCTAGATTTCTAATAAAAGTGGATTAATGAAAAGCAACATGGTTTTTCCTTTTCAGAGCAAGGACTGTAGAGTTCTTCTACCTGGATTCTAACCCTGGTTCTACCTGTTATTAGCTGGAAACTTGGATTAAGTTAATTGAACCTCTCTATGGCTTATTTTATCTGTAGAGTGAGGATAATAAAAGTAACTATGTTGTTTGAGAATTGAACAAGTGCTAACATATAAATTTTAGCTGGCTTATTATTACTATGACAAAACATCATGGTTTATAAGAATATTGATGATAAAATGTTTCCAATATGCCACTATGTAGAGAATTGATTATACAGCAGAATGCATAGGATGATTCCAAGTTTTTTCCTCTCCAAAGAATTATGTATTCTTATATTACAGATGAGAATGAGTAGAATGAGTACTATAATTACACATTCTTTCATGTTAATGGTGATTATCTTTGGGTGGTGGGTTTATGTAAAATTTAGTTTTTTTTACATGTATGTCTTTTGTCCAAAATGATCTATAGCAAGTTCGTACTACTTTGTAATGAGAAAAGGGAGAACTATTATTTATTCAAAATGAAAAGCTATGGTTCTGGAAGGTTAGCACACTGGCCAAGGTAATTTATTTAGTCAGTTGTGGGGAAAAAGAAGGGAAATAGGACACATTTATTGAGTACCTCTGATATATGAGGCCTTGAGGGTGCTCAGTACACAGACTCTATTTCATTATTTCTCCATAATTGCCCTTCAAAAAGGCACAGAGGTTATGAGTGTGGAGTTTGTGTAAGACAGCATAGGGGTTTCTAGTTCTCTCCTTTCCTAATTGTTTGATCTTGGGTCTATTAATTTTGGTGAGTTTTGGAGTCCTCACCTGTAAATAGAGAGTAGAACCATTTTTCTCATATGGTAGTTGTGAGGCTTAAATGAGATAATACCCATAAAGTGATTAGTCTGAGTTAGTATGCTTGGCATCATGTTAACTTTTCAATCCACACACACACACACAAAGAATTATCTATATTTATATCTGCCTCTCCCTACACTTTTTTTTTAGATCTGAAAACTGATACTAAGAAATGTCATTTAGCTAGTAAAAGGGATCAAGAATCAAACTCATAGTTGTCTGATTCCAGAGTACTTGTGTTTCATTCCATGCTTCTCTTTTGGTACATTTTACTTAAGAAAATGACCAGTTAACAGCATGTAGGCAACAATAAGGCTTAAATGTGAAACTCCAAGAAGTGAAGTGTTAAGAATAGGGAATGTGATTACTTACAAATGGTTGTTACTCAGATAAAAAATAGTAAAAATTTTATAATTAACACATTTTTATATTTTAGGTTGTCCCAATGGGACATCAGAGTGGTCAACCTGTCTTGTCTATGTGGGACCATTTTTGCAAGAACGTACAATTTTGTATTGTCCCCTGGGTATCAAGTGTCAGATGTTGTACTACCAACAGAGCAGCAGGATAAGGAGAAATTGAAAATTTGTGGTTATATTATACTTGCCTATGTATACATGATTCTAACTCTCTGAAAGAAACAGAGATGTGTATGGAAGCCTAAGGAACATTGACCCGTGTGTGTGTGTGGTTTAGCTATCGGTTCTGCCATTGTCTAGGTTTTCCACCACTAATCTCTCAGGTTTGTTTCCATACTTTAAAATGAGATGGGCTGAACAGGGAACTGGCAAGGATTCTTTCTAAATCTGAATTTCTAGAATTCTAAGTGCACATTTCTCATTTTGGACACTGGTTGAATGATAAAGCATCAGCAAGAGTGTTTTGCAAATAATTTTTCTCAAATTAAGTGGAAAGAACATTCATTCATTCATTAGTTCATTCAAAAAAAGTTTCTGTTGCATGTCTGCTATGAGACAAGCACCAGGAGGAGGACAATGAAAAAAGAGAAAAGGTTTCTGTCTTCCTGGAACTTATGTTCTAAAGGGCTAGGTGGATGTTGAACTAATATGTTAGGTAGCAACAAGGGCCCTGGAGAAATACAATGTAGAATGAAGGAAGCAAGTGGATCTGTCTAAGCTGGGATGGTCAGAGAAAGCATTTTGGGGGAGATGACATTTGAGCTGAGACCTAATGAAGTAAAGGGGTGGGTGGCTGGGACCACTTATAAAGGGAAAGTGTTCTAGGCAAAATATGCAAAGACTTTGAGGCAGAAGCACTATCTGTGTGTTTAACAGGAGGCAAGATCAAGTGAGCTTGGGTGGAATGAGGAAGGGGAAGAGGAGTGGGTCAGATCATGGAGATTTTGGTAATAACTTTAGATGTCCTTTTTTCTTGCTTTATTTTTTTCTTTTTCTTTCTGAGACAAGTTCTCACAATTTTGCCCAAGCTGGCCTCAAATTCATGATCTTCCTGCCTCAGGCTCCAGAGTACCTGGGATTACACATGTGTGCCATCACACTCAGTTAGATGTCCCTCTAAGTGTGATAGCAGCCATGGAAGGTTTCTGGGTTAAGTCAGAATCAGATTTGTATTTTATAAAATCATAGTGGTTGTCTTTGGGAAACAGATCAAGAAGGGGCTGGATGCTGGTGAGGGAGCCAAAAGGCCAGTTAAGAAGCCACTGCTGTGGTCTGGGCAGAGGGTGAGATCAGCTTGACAAAAGTGAGGATAAAGTGGGTAGTTGGATTTAGGACATGAAATGAAGATGAAGAGGTGGAGATTTGAGGAAGGATTAATTGTGAGATGTGAGACTAAGAAGGGAATCTAAAGCTGACTTTGGGGTTTTGGGTCTGAACAATTGTATGAACAAAGTGCTGCTTTCCAAGATGGAGAAACACTTTGGGAGGAGAGGTAAGAAAGGACTGCTCTTCCAGGGCAAAATTAACAGTATGTTTCAGCCTTGAGATGCCTACTAGACATCTGGTAGATGGTGCCTGAGGTTGGAGTTCAGGGCAGAGGTCAGGCCTGCAATACGGTTTTTTACCACCCCACCCTCCTTTGCCCCCAGTATTGGGATTGAACTCAGGGGTGCTCTACCATAGCACTGTATCCACAGCCCTTTTTTTAGTTTTTAGTTTTGACAGTGGTCTGACTAAGTTGTCCAGGCTGGCCTTGAACTTGTGATCCTCCTGCCTTAGCATCCTAGTAGCTGGAGTTACGGGTGTGTGCCACTGTGTGTGTATCCAGGCAATAGATTTTTGCTTTTTAATGCCAGGATTAATCCTGTCTGGTATCAGTGATCAACTGAAACTATTGCTTCAAAGTGTGATTGCAAACATTTAATATCAGATATGGGTTATAGACCGGAGGATGTAAGGAAGCTGTGTTTCTGTTTTATAACACAGGAAAGAAGTGTTTGTCCCCTGAGAATCATTTTGAGTAGGAGGCAAACACATCCTCTTTAAGGCGTAATACAGCATCCTGAGCAAATTACCTGGGTATAATTCCATCAGTCCTCAATAAATCAAAGGGATGAGAAGTCGTGTGTATTTTTTGATGATTTGAAACATGGTTTAAGGCAATGACAGGGTGGCTTTACATTACATTCTTTTATACAGAAAGTATAAGACAGGATTTTTTTAAAAAATAACTTTTTATTCTATTTATTTATTTTTATATGGTACTAAGGATCGAACCCAGTGCTTCACATATGCTAGGCAAGTGCTCTGGCCATAGCCCTGGCCCAAGACAGGCTTTTAGAAGCAGCAGTTTTGTACTTCAATGTCCTCCTTTAGTGTCCAGGTGTTTAACATTTTCTTTTAGCACTTATTTCCATATCTACCAAATTGCAAAACTTCAGTCAGTTTTGATTCCTAAATAGAGCCCCAGACTAGTATTTGACTACAGATCTAAAAAAAAAAAAAGAGTTCAGTTGCTACCAGTGAATGATCAAAGTCAAAACTTCTACTGGAAATCCCCTGACAGCCTATGATGAAATTCAATGCTTGGTTATCTTATTTTAGGGGTCATAACCTGAATGTTTATACACCAACAGGCACACAATATCGCAAAGGGTTTAAATTTACAGAGTAAAACACAAATTCCTCACTTTCAATTCTCTCTTTTTGCACTTGCACTCAGCAGTTGAATGATGAGTGACTCTGTATCTTGGTGGCCGGCTGTGTTTAGTAGTGTTGGAATATGTAATCTTTCTTTGGGAAACCTGCTACTTATTTTCAGATGACATGCAGGTTATAATTAATCATCACCTACAACTAAAAGTTTTTGAAAAGATATCTTACAGGAGATTCTTTGATGAGAGTCTATTAGAGTTTTGCAATGGAGGGGACACTTGAGCTCAAATGCGTCTAAGTGAAAGACACCCAAGGATGGGAATTTATTTTAAGTATAATCTGAGGAAATTGAGAATTACCTAGTTCACCTGGCTCTCTTAATCTTTTCTAATGCACAATTTCTTATTTTCAGAAATAAGAAATGGATACCATTTAGACACTCGACTAATCCTCAGGGATAAACACTGGGGTGTGAAAATGGACTTTTCCTTCTGTGAAGAATGAAAAGATAGTGCTTTAAAGAAGTTAATTTGAGTAAATACAAGTTGCAGATAAATACCTGGCATTCATCATAATTTTGGAAAACCTACTTGCTGCCATTTGACTATAGGTTATATCTACCTATTTTTAGTGAGTTTATTAACCGAATAGATCTTATTTAATTACCCATTAATGTTCCATCTTTATTTATAAAATCCTTGCTAAGATTTTCCATCTTTGACACGAAAGGACAGTTTTTAGAACTTTCTAATTTCATAATTGCTTTCATGTGCTACTGTTTACGAACCCTACAAGGGTATTACTGTTCTTATCTGAGCTTCAAAGGAAAGAAACAGTGTCTCAGAGAGTCTTTACAAGATAATGCAGAAAATTGCTTCAAGAGACAGTGTTAGAATTCCTGGTAGCCAACCCCTGAAGCAATAGCTCAAACTGAAATACACTGTCATTAAGAAATCCTAAAGCTACCAGGAAAAATCCTCCTTTGCATACTTTTTTTTTCATTATCAATTCCTTTCCTACCATTGTGAGCTTTTTGAATAAGACACGCTCTGTTTAAAGGAGAACAAAAAACAAGGTTTATTGGAAACATGTGATAATAAACGTAGGAATCCTTTATAAAGAGGCTGGAGATGGCCTAACAGAGTTCAGTACCACTCAGGAGCTGCACATTTTCCCAATAACTAAATATGGAAAAGTAGCAGGAAAACGTAATTCAAAAAGAGTTTCAGATGTGCACATTTTAACATTATGATCAGTAAATACTCCAGAAAACCACAGAAACTTGATAAGAAGTGGATTCTCAAGTCACAAGATGGCAAATGTCCTAAGGATTAGCTACAGTACTTTGATCTCCAAATTCCAAGAGCAGATTTGGAGTCTGCGGTAGGGGCTAAAATCAAATATTTAAAGCATTTTGCAAAAGACAGAAGTGAAAAAAAAATGACAAAAAGGCAGCATAGGAGGAGAGCCTCCTGAAAGAGCCTGAATTTACAAGCTTGCCAAATAAGCACTTTATTTAAAAAAAATTACATTCACATGAGCAAATTAGAGAATTGAAGCAATTAGATTACAAAAAAGGAGGCAAACGTTATTTGCCTGACAACTCCTGCTGACTGAGGGGAAGGTGCTGTTTTTCGCTTTGCACTGCTCGGATAGCTGCCACAAGCTGTTCCCTCACTGGCTCATGCTGACTGTCCTTTCCACATTGTGCTTGGGGGGCTTGCCATTGTGGGTGGGGGAGAGGTTCTTCAAGTGAATGTCTAGTAGCCAACCATTTTCTAACATTCTAATTCATCCACTACACATTCATGTGGTAGAAACTGCTAGAACCTGAGTATACAATAGTAAAGTGTTTGAAGAAGGTATGAAAGGTGTGCACAAGAGAGATGCTCTATTTACACAGGGGTAAAAAGGTCAGGTGGCAGAGAAGACACCACAATGTGCAACCACAATCAAGGGTTATGACAAGTGTCATGACAGGAGAAATGCCAAGAACACATTGCAAGGGCAGTTATCCTAGTCAAGGCCAGAGGACTCCTTCTAGAAGAAATGTGGGTCAAGCGCTAATTAACAACCAGTCAAAAACAAAGCTTAAAAAAATCCTCTAAATAACCCAATATCCTTTAGGTACAATACACAACATTCCTTAAATAATAATAATAATTGAAGTCCTGGGGATTGAATCCAGGGGTACTCTACCACTGAGCTACATTCCCAGCCCTGTTAAATATTTATTTTGATATAGGGTCTCCCTAAATTGCCCAGGCTCTCCTCAAACATCGTCCTGCCTCAGTCTCCTGAGTAGCTAGGGTTGCAGGCATATGCCACTATGCCTAGCTTCTTTGTCTTTTACTACGTCTTGGGTTCCTTCTACAGCTATAGGGAGATCTTCTTCCTTGTCTTCTGTTATGTAGACATAACTTAGTTTATTCAGTTATAATGAACATTTATTGTAAATGGATGGAGCTATTGGGAAGTGGGATTCCTGGGTGGAAGAGTAAGTACTTGTGTAGTTTTAGCAGGAAAGAGCATATGTCTGCCTATTTCCACACATTCCCACTAAAACTGTGTGGTTAAAACTGCAGATTTTTGTCAGTCTTATCTATAGATAAGAAAATGTTATATGAATTTCTTTAAGAGTGAGACTGAGTATGTTTAGCAGGCATGCAAGTATTTCTTTGGGGGGTGTGTGTGTATATTCTCTGTTCATTTCCACTTCTCATCTTCTACTTTTTTTTTACCCCGAAAAACTAACTTTATTTTTTATTTTTATTTTTATTTTTTTATTGGTTGTTCAAAACATTACAAAGCTCTTGACATATCATATTTCATACATTAGATTCAAGTGGGTTATGAACTCCCATTTTTACCCCAAATACAGATTGCAGAATCACATCGGTTACACATCCACATTTGTACATAATGCCATATTAGTAACTGTTGTATTCTGCTACCTTTCCTATCCTCTACTATCCCCCCTCCCCTCCCCTCCCATCTTCTCTCTCTACCCCATCTACTGTAATCATCTTCTACTTTGTACTGAGTTGTTGGATTCTCTTGATCTTTAAAACTCTTTCAATCTTAAGGTGATTAGTTCTTTGTCTGTGGTAGGAGTCGAGAATATTTTTCCACGTTGTTCTTTTGACATTGCTTGTTTTGTTTTGCTTATCAGGCAGTATTTTTTTTTTTAATTTGATAGCCTAATTTATCAGTGTTTTCTTTGGTATTTTTAGTTATAGTTAAAAAGGGATGTCTGGTTCCAAGTTTACAGAGAGTTTACTTATTTCTGCTTTACCATATTTTTTACTTTATTTGATTTGCATCTTTGAATTTTTTGGGGAATTTATCTTATAATATGATAAGATAGATAGGTATCTAACATTACCACTTTCCAAGTAAGTGATCAGTTTTTCCAATATTACTATAACCAGAATGAAGATGAAGTTGAAATTCATAAATTTGGCCTATTAGGGCTATTATTAATTTTTGAAGGAAAAAGACTTTTGTGTTGATTATTATGAAAGATCCACCGACAACTATCAAAGAAAATTTTGGAGGAAAAGTAGACTTTTAGACATAAGACTAGGGGATTCTTAATTTTAAAAGAATAGGAGAATTTCTTAGATGTGTTTGAGAAGAACAAATGACCTCTTTTTTATGTTCTCCTTTTTAAAAATTATTTTTATTCTAATTTGTTATATATGACAGCAGAACGCATTATAATTCATATTTACATACAGAGCACAATCTTTCATATCTCTGGTTATACACAAATTAGAGTCATACCACTCATGTCTTCATACATGTACTTAGGATAATGATGTCCATCTCATTCCACTGTCTTTCCTATCTCCATACCGCCTCCCATCCCCTCCCTCCCCTGACCCCTTTTTTGAACATATAAGAACTATGAATATTGGGCCCAACTCTCCATAAAGCACCATTGGGCCTTGGTGACGATTTTATACATGTTACTCTGTTGGAGTCCAGCTTAGAGGCTCTAACAAATGTGATTATGTGGATCCTTTATCAGGAAAGCATAATTAGTATTGGTCTCAGGAAAGTTTGCTTGAGTAAGAACTTTCTACAAAGTAGAGTCAGATTTAAGCAATGGTCCTTCAGGAATTTGTACGGTATTGGCTTTTATTCATTAATTGGTCTCTCAACAATTAATCTACATAAACATTGACTTTACATTTATTTATCAGAGCATGAAGAAGGGCTTCTTTTTTTAAAGTATTTTTTAAGTTGTAGATGGATACAATACCTTTATTTATTTATTTTTATGTTGTACTGAGGATCAAACTTAGTGCCTCACACGTGCAAGGCTAGTGCTCTGCCACTGAGCACAATCCTAGCCCAAGAACTGCTTCTTCTATATTTTTCTTTGTATCTTGACCTGAATGGTGAAATATTAATTTCATCAATTTTTGCTTATTAAAATAATTTTCATAGAAAAACAGAAAAAGCATCACAAACATATTTTTCTATGAAAATAAACAATGTCATTGACGGACTGGAGGTGTAGTTCAGTGACAAGCATGCCTAAGGCCCTGGGTTCGATCCCCAGCACTGTAAAAAATGTCATTTAAATCATCATAGATATAATTTACTACCATCAAATATTCTAAGCCTATGTTTAAAAAGGATTAGCCACATTCTAGAAAACAGTTTGGCTGTATTTGATAAAGTTAAACAAACACTTACCATGTCACTCACTTCCCAATATCTACCCTAGATAAATAGAAACTTATGTTTATACAAAAACCTCTACATGAGGGGAGGGGATGTAACTCATTGTTAGAGCACTTGCCTAGTGTGTATGAGGCCCTGGGTTCAATTCCCAGTACTGCAACAAACAAAACAGACTGTACATGAATGCTCAGAGCAGCTTTATTTGTAATAGGCCAAAATCTAGAAACAAACCAAGTGACCTTTAGCGGGTAAGAGGATAAATGGATAAACAATTGTGTTATATCCATATCATGGAAAAATATCCAGCAATAAAAAGAAATGAACTGTTGAAGCATATGACAATTTTGAATGGACCTCAAGAGTATCATGCTGAGAGAAAAAGACAATTTCAAAAGATGTAATCATACTTCTGTATGATTACATTTACATGACATTAAAAAATAACAAAATTATAGTGTTGGAAAATAGAGGTTCTTAGGGGTTAAGACTTGGGGGAGGGAGTGACTCTAAAAGATAACATTAGGGATAGCTTCCAAAGTTTCTTTAGGACAATGGAATAGTTCTGTATCTTGATTGTGGTGGTAGGTAAATGAATCTGTACATGTGATAAAATTTCATAGGAATATATGTAAAAATTGAGTGTGTGTCAAAACTGATGAAATCTGAGTAAGGTCTATAGTTTAGTCAACAGTCTATATTCACATAAGTTTCCTGGTTTGGTTAACTGCACTACGTTTCAGTGACATGTTATCATTGGTGGAAGCTGGGTGAAGGGGACCTTTAACTTGGTAATTCTCTGTAGTATTTTTGTAACTTCTAGGTAAGTTTAAAGTTATTTAAAAATAAAAAGTTAAAATATAGGCCAGATCTTGGGAAAAAGAGTATGGAGGAAATTACTTTTTTTTTTTTTTTGATGCTGATATTTACTTTCAGAATTTAGGTAATGTCTCCTAGAGGGAGGAGTGAGATTTGGTGACTAGGATTCAGACTTCATCATACGGTTTATTACTTTGTTCCTGTGCTGCACATGGGTGGTGCAGAGAGAGAAGGTGGGGAGCCGTCATGAAAAGCAATCAAGATATGACATGAGCAAATCTCTATCTTTCCTGGCATTTTAGCTTAGATACTGTATGACCTTTGAAAATGCTCTTAATCCTACTCTCGGTATTTTAAGGTATGGAATAGGATCACAATATCTTGCATTTTTAATAAAATTACTAGGAGAGGTATGTGAGGTAACTCATAAATATGATTCACAATTAAAATCATAAAATTTTGTTCCCGTTGATGTAACAGCAGGTAGTCCATCTCCTGACCTTCTGTTTTGCTCAATTTCAAGGAAAGATTTCTTATCTAAATATGGCTTTTAAACTATAGTCCCTTTTCTAAGATGTAGATGTAATAAACAGACATTGGATGGACTATGGTGAATTAGTAGAAAAGTGATCACAAGCCCAAAGTTAAAGAAAGGCACACTCATCTTGTTCCTAAAAGCTGTTGAACATTTAACTTTTTGTAGTTCTTTCTTTTAACCCATAAGAGGTGTGAAGGGAAATTATGCACTCTTCCTCCCATAATATTCTTAGTTTTTATTTCACACAAAGAAGATGGTTCTGCAGCATTTTCAAGTAGAACCTTTACTTATGCCTTAAAGTGAGGAAAATCAAGAATTCCTTTACCAATTCTGGCCAGTAGAATTAGGATAACCTCTTGCATGGCTTTGAACATTTTCTAGAAAATGCTGAAAATCTGGACACTAAAAAGAAAGCTGCACTCAATGTAACACTAATCTGTTAATAAATTCATTTTTTCCTGCTCCCTCATTATTCTTCCATGTGTAGATTAAACGGATTACACTGTAATTAAATTTGACTCTAACGAGAGGCAATGCTTCAGAGCAGTGAGCTCTGGGAGGCCAGCCTTCTATTCCTGGCTTCATTGCTGCTTATAGCTGAGGACAAAGCACCCACTTCATGGTGCCTCAATTTTTCCATCTATAGAGTGAGATAAACAATGTCTCAGAGGGGCATAGTTCTGCTTTATGAGCTCCATTTTCTAATTGAGCTCCAAATTCCTTTATAGAAAGGTACTCTTTGAAGAATTAAAGATGTATTTATATTGTTGTTGTGACTCTTAATAGAAATGAAGCTTTAAAATCTAATTTTAAAAGCCTCCTACTGCACAGTACATTATCCACATTCTTAAATACTGCAATCAGCTGTGCACTGTGATGTTTATTAAAGAAAAAAAAAACATCGCAAAGACATATTATAGAACATTTTCAAAGCCTCATGCCGCAGTTTAACTGTAGGACTTTCACTGAAGTTAATGGGACTCATACAGGCAAATTCCAAGCACCACTTTGAAAATTTACCCCATAGTGACAGTTTAATGCTTCTTATTGATCATAAGTTTTCAGACAACATCTCAAGGCAAAAAGGGACAATTTCTCAAAGGAAATAAATAATCTTTAATGAAATAAATCTGTATTGCAATCATTATAACTAATAAGAGTCTGGAACAGTCTTTTGGTAAGACGGTCTCAGGAATTGCTTTCTGGTGATAGCTACCAATGGGGCTATAAAAAAGTTTCCATCACATTATAATTCTAGTAGCTCATAGGAAATAACACATTTTATTTTTAAATTTGAAAAATTCATGTTTCTAAGGAAGGAAATACAGACACATAGAAAATTCAGAATTATTATTCCCTTATAACTTATGTTTCTATTCCTCAGAATGGGTAATGCATTTCATGTTACTTATAGGAAGTACAAGTAGGCATGCTTTTTGTTGCCTAATTAATGTCCTTGTTTTTAACCCACATATTCATTTATATTGGGCTTGACAGCAACCTCCTGGAGATTTGCCTGGTGACCTGACCCTAGAAGCTGCCTTGCATCTTGGTGGACATGGCCCTCAGGGCAGTACCTCAACCTGTCTCCTCTATCTCCTCTTAACATTCTCCCCACTTCTCACTGAGCTCCAGCTGCAATACCTGATGTCTCCTCCTTGTACAAGCCAAGCTTGTCAGGTCTCAAGAATTTGGGCAATTATTCTTCCTTGTCCTGGAAATATATGTGCCTAACTATTTTCACAGCTGGCTGCCTTTTAAAACTTGAGGTTAAATGAGTGTCCACTTCATAGAAAGACTTTGTTGGATCACCTAATCAAAGGTCGCCTTTACTCACGGTTTCATTCCCCAGCATCTGGAACCATGTGTTTACATAGTAGAAATTGTATAAATGTTTTTTTTTTTTTTGATGACTGTGTTCAAAACCTGGGAGTTATCTTTTGCTCCTTTGTCTTATGCAATTAGTCATGATATTCTACAACATTTACCATCACTATTTCAGCCTCTATCACTTTTCCTCTGTATCACCATAATTAGCATTCTCCTCTCTGATTTTGCCTTTCTTTAAGGGCACGGGAAACTAGACTCTTACAGGTGGGGACCATGTTTTGTTTGTTTTTGTATTCTTTGCACCATGATTGTGTTTGGCACATAAGTACTCTGTGAATGAATTTTCTTATATAACATGTGATAGTATAAAATATTAGTAAAATATAGTTTATAGAAGGAGCGGGAAATAATCTTTGGTTATTAATTTTCCTCTAAGAATACTCTCTGTGTGGTCAAAACATATCAGTTAATAAAACTACCTTATAAGATCAAGTTTGTGTATATGGTCAACAATGTCTTAAATTACCAATAGTCCATTAGTGTTAAGAAACATCTGAAGGCATTTCTGGGAGTAACATTACTTATCCTTGAACATGTCTTCAATTTGAAAATACCAAGGAAACTTCATGATAACATTGCTCAAGAGCATATGTAATTTCATGTAGGACATATAAATCTATTTACTCCCCAATTTCTCATTCAGGTTAGAAAGCAATAATAAGTAATTTGACATAGTGGCTATAAATAAGGTTGATATTGCTATTAATGTTATTTTGTTAAATCTGTTTTCTTACTCAAAGATCTTAAATCACATAAAAGTACCATGTTCTTTATTTATCAGTTGGTGATAATGAACAAATTTAATTAAATTTTAATTTTAAATTTCTAACAAGCAATAAGGGCAATTTATTTTTCATAACTGGGCTGGTTAAATTTTCTAGAATGAAATCATGAAAAAGAAATCCTAGTACTTCTGTTATCTACCTCTCTAACTTTGGGCAAGTTTCTTAAGCCCTACCTTACTTCCTTATCTATAAAATGGGATATTATGGTACTTACATAGTGTTAAAAAAGATAATATTGATACAGTAGTTAGAGCAGTAAATAGCATATAGTAGTTCTCAGTAAACAGCAGCTACTGTTACCTAAAGGAAGAGAAAAGGCTTAATGTTCTGTGGTCAATCAACGAGGTTTTATTGTCCTCATGTGGTCCGGTCTATCATCTGACTGGAGAATATAGTTTTTACTAAAGGTAAAAAGTGATTTGAGAATGTAGAAAATGGTGCAGTTCAAGAGCAGGTTTCTTAGAACAGAAGATGGAGAAAGCAGAGAAGTGGAAATACAATGTCTTGAATCTTTAGTTTATAAGCCAATGGCAATTCTGAGAGTCTCTGATCTAACTTTTGAACACATTATCAGCTAAAGTCTCCTTTTAATAAAATGAAATCACCACAAGGGAATATTACTTAGCTATAAAGAAGAACGAAATTATGTTATTTGCTGGTAAATGGATGGAACTGGATACTATCATGCTAAATGAAATAAGCCAATTCCAAAAGACCAAAGGCTGAATGTTCTCTCTGATATGTGGATGCTAACATACAATAAGGTGGAGGGGGGAGGAAAGAATAAAAGTTCATTGAATTAGACAAAGGGGAATAAATAGAAGGAAGGGAGGGTGAATGGGAATAGTAAAGCCAGTAGAATGAATCAGACATAAATTTCCTATATTCATATATGAATACACAACCAGTATAACTCCACATCATGTATAACCACAAGAATGGAAAGCTAAACTGAGTGTGGTGGTGCACACCTGTAATCCCAGCAGCTTGGGAGGCTGAGACAGGAGGATCACAAGTTCAAAGCCAGCCTTCGAAAAAAGCGAGGTGCTAAGCAACTCAGTGAGATCCTGTCTCTAACTAAAATACAAAAATAGTGATGGGGATGTGGCTCAGTGGTCGAGTGCCTCTGAGTTCAATCCCTGGTAACCTCCCCCGCCCAAAGAAAGAGTGGGAAGCTATACACCATGTATGTATAATATGTCAAGATACATTCTTTTGTATGTTCTAACTAAAAAGAACAATTAAGAAAGAAAAAAAAGATGAAATCATAGATTTACTAGTATAGCCTGTAATGTGGTTGACTTCAATGAAATCTTTCTTTCTTTATTTATTCTTAGTCAACTTAGAAACTGGCTACAGTTTCTATTAAAAAATACACTTGTTGGTACTTTCTGAGGAACTGTTATCTCAAGCTGAAGATATCTTTGCTCAGTTCACTAGGGAGACATCATGCTGTGGTTTGCCTACTTTATCCTCTTGTGGAAATACTACACTGAAGGGAAACTTAAAATAGCAATAAGAAATCAGCTTACATTTAGCATCAAATACCGATCCAAGATTAATAACAGGCTGGTATTTTCTGCTTCACTGAGACACACTGCAAGACTGAAAAAATATGGCCCTGTTATATCTGTCTTCAGAAGGAGTCACCAAGGAATCCCAAAAAAGCCACTGTTAAAAGTAATTTGTTGGCTTTCTGATGTCTCAGGCTCATTATTGTGGTCTAAATATCAGCCTTTGGTACTATTTTTCTGGGTAGGTCATTAATGAAAAAAAAAATGGAAAAAACAATGACTATGAAATCAATTTTTGAGATAATTTGTACATTCTTGATACTGATGTTATGGGGTGAATGACTTGTGTTTGAATGTAGAAAAATCATAAAGCACCCAGCCCAGGTAAGTGAAGCGCAGTTCAGGCAGCCATTACAAAATATATTTGACTCTCTAAATTAGTAATGCAGTGATCATTGCCTGCAGATGTAGAAATGTTATTATGAAGAATACTAGAGGGGTTATATAAATTGAATTCATGTAGAAGGAAAAAATTTTATATTCTAGATAAGCTTTTCCTAATTTTCAATTCAAACCAAGTAGCAATAATTCAATATAGTAATGAAAGAAAATTCCTAATTAAAAAGAATCAAACAGACTTTTACCTTAGGCCAAAGGTATTTAAAATGTTTCCCCCAAACAAGTATATGATGATTTTATGATTTTTAAAAAGTCAATGAATTTTAGAAATACATTCTTGTTTTGGCTAGAGTTTAGGGTTGAGGAGGGTGGGCAGTCCAGAAGGGGTCCTCTATTGTGGGGAGGCATAACACTGGCGTACTTTACAGAAAGCACTTCCCACATTGAACGCATAACATCCAGCCTACCACAGTCTTTTCTGTGTTCTTTTCTTGAATCCTCAAGAATTCTAAAAATATTTGGGTGTGTATTTTGCATGTTCAGAGTAATCAAATCTTACAAATAGATGAAATCTTAAGAAGTTTTAGCTACATTTCCAAACTCCCACTCAGAACAGCTATTATAGACAGATGAGAGAGAGAGATGTGCTATTCCTTTTTTTCCCCCATTTTGCTAGTATAAATTTGGCTGAACAAGGGAACTATAGGGCTCACTTTACCATTTCTATCAGTTCATCAAGCATTTTTATGGACCAACTAAATAAGCCTAGAAAGGGCCTCAACTGTCATCTGGTCTAATCTCCTATCTTCAAACAGGTGACATTTGATTTGTCTATTTGGAAAAAGGCATGGTTATTCCAACTGTAAGTACATATCTGGTCTTTGTTTTAATGATAATTCATTATTTACCCTTGAAATTTTCTTTCAAAGCAATTAATTTACTTGATATAAAATACCCAATGGAAGAAAAGGCCTGGAGACTTAATAAAATTGCAATTATGCCCAAACAATGTCATACTAGATTTGTGAGGTCACTATTGATAGGTGTAAAAGCAAGTAAGATTACAGATAACATTTTTAGAACAAGACCTGCAGGATCTGAGGCATGAAGAGAAAGATTAAAGGATGATGATGTTCTTATATTCCCATCCCTGAAAACAGCTATCAAAAGGCTGCAGGCATCTGGGAAAGAACTTTCTTTTTAGCTTGTAGGCCAGAAATACATTGGTATTGCCTCTGGAATTGGAACAAAATCAATTTTTAATTGGTTTTAAAATCTGGAATGGAACATTCCTGCAGTCATCCATGAACCGACCTTATCCTGTAGAAGTTGAGTGAATCTTGGCTAACCATCTGCCTTGTGAATTGTTTTGTTTGGGTCAGAGAGTACTTGCTGTGCGGTAGTTTTACATCAAGTTGCAGTCCTTCATAATATTGCTTGAGTGGAGAATTTGAAAGAGAAAAAGTCTCCTGGGAGAAAAATCAAATGCCTTCACCAATATGTCTTGGAGCTGGATGGACCCACAAGGCTGGAAATTACCACCTGCTTTCCTCCTACCTCAGCACAATGACTTCCAAAATGAAGTGCAGCTTTTGCTTGCAGATGAGAGATAGCTGAGCAAATAGACTGCATTAATGAAGGCCAAACATTGTATTTTTAAGATTGATTTTACTTAGAATTTCACTATATTCACTATTTAAAATCCAAATTTTCATAAATATGGTTGCATTCTCATAAAGTGTGCCTACTGTAAAGTAAGTGTGGAATAAAAAGGTTTATTTCTAATAGTGCTCATGAATGAGGTGTCAGTCTCCTTCTTGAATCCACTCTGTCCCCACAACAGGGAACACAAGTAAAGGAGGAAGCTAAGATGATGACTCACCCTCTCTAAAAGAAAGTGGAAAACCTATTGTGGGTGAATGAGATAGTCTATACTACCTTGGTTAAACTAAAACTCCACATTCTCAGCTTGGAAATAGTTGAAGTAATAAGCCTCACAGGAACTTCTAGCATTTGAGTTTGAATGACTGACTAAGCACAAGAGATAGAAGAGCAAGAAAATCAAATTTAGCTGTCTAATAATAATAACAGATTTAATATATAGAGTTTTCAATTTTGTTATGTTTTTATATCTGGATTATCTTCCTGGGAGATGCAAAACATTAACTCCAGAGTGCGTCTTCATAGAGAAGTAAAATTTCAAGTCAGAACCCAGTAGAATGGAGTCTCTCTGAACGACAGTAGCAAGGGGTATGCAGAGATCTGCTATTTATTTGGGAATTGTGGAATGGGGTGAACCAGACACTTAAGCCAAAAGTCATCAAAACAAAAAGTAAACTATATTTGTAATCTTTCTTAAAGTGTACTAATTGATAAGCATTATTAGAAAAAATACAATAGTATCCATTCCAGCCTACCAAGAGCATAATCTGTTGTCCCTATTTTAGATATGAAATAGTTTTTTTGTCTTTCTACATTTTTTTGTTCGTGCATTATGGTTGTACATAATGATGCAATTTGTTGTTACATATTTATACATGCACAAAATACAACGATATATTTTGGCCAATATTGCTCCCCAGTGCTTTCCCTCCTCCCTTACCATCTCCCTCTCTATCCCTTTTTTCTACTCTACTGATCTCTCTTTGATTTCCATGAGATATACCCACCCCCATCTTTCTTTTCCTTTTTCCTTTGTAGCTCCCACCTATGAGAGAAGACATTCAACCCTTGACCTTCTGAGTTTGGCTTATTTCAATTAACATAATGGTCTCAAGTCACATACATTCTTATAAATGACGTAATTCCCTTTTACTTTATAGTTGAATAAAACTCTGAATTTTTAAAATACTTACTGAAGTTAATGCTTGTCTAATATAAGGAAACACTACCTTGAATACAAGTTATTAATATAACTTATTTGATATGAATGTGTGTTCTAGAGTAAGATAACTTGGCTTCAATACCAGTTCAACCACTCACTACCTGTTAGACTTTCTGTACCTTACCATGCCTCTTTTTGCCTCTGTTTCTTCATTGGTAAAATGTGGATATAAGAATATCTAGCCTGGTGCAGTGGCACATGCCTGTAATGCCAGCAGTTCTAGATGCTGAGGAAGGAGGATTGCGAGTTCAAAGCCAGCTTCAGCAAAAAAGTGAGGTGCTAAGCTACTCAGTGAGACTCTGTCTCTAAATAAAATACAAAATAGGGCTGGCGATGTGGCTCAGTGGTTCAGTGCCCCTGAGTTCAATCCGAGTACCAAAAAAAAAAAAAAAAAGAAAAATCGATTGTACGGTGTGGTGATGAGGATTAAATGAGTTAAAACTTAAAACACTAGTATCTGGTTTGTAGAAGTACTCCACAGGTATGAATATTTCATATTACACAAATGTTACAATACAGGAGACAAGCATGCAGTTCATAAATCCAGGCTCTGGGACTTTCATATTCACCTATAACACAGAAGGGCTTTCGGGCAAACCTCAGTCTTCCTTGCCATCCTCTATACCGACAACAGCAACCTGCCGACCAGATTCGAATGATGAACTCCAAGCCAAAGACGACAATCATCACGAACTCCTAAAATATCAGATAAGACACGTCAGAGAGAAGCACCATGGGGCAAACCACAATAGGAATCTCTGTGACTATTTCTGGACATATCCTCCATATCCACCAACTAAACATGAAGAAAATTGAATCCTCATATTGTCTGCATTTACTATCATGGGAAAATATTCCTTTTCAAGTCACTAACACTGAACATTTAAGAATCAGTTTCAACACTAAACATGCATGCCAAATAATGTTTCTGTCTCCTCTGTAATATATAGTGTAGCTGATGTTAGCTATTTAGTAACGTGAAATAGCTGAATTGAAGAGTAGACCCTAAAATATAATTGCAAGTTCTACTGAAAACAAAGCTTCCTTTTGTGCAAGGAATGACACAATCCTTAAGCTTTTAAGAGTTGTTCTCAGAGAACAAGAAGTCAATATTTAGGAGTAACTGAGCTCTTTTGTTACAGTGTCAAAATCTCCTTATAAAACTGATTTTTCTAAAGCATCACCGTGTGTAGCACGTATATCCATTGCCAGAAATGAGACCCTGAATCCTCTGAGTCTGAAGCTTGTTAATTATTATGCTGCCCTTTGGCAACAGCTGCCTGAAAAACAACACCTGCGCCAGCAAAATGACTTTGAGATTATTTAGGAAGAGTTGTGAGTTAACCCTCGGGAAAGGCCAGCTAAAGTGGCTCATTAAACAGTCAGTCATAGAAGAAAAAAAACCGAATGGAATTTGAAAAAGGAAAGTATCTCTGGAGCAAACTTAGCAGAGTCACTTGTTCCTATAGGGACAGGTAATGAATTTATTAAAATTGTTTTTTTTTTTGAATAATTACCTTTCTAGTTTTTAAACAAGATTGACTCAGCATTTACAATGTAGACATCATTTGTTAATTGATTTTTATTACAATGGCTTAATTTTAAAAGTGGTACATACTCTTTACTGAAACTTCCAAACATCACAGACATACAGAGCATTATATAAAGACTGCAATCCACTCCTCACTCTCTCATCCCACTCCCAAGACAAAAACTGTTACCAAATTTATAAAAATGGCATTTTTGTTGCAAGTTTCAGGCAAATGTCTGTTTCTTTAGTTAGAGCGTGTGATGATGTGCTGCACTTTGGAAACATCTAGTAGAGACACCATTCTATCCTTCTGTTATCTTGTACTAAGTATTCTGCAAATATTTCTCATGATGGGAAATAAATATTCCATATTATCATTCCTTACTCACAGTGACTTAGAACTTCTCACAGGATAAATATCTGAAGACAACTTTATGCACAGATCAACAAAACTCTGGTCAATATATTTACTGATTGAGGAACTGAGAGGTATTTTTTTATTAATTCATTTTTGAAAACTTTTTTACACAAATGGAGCACAACTGTTCATTTCTCTGATTGTACATGATGTAGAGTCACACCATTTGTGCAATCATACCCATACATAGGGGTAATAATGTCCATCTCATTCCACCATTCCCCCTCTACATCCCTGCCCCTCTGCTCAATCCAAACTTCCTCCATCCCCCCATCACCCCCCTTATGGATCAGCATCCACTTATCAGATAAAACATTCAGCCTTTGGTTTTGTTTTTGTTTTGAAAGCATATCTGTGTAATTGAGTCTATTTGTTTAATAAGGTTTCAAAAGGTGCCTGATCATCTGTTTTCATCCAGCACATCTTTCCACATATAGAAACCATGTTAAGGCCTAAAATGCCCACTTAGCTGTACTTTGGTCCAATGTAAGTTTAATGGAAGGTCCATTTTTTCCCTTAACCCTGCCCTTAACTCCTACACATGCCAGGAAGTTTAGTACCCTGGTTGTGAGACATCATATTGTGAAGGAGACACAAGAAAACCTGAAATGTCACCTGAGCCCCCTGTAGTACCATGTAATGATTTTTATTTTCCCCGGAAACAGATGGTACCAACAGATATATAACCATTGTTCTCAAGGAAAGTATGCCAAGGTCTCTGTGTTATTTCTATGGTGCAGTAAGGCAGGATAAATTAATTTTGTAAATTATTTTCTTGAGGCCAATTGTTCAAAAATATTGCTTGTTGCTGTCTATTTATTCATATTTGATGGGTTCTTTCTACCTGTGCATAAACGTGAAATTCTCTATGGTATATTTATATATCAGTGCATGGCATGATTTTTAAAGAATCATTCTGCATTGTCCCCTTACCCATCCCTCTACTGTTTCTCTCCATCTCCTTCTTCTACGCTACTGATCTTTCCTTTTTATTATCCTATCCTTCCCTCCCTGTTTACTTTATTTTACTCTAGCTTCCACATATGAGAGAAAACATTTGGCTTTTGCATTTCTGAGTTTTGTTTATTTCAGTTTTGTTGCTGTTTTTTTCTCTTTAAAGAGATCAGAGAAAAAATGGCAACATTCTTTTTTTTTTTCCACCTCAGGAAGCAAAACCTTGTAGAGTTGAAAGGAGAAATATAGAAATCCACAGTTATATTTGGGGATTTCATCACTTCCCCTTCTCAGAACTGCTGGAATAGGACTAGTGGTAAGAAAATCAGCAAGCTTATATAATATTTGAATAAAATAATAACTTATAGGATCTAATTGGCAGATATGGAATATTCCACCCAACAATAGCAGAATACAGTTTTTTTTTATTCTTTGTCAATGTTCTAAAGAATAGGTACCAAGATAGATCAAATCCTAGGTCATAAACAAATTCCAAAGAGTTTTAAAAAATGAAATTATACAGACTGTGTTCAAACCACAGTGAAATCAAACTTAAAATCAACAATGAAAGGACAAATCTCTAAACATGTGGAAAGTAAACCACACATTTCTTAGTAATTCATTAGTCAAAGGTAAGTCTTAAAGGAAATCACAAAATGCATAGAAGAGGAAGAAAATGAAAATACAACATACCAAAATATAAGGGATGCAGTTAAAGCAGTGCTGAAAAAGAAATTTTTAGCACTAAATATTTGTATTAGAAATAAGAAGAGGTCTAGCCATGTACAGTGTATTTGGCTGTAAGCTTAGTTACTTGCAAGGAGGTGAGGCAGGAGAACTGTGTTTGAGGTCAGCATGGGCAACACAGCAAGACCCTGTCTTTAAGGAAAAAAAAAGAAAAGAAAGAAAGAAAGAAAGAAAGAAAGAAAGAAAGAAAGGACTCAAACAATCTAGAATCCTAGCTCAAGAAATTAGAAACACAGAGTAAAAGAAAGCAGAAAGAAGGACATGATGCAGATAAATCATGAATTGATGAAATAAGAAAATGAGCAAAAAGAAGATTCCTGACACCAAAAGTTTTGGTTCTGTGAATTTCAAATTGGTAAAATTCTCACAAGCTGAAAAAAATCACCAATATTGGAAAAGTAACAGAGGATCTCACTGTAGATACTACAGCTCTCAAAAATAATATACTATGAATAAATTTAGCTAAATAAACATCACGAATCTGAAGACATTGACCAAATCCATGAAACTCAATAAAGAAGAAACAAATAATGTGAATAGTCCTATAATCTCCAAAGAGATTGAATTTGTAGTTAAGAAGCTTTCAAAAAAGAACTGTCCAGGCCAGAAGATTTTACTGCTGAAGTTAACCAAATTTTTAAAGGAAAATTATGCCAATTTCACACAATTCTTTCCCGAAAATAGTAAAGGAGAAAATACTTTTGGATTCATTTTTCTTAAAGAGACAGGATCTCATTATTATGTTGCCCAGGCTGGCCTCGAACTCCTGGGCTCAACCAATCCTTCTGCCTCAGTGTCCTCAGTAGCTGGGACTATAGGTGTGTGCCGCTATATTTGGTTAAAGGATACAAAAACAAAACAAAACAAAAACAACAAGCCAATATCTTTAATGAAATTAGAAGCAATAATCTTCACAAAATTTCAGCAATTTGGACCCATCAATTTATAAAAATATATATACCATAAACAAGTAGAATTTATTCCAGGTATTCAAGGACAGTTTAATATTTGAGATCAATGTATATAATGCAGTATATCAACAAACTAAAGAAGAAAAAATATAACCTTATCAATTGATGCAAAAAAAAGTCTTTGACAAAATTGAATGCATATTCATGGTAAAAACTCACAACAATTTAGGAATAGAGAGTGATAATCTCAAGTTGATAAATCATACCATAAAAACCCTACAGCTAATATCATATTTAATGGCAAAAGACTGGCTGCTTTCCTCTAAAATCAAGACTGAGGCAAAATATCTACTTTCAACACTTTTATTCAACATTGTTCAATAAGTCATTGTCCTTGCAAGAGGCAAATAAAAGGCACACAGTTGGGAAAGGCAAACATAAAATGGTCTCTATTTTCAGATAACATGATTGTCAATAAATTTCAAGGAATCTACAAAGACACTCTAAGAACTAATAAGCGAGTTCAGTAAAGTTGCAGGATATATGACCAAAATGAAAAAGTCAATCACATTTCTGTATACTAACAAAAAGCATGTGAAAATTAAAAACATGGTATTATTTACAGTTATTCCAAATAAAAATAATAATTAAATTTATACTTAGTAAAACATGTGCAGTTTATATGTGCTGAAAATTACAAAATGCTGATGAAAGAAATCAAAGAAGACCTAAATAAGTGGGGTGAGATACTATTTTCATAAATTGCAAGACTTGACATACTTAAAGTTGCTAATTCTTCCCAAATTGATCTATAGATTTGATGAAGTTTCTCTCAAAATGTCAGCAAAGCATTTTTGGGAGATAGAAATAAACTTATTCTAAAGTGATATGGAAATTCACAGGCCTTAGAAGAGCTAAAATAATCCTAAAAAAGAAGAATAAAGCAAAAGGAATCACTTTAGCTGATATTAAGGTCTACTACATAACTCCAGTAGCCAAGATTGGATGGTATAGGGAGAGGTATGGACATACAGAACAGTGTATCAGAATAGAGAACTCAGAAATTGGTCCACACAGACATACTGATTTTTGTTAAAGTTGCAGAAGCAATTCAATGGAGGAAGAACAACCTTTAAAACACATGCTGGAGAACTGGACACTCATAGGCAAAAACAACAATGATGCCAAAACAAAACAAAACAACCCCCCCAAACAAACAAACAAACAAACAAAAAACGCAAACAAAACTCTCAATCTATACCTTATACTTTGTACAGAAATCAATTAATGCATAGTATGGTGGTGGCACATGCTTGTAAATCCCAAAGGCTTGGGAAGCTGAGTGGGGAGGATCATGAGCTCAAAACCAGCCTCGGCAACTCAGTAAGACCCTATTTCAAAATAAAATGTGGGATGAGACTCGGTGGTTAAGCACCGCTGGGTTCAATCCCTGGTACATAAAAAGAAAAGTCAATTAAGAAGATTCCTGGGCTTAATTTTTATATAGAAAACAGTTTGTTTTTTTTTGGTGAAAAGCATAAAAGATTTTGGGGAGTGGGCTAAGCAAAGCAAAGAGTTCTTAGACTTAACACCCAGATAACAATTATAAAAATGAAAATTTGATAGATTAGATTGCATCAAAATTAAAATGTTTTGCTCTGTGAAATTCCACGTACAGAAGATGAACTATATACTAGGAGAAAGTATTTGCAACCTATATATCTGCCATTAGTATTTAGCATATAAAAAAAAAATCTCAAAATTCAACAGAAAACCAAAAATTCAATTAAAAAATTGTCAAAAGATACGAACAGGATATTTTTAGTAAATGTGAAAACAAAGAGAATATATTACTGATGAATAAGCACATGAAAAGATACTTGACATCATTAACCATTAGGAAATGCAGATTAAAGCCACAATGAGATATTACTACACAGTTATCAGAATGTCTAATACAGACAATAGTGACGGAAAACAGTGACAACACAAAATGCTGAGGAGGATGTGGAGAAGCTGGATCACTCAAACATTCTGGTGGGAATGTAAAATAGTATAGTCTCTTTAGAAAACAGTTTATCAATTTCTTATAAAACATGATTACCATATAACTCAGTCATTGTATTCTTGGGCATTTATGTTAGAGGAAAAAAAAATCCTTCTGCTTATATAAAAACCTGTACATGAATGTTCATAGCAAATACATCCATGATGACCCCAAACTGAAAACAGCTCAGATATCTTTCATCAGCTGTGTGGGGTACATACATACCATGGAATACTATTCAACAAAATGAATGAAATATTGATATATACAATTGAGATCAATTGCTAGGGAATTATGCTGAGTGAAAAAAAGCCAATCCTGAAAGTTAGGTCCCATATTGTTCCATTCGTATCACATTTTTTGAAATGAAAACATTTAAAAATAGAGAACGAATTAGTGATTGCTAGGAGCTGGTCAGGTGGGGAGAAGGGGTGGGTGGATGACAGGGAGGAGGTGGGCAACTTGTGGTGACAGAATGGTTGAGCATTTTGACTCTGCATGTGATAAAACTGCACAGAACTAAACACACACACATGAGTATAAGTAAAACTGAAGAAATCAGAATAAGATCTGTGTATTTTGTCAATATTATCATTCTGATTGGGATATTATGCTATAGTTTTGCAAAAGATTATCAGTTGGGGAAACTGAGTAAAGTGTACACATGATATCTCTTTATTATTTCTTACAACTGCTTTTGAATCTACAATTATATCCATAAAAATTTCAATGCAAAACCATCACCAGTGATCTAGCCAAGGAAATATGTTTTGCTTCATGTCCAGAGGCTAGATCTGATCTCACTGTGTGTTGGTTTAGTGGTGCTCTCTAAATCACCCCTTTCCCTAGGTCTCCTTATTTTCTTTTCAAATGAGTTAGAAATCTGTTGGGTTCAGTTGAAACTATTTAGATTAGTGGTGGTTATTCTGATCTTTATTTCGCCAGAAATGAGATATATTCTGATGCTTTCATTGCTGTACCTTGGGATAAATTGGTTCACTTTCTCTCATTTGGTTCTCCTTGAACAAGAAATTGCATAGTATTTACTTAAATGGCTGCTGAAGAGATTAGTGAATTATATTCAGAGTACTTGATCTACTTGGAGAAAAGCTGTAATGTAAAGGTAGTGTTATTAATACTGGTTCTATCCTACTTCTATTTTATAGAAGCCGCTAGAAGTTTGGCTTTGGCAGCCCTCTACAAAACCAAAGGCAATGTTTGTTATTTTTATTACTGATCTTGAAGAAATAGTGCTTCCTCATGAGTCCTTACATAATTTTGGGAAAACATAGAATACTTTTCCTATTCTTAAAGACAAGGAAATGCATGTAGAAATTAAGAAATCTAAGAGGCCATGGTAGAGTTAGTCCTGAGTGCTTTCTAGAATGTTTATTAAGGCTACTAATCTAACATTAAACATCTTTTCTAGATATTAAATAAGCCTATTCATATGTCACACCAGAGAATGTTGACACTATTTCATTGTTGACACTATTTCATTGGTTGTTGTTTCACTTGAGATTTAAATTCTATTCTTGAAGTTATTTTATTTTTTAGTTGCTTAAAGTGGTTTTTAGGTAAAGATTGATTGATTTTTTTTTTGTCCGGTACAAATTCACAATGCCTAAAACCGCATGTTCTAGTTGTTTTCTCATTAATTAACAGCACTGTTCATTAAAACACAGTGACCTTTGTCTAATCTACAAGCTGTCTGCTGTGACTATTAGTTTTTTCCCGTGTTATGCCATCAAATGGTATTTTTGTGAAGATGAAATGCCACCATTATGAGCTCCGTGACATTTGCACCAATTCTTGAAGAGCTGTGGCTAATTAGACATACAAAATTGGAACTATTGCCTTTATCCACAATATCAACATAATCAATTTCCAGCTATTTTTGCTCCGTTTTTGTGTGTGCACATACTTAAAGTAGCACAGGGCTAGCAGGCCAGCATGCCTCCTCACACAATGCCTGCAGGAAAAAGACTTTGTGATGTAAACCACATTGTAAATTGCAAAGAACAGTTTTAGTCAGAAGAGTTGCAGTTGTAATTTTTTGTAATTTAGAAAATTCCACCAGTATAATACATATTAAGGAAATGAAATTAAGACCTAGAAATGGCTTCTCGCTTTAATCAGAACGTAGAAAGAGATATATAAAAGTAAATCAGCTTTCTGTATTTTGTTTCTCTGAAGAGCAGAAAAATATTTCAAAAATATGCTTACTAACATACCAGCATCAATCTAGTTTTCAAAGTTTTCCTTTTTTTTTTTTTTTTTTTTTTTTTTACAGATACATTAACTATTAGTGTATTGGAAGAGAATTTGAAAGAATGACTGACTTGCCTTACTGTTGAAGACACATCAATACTTTCAGAATCATGCCTGAACTGTGTTGATGGTGATAAGAATACAAGAGGACTTTACCAAGGTGCTCAGCAGGCACTGCAGGGGGTGGTATAGGGAGCTAAGTGGAGATGGGGAAAGTAGAACACAGTATGAAGGAACATTGATACTTTATACCTTTGGAAGCAATGACTGAGAGTTTTGAAGGACAGTGTAACTGGGACTAGCTTCTCCAGCTGGAAGGCTTAGGAAGACATTGATGGGTGAATTAGTTTGAAAATCCATTGCCTCTGTAGGTCTTCCCCATTTTTGTTAGTTTATTTTAAAAATTTTCCTAAACATGATTTATTCCTTTAAGTTTTTCACACCTGTTAAAATACAATTCTCCTTCTGAAAATCGATTTGCTTAACCATATCTGTATGGCAATGTTCATTTGTCCCAGAAGTTCTTCAGAGGAGAATACGGAAGGGAGAAGTTTGAAAATGCCCCATTCCAAATGTTGGATTTACACTTTGTTACTGAAGAAGAACTGGCCAGGTTTTTATCAGATATTGGGGCCACATGTTAAGACCATGTGAGTCAGAGGCAGGAAGTGGGTGTCCCCCTTTTGGGGAGAAGGATAGCACTACAAGATATGAGAACACTGGAACATCCCTAGTCCCTGCCCCTACCCTGGGAGTTGATCTTAGTTGGTCCCGTGTGCCCCCGTTACCAGTTGGGATGCCACAATGAGGACTTCTACCCTTTCTTGTAGTGATTTTACACACTTAGGATGGTTGGTCGCTGACAGATGCCATCATGCCTGCTTAGTATGTGTTAGTCACCCAAGTGATCACTTATATCCTGGTCACATCTGCATCAGAGTGGATGTCTCAGGCCTTCACATACCATAGGGAGGATAGATCCATGAGGACAGTTTGTGGCGGTGGCCTCTGGGAAGGAGCCTCAGTTGGCAAAGCATGCAATGGAGATTCTCATGTATTTCCCTCTTCCCTCCATGAAAACAGAAATATTGGTGGTCTACCCTACCCACAAAACCTAATTACACCTTAATTGGTTTGAAGTTGATGTTATGGGCGTGTGCATTTAACCACATGTGCATATAGAATGATTGGAACTAAATCTCTAAATCATGAATTATAAGCTGGAAAAAATTGATAATAGGTTTCTCAGCTTGAACTGCACCCAGATAATGTATTCTGTCATAATTTTGTGAAATAATCACCAATTAACCAGTTCAACTTAGAGCAGTAGCTGAGAACCCTAAATCAGATCAAAATGGAAACACCAAAAAATCTACAAAATAAACCAGATCAAAATGGAAACACCAAAAAATCTCCAAAATAAACAAATCAAGTTTTTGTTTGATTTAAATTGCAGATTTGTCTATTTTTGACAATTTAAAGCGAACACTGTTACCAGAAATAAAATTAGGCCATTATTTTTCTTAGTTTTGTATTTTGCAGTACTGAGGATGGAACCCATGGTCTTAAACATGCTAGGCAAGAGCTCGACCTCTGAACTACATCCCCAGACCATTATTTTTGTTTTCTAATAAGGTACATACAAGGCTAATGGGGTTTTCTTATTTATAAGGATTTAAAATTAAAATTTAAGATATTTATAAAAATTTAAATAGAATTCCTTGAACCCAACAAATGATGTATTTCAGTTGAGAGAGACATCCCTAGGCTTGTAAGACCAGTGTACACCCGCCAACTGATTATCTTCTCCTGTTGGTGATATTTGTCCCATGGGCTGAGGCAGAAACCTGTGACAAGCCAAGAGGGAGGATAGTCTTTGAGCTACTGAGGGGCTGAGTCAAGTCAGGACTGGGCTTTGCTCTTGGAGAACTTTTCTTGCTTGGCAGTTACATCTCTGTTCTTAGAGCTGCCCTTTTCTGGACCAAAGAAATTGGTCTTATACTTTGAGTTCCAAAAAATCTGTCCTCCCTTTAGGGTATTTACATATTTCCATATAATTAACTACTCTGCAAGTTTCATTTTATTTATGGGTGTTCTGCTTCTCATGAATTCACTTTGCAAATGTATACCGTTACCATAAACATGCAGGATGAACACTGTGTTCTACCACTCTTGAGTAGAGGAAAATGAGACCTACAACCAGAAAACTCACAAAGTGCAGTGCCCTGAGTGCTGCTGCGGTGGTGGTTCCAGAGAAACCCCTTTCCCATTGTTGTGGCTTCTCTAACTAAGGCAGGCGCTCACTGGGTGTGATGCTTTCAGTTCAAGGCTTTGGGTTTAGTGAAACCCAATTAACATACTGTTTTATTAATCCATTAAGATCAAAATTCTGAAAAACAACTAGCTAGACATTAAAAAAATCTGAATAAGTTAATTGTCTTGTAATTTTTTTAACCTGCCTACTTTGCTTTATTGACACTAATTACCATGAGAGGGTGAGTGGTTCTTACCACCAGATGTCATGGTATCAGTGTGTGTGCCTATTTTGATCAAGCTATAGGACAATTAACTGCTGAATATCCCTCTTCTAACTTATACAGTGATCAATTTTATTTCCATTTGGGGTTATTAAATGATATCTCTCTTTTTTTTTTTACTTTTTTACTAGAATGATAGGATTTTTCACCAGTGGTTATGCTTGTGTTGAGGATAGCCTAAGAAAGGGGGAAAGAAAGTAAGAGATATTTATTCTTTTCGTTTATGCATGTTTTAGGAAGAATCTCCAAATGTCTTGGGTTTTGGAGAAAATGAAGATTCAGGGTGGAGCCAAAGTGGCTCCTGAAGGTTAAACAGAAGCAGCCTGTATTCTGTTTACTCATACAAGAGGAAGGCAGGGCCTGTGAGTCCTGAGAATATCAGAGGTAGGGCTGTCAGTTGGAGTTACACTTTGCTTGTTGGTATACTGGGAAAACAGCAGGCATTGCCTGGAAGAAATATAAACCTGAGTTTGTGGCTTTCAGGGCTGAAAAGGCTATGAGCTAGGTAGTGCTGGAGTGCAGCAGGAATCAGAACTGTCTTGTATGTCTTCTTCACAAAAGCTTTCAGAATTTGATGTTGGGTCTCAGTCAACTAGATTCATATAGAAAAACAGGAGAGAGGGCAGATAAATCATTGGTTAGTCAAGCCTCATAGGAAAGAGAACCAAGAGTTACCCAGGGCATGCTGGAATCAGAAGTTGCTGAGTGGTGAGTGGAGTCCAGTGATTCTTCTACTCCTCTGTATATATATCCAAAGGATTTAAAATCAGCATACAACAGTGATGCAGCCATGTCAGTTCATAGCAGCCCAATTTACAATAGCTAAGCTATGGAGCCAACAGAGGTGCCCTTCAACAGATGAATGGATAAAGATTGTGTAGTACATATACACAATGGAATACTACTGAGCCTTAAAGAAGAATGAAATTATGGCATTTGCCGGTAAATGGATGGAACTGGAGACTATTGTGCTAAGCGAAATAAGCCAATCCCCAAACACCAAAGGCTGAATGTTTTCTCTGATATGTGGATGCTAACACACAATAAGAGGGGTTGGAGAATAGAAGTTCAGTGAGGTAGACAAAGGAGAATGAAGGGAAGGGAGCAGGGGTTAGGAAAAGGAAAGACAGTGGAATGAATCTGAGATGACTTTTCTTTGTGCATATACAAGTATACCAGAGTGAATCTCACCATCATGTACATACACAAGAAATTAATTAAAAAAATAAATAACTATGGGCAAATAGCAGAAAGGCCAACAAAAAGAAAAGAGCAGGGGATGGAGAGAGAGAAGGAGAAGGAGTGGAACTAGGGTCTGATTTAGAACAATATCTATTCCATGCTTGTATAACTATGTCAAAATGGAATCTAGTGTTATGTATAACTAAAAGAACAAATAAAAAAAGAAAAACAAGAGAGACAAAAATTGAAAAATGAGACTCTACAGGTGTCCCTATTAATAGAATACACAAATAGTGCACTTTAGCTCTCAGTGCAAGCTCAGATTGACATAAAACACCGTATTATCCCCAAAGTACACACATAAATAGTAGTGTAACAATATTCCATTAAACCATTAAGTCCCTAGTTTTCGATTCTTGGGACTAATATAGATACATGCAAATAGGTCAGAAATCATATTCTATGGCTTATATATTATGTTAATGTTATAATTTATTATTATTTAACTACGTTATATATTATATAATTTTATATTATATACTACATTTAAGTTTTTATAGGTGTCCCACATCTGGAATTATGGAACAAAATGGGTTAATAACATTTTCTAAATTGAAGGAACATTTGACATTTCTATCATTTTGAACATTTAGACCTCAAAGAAATTTCAAATATATATAAGACTATCTATTTTAAAAGTTTCAATTTTATTAACTATGGGAGTCTTCACAGTATATTCTTTATGAAATCTGTCATGATTCTGAGATATCTATTTATATCTCTAATTGTTTCTAGACATCCATCAATGTTATTCAAGACTGGTTAGGCTATAAATCAAGTATACTCTTAAATTGAGTAAGATGAAGGGCCTGCTCATAGACAATCTAGAACTAATATAATGAGTTCTTTTGCCTGTTGTTCATTTGAATCATTAAACAATAGATTAAGGATAAGTATGTCTTCTATACCTACTCTTTAAAAAAAACTGAGATGGGGGCTGGGGATATAGGTCAGTTGGTAGAGTGCTTGCCTTGCATGCACAAGGCCCTGGGTTCGATCCCACCACCAAAACCCAAAACAAAACAAATTAAAAAAAAAAAACTGAGATGATATTATAAACAGTAAACTACCTGGAAATTTTCAGGTGTTTGGAATGCTACGTTTGGTTATCCCTAAATATAAGACACCACACTTAGCAAATATTTGTCGACTTAATTTAATAGTGAATTATTCTGACAGAAGAATACAGGGAACACATGGGGTGTGCATTGTTTCAGTCAAAATCTATTTCTCTGTTGTGTTATTATTCACCACATCACTTTCTGATTCCCATTGGTTTTTCTGAAGTTTCCTTGTTGGTGAGAAATTGACTCATCTTGCTGTGTAACTTTTATTTTAGGCAGAGAGGATTGCTTTTGTACAGAAGCCATCACTCTTATTTGCTCATAATAGTATTTGGGATGTTATTGCTGCCAAACTCATATCATCAACATATCTTAATTACTACACCACTACTCACTTGCACCCATTATGAGCACCTGCCAAACAGCCTCTGACGGGAGATGGCCTCCATCAATAGGATGAATTGCCATCATTTGGACTGATTTGGAAAATCACTTAGTGTAGGAAGGAACTTATCTGTCACAGTAACTTGAAACTCTGTTCTGCTCTCCTGCTCTTTTATTTGGTTGTAGGCCTATTCCTATCTGGCAACCTGACACTTGCTCTGGAGACCAAAGTAGTAGTATAATGTTATATGAGAGGAAATGATTCACAGTTTTGACTAATAAAGCATCCTGTACACAATTAGAGATCAAAACCATGGAAATATAGGCGCACATACTGACTGACTTTACAGGACATTAACAAGAAGTAGGCTTTGGGCAAAACTAACTCTCCGTTTAGAAGTCGGAGTCTGCCCCAGGGAAGAATGCACTGGAGGGAGAAAGTGCACTTCTTACCATTTCCTAAGCAGCCTGGATGCCTGAATAGAGGTAAAATGATACAGCAGTGTCAAGTTGACCTTTTGTAAAATCTAGACAAAAGAAGTCCGGGAGCAACATGCACTGGAAGTAAGTTTACAGCCTGACTAGCATCAGTGGGGTGGTGGGCTGGAGGAAAAAGGAACAAGGAACTTACAGGGGCGGCTTCTCCTCTTGAAACAAGGAGGGTTTGGGGAATTTCCTTGGTTGGAAACAGCTATTCTCTCTCATTTGCAACCCCCTTTTCCATCACGGCTTCCTTTCCCAGGCCAGTCCATAAATCCTCTCTGGAAGAGATTGGGTCAGGCCCACTTCTGGTAGGTAACCTGCCTGTGCAGCTGCATTCATCATAGACATTTATGGTGACAGAAATCCCAAGAATCTCTACAGGTGTGGAGACTGGGAGAGACTCTTCTCTGCTGCCTCTATTTCCTAGGCCCTATCTTTGCAGGTAGGGAATAGAATTAGACTAAAGCACCCTCCCCATGATAAAGAGTGTCTGCAAGTTACTAGAACATAGTGTTCAAAGACAGGCTTTTCATATCCAAGACTGGCATTTCATCAGAAAGAATGAACTGTCTATCCTGTTGAAAGTTCCTATTCTGTCATTCTTCCAATATTTTACTCTGCTTGTTAGCATAGTAAATATGGGTTCAATGGAATCTTATTTTTTTTCAAGAGCACAAACACAATTCATCACTTCCTTTCAGACTGCACTAGTTCAGAGTTTGCAACAATTCCACTAGAGTTTGGGTAACACATATTTTTGCACCATTTATTAAAAGAGGATTCACTAGGAAAATTAAGAACAGAAATGAAAGGACAAGGGGGGAAGTTTAACATATTTGAGAGCAAACATTTCTGAAGATCCTTAATAGCAGTTATTTGCATTTAAACAATTAATGGAATAATTACAACCAAGCCATCTCGTTAATTAAAGAAAACCCAGCAGGATCTTTATTTGGCAACAGTTTATTAGCAGAGATTCCCTAAGCATAAACTCAATGGAAAGCTGGTAAGAGATATTCCTCCTCCCAAATTCTAATTACCCCCTTTCAATCTTCTTAAATATTTTCTAAACATTGAGGTCATCATTTCAATAAATTACAGCTAGCTGCATAAATCAGAATGCAAATGTGTTAGTCTGCCCCATAGGTAACTCCAAGGCCCCTGTGATCTGTGGGGGCAGCCTCCAGCCTAGGAGGGGCATGACAAGCTGGATCAGAAGGAAGAGTCTATACTAATTCAAGGGGCTTGAGACTCATTTTTAAAGCTCTGTGTCCATTAGTTCTTTGCACTGAATTTGAATATTCGGATCTGATATTTTTCATAGATCTACAAAAAGACACATAGCCTTGCCTCAGTTGACATACTTACTTGCCTCTTTCCCTGATACAGGCCCCTGGATGCTTAGCTGCAAGTTTCAGGGAAGTAGAAGGCAACCACAGTGACCAAACTAGGTTAGTGTCAAATAGTGTGATATTATCATAGTAGGATGCTTAGGACAAAGTGCAGAAAATGGACATTCCACTATTTCATTCATTTAGCAGAACCCAGGGCACAGAGAGACTCTGCCACTTATGAGGTATGTACAATTTAACTTAACCACTCTGTGCCTCATTTTTGTTTCAATAAAATAGGGATAAAAATCCCTTATTAGCTGGGTACGGTGGCATATTCCTGTAATACTAGCAGTTTGGGAGGCTGAGGCAGGAGGATTGCGAGTTCAAAGCTGGCCTCAGCAACTTAGTGAGGTCATAAGCAACTCCGTAAGAACCAGTCTCTAAAAATACAAAAAAGGGCTGGGGATGTGGCTCAGTGGTTGAGTGTCCCTGGGTTAAATCCCTGGTACAAAGAAAAAAAAAAAGAAAAAAATTCTTTATTAATGTTTGTTATCAGATTTTAAATAAGTTAACAAGTCAATGTTTGTGTGGCTTTTAAACCATTGTCTTATACACAGAAATCACTTTATAAATTGTTAAATAAAATAAATACATTCATTAAATGTTTGTTGAGTGCTTGCTAGGTGTGGGGTACTTTTTTGATTATAAGGATAGAGTAGTGACCAGAGTGAAAAATCCCTGCCCACTTGGTACTTCCAGTGGAGGAAAGTAGACGATAAAACAATTACATTTTATAGAACACTGGGAGATGACAACTCTAGAGACTGATTAAAGAGTGGTGCTGGGAAGAGCTGGCAGTCTTAAATACTTGGAGATTTAAGGTAGACCTTTCTGGAGGCAATTGAAGTTGTCAAAGGAGTGAGTCAAGCAGCTCTTTGATAGAAGAGGCATCTAGGCAGAGGTATCAGTTGCAGCAAAAGTTCTGGGGTGTGAATGAAGAATAGGAGACCAGGGTGGCTGAAGGAGGCTGAGTAAGGGAGAGGGGCCAGAGTGAGATAGGTGGGAATGGAGGACCATGGTCTGTAGGGTCTCCTCTGTTCTTTTGAGAATTTTGCTTTTATTCTGATGGAAATGAGGCATATGCCCCAGGACAAAGGTCTCAAGAAGAGCCAGTTTGGGTTCTCTGTCACCTCACAGCTGCTCTTGCCCCTCAGCAGGGGCAATTGGGATAGCACTTATATATGTAGGTCTATTCTGGGCAGGAGAATAGGAATGAGCCTAAGCTAAGAACAAGGCATTCCCCATACATGCTAAAAGCAGAAGCTTGAAAATATATCATATCCTCATTAGTTTCCGTAATTGTTAATATTCAATAATCTGATCACTGCCAAGTGCTAACCCACAGTTCCTCAGTCCTTGTCTTCAATGTGGCCCTGAACTGACAAGCTTCCAAAGAGTGGCTTTGAGGAGATGGGAGACAGTGTTAGACTTGATATTGTTTATTGGAATTAAAGACTGGGCAATAGTACATGAGGGAAGAGTCCTCTCACACTTCATTTTTCACAGTTTCTAAGATAAATTTAAATGGAAATTCAGAATACTTGAGATGTTTTTTATTTATGAATTTGTGGGATATAAAACCCTACAATGCCTGCTTATCCTGTTTTACGGCTCACATTCTTCTTGATGTAGCTCACTGGAAAGGCACTTCCTAGCATGGATGAGGCCCTGGGTTCTATCCTGGGGACAGGGGGAGAAAGAAAACAAACTATTATTCTGGAAATTGAGAAATCTAGAGCATTGATTATATTGCCACAGTTTGGGTAAAGTAATTTTTTAAAAAATCTAAATTTTATAATAGCTGGCCAAGAGGTCTCTAAGTATCATGAAGATAGTGAGAACATTATCGTCTCCCCTTTTCTGGCAAAGTTGGGGACAAGAAACTTTGAGATTCTCTTATTGTCTGACTTTGGGGATGCATGTAAAGGAGTGACCATATCGTGAGGACACTAACGAGGTCAGGGACAAAATTTTAGTACCTTTCCCTGATTCTCAATTGAATGCTGGGTGCTCAAGTGCTAAGAAAAGCATATGGCATGCATTGATACTATTCCCTCATGTTGAGATCCTTCAGCGCCCGGGGGAGATGCTGTCCTTAGTAGCACTGTGCTGTGGGTCAGAGGCTGGGATGAATTGTCACACAGAATGCACTCAACATTCATAGGCCAGGACCTGACTCAGATAAGCTGAGTGTGCTTATTTTCTATGGTAATAGTTTGTCAGTTGGAAACAGAATTTACTGTTTTTGTTTGCTTGAAATGTCTGTCTTATGAAAAACGGCTAGTCACTATAGAGGTTGCAAATTTCCATCTTATGATTTTTTGAAAAGTTGTTGGATTTTGACAGAAACATAAAAATGAATCCTGGCTCTGGCTAGGTTAAATTATGTTAAAATTGTATTCCATCCCTCTATATTTCTGAATATTACCAAGTCAAAAGAAAGAGAGATCCCTCATTTCAGACAGATGTTTTTTTCTTGGAGATTTTTCAGAGCAATTAATTCTCTTTGCCTTCCTGCACCTATCTCCTGAAAAAAATCCCAAACTTTGATGTTTTTTTTTTTTTTTTGTCTCCAGCTATTATTTCAAGGGAAGTTTGTATATGTAGGTAAACTTAGGCCTTTTGCTTGTTTATTTAACCACTTTTATCCTTTGCATTACTCTATCTTTATTTTTTTTTATTTTTTTATTTTTTTTTTTTAGATTTATGCAATTTTTATTTGACAATAAAAACAAATAGGATAAAGAAATGGAAATATTTCAAATGTTATTTGTCTCTCAATATGGTTCTTTTACTTTTTATGTTTTTATTAGTGGTTTATAGTGATACATAATATTGATGTTCATTTAGACATAATCATACTTGCATGAAATATAATTTGCTTCACTGTTTCTGGCACTCTTAATAATATATATATATATATATATTTTTTTTTTTTTCAATATTTGTAGGAGTTTTATTTTTTTTTTAATTTTTTATTGTTGGCTGTTCAAAACATTACATAGTTCTTGATATATCATATTTCACAATTTGATTCAAGTGGGTTATGAGCTCCCATTTTTACCCCATATACAGATTGCAGAATCACATCAGTTACACATCCATTGATTTACATATTGCCATACTAGTGTCTGTTGTATTCTGCTGCCTTTCCTATCCTCTACTATCCCCCCTCCCCTCCCCTCCCCTCCCCTCCCCTCTTCTCTCTCTGCTCCCTCTACTGACATTCGTTTGTCCCCCTTATATTATTTTTCCCCTTCCCCTCACTTCCTCTTGTATGTACTTTTGTATAACTCTGAGGGTCTCCTTCCATTTCCATGCATTTTCCCTTCTCTCTCCCTTTCCCTCCCACCTCTCATCCCTGTTTAATGTTAATCTTATTCTCATGCTCTTCGACCCTACTCTGTTCTTAGTTACTCTCCTTATATCAAAGAAGACATTTGGCATTTGTTTTTTAGGGATTGGCTAGCTTCACTTAGCATAATCTGCTCTAATGCCATCCATTTCCCTGTAAATTCTATGATTTTGTCATTTTTTAATGCAGAGTAATACTCCATTGTGTATAAATGCCACATTTTTTTTATCCATTCATCCATTGAAGGGCATCTAGGTTGGTTCCACAGTCTAGCTATTGTGAATTGTGCTGCTATGAACATCGATGTAGCAGTGTCCCTGTAGCATGCTCTTTTTAGGTCTTTAGGGAATAGACCGAGAAGGGGAATAGCTGGGTCAAATGGTGGCTCCATTCCCAGCTTTCCAAGAAATCTCCATACTGCTTTCCAAATTGGCTGCACCAATTTGCAGTCCCACCAGCAATGTACAAGTGTACCCTTTTCCCCACATCCTCGCCAGCACTTGTTGTTGTTTGACTTCATAATGGCTGCCAATCTAACTGGAGTGAGATGGTATCTTAGGGTGGTTTTGATTTGCATTTCTCTGACTGCTAGAGATGGTGAGCATTTTTTCATGTACTTGTTGATTGATTGTATGTCCTCCTCTGAGAAGTGTCTGTTCAGGTCCTTGGCCCATTTGTTGATTGGGTTGTTTGTTCTCTTATTGTCTAATTTTTTGAGTTCTTTGTATACTCTGGATATTAGGGCTCTATCTGAAGTGTGAGGAGTAAAGATTTGTTCCCAGGATGTAGGCTCTCTATTTACCTCTCTTATTGTATCTTTTGCTGAGAAAAAACTTTTTAGTTTGAGTAAGTCCCATTTGTTGATTCTAGTTATTAACTTTTGTGCTATGGGTGTCCTATTGAGGAATTTGGAGCCCGACCCCACAGTATGTAGATCGTAGCCAACTTTTTCTTCTATCAGACGGCGTGTCTCTGATTTGATATCAAGCTCCTTGATCCATTTTGAATTCACTTTTGTGCATGGCGAGAGAAAGGGATTCAGTTTCATTTTGTTGCATATGGATTTCCAGTTTTCCCAGCACCATTTGTTGAAGATGCTATCCTTCCTCCATTGCATGCTTTTAGCCCCTTTATCAAATATAAGATAGTTGTAGTTTTGTGGATTGGTTTCTGTGTCCTCTATTCTGTACCATTGGTCCACCCGCCTGTTTTGGTACCAGTACCATGCTGTTTTTGTTACTATTGCTCTGTAGTATAGTTTGAAGTCTGGTATCGCTATACCACCTGATTCACACTTCCTGCTTAGCATTGTTTTTGCTATTCTGGGTCTTTTGTTTTTCCATATGAATTTCATGATTGCTTTCTCTATTTCTACAAGAAATGCTGTTGGGATTTTGATTGGCATTGCATTAAACCTATAGAGAACTTTTGGTAATATCGCCATTTTGATGATGTTAGTTCTGCCTATCCATGAACAGGGTATATTTTTCCATCTTCTAAAATCTTCTTCTATTTCTCTCTTTAGGGTTCTGTAGTTTTCATTGTATAAGTCTTTCACCTCTTTTGTTAGGTTGATTCCCAAGTATTTTATTTTTTTTGAAGATATTGTGAATGGAGTGGTTGTCCTCATTTCCATTTCAGAGGCTTTGTCGCTGATATACAGGAATGCCTTTGATTTATGCGTGTTGATTTTATATCCTGCCACTTTGCTGAATTCATTTATTAGCTCTAATAGTTTCTTTGTAGACCCTTTTGGGTCTGCTAGGTATAGAATCATGTCATCTGCAAATAGTGATAATTTAAGTTCTTCTTTTCATATTTTGATGCCTTTAATTTCTTTCGTCTGTCTAATTGCTCTGGCCAGTGTTTCGAGAACTATGTTGAACAGAAGTGGAGAGAGAGGGCATCCCTGTCTTGTTCCAGATTTTAGAGGGAATGCCTTCAGTTTTTCTCCATTCAGAATGATGCTAGCCTGAGGCTTAGCATAGATTGCTTTTACAATATTGAGGTATGTTCCTGTTATCCCTAGTTTTTCAAGAGTTTTGAACATAAAGGGATGCTGTACTTTGTCGAATGCTTTTTCCGCATCTATGGAGATGATCATATGGTTCTTATTTTTAAGTCTATTGATGTGGTGAATGACATTTATTGATTTCCATATATTGAACCAGCCTTGCATCCCAGGGATGAATCCTACTTGATCATGGTGCACAATTTTTTTGATATGTTTTTGTATCCGATTCTCCAGAATTTTATTGAGGATTTTTGCATCTAGGTTCATTAGAGATATTGGTCTGTAGTTTTCTTTCTTTGAAGTGTCTTTGTCTGGTTTAGGTATCAGGGTGATGTTGGCTATAGGGTATATAGTTTGTAGCTGGTGAGTGGAGTCTCTCTCTCTCTCTACTTTCTGATTGTCATGTGAGCTGCTTCCCTCCATCACATTTCTGCCATGATGTTATGCCTCACCTCGAGCCCTGAGGAATGGAGCCAGCCTTCTATGGACTAAGACCTCTAAAACTGTGAGCCTTCAATTAAACTTTTCCTCCTCTAAAATGGTTTGGGTCAGATCTTCTAGCCACAGAGTAGTGAAAAAGCTAACCAAAACACTAATTTTACTTCTAACATGTAGGACCCCAAGAGTATGGATGAGGACTACCAGACTGAGATTCTAACAAATGCCTGGGCTAAGATGCAGGTGGTAAGCCATGTTCTGGGAGGCACCTGATGAAGGGTCTTAAGTCTAAATGTTAACAGAAGAAGTGTGGACACTAGGTTTCTAGGTGCATGACATGAAGGAAAAGATGGTTAATGTTGGATTTGTTTTCAGAGTAGTTTTCTTATTTTATTGGTGGCTGCTACTTTCTTATCCAATTTTTTCATTCCCCACCTCTCAAGGTTCATCTTCTTCTCTCCACATACAGACTTCCACATCTCCTGGGCTATAGATAAATATTTCTAATCTTCCTGATGGTCTCCAAGTGAGTCAGGTTATCGGATCTTCAACCAGCCTGAATTCCTCTGAACCTATTGAAGGCTCCATATTCTCAGTCTGGGTTGATGGCATCACCACCTGATCTCACTTCAAAGACAGAATAGAATAGCTCCGCATCCTCACCCTCAGTCATTCACTTCCAGTATTTAACCGCACAAGCCTTTGCTGTTGACTTTGCCTCAGAAATGTGCCCTGATCGCAGCCTTTCCTCTCAGCTGCTCTAATTCTGTTTTAGTGCAGATGCTAATTAAGTAGCTGCTGGGCGACATGCAGCCTCCTTTCTCTTCAGTCTTCTACAGTTCTCCATGCCAGCCATCCTCCCCAAAGGAGTCAGAATTACCTCTCAAAACCAAATTTGAGCAGGTTATCATACTGGAAGATCTCCTTTCAATTTTCATGGCAGTATAAAATAAAAAATGACTTCATAGTAGTCTTCCTTATCCCCTGGAAATGTATCCTACTAGGTACCTATAACTGCAGATAGTAGCAAACCTTATATATACTGTTTTTTTCCTTATACTTGCAAATACATGACAAAGTTTCATTTATAAGTTAAGCACAGTAAAAGATGAACAACAAAACTACTAATGGACTGACTATAATAATACACTGTAATAAAAATTACATGAATGTGGTTCTGTCTCCCTTGCTCTTTCAAAATATTTTATTATTCTCTACTCTGGTTTTTTCTTCTGATGATTTGAGATGATACAATGCCTGTATGATGAGATTAAGTGAGGTGAATTAAAGGCACATGATCTTAGCATGTGATTTTTTTTTCCTACTAAGTCAAGAACTTTTACCTTTTCATTTAAAAGAAGCACTTCATGGCTTCTCTTTGGCCCATCTGAATTCTCACTATCACTACTCTTGTGCTTTGGGGTCATAATTTAATAAAATAAGGGTTACTCAAATACAAGCACTGTAATACCATGAGTGTGGATCTGATAACTAAGAAAGGTAGGTAGCATATACACAGTAGATACACTAGACAAAATGATGCTTCATGTCCTCAGCAGTCAGAGATTGCATCATGCTGCTCAGAACGCCACACATTTTAACACTTATGAGTTATTTCTAGACTTTTCCATTAAATACTTTCAGACTGTGGTTGATTGTGAATAACCGAAACCACAGAAAGAAAAACTACAGATAAAGGCGCGGGGGCGTCAGGGGTGGGGTGGGGACAATTGTACTTAGAAACCTAGGTTTTTCTACGTGTGGTTCAAACAGTCCTCTGAGCTTCTGTTCAACTACATGGCTTCCTTAAAATCCAGTCAGACAGATCCAGATCTTTGTGATGCTTGATCCTGCTTAAATGTCCCCACCTCTGGAAGTTTCTCCTACTCCCAGTGGACAATGAATCATTTCCTCTGTTGTAACCAGTTGGTCCCTTTTATACATTCCTATTATCCTATCATATTTATGAATCACATAGCCTCTAATTCTATTTCTTTTGATTCTCTCATTTAAGTTTGAATAAGATCAGGAATGAGATCAGGCATTGAGCCTGGAACAGAGCAGTTGCTCAGAAATTGCTTGTTTCATGCATGGGGTGGAATATGCATCAAATGTGAAATATAATAAAGTATTGCATGAAATCTGAGGGGAGAGTGGTAACTATATCTTACTTTGATTAGGCTTAGCTAATCTAAAATGTTATCATAGGCAGCTATTTGGAGACTTTTTTTTCCCTCTAGAGATCATTAGTGAATGACTTAGTCATTACTAAATGAGTTTTTAATTAAAATATATTAGTATTGAGTAACTGGCTAAGGTAGGTCTTTGCAGTAATTATTGTTATATCATCCTGTTCATTTTTAATGTTGGCTGCAGACTCATGTTATACTATTATTCTTTAATGTTAATGATCAGACAACTTTGATTTTAGATAAGAGTATTTGCTATAATAACATAAATGCTTGATTAGCCCAGATTCAGAAGGGTAAATTAAACTCAGAAGAAAATGAGAAAGAGTGAAATAAAGAGGTAAAAATGAGCAAATAATTACTTCATTTTAGATTTTGAAACTTATGTTCCACATTACTTAATTATACTTGCCTTTATAGTCTTCCAAATGAGTGAAACATTATTTTTGGAATTTAATACTGCTAAAATTACAAGATTAATTGAAACCAGAGTATTTTAATGTCTCCTTGGAGGCAATGAACCTATATAGTAATTTATTAAAAAGCTTGGTCTTAGTGTAGGAGAGCCAAACCTGAATCTAGTCATTCATTTCATGCAATTTATAGTTTTATCTCAGATTTCTTTTGTTCTAGACCCTGAATATTTTATTTTATTTTAGGTATGAGGGATAAAGTGGTAAACAAAACATTAAGGGCTGACTCTTAAGGAGCTTATATTCTGGGGACAGAAACCAATAATGAAATGGAATAACAAATACTTAAGAAAATACCAAGTAGTGGTAAATCTTATAGTGACACTAAAACAGGAGTACATGCTGGCTTCTTTGTACTAGGGTGCAGTGAATGCCTTTAAAGACCATCTGCTGCTACAGACCAATCCTTCTAAGCTGTGCTGGACCCCAGAACACACACACAAAAGAAGTGTAACAACTTCTGGAGAATCAGAGAAAATTTTCAAGCAGAGAAGGCAGAAGCTGAGAATTTAAACACAAATAGGGATGGGGCAAGGGGAAGTGGTGGAACTGGGCCTTCACTAGAACGAACATCATTGAAAGCACACAGGCATTGTGCATGTAAAGCATAAATGACTTAGTGATGCTGGAGTGTAGAATGTAACTATGAATATGTGCTTGTGTGTGCACATGCATGTACCTGTATAAGTTCTAGTTCAAGCATGGACATCCAGGGGAAACTGGTACAGAAATCAAGCCCAGAGTTGTAGGAAGACCAGGATATGAGAAGCCTGTATGTGGCAAGGTAAGGAAGTGACCCTTTTATTTCTGATAATTGTTTGAAATTTTACTGTGCGTTAAAAACAGGAAAAAATAGTATATTCCAAATGTTATAGGTTTTACACACTGAGATGTCAAAATACTTAAAGTGAAAAGGGAAGTTAAAAATTATTAAATCTCCCAGTGGCTCGGGATGCTGAGGCAGGAGGATCTCAAGTTCAAAGCCAACTTCAGCAATGGCGAGGCACTAAGCAACTCAATGAGACCCTGTCTCTAAATACAAAATAAGACTGGGAATGTGGCTCAGTGCCTCTGAGTTCAAGCCCCAGTTCAAAAAAAAAAAAAAAAGACTGTCTTATAATTTTATAAAAATATTCTCAATTTGCTCTATGACATTTTAAAATTTGTTTCTAACTTCAGTATCATATATTATTATTTTTTGATCTAAGCTACCTGAAAGTTTTCCCTATTAAAAGTTAGGCTAATTTAAAAAAATTTGAATGTTTGTAAAGCTTAAATATTTCTTTAACACAGGTTAATAGGGGAGTGTAGCAAAGTTTGATTAGATGAATTGTACTTCAAACTATGATCTGATATAGGCTTTTATCCTTTTATTTGACATAAGGATGACAACCCCAAACTTAATTTGTGTTGCTAATCCCTTTCTCTTGAAAAGACCAATGTCAAGGAGAATAACTGTATGCTTTTGAATAGGCATGATGTACCCATCTATTTAAACATTGATGGGGTACAATACGTGCATTGCTGAAACGCCTGAAGATTTATCTATTAATTTTTTTTAAAACTGGGAATTGAACCCAGGGTCACCTTACCACTAAGCTACATCCCTAGTACTTTTTAATTTTTGAGACAGAATCTTGCTAAATTGCTTAGGGCCTTCCTAAGTTGTCTAGTTGGCCTCAAACTTGTGATCCTTTCGCCTCAGCCTCCCAACTCACTGGGATTACAGGTGACCATCACTGTGCCCAGCAGAAAGTCTGGATATAGGCAAAATTTCACATATGCAGCACAGGGATTATGATTAAAGTAGGGCAAGTCACTCTAAATGTGGAACTTCTAAACAGAGTTACAAGAAAAACAGCAATCGTATTAAAAATACAGTTAAAAAGAGATGTCAAATTCTAATGATAAAACGCACATCAATCCTGGCCTGCACTTAAATTGAAGTGAAGAAAGCATGAGGAGATTGGATGTCAGGAAGTGTCCAGGCTGCTGGGTTATGGTCAAGGGCACCCTGTCACAGACTGCAGGTAGAGGGAAGTGCTAGCTTAGCACAAAATGTAGTGACGCTAAAAACGGATCATTTCTGTTTATCATCTTATGTTCATGCCTTTTGCACAAAGAGTGGGGAGAATGGTTTTGAAAGTCAACTCCAAGGCAGAGCAAGTGTCCAAAACAGAGAAGACTTCACTTCTACAGTCTTGCTGCACTCAGCTAGGGCAATGTGCTTTCTGCTCAGATGCTGTAACAGGAGGAAAAAAAAATTCCTCATTCCCATGTTACATTGACGTCATTATCCACAATGGCTGAAAGGTTGTAAAGGCCTACATTTGCATAATACTGCAAATTGTCTGCTTGATTTATCTAGGAAAATACTTTTAAGATCCATCACAGGCAAGGATGGGACCATATGAGTATCTCAGTGCACAGCTGGTATAGAATGTGTGCTATGCCTTTGGCCATAGCAGGTTTTGTAGTTGCAGACTGAATAACTGATGGGCAAATAGAAGAATGAATGAATCAATGAGGAGCTCAAAATAATAATAAAAAAATTCCTTCACTCTGCAGAGATGACTCCAGGAAACATTTGTCCTTACAGTGGTGGACCTCTGAATGGACTGCCTGATGTTTCACATTGCTGACCTCCAGCTTAGAGCTCTTTCTAGGACGTTGCAAACAAACAAGCTTTCTGACCTCATCACACAGCCCAATTGCCTCAGCCAGTTTTATGCCATCCTTGTCTGGCAACAGTGACCCTGGGAATCCAATTCTTCCCTGCTTTGGGCTACAGGTCAAGACTAGAGAGACAGTGACTCAGCTTGCTGGAGATAAGCAGATGTGCTGACTGGCTCAGGGCAGAAAATTCTCCAGATTCATAGATGTGTGACCAACTCACAACTTCTCCAGTGAATATTCATTAATTCAAAGCGAATGGGAATGCTCACCAGCTTCTCTTCTGCACAAGAGCGCCTGCTATCTTTTTATTTTCTTTGTTTGTACCAAGAATTGAACCCAGGGGTGTCTAACTGCGGAGCCACATCCCCAGCCCTTGTTATATTTTATTTTGAGACAGGGTATCACTAATTAGTTCAGGGTCTCGCAAGTTGCTGAGGGTAGCTTTGAACTTTTGATCCTCTTGCCTTACTGAGCTGCTGGGATTGCAGGCGTGTAATCTATGTCCAGCAGAATTTATTTTTTTAAGGTTGCATTTGATGTTCATTTGTTCTTGATTCCATGTGATTTGAAAAATAGTGTTCAGAGCAAGGCAAGGGGATGCATGCTTGTAATCTCAGCTTCTCAGGAGACTGAGGCAGGAGGATCGTGAGTTCAAAGCCAGCCTCAGCAACAGCACGGTGCTGAGCAATTTGGCAAGACCCTGTCTCTAAATAAAATACAAAATAGGGCTGGGGATGTGGCTCAGTGGTTGAATTCCCCTGAGTTCAATCCCTGGTTACCCCTACCCCACCACCAAAAGAAAAAAGAAAAAGAAACGAAAAATAGTGTTCAGGAGGGTAAGGGGTAGGAAATGAGAATAAGAGTTAGTCATCCCCCTGCCCTGCAGCCACTTTCCATGCATCCTCATGGCCTCTTCTGAGGATTGTTACTTCTTGCAGTTTCCATTTCTTTGTTATAGCTGTTCTTCGGTGTTCTTTTGCAAGGAGGGCTTTCCAGGTTTTCCCATGTTGCTGAGGTTTTGCAGCCCTATATCTTCCTCAATTAGTCTTCTGTGAGCCAAGGCTGGAGGCCTGTAACTCTTGCACAGACTCTTTTCTGTTCTCCATTTTCCAGTAATGTTCTGTGGATTCATTGTGATTTATAGGCCTGGAGGAGGCCAGGTCTGCAGCATTTTCATTGAATCCAGCCTGTAATGTTGTTTGTCAAGCTGCCATTTATAGCTTGGAAAATTCTTCTCTAATCTACTTTGCAGAGGCCTGGTATGTCTTCTCACCTTAATTGTGACTCTGGTGTGTGTCTTCACGAGAAACAGTGGAAGTCACCCTACCTAGCTGTTGGTTTTGTACAGTACCAAACTGATATTTAATTTATGAGCATGATTAGTAGTAGTAGTAGTAATATATATTGAAAAATAGCTTTTAAAATCATCTTATTTGTAATCTTCAGGAGAAAAAGATGATGAGATAGGGCTATTGACTCGCACAGATATGTCTTAGGGAATTTTTTAAAAGGATAAACTCATTTCTCTCTCATTTCCTAATTTCATCATTAATTATTATTTTTTTTATAAACCCATGATTTTCTCTAGAATCAGAGGCTGTAAATAGTAACATCGTTTAGAAAATGAATTCTTCCAGTACAAGGCAATGTCTTGCTCATATTTGTGACTCCAGTCCCCACCACAGGGGCTGGAATGTAGGAAACATTTAATGTGTATTTGAATTAAAATCACAGTGAGTTAAGAACTGAGCTTGGGGAAATTAGGGACGGAGATATGCAGATCTTAGGGAAATAACCCCAAATTGATGGAACTCCATAGGATCAGAGACTAACTTGGAAATCCAGTCTGGATACACAGGTCAGAGCATGATAGCGGGTCCCAACCACAGGGGCAACAGGAGATGGAGCCACACAGAAGATAAGCAGCCTGTCTAACAGGAGGCAAGTGACTTGCAGCTGGATAGTAACCAAAGAGGCAGAATAATTCAATTACGAGGAGAAAAGCCCTCCTGACTCTCTGAAAAGCACAGATCAATTAGACAGACTTACAGTTTAGCTTTAACCTCCAACCTGCTTATATTGCTCTAGTGTGTGGCCTTGTTTTGGTTCATGCTTGTTTGTTTGGTTTAGGATTTCACTGAGTTTTATAGGAATGACTTCAACTGCTTCCTACATAGTATCCACCCTATAACTTCCCTACTCAGTTCATTCTAAAGTCAGGTGCTATATATTTTGTTTTAACTTTTTTTTTTTTTTTTTGGTACCAGGGATTGAGCCCAGGGGCACTTTACCACTGAGCCACATCCCAACATCCCCCACCCCTTTTAAAAAATTTGTTAGTTCTTTTCAGATGCACATGACAATATATTTCTTTTTTTTCTTTTATGATTACATTTTTAAAAAAAATTGTTTAAATTAGTTACACATGACAGTACAATGATCTTGACATATCATATATTTGAATCAGATGGGATATAATATATTTTGACATACTTATACAAACATGGAGTATATCTCCCAGTTCTTTTTATATTTTATTTTGAGTCAGGACCTTGCTAAGTTGCTGAGGCTGGTTTTGAATTTGCAATCCTCCTGCCTCAGCCTCTGGAGCTGCTGGCATTATAGGTGTGTGCCACATCTGGCTTGTTTTAAATTTAATGCCATAACCATGATACTATGATGATCTCAATATCAATGTTGGCTAGTTTAAATTTGGGTATCTTCTTTCATCAAGCATTTTGGCAATTGCCACCCAATTCTACTGTATTAAATGCTGACACTAAATCAACTTTGGGTTCTATCCTCAAGAAATTTATAGTCTAATAAGTGCTTCATTTTTCTATACTCTCTGTTCTGGCTCATTTTCCTTCAGTTGCTGTGGTCGTCTTGTCTTTCCTTGTCTCAGCAGGTACATTGTTGTTGAGGGCTTTTCTCCTTGAAGCTCCATCTGCCCAGAATATTCTCCTTAATCTCTGCAAACCTTGTTGCCTCACTTCATTCAAGGTTCTGCTATAATCATGCCCATTTTCAGTGGACTTTTTTTTTTCAAAAAGACTATGAAATATGACTTCATAATCTCTACTTTTGTCTTGCTTTCCTTTTACTGTAATTTCTAATTTATTGATTTGCTTGTTTATAACTTCTTCACAAAAAATGTGTGTTCTATGAAGATAAGAGACTTTGACTGTTCTGTTCATTACTATATCCTCAGATCCTAAAAGAGGCTTTGTCCATATTGGGAACTGCATAAATATTGTTAAATAAAGGAATAATAAAAGAAATATAAAATAGTGCTAAAGAAAGAGGAAAGAGTTTATACTTGGAAGGAGGAGGTGTTTGGAGTTTCCAATGTGGGAATGATTTAAGGATGGAGTGGTAGTAAAGGAATAATGTTATTCCTATTGCCAACTGTCTTGCATTCTGATTTTTTTTTTCTAAAACAATCTTGTAAAGATTACCTTTTTCCTCTTTTTCTCAGCTGAATATACTTATGTGGAGCTCAAACAGAGCTAAGCATCTGTGTAGACCTGGTTGAGGGTGGCTCATTGATTATGCTAAGGATGTCTGCTGGGCTGTTCATCCTTGAAACAAACATTGTAGAGAGGTTCTGTGATGGACTAGATCATTTGGTTAGATATTAATATTTGCAGCATAAATGTGGAAGTGTCTTGTCTTTAAAAAAAGGCTTTAAAATATATTATGCAAAGTTCTCTTTGTGAGTAATCAAGATCATTAATTGGGAAGAAAAAATTCAATACAATTAAATTTGGAAGCAAAATATAAGGGAAGCTGTTTAGTACTGCCCCTTCTACCTGGAATGGCATAGCATAGTCAGCTCATGATATTTGACCTTGCTGGTATGGAGGCAGACAAAGTCAAGGGCTTGCTTTCATAATGGAGACTTCTGAACACTGTGAGAACCAACAACACTAAGCTCAATGAAGTTTGTCCCTGCCACCACTTGGCTCTTGAATGACATACTCTTATACGTAGGAAATTTCTGTTTTGTTTTGTTTTAGAGCTGGGACTTCACCTGGTTGTGACTGGCAGGACACAGGTCTCAGTGGAGGCAGCTACATGATGAAGACTGTGAGCTGACAGTGTGGGACCAGGCAGCAGTGCCAGTCCTTGCCTTTGTCAGATACAATTTCATTTTCTTAAACTCAAACAACTCTTCCCTCTCACATCTGAAGTACTTTTCACAGGGAAACTGACTTACTATATTATTATCCCTCAGTTAAGATTCAGTGTAGGTGTTTAACTACTCCTGCCTTTTCTTTTCAGTCATCAGCAGATTGATGAGGGTCGTTAGTCTCCATGAATCATTTTAAGCTTATTTGCATTTTCCTTGATGAAAGAAAAGCAAAGGAAAATAATTGCAGTTTTCAATGTTCATTGGGATATTCTGAGAGTTTTCTGCAGTAAATTATAGGGATGTGAGAAACCTAAAGAGGCATCACTCATTTCTCATATGTGATTGCTTAATATCTCATACTCTATCATTTCTCTTACAAACATAAGATTTAATACCCTTGAGTGGATTCTTAGCCTTACACTGTTATCCTCTCTTACAATGTTTAGTACCAGGAACTTTAAATGTAAAGAATAATGTAATCATATTCTGCATCAAATCAGTACAATTCCATATGCAACCTTCCCTACTTTGCAAGGACTGGCAAATGTGTTTGTGGCTGATTCTTCTCTCCCTTCCCCCATCTAATACTGGTAGACAGGAAATGGCAACAATGTCTTTAGTTGTTCGATACCATGTTATATAGTGTATAGGGACATAGTAATTTAAAACAAACCCACATGCTCCCAGTTAAAAAAGAAAACAAACATGTAGCACAGATTAATTACGTAGTTGTTTTAGCTATTCAAGGAAACTCTTCATTTTTACAAAGGGATTCACTACAGATTTTCTAGTGAAAATCTAAGCTCTACTAGTGTACTTAAGATATAATTAGATCTGCTTAAATTGGATTTGTACACATTTCAGGAACTGATTCACTATGCAAGGAAACAGCAAATCTATGTTTGCTTTGCTACATGAAGCATAAGCAGCAAATATGCATATGTTCTATCTAGAAGGTGTCAAACAACCAGATGTTTGGGAAAACCTGAGTACTTGACCATGCGTTCAAATACTCATCCAAATGCTTAGCATGATATGTTTGAGTCTGGAGTTTTTCTAACACAGCAGGAGGAGCACATACATGACATATTCTCTATTTTACAAAAATTGATAGTGTACTCCTTCTATTACTTATAGGTGGGCAATTTTAGAAATTACCCCTTTGATGAAAATTTTGCAAATAATATCTGTCACTTTCATTAAATGAAGAGGTTGTCTGTTTTCAATGTGATGAACAATTTGCATTTAAAAGCCTAAAATAAAATAAGTTAAAATTAATTTTTTTTTTGGTCCTGGGAATTGAAATAGGACCTTGCAGGTACTAGGCAACTGCTCTATCAATGAGCTAAACCCCAACCCCTGCAAGTAATCTGGAAGGCAAGATGTTAACCAACAGTATTGTTCAAGAACACAGGAAATGAAATGCTAAAACATACAACATCATGCTACTAAAATAAAAATAGCCGTGGCAAAATTTTCCACAATAGTCTAACCTGGAAATAGAGGAGTTAAATTTAATAGGCTAATGCTTATCTGAGTGATGTGAGCTGAGGCTAGAAGACAAAACTTTACACTTGATTATTTACATGGTGGGTTGGGCTGTTGATTGCTTGCAAAATAGTATTTAGAATTCCTGATACAAAGAACATCCACTGGTCTAAACTGATAACCCCTTCATGATAACTTTGTAACTGGATCTCCCCCTTTCTTTCTTTCCTTCCTTCCTTCCTTCCTTCCTTCCTTTTTTCATTCTCAAAGATTGAAATCAGGGGTACTTAACCACTGAGCCACATCCTCAGCCTTATTTTGCATTTTATTTAGAGACAGGGTCTCACTGAGTTCCTTGGCTTTGTACTTGAGATCGTCCTACCTCAGCCTCCAGAGCAGCTGGGATTACAGGAGTACCATCATGCCCGGTAGTAACTGGATTTCTTTATGAAAAACGAAACTATCTTATTTTAGGTGAAAGTGTTGTAAGCATTACTTGAGGATTAGGGGACAAAAAAGACATCTTATACCTTAGTGCTTCATTGAGTGGTGGCAAATGCATTTGTCAACCTTGAAAGAACCAAGAGAATGAGAAGTAGCTGAATGTCTTGAAGATTGCCTGGGCTTTTAGTCATCAAGGTCTAGGTAGAAATCATGGCTCTTTTTTGTACTTGGTATATTATCTTGCATAATATATCTAGCCATTTGGTAAAATGGGGTTGGGGAGGATAACACTTACATTGTAAGGTGTTTTTGTTTGTTGTTAAACAATAAATCAATAATCCTGATAAATAAAATGTACTTAAATGCTAGCTCCCTTTAGGTTTTGACAACTTTGCAAAATAAATTAACATTAGCTTCAAATTGTCCTTGAAATTTGGATACACAGCCTCAGACATGTTCTTTTTTTTAATTTGTTTTAGTTGTAGTTGGACACAATACTTTTATTTTTATGTGGTGCTGAGGATCTAACTCAGCGCCCTGCATGTGCTAGGTGAGTGCTCTACCACTGAGCCACAACCCCAGCCCCTCTCAGACATGTTCTTAAGTTCATAAATTTTATCCCCAGAGGGAAAGCAGAGCAGCAACTCTATCAGACTTGGAGTGATCCCTGCCTAATGCTCCACTCAACAGATGTAGACATTGAGAGAAGAGCTTATGAAACCATGAGCACTGTTATCAGATACATTTACCACAAAGCTACAACAATAAAAATCCATTTCATTACTCACCAGAAATAAGTGGTTATTGTGAATACATGTACCATTGAGTCACTTTAGTTAGATGAGTGTGTTTGTGGAGAAAAGTGCCACAATTAACAGAGTTTGATTGTGGTAAGAAGACTCTTATAAAGATGTTTCCACTATAAAAGTATAATATTTTCTCTCATGTAGCATTTAAAAATACTCCACAGTTCACTTGTTCTTGTGTCTGTTAGGTCCTTATATATGAAAAAGCCAGTGATTGTAACACTTGCTAGCCTTCCAATTATTTTCTCTGTGCTGGCTCCATTTCTAAGAGTTCAATTTATTTAGTATTAATAATAAATATATGAAATGGGGTATGTTATTATTAGCAGTTTTTTTGAATTTTAAATCTCATTTAATTCTTTCTCATTTTTTTTGTCATAAAAACACATGTAAAATTTACCCCTTAACCATTTTAAAATACAGTTCAGTGGTTTTATAATTGCATAATGTTGTGTAGTCATTGCTATCACACAACTCTGCAAGTCTCTTCATCTTATTAAACTGAAACACTACACATATTAATAATTCCCCATTCCCCACTTCCCCAACACCTTGAAACCACTAATCTACTTTACCTCTATGATCTTTGACTAAGTCATTGAATGTAAGTGGAATCGTACATCAATATTCTTTTTGTGACTGAATTATTTCACTTGAGGTTCATCTATATGTAGCATGTCCCTATTTCCTTCCATTTATAAGGCTGAATAGTAGTTGAATGTTTGTAATAAATGTTGCTTATTCTTTTATCTCTCAATGGACACTTGTTTTGCTTCCACATTTTAACTTTTGTAAATAATACTGCTATGAACATGGATATACAAATATTTCTTCAAGATCCTGCTTCGTATTACTCTGCATTAAAAAATGACAAAATCATAGAATTTGTAGGGAAATGGATGGCATTAGAGCAGATTATGCTAAGTGAAGCTAGCCAATCCCTAAAAAACAAATGCCAAATGTCTTCTTTGATATAAGGAGAGTAACTAAGAACAGAGTAGGGTCGAAGAGCATGAGAAGAAGATTAACATTAAACAGGGATGAGAGGTGGGAGGGAAAGGGAGAGAGAAGGGAAAATGCATGGAAATGGAAGGAGACCCTCAGAGTTATACAAAGTTTCATACAAGAGGTAGTGAGGGGAAAGGGAAAAATAATACAAGAGGGACAAATGAATGACAGTAGAGGGTGTAGAGAGAGAAGAGGGGAGGGGAGGGGAGGGGAGGGGGGATAGTAGAGGATAGGAAAGGCAGCAGAACACAACAGACACTAGTATGGCAATACGTAAATCAATGGATGTGTAACTGATGTGATTCTGCAATCTGTATACGGGGTAAAAATGGGAGTTCATAACCCACTTGAATCAAAGTGTGAAATATGATATATCAAGAACTATGTAATGTTTTGAACAACCAACAATAAAAAATTAAAAAAAAAAGATCCTGCTTTCAATTCCTTTGGCTGTACACCCATAAGTGAATTTGCTACATAATAAGGAACTGTCATACTCTTTCCCATCTTGGCTATATAATTTCATATTTACACTTATATTGCAAAAGTATTCCAGTTTTTCATATCCTTGCAAACATTCAGTAATTCCTTCCTTCCTCCCTCCTACCCCCTTCCTTCCTTCCTTCTTTCTTTTTTCCCCTCCTCTTTTTTCTTTCCTGGAAATTGAACCCCGGGGCATTCTACCTCTGAGAGACATCCTCAGCTCTTCTAATTCTACTGTGAGAAAATCTTGCTAAGTTGCCCAGGATGGCCTTGAACTTGGAATTCTCCTGTCTCAGCTTCATGAGTCGCTGGGATTACATGCCTGTACCACCATGCCCAGCTTCGATTGTTTTGATAGTAGCCATCCTAATAGGTGTGAGTGGTATCTCATTTAAATTTTGATTTGTACTTGACCATCTTATCATGTGCTTATGGACATTTATATATCTTCTTTGGGGAAAAGTCTATTGATGTTCTTTGCTCATTAACAAAAAATATAGAATAAAGTCTGTAGTTGAGCAGTTCAGCACTGTTTGGGTGAATTTTTCATTTTTAAATGAGGTTGTTTTACTGTTAAATTTTAGAAATTCTCTATATATTCTGAATATTAATACTGTATCAGATATATGACATGCAAATATTTTCTCCTTTTTTATTTATATATAACAGCAGAATGCATTACAATTTTTATTACACAGAGCTCAACTTTTCATATCTCTGGTTGTATACATAGTATACTCACACCAATTCATATCCTCATACATGTACTTTGGATAATTATGATCATCACATTCAACCATCATTAATTACCCCATGCCGCCTCCCTTTCCCTCCCATCCCTCTGCCCTATCTAGAGTTTGTCTATTCCTCCCATGCTCCCCCTCCCTATCCCACTATGAATCAGCCTCCCCTTATATCAAAGAGAACATTCGGCTTTTTTTTTTGGATTGGTTAACTTCACTTAGCATTAGTATATAGAAATGAAACTGATTTTTGTGTGTCAACTTCATATCCTGGTATTTTGCTGGATTCACTTATAATCTCATAGTTTTTTATGGAAGATTTTTTTTTGCATATAACATTGCATCATCTGTGAATTAATTTTACTTTTACTTTTTCAATTTGGATGCCTTTTATTTCTTTCACTTGTCTAATTTCTCTAGCTAGAACTCACAGTAATATGTTGAATAAGAGTGGTAAAAACATTTTGTCTTGTTTCTCACTTTATAGGAAAAACTTGGAGTCTTTTATCATTGCATATGATGTTGGTTGTGTGTTTTTCATATAAGGCTTTTATTATGTTGAGGTGGTTTCTTTCTATTCCTGCTTTGTTGAGTGTTTCGTTTTTATCATGAAATGGTGTTGTGTTTTGTCAAATGCCTTTTCTGCATCTATTGAAAAGATAACATGGCTGGTTCCCTTAAAGTGGTGTATTCACCAGGTAGAACCAGCTTTCCTATCCAGAATTAAATCTCATTTGGTTATGGTATATTATCTCTTTAACATGCTGTTGAATTTGGTTTACTAATATATTGTTGATTTTTTTTTTTATATCCATGGTTACAGGGTTATTAGTCTGTAGTTTTCTTGTAGTATCTCTGGCTTTGGTATCAAAGTAGTTATGACTCGATAGAATCAGAAAATATTACCTCACTTTTAAATTTTTGGAAAAGTTTGAGAAGAATTGCTATTAGTTCTTTAAATATTTGTCAGAATTCATCAGTGCAGTCATAGGTCCCAAGCTTTTCTTTTTCAGGAGATTTTGGATCATTCACAGAATCTCCTTACCAGTTCTTGATAGGTCTACTCGGATTTTATATTTCTTCATGATTTGGTCGTGGTAGGTTTTGTATTTCTAGGAGTTCATTTGTTTCATTTATTAAATTTATTCTTAGTATTCTCTTATAATCCTTCCTATTATTATAGAATCATTGAGTTTCTGCCAAATCCTCCCTTTTTCTTAGTCTATCTAGCTAAATGTTTATTGACTTTGATGATCTTTGCAAAGAACCTACTTTTTGTTTCACTGGTTTTATTTTTTTCCTGTTTTGTTTTATTTGTCTGTGTTCTAGCCTTTATCATTTCTTTCCTGCTGCTAGTCCTTGGTTTAACTTGTTCTTTTTCCATAAGCTGTAAAGTTAGGCTGTTGAATTGATCTTTGGTGTTTTCAAACCTCTAAATATTTCCTGATTGTCCTCATGATATCTTCTTTGGTCTATTGGTCATGTAAGGTTATTGGTTTAATTTTCACAAATTTGTGAATATCCCAGTTTTATTGCTGGTGCTGATTTTTAACTTCATATCATTGTATGAGAAGCTACTTTGTGTGATATCCATCTTTTATAGTTTACTAAGACTTAATTTGTGAACTGACATATGGTCTGTCTTATAAAGTGTCCCATATGTACTTGGGGAAGATGTGTGTGCGTGTTGTTGGGTAGAGTGTTCTGTTCATGTCTGCTATGTCTAGTTTGTTCACTGTGTCAGGCCTTCTGTTTCCTCACCGATCTTCTGACTGATTATTCTATTCATTATTGATTGTGGAGTGTTGAAATCTCCAACTATTATTGTAGCACTGTTTATTTCTCCCTTCAATTCTGTTATTTTCTGCTTCATATATTTTGATGTTTTGTTATAATGTATGCAAATATTTATAATTGTTATATCTTCTTGTATCAGAACTTTTATTATTACATAATATTATTCTTATCTCTCAAAACCACATTTGATTTAAAGCTTTTTTTTTGGTCAGATTTTGGTATGGTGGCCACCTCTGCTCTTTTCTCCTTTTACTTCCATTTTTTCCTTTGGATCTAAAGTAGAATATCTTGTTATCAGCATAGAATTTAATCATGTTTTAATCCATTCTTCAAATCACTGTCTTTTGATTGGGAACTTTAACCTATATACCTTTAAAGTTATTAATGATAAGAAAAATTTTACTTCTGTCATTTTGCTATTTATTTTCTATATACTTTACAGCATTTTTTGACCCTCATTTTCTACATTACAGTATTCTTTTGTGTTTAGTTCTTTTTTTCTTTTTTCTTTGCAGTGAAATGTTTAAATTTCTTTCTTATTTCCTTTTGTGTATATGCTGTAATAATTTTCTTTGTGGTTACCATAGGGATTATTAACATATTAAAGTTATATCACTCTAAGTTGAATTTATACCAGCACAACTTTGATAACGTGAAACTTTGCTAATTTACTTCTTCATCCCCACTATTTTCAGTTATTGCTGACACAAAATTTTATCTTTGTAGATTGGTTTCAAAAAGAGGAAAAATAAAAATAAAGAGGAGGTTACCTTTCAAGTTCCATTAAAGACCCTTTGGCTGGAGGAGATTGTAATAATATAGGAGGCATAACAAGAATAGCTGCCACCTTTTGTCTGAATTTTTGTGATCAGAAGCAGTAATCAACAATAATAGCACATGTCTCTGACATTTGAAGGACAGAGTCCTTTTTCCCATCCTGGCTCCTACAAGCAGTGTTCAGGCTGTTTCTGGAACATAGGCACAGTTGTCTGCTATGGGCTGGAATGAGGGACCAGTAGCGGCCACTGTGCTAGAGCTAAAATTGACTATAATTTACTGTCCAACTCTTCCTCTAGAAATTGAAAGCAGTCAATAGAACCCAGAGTTCCAAAAACAGTTACATCAGATTCTGCCAGTGCAACTGTTGTCTAGGTAGGGAGATCCAGTCCTGGTGCTTTTTATTCTGTCTTCTTTCCCAAATCCTCCTATTCACTTTTTTTTTTTTTTTTTTTTTGATTTTGGGGATTGAACCCAGGAACACTTTACCACTGAGATACAGTATACTTCTTTTATTTATTTATTTATTTTTTTTAGTTGCAGATGGACACGATACCTTTATTTTATTTATTTCATATGGTGCTGAGGATTGAACCTAGGGCTTCACACATGTGAGGCAAGTGCTCTATATCACTGAGCCACAACCCCAGCTCTAGTTATTTTATTTTTATTTTGAGTCAGGGTATTATTAACTTGTTGAGGGCCTCACTAAGTTGCTGAGGCTGGTCTGAAACTTGCAATTTTCCTGCCTCAGCATCCTGAATCATTGGAGGATTATGGATATGTGCCCCCACCTTAAGTCTCCTATTTTTTGGGGGGGGGAGGGTTTTGAACCCAGTGGCTCTCTACCACTGAGCTACACCCCAAACTTTTTTTATTTTTCTGAGACAGAGCCTTGGAAAATTGCACAGGCTGGCCTAGAACTTGTGATCTTTCTGCCTCAGCCTCCCAAATTTCTGGGATTACAGATGTGTGTTACCACATCTGTCTCCTATCCACTTCTAACAAATGAGAAAACTAAGACACAGAGAAATTTTTTTTCCCCAAATCACAGAGGTTAAAAAGTGGCAGAAATGGAATTTGGACTCATGGTGCCTGGCTACAGAGACTATATCACATTCTTAAATTCACAAATTGCTATTTCTGTGGAAAGAAATAAAGGGAGTGGGTATATAAAATGAAACCTTAGTTCACCCAACTGAAAAGAATGAATGAGCAAATTAGCATAGGCAGCAACCAATCTGGCTTGTAATTGAAGTAAATATGCAGCTTCAAATTTACAAAGTAGCTTTGGGCATATAATTCTGGATGAGGATGACAAGAGCCTCTTTAATCTATGGGATGGAGAGCTGAAGTGTTCACAGGGCCTTAGAAGGTGAGCAAAACAACATCCAAATGACCTGCATGCCATACCTTGGTGCCCTAAGGAAACAACTGGGTGGAAAAGAGTGTCAGAGAGGCCCTGGGAGGTTGTCTGAGGGCCAGGTTTGCTTGTAGTCTGCTCCCTGCCAGAAGTGTGGGTACCTTTTATTTGCCCAGAAATAGAATTATAGGAAATCTCTGAGCACATTAAAAAAAAAAAAAACCCTAAAAGGACAGGCTATGAAAAAATACACAATTGTGATGTGTGATTTATATGTAATTCTAAATTACTCCTCTGGTGTTTGTTCACAACAATGGATCCCAAAGTATACAAAAATGACTTTAAGCTGAGTGTGGTGGTGCGTGTCTCTAATCCCAGCCTCTTGGGAGGCTGAGATGGGAGAATCACTTAAGCCCAAGGAGTAGCATGGGCAACATAACATTTTCCCTGACTTGGAAAAAATAATTGACAATGTCTATATTTTATCAACTAAAATGCACTCTAGTTACTAAATTTTGATCAGTTGTTCATTGCTCATCATGTTTAAGAAGTCAAGGTTTTGGTCAATTTTGGTCTTTGAAGTTTTAAGAGTTTCTTTAGAGTCTTTAGAAATTAATTAGCAATGAGTAAATACATACTTTGGAGATTTGAAGGATGCAACCTAACATTTTGAATTATTTTTGTCATATTTTTTGTTGGTGCATTATAGTTTACATAATGCTGGGATTCATCGTTATGCATTTGTACATGCACACAATATAACAATGTAATTTGGCCAATATCACTCCCCAGCATTTCCCCCCAGTATTTTTCTCTTTCTTTCCCATGTATTTTGGATTCTTGATTTATGAAAGAAACCTTTTTATGAGATTCCTAATGATGATTTATTTATTCCTAGTATATATTAATGGTCATATAGTGGATCCAGTTTTTCATGTTCCCAAGTCTGAAAGTCAGATTTATATTTTAAATCTAAAATTTTGGTTGGCAGTTCTGCATGTGGTCATAAAACCAGCTGTGCTTTAAACCTTGGGCTCAGATCACTTGTTGCAATCAAAGGGGTGGACAAGGCTAAAATCCCACTTGCTACCCAAATGTAAACCTTGTAAATGGAACAGTTCTCCAGTGTGCTCTTTGGTCTATCTGTTCTCTGTCTTGGGTCTTGAAACAATAACCATAACATTAGAAATATACTGCTGAGCACAATTTTTATGGAAACAAATTGAGATAGATTTGTTCCAGACTCAAAAAATACTTTCCCCCCTAATACTGAACCCAAAGGCTTGATGATTTCTTGCCAACCTCAAGCACAAACTAGCCATCTAAAAGTAAGGTAAGAAAAGCATCTGCCCTCTTCTCAGGTTATGTGAGTTGAAGTCTTTCAGTTTCCACCTTCATAGCAATAGCTTTTTTTTTTCTATAGTAAATGGTTATTGCTGTGTATAACCAAACTCTGTTTATTAGGGCACACAAACCATCTTAATTGGGCTCCCCTCCTTCCTCCATTGTCCAGTAGCATTACAGAAACAAGTTATTTCAGTTCATTTAGATGGTTCTGAGACTGTCAATTCTGATAATTTTGGACGAAGTGAGCAGGCTAAAATGGATGTAAATGAATCAAACTTTTAATCATATGTGATTTGAGTACACAGAGCTACAGTTCAGTTGTAATAGAAGGTATAAGAGCTTAAAAGACCCAGAATAATTCACACTAAAATATCTTGGGGTCTTTTTCCATTTTAAAATGAATCAAGTAATTCTGTGTGGTTGAGGATTGACAGCAAAATGGAAACAGAGCAAACTGCAGAATTTTTCACCAGGTAACTGCATTAGCAGCAAAACTCATAATATAGTCTGTCAGTTGAAAAGAACATGAAGGAGCCTTCTGTTTTCTTATGAGGTGCCATAATCTCACAGTTCCTGGCCAATTATACTTAGCTACTGCTAAAATGAGGTTATTAGAAAATGCTGTCTTCCCCTGTAGCTTTTAGCAATAATGAGATACTTCATGAATACTAACTTTTCTTATAATTTGTTTATTAGCATAGGTAAACAAAATTAAAACTACTATCAAATACTGCCTTATATTTATGATGTGCCTATAACACAAGCTATTGCTCTATAATATAAATCCTGAATTTAAAAGTATATTCCTGAGGATTGACTATAGGTTAAACTGGTGGGCAAATGCTTTAGTGATCTTTGAAACTTTCATATTTCTTAGTAATATTCTTTTTTTCTAGCTAGATATTTCTGTAGGATAAAATGCATAGCATAAATGTTATAGACAGTTATTATTATATGACATAAAATTTATACATATTCCTGTTCATGTATTTTCACTTACCAGAATTAAGAGGCAACTTGAGGCCAATTTCGTGTGCTCAGGGATGGTAGAAAACACGGACAAAATCAAGCAACCAAAGACAAGGAGGAAACTGTAAAACAACAGTGAAAAAGAGGAATTTGATAAGAAACTTGCCTTATCATTATAGAAAGAATAAAACACCAGACCCATTTGAAAAGGCATAGGTTAAATCATAAAAGCCCTAGTAGACACTAGCCATTTTTTTTTGTATATTTGTATGTGACTATATCTTTTTTTTTTATTTTTAATTTTTTATTGTGGGTTGTTCAAAACATTACAAATTTCTTGACATATCATATTCCACACTTTGATTCAAGTGGGTTATGAACTCCCACCTTCACCCCATACACAGATTGCAGAATCACATCAGTTACACATCCATTGATTTACATATTGCCATACTAGTGTCTGTTGTGCTCCGCTGCCTTTCCCATCCTCCCCCCTCCCCCCTCCCCACTTCTCCCCTCCCCTCCCCTCCTCTCTCTCTACCCCCTCCACTGTATAACCCTGAGGGTCTCCTTCCATTACCATGCAATTTCCCTTCTCTCTCCCTTTCCCTCCCACCTCTCATCCCTATTAAATGTTAATCTTCTTCTCCTGCTCTTCATCCCTACTCTGATCTTAGTTACTCTCCTTATATCAAAGAAGACATTTGGCATTTGTTTTTTAGGGATTGGCTAGCTTCACTTAGCATAATCTGCTCTAATGCCATCCATTTCCCTGTAAATTCTATGATTTTGTCATTTTTTAATGCAGAGTAATACTCCATTGTGTATAAATGCCACATTTTTTTTTTATCCATTCGTCTATTGAAGGGCATCTAGGTTGGTTCCACAGTCTTGCTATTGTGAACTGTGCTGCTATGAACATCGATGTAGCAGTGTCCCTGTAGCATGCTCTTTTTAGGTCTTTACGGAATAGACCAAGAAGGGGAATAGCTGGGTCAAATGGTGGCTCCATTCCCAGCTTTCCAAGAAATCTCCATACTGCTTTCCAAATTGGCTGCACCAATCTGCAGTCCCACCAGCAATGTACAAGTGTACCCTTTTCCCCACATCCTCGCCAGCACTTGTTGTTGTTTGACTTCATAATGGCTGCCAATCTTACTGGAGTGAGATGGTATCATAGGGTGGTTTTGATTTGCATTTCTCTGACAGCTAGAGATGTTGAGCATTTTTTCATGTACTTGTTGATTGATTGTATGTCCTCCTCTGAGAAGTGTCTGTTCAGGTCCTTGGCCCATTTGTTGATTGGGTTGTTTGTTCTCTTATTGTCTAATTTTTTGAGTTCTTTGTATACTCTGGATATTAGGGCTCTATCTGAAGTGTGAGGAGTAAAGATTTGTTCCCAGGGTGTAGGCTCCCTATTTACCTCTCTTACTGTTTCTTTTGCTGAGAAAAAACTTTTTAGTTTGAGTAAGTCCCATTTGTTGATTCTAGTTATTAACTTTTGTGCTATGGGTGTCCTATTGAGGAATTTGGAGCCCGACCCCACCGACTGTAGATCGTAGCCAACTTTTTCTTCTATCAGACGGCGCGTCTCTGATTTGATATCAAGCTCCTTGATCCATTTTGAATTCACTTTTGTGCATGGCGAGAGAAAGGGATTCAGTTTCATTTTGTTGCATATGGATTTCCAGTTTTCCCAGCACCATTTGTTGAAGATGCTATCCTTCCTCCATTGCATGCTTTTAGCCCCTTTATCAAATATAAGATAGTTGTAGTTTTGTGGATTGGTTTCTGTGTCCTCTATTCTGTACCATTGGTCCACCCGCCTGTTTTGGTACCAGTACCATGCTGTTTTTGTTACTATTGCTCTGTAGTATAGTTTGAAGTCTGGAAGACACTAGCCATTTTGAATATCAAAATACAGTATGATATAGGGTGTAAATGGGGCACCTTAACAATTTTATTGATAAAGAAAAGGTTGTATGTGTGAATTTGTTTGTGTGTGTGATGCTGTGTTTAAGTGTTCACATTTAAGAATCTATAAGTTTCCAATACAAATCTTTTTTCAAGCAGGGATCCTGAGAAAGGTTCAGAGAGAGAGAGTGGTCATGTTTTCCTACTGGAGCAGACTGCAGCCACTCTCCTATCAAAGAAGCAGTATCCACCTCATGTTTGGCAGCTTTGGCAAAAAGTCAGGTATTCTAAGTCACTGTTACCAGGACACTGGCCCATTGTTTGAGTCTGATACTGCTCATGAATTCTCATTTGTCATTCTTTTATATGAATAAGAAGAATAGAAAAGGGAAGGGGTGATCTACTCTGCTACCTGTGCATCTCAATTTCCTTGTAATCAAACTAACAGAAAAATTACCTCTGTGCTCTGTCTCCTCCTAGGTTATTAGAAAATGCTCTCTTCCCCTGTAGTTTTTAGCAATCATGAAAGACTTCATGGATACTGCTAGGGAGTGGAAGTCAGGGGCAACCATTTCTTACCAATCCATCTATAGATTTTTTATTTCAAGAAAGATGGAACTTGCAGAATCAAGGGAGGAGTGGAGTTCCCAAGGAAAATGTCTAATAAAAGAAAAGGCTTTGTTTCAAAGTCAATTTTCAAGATAACAAAACAAAACACCCAAGATACCTGCTTTGGAACAATTTCAACTTCTTCTCATCTCTGAGAAACTCTATAATAAGGTCCTTGAAAAGATAAATTTTTGTGTTCTTTGTAATAGTGGAGTTAATTCTTGCCTCTCTTTGGCTTGCCCTGAAAAGTCTTATAAGTCTTTCTACCACCCTTCACTGAGAGTGCCTAATGGCTTATAGCCAAGGATTAGCTAAATTATGGTCTGGGAAACAAATCTGGCCCCACATACCTGTTTTTATAAGTAAAGTTTTATTGGCACACAGCCATTGCCATTCATTATGTATTGTCTGTGACTGTTTTCATGTTTCAATAGCAAAACTGGGTAGTTGCAAAAGAGACAGTATGACCAGCAAGACAAATATTTACTATCTGGCCCTTTAGAGAATAAATCTGCTATATAAGGGGGGGTGACTCAAAATGGGGTTGGGATGGATAGGGAATCAGGGTGGGAGGGAAAGGGAGGGAGAAGGGGAATAGCATGGATGGTGAAAGGAGACTCTCATCATTATACAAAATACATGTATGAAGATGTGAATTTGGTGTCAACATACCTTATATATAATCAGAGATATGATAAATTATTATATAATGGTGTATTAAAAATTGTAATAAAAATAAATAAATAATGTGCACTAAAAAAAGAGAATAAATCTGCTGACCCTGACTAATATCATCTATTACTTATTTCTTTGTATCTATCCCAACAGATAACTAGAGTGAAAGTACATAATTGCTTATATCCTGCATGATGATAATAATTACCAACATTCACAGAACATTTCCTATAGGCTGGACACTGCACTAAACCCCCTGTATTTGCATTCTCCCTCATTATCCTTACAAATTTGTGGAGTAGAAAAGTCATTGTCTCCAGTGTACAGTTATGAAAACTGAGGGTGAAGAATCTTTTGTAGCTAGTCCAAGGTTGTGTAGCAGGAGAGTCTGAGCACTATGTGCAGTCAGCTTTCACACTGAATTGCTGGATGAGCTTCCCTGTACCTGATGAGGATGGTGATCATGCTCTTGGCTCAACAAGACTTTGGAGACTACCCCTGTATTGCTTTAAAACAAGACAGAAGTAGTTGCTGTTCCAGATAGAAGATGGCTCCAAGGGGGAGGATTCTACTAGTGATACAAACCTAGCACACAATATTAATAATGTCTCATTGATCCTTGACTTATATATCTAACAAATCAGGATACTTTCGATTATATGTTAAATTTATCCCAATAGACTAGAAATTGTAAACTAATAGTCAAAACCTCATACCTACGTCACTGTCAAACTACCAATGAAAAAATAAAACTCAGGGATCATTAAAGTGCCTGGGAACAGGATGTGGTGTCTAAAAAGGATGATGACAGATGTTTCCTTTCTAATGAGTGGCCATTATCTGGATATGCTCCTTGAGTCCAGGTTTACCAGAAAACTTTAGGAAAAGTGAGCTGGCCAATTGTTTAATCACAAAATATCATTCTTCTCCAAGAGATCTCAGTGGTAGACTCATAATCTCTTATGTCTGTGTCCAAAACAGAACTTTTTGCTAGTTCTTTCCTCACTAACATTTGGATCTGCTTAGTCTTTCCCCTTCATTTTACCACTTTTCCCATTTTCTTTTTTGATTTAATACTACCTTCCTTTCTAATGAGAGTAGTTTCTGTACTAGTATTGTCATTGCTACAGAGGCCCATCTGAAGACTGCAAGCCAAAGACCTCTGTTGCTCTGGTTGCCCAAGAAGCTATGGATGGACAAATATGTTCATTAGTTTATCCCTTTCTCCCTCGCCCTTCCTTTTATCATTCATCCAGTTATCCATTCAGTAAATACTGATTAAACATATAATGCTAGTCTGAACTGTGAGGGTTGTAACAATGACGAAAATTCCTTGTTACCTTTTTTCCTTCACAGAATATCAAGTCTATCAGAACATACAGAGAGGCAAGCAGATGTAAACAAAAAAGCAGATATAAACAAAATGTTCGTAGTGATGATTGCAATGATAGGGAAAGTACTGGGGATGATGGGAGCATGTGGTAAAGGATGGATTAGGCTGCTAAATTTGTGGTTTCTTATGGAAAATGAAGATATGGGCATTTTGCTAAAAATTAAGAATTTCATGATAGAAACAACAGAGTATGAATCCAAGTTTAGCACCATTTTAAATGTGGGAATCCATGGGACTATACAGACTGCATACCCATGAAGCCGAACTGGGGTTAGGTAAGACTTCCTTTTTTTTATGATTTCCATTTCTTTATTTTCAATAAAATTGAGAAAAATTTAACTGAGTTGTCAGTCGATAGATCACAAAAATAATACTTGAATATGTGCCACTGTGTGGTTTTGGCATGTAAAGTGGAAGAGTTCAAAGAGTTGACTGACATTTTTATAGCAAGTTTTGCTCCAGTTCCATCTATTTTTACATATGAACAAAGATTCTCACAACTTACAAAAAATACACATTAGAATTGATGCTGAACCCAATCTTGTTCTAGCAGTAAGTAAACATAAAATAAATAAATAAATAATCATCCATCCCATTAAGGAAAATTTTTCTAATTTTTTCTAATTATTTTTTCTAATTTATTTTTTATTTTTTGTCATTTGGTGAGACTTTTATTTTTTTTATTTTTTATTTTTATTGGTTGTTCAAAACATTACAAAGCTCATGATATATCATCTTTCATACATTTGACTCAATTGGGTTAGGGAAGACTTCTTGAAGAAAATTCTGGAAAAACTAGTCCTGGAGGACTAGCAGGAGTTAGTTAGGAGAATAGTTAGAAAGATAGAATACTCTAGTCCATGAGATCATGTGAGTCAAGGTCAGATGCAAGCAAAGTATCACTAGAACTTACTAATTAATCAGTGAATTATAGTTAGTAAATGCCTGATACATGAAAAGCATCAGACAGGTCAGTACTGCAAATCCATTTTTTTTTTTTTTGCATAGGAATCATTTCATTTCAATTGAAAACATGTATTGAATTCTCTTCTTATTGTGAAAGACACTATGTCAAGCACAACAGAGTACAAAGATAAATTAAGCAGACCCACACTTAGGAAGTACATATCTAATGAGATGGAAAAGGTAAAAATATTGGATCATAACAAAAGGCAGAAGCAGATAAACACTAAAAAAAATGTTTCAGAGACGGAAAGAAGGAAGGGATTTTACTCAACTGGGAAAGGTAACAAAGGTAGAAGCAGACTCAGAAAGTTTCCCAAAATAGATGATATTTGAGATGGTCTTTGAAGTGTAGGATTTCAATTAGAGAAATTTCTGGAGAGAAACATTCCAAAGGAGGGTACGATATAAGAAAGGCAGCAAGCCGGAAAAAAAATGACAGGCTTGTAGGGCAGGGTCTGTATCTAGTTCAGTAGACAATGGGAGCCATTGAATAAATTTTGACAGAGTACTAATATCATTAGAGTTTCTAATGAGAGGAAACTCTCCCCAACATGGCTCCAGACTCCAATTCAGCTGCCTGTTTCACCCTGTGCTGCAAGCTTGATTACTTTTGTTCCATGAAACAGGGAGCAAATATTTTGCCTTATTTGTTTTCTGGCTTGCTGCCGTTCTCTATTGTACCTTCTTTCTGGAATGCGTGTCTCCAGAAACTTCTATTGTGGAAATTTACCCCTACAGGAGCAAAGTAGAAATGAGAATAGATTAGAGGCAGCTTAGAGGGCTGCTGTGAACTGGGGAGTGGAGATTGGGAAGGGGCGTGGTAGCTGGGAACTTTGCATACATAGTTATTGGTGATGCTCCTGATAAGTTAAGAAGAGAAAAATTAGCAAAGTCAGGAGGAGAAACTGATTTTGGGGACAAAATGACAAAACTAGGTTTAGACATCCACATGGAAATGTCAATCAAAATTTTGGGCAGAGAGTTAGGTTGGAGATACAGATGCATTTTTTTTTTCCCCAAAGGAAATAAATGTGTAAAACCTATTATCCTGAGAACAGTACAGACCAAATGTATAAAGTTTTGGTAAAGAAGCATAAAGGATATTTGAGGATCACTTTCTGAACTTGATGAATGACATCATAGAGAAAAACAGCTCATTCTTCTATGAGGTAGCTCTTGGGAAAATTTTCAGGGGCAGACTTCTTGGTTGGAGAAGGCACTGATTTGACACAATGACCCTTCTGATGTGACAATCAGGCATTGGGCTCATTGGTAGTGATGTGGTACACTACTGTGATGTGAGTGGGCTTTACTGATATCATTGATTCTGGAGGTCCCATGCATATGTGTATATGTGCATGCTGGTGACCTGCTATCACCCTATTGCCTCTCTCTGGTGGCTGAATACAAGTGGGAATAGTGGCAAGAGTCATTGGACTTACGGTGCCTTATATTGGGTCAACAGGTGTCCAAAGAATCTGTGCATAAATTTAAGGTGTTGTGCACATGAGTGGGAAAACCACAATGTCTTTATTTTGCACTAACTCATGGCCACAAATCCTGGTAGTATCCGTAGCACTTGTGATTTTGTCACTGATAGAAATTAAATATTTTTATATCTGATTTTATAGTATAGATAAAATCATAATTTTTCCTACTGAATAGTAATTTTTCTCATCACTATTTTGAGATTTGTGTAGTCATTAAACTCTTTGTTAGGGCTATTTTTAATGCATGTAGAAAGAAGGATATGATTTAGCATGTAAAAATATGTTTAATATTTCAATAATAGCATTTCAATATAAAATGTTCTTATATGATCACATGTATTTTATGCATTTAAAAACATAATTCTTCCTGGCATGATGGTGCACACCTATAATCCCAGCTACTCAGGTGGCTGAGGTAGGAGAATTGCAATTTAGCCCCACTCTTCCTCAAAATAAAAATGAAGGCAGATTGAAGATGTAGTTCAATGGCAGAGCACCCTTGGGTTCAATATCCAGTAACATCAGAAACAAATAAATAAATAAAAATTCTTCTGAGAAATAGGCTTCACCAAACTGCTGAAGGACTACTGCACACACAATGAAGATGCCTTTGGTGGCGGATTAGGAAGTCAGGGCTGGAAGCCGGAAGATGGCCTATTTTGACAGCCATCAATAATTTACCCAGGTAAGTTTTAAGATCAGTTTTTCAAATATAGATATTTTGTCTTTTATACATGAATCCTAAGGTATCATATGATGTATATTCTTTCAAAGCCATTCTCTAACAGTTATTGGCCTTTATTTTGCCTAAAGCATTCATTCATTCATATTTTGTTTCTGAGGAAATTCACTTTGATCCAAACCTTCATCCAAACCTTTTTTGGAAGGCACTGATTGGTGTAAGAAGAAAAGAAGGGCACGTCAAAAACAAAAAAGCTTTCTAAATTTAGTCAAGAAAACCACCATCAACTCTTCTTGTGGGTTAATTAAGATCAGTTTGTCAGGATCAATTTGGTAAGAAGCTTGACTTGGAAAGATCACTGGTTCTTGCGGATTAGATGATGTCCAGCTTCCAAAGCTTGTACCTGAAGCACAGGTTCACTTAGCTAGAATTAAAACAACTTCACAATAGAGCATTAGAAAAAGCTTTGCTGGGCTGGAGTTGTACCTCAGCAGTAGAGCGGTTGCCTCGTATGCATGAAGCACTGAGTTTGATCCTCAGCACCACATTAAATAAATAAATAAATAAATAAACAAATAAATAAAATATTGTGTCCATCTACAACTAAAAAGATATTTAAAAAAAGAAAAAAAAAGCTCTGTTGATGCTTCATTAAATGAATTGTGACAAGTTACATTGTTGTCATTCACAGAAACTCACAACTCTAGCCATCTTCAAACAATTGTGAATGATGCAATGAAGAAAGAAGAGATAGAACTGGTATTTAAAATAATCTTCATGTAAAACCACAAGAAAGGGAAGTTATACTCCATGTATGTATGATTTGTCAAAATACATTCTACTGTCATGTATAATTAAAAAGAACAAATTAAAAAAATAAATAAAGTGACCATCCCATTGAGCTTAGCTGTAAGTGGCCATACATTTCTACCCAGAAGATGCTCTCTGCAATATTCTGGTGAACTATTAAGTTTTGCATAATGCAACTTGCCATGTAAGTCAGTTATACATATTGAGAGGGCTTTAGAGGAGGGGAGATCTTAAGTGTCTTCAAAGGAAAGGAATCATGGGATTAAAATAAAGGATGCAACAAGAAGTAGATGTAGAATCTTTGAAGGAAACAAGTCTTTTCTTTTTTTGTAGTGCTGTGGATTTAACCTAGGGCCTTGCATGTGTTAGTATGTATTCTTCCAGTGAGCTACATTTACAGCCCTTGCAGAGAGCAATTCTTTAGAAATAACTTCCAAAGGAAATTCAGCCTGGCATCTGACTTTTCATAAATTTCTAAGTATTGCTTTGATCAACTATGCACTTTAGAACATTTGATAGGAGACCTTGCTAAGGCACCACAAATTTTGATGGCTGGAGTTGGTGGTATGCCTGTTGGTATTGGTGACCACAGTGACCTGCTGACAGACACGCACTGGCCTGGAAGACACCCTGCCTGGTGAAATCAAAAGCTCATCATCAGAGGAAAGGGCTTCCTGCATCCTAAATTTATCTCTTTCTAAACTTGGTAGTTTGTAAATGTCCTTTCTGAGTAACTTTTCTGTAAGAGAAGTGCATTTTGCACCTGAAATCTATTCACAGCATACCCCACCTTCCATTGCAAAGCAATAAAAATTTAGCATGACATTTTTGGCATCTTCAACATTTAGAATATTTGATTGGAATTTGATTTAGAATATTTGATTGGAAATGTTGCACAATTCTGCTTAAGTACAATGAGTCCTAAATATTAATAAAGACCATAATCAATAAGAATGATCAGTGAAATCTTTGTGAAGTTTTAAAAATAGGGTCACCAGCTGACAGTTTTATTTATTTTTTTTTTAAAATTTTTTATTGTGGGTTGTTCAAAACATTACAAATTTCTTGACATATCATATTCCACACTTTGATTCTAGTGGGTTATGAACTCCCACCTTCACCCCATACACAGATTGCAGATTCACATCAGTTACACATCCATTGATTTACAAATTGCCATACTAGTGTCTGTTGTGCTCCGCTGCCTTTCCCATCATCCACCCTCCCCCCTCCCCACCAGCTGACAGTTTTAAAAAACGAAATGCTGCATTTTAGATGTAATGTTAAGGGGAAATTAGAAGGTGTGGGAAAGAGCAATTTCGCTTGCTCAGTATGTTTCTGTGGAATATGAGGCAAAAGGATCTGAGCTAGAACATGGCAAGAAAATCCATAAGCATTCAAGAGGCTTCCCTTACAGCAGCGGCTGGACCCCGCTGACACCAGCTTAGGACATGTTCAGCCAGATTCCTCCTCCAGGATGGGGGAATCTATGAGATAGATGGATTTCTGACTGAGCCTCCCTTTCAAGACAGGAGTTATTTTTAAAAACATCACGGATAGACAGTTAAACAGTTTCTCTTTGAATCCTTCCAGTGTCTAGAACCCTCCTCCCACTTTAAGGCAACACAGGGCTGTTGCAGACAGCTGTACTGTTGGAAAGCTATTTTCTCCTCTGAGTCAACTGTTCTTATCTGGGACCTTACTCACTCCCCTTCTGTCAGGCTCTGACCCACAGAAGACATGTTCTCTCACTTCCTTAAGATGCTTCTTCAGATAAACAACATTGGTTTTATATCATGGCTTTCCCCTCAGTCTTCAGATAAAATATACCAAGCCCAGTTTGCTGTCTGCTTTGCTGTCTGCTTTTGAAACAATGTCCAGGTCTGTCACTTTCCTTGTCACTGTTCTTTAAGTTTGCCCAGTTTGTTATTGTATCCCTCCAAGTGAGACTCAGACCCATCATCATCCTCCAGTGTAAGCAAAGATTTGGCATTTAATCACCAACATAAAATAGCTGCACTGTTGATTCTTGCCAGGAAACACAAGTTCAAACTTTCCACTGCCCAGCTATTAGCAAAAGTTTGGTTTCAAAAAGGACTATCTCCAGCATATGCAGTCACTTATTTTCTTTACTTTTCCTACTAAACCACAGGGCCTGGAGCAAACCGGAGCACTGGTCTCCCTACCTTGGTCCCTAAAGTAATTACCTGTTTTGATTTCTCAGTGCTATGGAAGATCTCTATCACTGAGTTAAACCCCAGCTCTTTGCCACTACCTGGAGAAGGAGGAGAAAGTTTTCAGCCAATTCATTCGACTTTAAGCGTTTCTTAGTATTTCACTTTGCATTTGCTCAGTGAGGCCTCCATGTGAAATTTCTGTCAGTATTTTATTGCAAGAATTTGTGATATGTTGCTTCTGGAAAAAATGAAGATGTTTTAGTGTGGAAAAGTAATCTTTAACATATTTGTTTCCTTGCCTGCATTGTTAGGAAGCTCAGAGGTGACTCTGTAATCCATGTTAATGATGACACGGATCCATTACTAACACGGTTGTATGCGTTTATGGTGAACTTCACTCTTGATTGCTTTTTACTAGTCTATCATTATCTTATCTTCCCTGTATTCTATTAGTCATAAATATTTAGAGACACTGTACCAGGCACTGGGAACTCGGATATTGTCTGTACTCTTGATGGGGATTTCAGTTCAGTAGGAAGACAGACCTAAGATTATTTTATCTACTTGGAGTATATATATTTTGTTAATATCCTCAAATCTTTTTTTCTATGATACAGAGCATACAGGATATGCTTGACTGAATGACTAAGCACAAAACCAGTAAATATGTGCTTTTATTACTACTCTTTCTTGAGAGTACTGATGCAGCTTAAAGTTGCATTCTTTTAAAATAGTCAAATGACACCCTTTGGATCTATTTAAAGTAAACTAAAAAATGAGTTGACTTTTGCTTACTTGGATTTCTAAAAAGTCTTATATTTATTACATTTATATATTATACTTATTATTTTATTCCTAGCATAAACTATCAACTCCCTACTCTAAGAACCTCTAAATGTCTTGTACTTGTCTTCAGGATTTTCTTATAAGTACTGTGGCTTGTCTCTGGAGAAGTCATACCAGGTACATGTTCTCAGGACTATCCTATCATCCTGCCTGATTTTTTCTTCTTACTTCACAAGGATTCTATAAAACACTTATAGTGCTTTCCTGAAATAAAGATCTTTTACTTTGTTTCCCTGATATAGCAATGCTGGTAAACTTATCCAAGTAAGAAATAAATATCACTTAATGTTTCTTGCTTTTGGCAAACTTGTGTAGCTTTTTAGTAACCACAGTTGTTTGCCCACATTTATAAACCATTGGCTTAATATTCTGTCTGAGATATTTCTAGGAATTGTTTTTGAGCTTATTAGTATACAAAGTCCAGAACTTCCTATTTTACTGTTTTTTGACAATCAGAATATTTTCTTCTCTCTGATCATTTGGCAGCCATTACACTTTTCCAAGATTTATTAATGTTTCTAATAAAAGTTCAATTTTATAAATACTTCAGTGCCTTATAATGTAATAAATGTAGGTCCAGAAATATGAATTCATTAATGGTGAAGAGTTTGCTCAGGGCTGGGGTTGTGGCTCAGTGGTAGAGCACTTGCCTAGCATGCATGAGGCACTGGGTTAGATACTCAGCACCACATACAAAAATAAATAAAATGAAGGCATAAAAAATTATTATAAAAAAGAGTTTGCCCATATTATTTTTCATTTTATCTTAATCACATTTAAAAAACGAAACCCTTTTAGTCTGAAAATCATGCTTTTTGATGGAAAAGAAAGAATAGTTTGGGGTTTGAACAGCTCTGATTCTCTGCATAATTTTAACAATATGATCCCTGAAGTAGGATCACTTGATCATTTCTTCTCTAATCCTGTTTTCTGTCTTTAAAAAAAGGAGATTTTTGAGGGAGATGAGTTGTGGTTTGTCTGGCTTATAGCCCATCCAAAATTGTTGTTAACAAGTGTGTGTTTTTAACAAATATGTTCTTGATTAAAAGAGCTTCCATTTTTCTGTTTAAAAATACAGAGGCAAAAAAATCTGAGTTCTTCAGAGAATTTCTGGGTAAGACTGGTTTATTTCTATGTTCCTTTTTTCCAGTTCCTCTGATTGGTCTCTGTCTAGGGTTTCAATTGTTTTGTTTTTGCTGTTATTTATTTATTTTTAAAAAACTTTTCCTAACCTCTTTATTTCTTTAACTCTGTGCTTCTTCTGTCCATGTCAGTCTATGTTCTTGAGAAGAGGCCTTGGATGGGAAGGTCTAGCCTGACCCGTCACTGCCCTGCCTCTGGGTGTCAGTCATCAGTCAGATCTTCTTGAAGACACTCACTTGATCTGAATGGGATATGACCTTTCAAAATTAAATTAATCACATAATGTATAAATGTATTGAAACATCACAAGTTATATCATTAAAACATTTTTTTTGTGTTTTTATGTATCAATTAAAATTAAATCTAATTTAAAAATTAAACTTAAAATCCCATTTTATGATAATAATTTTTTTTTCCTTGCGAGGCAAGGGCTTTGCCGCTGAACTACATTCCAGCTCACAATTTTTGTTTTTTAAAGCACATTCTTATCCTACAAGATGGCTGAATGCAATGGTTAAGGATGGTCTTGTTGACTAGAACAAGGCAACAGCATTATTTCTTAAATGGCCTGAGGTCTGCAGTTTAGAAATTCATCATAGTTAGGGTCTTGGGCCTTTGCAAGTACTCTGTTTCTGTGCCCTTTCTCAGAAATGTAACTGATGTTGAAAACCGGTGAATATTGTTCAGAGATAATTAACTTAAAATGAAACCTTTGCTATTGTCATGTGTTCAATGACACGACAATGTTTTTCTGTTACATAGAAAAACATTCTGCCTGCTGTTATATATTTTTCTTATCATTTTGTGTTTTTCTCTGATCACATGGCACCACTTGAAATTACATACAAGTTTATTTTGGTCTCCTCTACTAGCATGTAAGCTCCATGAGAGCAGGAACCTTGTCTCTCTTTTTTAATCACTTTACTTCCAGTATCAAGAATGAGGCCTGGAACAGGTACTGGTTAATTCACTTATTCATGTAACATGTATTATTTAGAGGCTACTATGTGCCAGGCAGTGTTCTAGGTTCTAAAGTTCTAGTTATGAATAAAACAAAATCCCTGCCCTTATAGAACTTACATTCTAGCACGAGAGGTGAGACATAAATAATGTAAATAAATAAAACATATACTGTTAGAGAGTGATAACTGTGAAGGAGGGGAAACTGCAGCAGGGAGGGATAAGATGCAGAAGTGGGCAGAGTTGAATATTTGGACAAAGTGGTCAGGGAGTATCTCACTGAAAAGGTGGCATTTACTGAGTTTCAAAACTGAAATACCATTTATCTATGAAGCCAAAGCCATGGTGCATTCGGAGTTCAACCTGCATAGATCTTGCAGACCCTGCTCCTTAAGGGACTGCTTTTATCACGTCAATTCTTTGTTTAAAAATTATGGCTCCTCTCTTGCTATCTCATCCAAACTTCTTTATTTAGAGTTTAAGATCTGATCAAGAACATTAATTCCTCCATTGCTTCTGAGTAGACCCTCTGGGCAGGGCTGTCTCTTTTCTATTTTCTGCATTATATCATGATGGAACATATAATGGGATATAATTACGGAAGTTCATGGTTCTGTGTGCTGCTTCCCCTGCCTGCAGTCACGTCAGCAAGTCAGACATCAGTTGATCCCACACTGCTGCTCTGTCTGCTGCTGGCACAGGCACACAGCCTCCTTGTCATGCTCATTGCCTCTCCTGTAGTGTTTTAAGGAAAAAAAGGAGAGCATCAGACTGATAACCCTGTGACCTAACATAATAATGATACCAAATTGAGTGAAAAATGCTAATTAATACAAAATCTTTACAAGTTTTCATTCACATAGGTCATAATTATGACAATGAATTAAATGGACATATCATTTAGAATCTCTGTCTATAAAGCAAGACGTGTGAAAATGTAAAATATGAAACAAGCCCAGCAAGATTAGAGATGCTCAGATTATGACTTGGTTTAAGCAAAGCTGCATGAAGAGTGATGTCATGAGAACTGTATTTGAATGTGTGTGGTGAAGCACTGAAGGCTGGCTTGTCCTATCTTCTCCATACACAATAGCTTGGGTGAGCTGGGCCTGTGTTTAGCCCCTCATGACTACAGGTCCTGGGAAACTATTTGAGCTTCCCTAAGTGAATGAGCCCTAATGAAGCTGCCCTACACGAAACTGCTTCGTGGCAGCAGTTACTCAAGAATGAGCCTTGGTTAAACTGACCAGGCAGAGATTCTAATTCATCATTAAAATGACCCCTAGTAATTCTGCTGACCTAGGCTGCTATGCTAATGAACTGACAATCTGCCCATCCAAGATGAGAAAGGGGCCCCCTCAGAGCAATGTGCTAATTATGCCATGAACAAAATAAAAGTTATCTGTGAGGGTCAGGAAGAGACATTTGTAGAATCTATGTGTTTCCATTAAAGTCACCTTCTAAAGAGATTAATGTCAGTGCTGACACCCTAGAAAATAATACAGTCTAATAGTTTTGATAATATGACTCTTTGTGGATTAAATTTTCCATGCTTTGTTTTGAAGGGTCTGTTTATGCCTGAAAGTGAGCCATGGTAAGTGTTGAAAACATGTTAAAAGATGTTTAACAATAGTTGTCTGGCCTGAATCATTTTTCCTTAAAAAGGGTTGGAAATTTATTAGACAAATAATGTCTTCATTGCAATTTTTTTATGATTCTATGATAACCATATATTATCTGAAAATTAAAATTCTGAAGTAAATTTATTTAAATATTGTTGGAAACAAAAGTAAAAATAGGCTTGGTGTTGTTTTTGTCTGAAAAGCTATTTTAAGGCTTTTTAATATTCGGTATGTTAGTTTTATATTTGGTGATAAAAATAAATCGTAAATTTGGTTATTATAAGCTGATTAGATTCATATAATCCACTTGCTTTAATTCATATTTTCTTTGAAAGGTTTTCTGAGAGTATTCACAACTCATGGAAAATCTTGGTGCATCTCTAATATATCTATATCTATCTATCTATCTATATGAATCTTGTCATGAAATGGGAATTTTTAAAAGCTGACAAAGAGCAAGAACTTGGAATCAAGCCAGGTTATGCTATGTATATGGCCTATGGAGTGCACAATTGCTATTGATTTTCTCCACTTTCTTTAGTCTACAGAAATAAAGCAGTAAAGTGACTAAAACAGCAGAAAACAAGATCTTGAGAAGTTAAAGTGCTGTTGGCAGTAGACTTTATGATGTGGTACATCAGGAAAAAATAAACCCAGCAGACAGATGTCTCCAGAGAGCAATAACCATAAACTCTGAAACTACTACTGCCCATGGATTAGAGATGGTAGATGGTTCTCTAGGGACTGACATACAGTGGCACCTGTTGATCTCAGTGACCAGAGCTGAAAGGAAGTCGGAAGTCAGCTTCCACGTGTAGAGTCACTGAAGTATTTTATAGAACAGAGAAGTTGGCAAGCAATGACAGACCCTAGACAACACGTACTTCCTCTGTCCAAAAATATATTCAGTCAGCTTTAAACACTGTAGACACTCCTTGGAGGTCTGGTGAGTAGGGAAAGGGTGTGTTTTATCCTGTTGCTGTAATAGTGACAGACACCAAAAATCCCCTGCTCCCTTTTTGTGACTAAAATATTGAAGTTGGCCATTCCATGTAGGTAGAAGGACACTGAGGGGGAAAAAAGAAAAACAAAGTAGCTATATATTATATTTTACTATTAACTGAAAATTCTAGAAGTGTTTATGTAAATTTTTTGTTATTGTTTCCTGTGCACTGTTGAAACTAAAACATATTAAGTGTGATGGAAGATGTACAAGTAGAAAGTGCTATTTGTCTGGATATTTTGCCCCCGATTTTCAGTTTTCATGAGCACTTATTTTTATATCTTCATTAATTTTTTCTATCTTACAATGGAAACATAAGTCAGTTTTCTTATTAGTACCTGCTGGGGATGCACTAATTAAACCTTAATGTCTTCATCAGTTAAAAATTCAGGTTTCTTTTTTCTAGGGGGTGGTACTTTTCTATCTTTGCTTTTAATCAGAGAGTTGTGTCAGAAAGACCCTGCTATTGGAGAACCATAAATAGTTTCTGATTCCTGGGCCCTTCAAAATGCATAAGAATGGCATGGACCCAGAAATATTACCTGCATGATCCAGAAAAAAATGTGTTATTTTCCATTTCTTGCCATAAGAATCTGGGCTATGTCTTTTCTTACTAGTTACTGACATCTGTAAGAGGAGAAAGGAAAGGACAAAGATTCACAGCAGCTGAGGGCAACTTTTTTCTGCAAAGTACCAGATAGAAAATATTTTAGGCTTTGTGAGCTGTATTGTCTCTCTTACAGCAACTCGTCTCTGTAGTTATAGTGCAAAACCATAGTTTGTAAATGAATGGGTGTGACTGTTTCTAATAGGACTTTATTTATGAAAACAGGTGGGGAGCCAGATTTGGTCCAATGCTTGTAGTTTTCTAGTTCTCGGTTTTAGAGTATTATAAAGGGCAAAAATATGATTTTCACTTTCATCTGGTAAAACAATGGTTACTCTGCTTTATAGTTCATTCCCCAGAAAGGCATTGAGTGTGTACTTCTTTCTACTCAAGTCTTTGTGAAAAAGAATTCATCAAGAATATAATCTTTTATGTTATCATTTATTGTGGATTTAAAGATTATTATTCAAAAATAAATTTAAAGCATAGGGAAAAATGTATGTACTTTTTTCTCTTTAAATAAAAGAAAATTAACCAAAGGACGAATAGTAGCAGATGAAAAGAAGTTACATATTTTGAAATGTCTCTGGCAGGGCTAAAGTTCTCATTCCCATTATTATTTCTGTTTTGTCATTTTTATTGGACAAAAGGAACATGAGCTGATCTGAGGAGTATTTAGTATTTGGTCTTTGTTTTCTTTGTTTAGTGCTGCTTGGTGGAAAACCATATTTGAATGAAAAGCAATAGGAATTTATGACAAATCCAAAGCCAGCATCATAGTGAATGGGGAAATACTTAAAGTGTTTCCTCTAACATCAGGAGGAAGACAAGGATGTCCACTCTCACCACACCTATTCAGTATAGTACTTGAAAGTTAAGCCAGAGCAATTAAGAAAGAGAAGGAAATAAAAAAGATACAAGTTGGAAAGGAAGAAGGCAAATTATCACTTACTATTTTCAGATTTTATGATTCTGTACTTAAAAGGCCCCCATTCCCAATCCAAAACTCCACCAGAAGGCTTCTAGAACTGATAAACAAATTCAACAAAATAGCAGGATACAAGATCAACATACAACAACCAAAAGTTTTTCTATACAGAAATAATGAATCCAGTGAAAAAGCATTCAGGAAAACAATTTCATTTACAACAACAACATCAAACAAACCAACCAAATACTTAGGAATTAATCTAATAAAGAGGAAAGACCTCTACAACAACAACTACAAGGCACTGAAGAAAAAAAATTGAAGAAAACACTGGAAGATAGAAAGATCTCCCATGTTCTTGACTGGGCAGAATTAATAAATTAATTAATTAATATGACCATATTTCCAAAAGTGATATACAGATTTATTGCAATCCAATGAATCCCCAAATATTTAAAAATATTTTTTTAAAAATATGTTTTTAGTTGTAGATGGACACAGTACCTTTATTTTCTTTCTTTCTTTCTTTTTTTATGTGGTGCCGGATTGAACCCAGTGCCTCATACATGTGAGGCTCTACCACTGAGCCACAACCCCAATCCCTAGGGCATTCTTCACAGAACTAAAAGAAAAGTCCTAAAATTTATATGGAAGAATAAAAGACTCAGAATGGCCAAAGGAATTCTTAACAATAGGAGTTGAGATGGAGGCATTACAATATCCCACATTATACTATAAAGCTATAGTAATAAAAACTGCATGATACTGGCATAAAAGTAGACATAAAGACCAATGGGATAGAAAACTCAAAGAAAACCCCACACAGATACAAACTTCTGATCTTTGACAAAGGTGCCAAAAATATTTGTTGCAGAAAAGACAGCCTTTTTAAAAAATGGTGCTGGGAAAACAAGATAGCAATATGTAGGAGAATGAAAACAGATCCCTGTCTCTTATCCTTCAAAAGAGTCAACTCGAAGTGGGTCAAAGACCTAGGAATTAGAATAAAAATTACAACTGCTAGAAGAAAACACAGGTTCAACACTCTAATATATAGATGCATGCATCAACTTCCTCAATAAAACTCCTAAAGTCCAGGAAATAAAAACAAAGGTTAATACATGAGGTGTCATCAAATTAAAAACCTTCTGCATAGCAAAGGGAACAATTAAAAGCATGAATATAGAGAACCTACAGAATGAAATGAATTTTTGTCAGCTTGTTCTCTGTCAAAGGATTAATACCCATATCATATAAAAAACTAAAAAAAATGTAACACCAAAGTAAAAGGAAAAAAACTTTACAAATAATCCAACCAATAAATGGGAAAATGGATAAGACAGATATTTAACAAGAGAAGAAATTCAAATGGACAAAAAATATATGAAAATATGTTTAATACCTTTAGCAATCAGGGAAATGCAAATCAAAACTACACTGAGATTTCATTGCACTTCAGTTAGAATAGCATTCATTAAAAATACAAAAAAATGCTGGTGGGGATGTGGAAAAAAAGGTACACTTATATAATGTTGGTGGATTTGTAAATTAGTACAAACACTATGGGAGATCAATATTTAGGTTCCTTGAAAGACTAGAAATGGAAATGCCACATGACCCAGCTATAACACTCCTTTATATTTATCCTAAAGAATGAGTCAGCAGACTATAGTGATCCATGCATACCCATGTTTATAGCAGCATGATTCACAATAGCTAACTTATAGAACCAACCTAGGTGTTCATCAGGAGATGAATGAATAAAGAAAATATGGTATATATACACAGTGGACTTTTACTCAGCCATGAAAATTTAAATTATTGCATTCACAGGAAAATGGATGGAGCTGGAGAACTTCACAGTGAGATAAGTCAGACTCAAAGCCATGGGTTATATGTTTTCTCTCATATGTAGTAGATAGGAAGAAGAAGGAGAGGAGAGAAAGGGGGTGGGGAGAGAGAAACCACAAGAAAATAGAAGTAAGACCAGTAGAAAAGAGAAAAGGGATTCAGGAGGGAGGGGAGGAGGGGAAGCGGCTATATGGGGTAATGAAACAGACCAATTTATGTTATATGCATGTACAAATATATCACAATCCCATTATTATGTTAATCTGGAATGCACCAATAAATTTAAAAAATAAAGAAAAAAAAGGAAAGAAGGAAGAAAGAAAAGCAATAGAAAATTAACCAGGTAAAACTATCTATAAAGAGTGTTAGGCAACTTCTGTATCACTGTAAAATTCTAAGTGCTTGAAAAGTTTTCCAGAAGCTTTGGTAACAAAATAATTTAATATTTTCAAAATAAATTTTCATAAGAGTTTAGTCTTTTAAAGGATTTCTACAAAATGCTTTGTCTCCAATTGAAAATGCAAATACTTTAAAACACACCACACACACACACACACACACACACACAAACACACATACATACTTTTAAAATGTTTCTGAGAAAAACTTTCCAACATTGAATGCTTGAAAAAAATTCATGGAATCTCTAAAAAGAATTACTATTGACCTCAAGTTCCCCACCCCAAGACTTTTTTCTTTTATAGCCATTTTAGGTTCACACCAAAATTGAGAGAGAGGTATAAAGATTTCCCATGACCTCAAAGTTTTAAAATTTTCTTTAACTGGGTAACATAAAACATTTTAAAGATTTTTTCCTACTTTAAGAACTTATAACCCTGTCAATATGATATGACTTTGGTAACCAGTAACCTATCACTAAGAAACTATTAACTGAGGGACACACATTGCAGAAAGTAGGTTGAATTTTTCAACCCATTTGGGGCATTTGTGAGTCAATAAATGAGTGAATGAGTGGCTCTTATTTCTTTTGCTAGAATACTTCTTTTTCTTTTTTCGGTACTGGGGATTGAACCTAGCTACTACTTTAATTTGAGACAGGATCTCGCTAAATTGCTGAGGGTCTAAGTGGCTGAGACTGGCCTTGGACTTGTGATCCTCCTACCCTAACCTCCCAAGTCATTAGGTGTGTGCCACCATGCCTGGCTAGAGTACTTCTCTTTTAGTTTGATTTAGTGAACAAGAGCAATTTGGTGGAACTAGCATTATACGAAGCATTAGAAGTCCTGGAGTTCAGTTGAGCCTCACCACTTCCTAGCTTAGAATCTTTGGGAAAATCTCCTCTCAGTTTCAATTTCTCCACTTATAAAATGAAATCTAATACCTGCTATCTGTAGATAGGATTTGATTATGTCTGTGATGAAATGAAAGCTTTGAACAAGAACATGGTATTATTGTGAGGAGATTATAATGTCCCTGAGAGAAGGTCTTTGTCTTATTCCTTTGAATTTAAGAAAAATTCATTGAATGCCTATTAGGTATAAACATTAGCCACCAGGGCCTTATACAAAGAAGTAGTTCAATGATTACTTGTTGACTTGTATTAATTCAAAGGTATATTTAATGAAAAACAGATACTCATCTATTCATTAATAAATAAAAATACAAGCCCTTATAAGACTATGTGTATTCATTAGATTTTTGAAAGAAAGAGTATGAAAATTGGCTTTCTGGCATCATAGTTGGCTTTCAGAGTGACAGAGGTAAGGGTTATGACAAATGTTAGAAAATGTCTTCACTAACCTTAGAAGATGGAAAGATCTACCTTGGTCTTGGATAGGCAGAATTAATATTATCAAAATGACATACCACCAAAAGCACTATACAGATTTAAAGCAATTCCAATCAAAATCCCAATGACATTCCTCATAGAAATAGAAAAAAAGCAGTCATGAAATTTATCTAGAAAAATAAGAGACCCAGAATAGTTAAACAATCCTTAGCAAGAAGAGTGAAGCAGGTAGCATCACTATACCAGACTTAAACTATACCACAGAGCAATAGTAACAAAAACAGCATGGTATTGGTACCAAAATAGACTTGTGGAACAATGGTACAGAATAGAAGACACAGAGACTAACCCACATAATTACAGTTATCTTAGACAAAGGTGCTAAAAATATGCATTGGAGAAAAGATGGCCTCTTCAACAATTGGTGCTGGGAAAACTGGAAATCCATATGCAACAAAATGAAATTAAACCCCTATCTCTCACCATGCACAAAACTCAACTCAAAGTAGATCAAGGACCTAGGAATTAAACCAGAGACACTGAGCCTATTAGGAGAAAAAGTAGGCCCAAATCTCCATCATGTCAGATTAGGCCCCAGCTTCCTTAATATGACTCCTATAGCATAAGAATTAAAATCAAGAATCAATAAATGGGATGGACTCAAACTAAAAAGCTTCTTCTCAGCAAAAGAAACAATCAGTGAGGTGAATAGAGAGCCTATATCTTGGGAGCAAATTTTTACCCCTCACACATCAGAGCACTAATCTTGAGGGTATATAAAGAACTCAAAATGCTAAACACCAAACAAAACAAAACAAAACAAACAAACAAACAAACCCCCAAATAACCCAATCAATAAATGGGCCAAGAACCTAAACAGACACTTCTCAGAAGATGATAAAATATATATTCAGTCAACAAATATATGAAAAAAATGTTCATAATCTCTAGCAATTAGATAAATTCAAATAAAAACTACTCTAAGATTTAATCTCAGTCCAGTCAGAATGGCAGCTATCATGATGACAAACAACATTAGTGTTGGCGAGGATGTGGGGGAAAAGGTACACTCATACACTACTGGTGGGACTGCAAATTGGTGCAGCCAATATGGAAAGCAGTATGGAGATTCCTTAGAGAACTGGGAATGGAACCACTATTTTACCCAGGTATCCCTCTCTTCAGTCTATACCCAAAGGACTTAAAAACAGCATACTCTAGGGACTTAGCCACATCAATGTTTATAGCAGCACAATTCACAACAGCTAAGTTGTGTAACCAATCTAGATGCCCTTCATCTAGAATGGATAAAAAAATGTGGTATACATACACAATGGAATATTATTCAGCAATAAAAGAGAATAAAATCATGGCATTTGCAGGTAAATGGATGGAGTTGGATAAGATAGTGCTAAGTGAAGTCAGCCAATCCCCCCCGCAAAATGCCCAATGTTTTCTCTGATATAAGGAGGCTGATACATAGTGGGATAGGGAGGGGGAGCATGGGAGGAATAGATGAACTATAGATAAGGCAAAGGGGTGGGAGGAGAGGAGAGGGGGCAAGGGGTTAGAAATGATGGTGGAATGAGATGCACATCATTATCCAAAGTACATGAATGAAGGCATGAATGGTGTGAATATACTTTGTATACAACCACAGATATAAAAAAAAATGTTCTCTATGTGTGTAATATGAACTGTAATGCATTCTGCTGTCATATATAACAAATTAGAATAAAAAAATTAAAAAAAGAAAATGTCTTCACCAGTAGCTAGAAAGGAAGTACAGATTTTGACACCATCAAAAAGCCATATGAATAATTGTGACCTGGAGTGAGATGATGGTGGATGAGAGGCACCCAACATTTGCCTCTTTCTCCACAAGATTGAATCAAAACACCAGGAGAGCAGCTGCATGTCAAGGTGGGTGCCTGTGGGAGAATGCTGAAGCACATCAGTGGACAGAGATTTGAAGAAACCCAGAGACTTGGGATAGTGGAACAGAGGTAAAATTAGCACTTCAGCATTAATCAGAGGACAGGGAAAGAGGTGAAAAGAGGGAGAGTCCCAGTGAGCACCACTGGTGTAGGAATCAGCACCTTGCTGAAATATGGTCTAAACAGACAGTAGACCTAAACAGACAGTGTAGCAAACTGAATCTAGAGATGTTTTCTGCACTTCTCAGAAAATTCTCATGGTGATAAAACAGGGAGTCATTTTGAAAAGATCTTTTATGAGCTTGTGGCTCTGGGAGTCAAAGGCCTCTGCATTTTTCTGTCTCTAGGTCCCCACGGCAATATTACTACATTGGCTCAGGGGACGGCTGTCTTGAGAATCAGTTTCGTCACAAGGGACCAAACCCACTAAGAATACTATCCTGTGGGAAACTGGACTGCAATGTGGAAGGGATGGAGGATGCTTCCCCTTTAAGACTAGTGGTTCAAGAAGCCCACAGCAGGAATCAGGAGAATGAGCAGTCAGTGTTAATTTTGCTTGGGAGCTAAGTCTCAAAACACCACAGTTGTAGGTAGTGCATCCTGTGGAGCCTGCTTCCATCCCTCTCAGCATAGATAGTTGCAATTCCAAATTGTCTTTCAAACTCAGAGTATAGTATGCAGCACAAAAGATAACAAGGTCCTTGACATACTGGAACATGGTATTTGCTCCACTATGTGACTGTGTAGCCCAAGTAGCTCTGGAGTCAATCTGCCTGGGGAACTTTGGGTTTTTCCTTAACTTGTTTTTGTGTGCATTGCAGGCATTGGCAGGCATTCGAAGCAGCTTTGGTCACAAATCTCTCCCATTGGTCACCTGGTGAGCACAACAAAATAAAGAAGGGGGTGAATAATCCCCAGCCTCCACTTTTTCCAAGGGGCACACAGTCTAAGAAGACAAGGAAAGAAGATCTGATCAAGCACACATTGCCATCATTAATTCTTGCCCACACAATTGAGCACCTCGGTAAAGAGAAAATTTTTATTTTTTATTGACAATTTTCTTGTTATTGCTCATGTGTGTGTGTGTGTGTGTGTGTGTGTGTGTGTGTGTCTTTTCTCTCTTGCTTCTACTTTATTTAAAATTTTCTTTACTTCTGTTTTTATTTTTTCAATTTTAACTTTCTCTTTTTACTTTCAAAAATTTCCCCTTCTCATTTTTCTTCCTTTTAATTTTTTAAAAATCAATTTAATTTACTTTTTAAGCTTTTTAGCTTATTGTATATTATTTTTGCCCCATTGTCTTCTGTTGTTGCGGTAGTGGTGGTTGTTTTATTTGGACTTTATTTCTTCATCTATTTTTTATTGTAGTAGTTGTTGTCTCTGTCACTTGTCTTCTTTATATGCAGTTCTACAGACTGAACCTGCCACTTTGAGTATGTTGTGCAGGTGCTGGGTCCCAGAGCTACACTCCCAGTTCAGCTCAGAGAAACTATACCTTATTCCATTCATGACCTACCCCTGCTTGAGCCTTCTCAGACACTTCAACTTTAAAACTAGGAGAGATAAAAGTCTCTAATCATGAACTGTTCCCAAGTAGGTAGATGGTGGGGGGTGGGGAGGTACTGAGGGCCTGCTCTGAACATTCAACCCATAGCAATAACAGAGAGAGAGAACAGGAGTTGTGGGCTCAATATTTATGAGAGACCTCAGTATAGGGTGCTTCCAGACCCCAACAGACCTCATATTGCTGAAAAGACTGCAGTAGTAGTCACAGAGGGTACACCCCATATGTTATGCTGACTATACCATATATGTCTGAATTACCAGAGGGATCCCACTCTTGTGATACCTATAGAAAAAGTGGGTCTTTCAGTCTCTAACACATTATGCATTGTGTAAAAACCCACTAATAATGGCTAAAGGAGCTTCAGGGAAATTTAATTATAAAGTCCAATTGGAATTAAACTCAACACTTCACCATAACCTGATATTCAAGGACATACCATCAAGAGAAGACTGCTTACTAAGAAGGTCCTCATATAAAAATGGATGAGATAGGCATCATGTTTTTCATATTTCTTGTGTTTTTATATTTATATTTATATGTGTGCATGATGGATGCACACATATAAATATAGAAACACAAGAAATATGAAAAACATGACATCTGCTAATGTTCATAATTCTCTAGTAACATCCTAAGGATTGGAGGGCATGAAATTCTGGGCAAAGAGTCCAAAAGAGTGATTATTCTAAAGTTCAATGAATTCTAAGCGGTTACAAATAAACAGCTGAATTAATTAAGGAAGACAATGCAGGATATGAATGAGCAATTCAATAAAACATTAGACATTTTGAAACAGAACCAAACAGAAATCTTTGAAATGAAAAGCTCAGTAAGTCAGATTAAAGAATCAGTTGAATGCCTCACCAGTAGACTAGAATGAACAGAATAAAGAATATCAGGGCTTGAAGACAAGTTTGAGGAATTATCACATTTAGACAATAATAGAGAAAAAAGTAAGAAGGAATGAGCAATACAAGATCTATGAGACACCATTAAAAGACCAAACATGTAGATAATAAGACTAGAAAAGAGAGAAAAGCTACAGGCTGAAGGCATAGAAAACCTATTCAGTAAAATAATAGCAGAAAAATTCCCAAATCTTAGGAAAGACATAAACATCTAGGTACAGTAGGTATTTAGAACCCAAACACACAAGACTAGAAAAGAATTTTTCCATAACACATTATGTTAAATTAGCAGAAGTACAGAAGAAAGAAAGGATATTAAAAGCTGCAAGACTGGCACGATTCACAATACCCAAATTGTGGAATTAACTCAGATGCCTGTTAATAGATTAATGCATTAAGAATTGTGGTATATATTTGTGTGTGTATACACACACACACACACACACACACAATAGAGTTTTATTAAGCCATAAAGAAGAATAAAAGAAGGAGAAAATTACGGCATTTGCTGATATAAATGGAGAAAATCATGCTAAGTGAAATAAGTCAGTCACAAAATTAAGGGTCAAATGTTTTCTTGCAAATGTAGAAGCTAGAGTAAAATAAGGGAAAGAAACTATAATCCTAGCAGCTTGGGAGGCTGAGGCAGGAGGATTATCAGTTCAAAGCCAGCCTCAGCAATGTTGAGGTGCTAAGCAACTCTGTGAGACCCTGTCTCTAAATAAAATACAAAATAGAGCTAGGGATATGGCTCAGTGGTTGAGAGCCCCTGAGTTTAATCCTGGTAAAAAAAGAAAGAAAGAAAGAAAGAAAGAAAGAGGGGAGGATCAGATATTATAAAGATATAAGGAAGATCAGTAAAGCAAAAGGAGATCTAGAAGGCGAGAAGAAGGATGGGAAAAATAAGGAAATTAAGAATTAATTTAAAAAAATCATGTTATTTGCATATATAAATTACCAGGGAATTCTACCTTTATAAGTACAAAGAATCAATCAAAAATAAATAAATTGGTGGTCAAAAGGAAGATCAGTAGGGTTGAGGAAGAAGAATGGGGAAGAAAGAGATAGAAAAATGGGGTGGAGAATGTGAACTGAAATACAATTCCATGCATGTTCAACTTTGTTGGGATAGACACAGCTACTATGTGTGACTATATTGATCTAATAAAAAAATCTTCAAGAGAGAAATTCAAAGTCACATTTAAAGACAAATCAGAATAACAATATATTTCTGAACAAAAACTTGAAAGGCTAGGGAACCATGGAATGATGTATTTCAAATCCTGGAAGAAAATACTGCCAACTTTTTAACTACACCCAGTAAAGTTATCCTTGAGAATCAAAGAAGAAATATCCACGATAAGCATAAACTTAGAAAATTCATGACCACCAAACCAGAATTATGGAAAATACTTAAGGAAAATTCTATATTCAGAAGAGGAAAAAAATCTAAATACAGTAATGACAGCACAAGAAAGAGTAAATCTCACTTGAAGAGTAAATAAGCAAATAAGAATTAGAAAAGAATCAAACATTATTAATATAGAAAACCATCAAACTTCATGAATAAAGGAGGAAGAAACAAACAGAATATTCAAAGCAACCAGAAGAAAAACAACAAAATGATAGGAACTAGCATATACCTTTCAACAATAGCCCCGAGTGCAAACAGTATTGATTCTTCAATTAAAAAATGTAAACTGGTAGATTGGATTGAAAAACAAGACCCAACACTATTCTGAAAAGACATATACAGACTAAAAGTTTAAGGATGGAAAATAATATTCCAAGCAAACATAATTGGAAAGCAAGCAGGAATAACCAGTTATATTTGACAAAATGTACTCTAGGAAAAATCAAAAGAGACAAAGAAAATCACTATATACTGGGAATGATTCATTAATGAGATGTAACAATTATAAATGTACATGCGCCGAACATTGGCACACCCAATTTTAGAAAACACACACTATTGGACATAAAGGAAGAGATAGGCCACAAAACAATCATAGTGGGTGAATTCAATACTCCACAGTTTTGCCAATAACTAGGTCATTCAGACAAAGATATCAACAAAGAAACATTAGAGTTTAGTTACTCTACATATCCAAAGAACTTAATAGGCATCTACAGAATTCTCATCAGCACATGGAACTTTTCCCAAAAATAGAACATATATTGATAATTGTATGTGATTAATCAAAACAAATTCAAAATAATTTCTCTCTACTTTCAAATTATAATGGAATAAAACTAGGAATTGACAGCAAGAGAAACTACAGAAAGTATACAAACCATGAAAATTGAACTGTACACCTTTGAATGAATAGTGGGTCACTGAAAAAATAAAGGGGGAATTAAAAATCAAAATTAAATTGCAATGAAAATGCAGCAGACAAAAACTGTGGGATACAGTGGAAAAAGTCTTAGGAGGGAACTACAATTACCTACATTTGAAAAACAGATCTCAAATAACATAGAGATGTATCTCAAAGTCTTAGAAAAACAAGAACAAACTAAACCCACAATTAATAGAAGGAAAGATCAGGGCAGAAATAAATTAAATAGAGACTAAAAGAAAAATACAAAGAATCAATGAAACAAAAAGTTGGTTCTTTAAAAAGTAAAAAATATTGACAAACCCTTAGGTATGCTAATCAAAAGACAGAGAAGACCCAAATAAATAAAATAGATGAAAAAGTGAATACTACAGCAGATACCATTGAAATTAACAGGCTCATTAGGGAATATTTTGAAAAATGATATGCCAAAAACCTAGACAAATCTAGAAGAAATGGAAAAATTTCTGAACACATATGACTTAATTAAATTAAGACCAAGACAATGTAAAAAGCCTAAATAGATCAATAATAAGAAATGAGATTGAAGTAGCAATAAAATCTCTGTGCTAGCTTTTCATCATTGTAACCCAAATACCTGACAATAACTTTGGCTCATGTTTCTAGAGGTTGAGTCCCCAGTCAGCAGAACATCATGGCTGAAGGTCAGGGTAAAGGAAACAGCTCACCTCATGGTGGTCAGGAAGCAGCGGGTGGGAGGAGGAGATCCAGAAAAAATGAGCCCTTCCAGGGCATGTCCACAGTGACCCACTTCTTCAAGCCACACTCCACATGCCTACAGTTATCCTCTTCAAAGTAACATGGATTGATTAGGTAACAGCTCTTTCGATTCAATCATGTCACCTCTGAATATTCCTGCATTAACACAGGCCCTTTGGGGAGACACTTCACATCCAAACCATAACAATCTCCTAAACAAAAAAACAAAAAACAAAAAACAAACAAACAAACAAAAACCCAAAAAACAAAACAAACCAAAAAAAACCAAACCAGGAACAGATGATTCCCCATAGAATTTTATCTAACTTTTTTTTTATATTTTATTTTTTAGTTAATGAAATAATACTACCTCATCAAATAGAACAGAAGAAACTCTTCTAAATTCATTCTACAAAGGCAAAATTACTTGACACCAAAATCTGATAAGGACACAACAACAAGAAAACTATAGACTAATGTCCTTGATGAACGTAGATGCAAAAATCCTCAATAAAATACTTGTAAGTAGAAATCAACAACACATTAAAAAGATTATAGAGCATGATCAAGTTGGTTTTGTTCCAGGAAGGGATGCAAGGATAGTTCAATGCATGCAAATCAATAAGTGTAATACGGCACATAAATGGAATCAGGGATAAAGGTCACATAATCATCTCAATATATTCGGAAAAAGCATTTCATAAAATTCAACATCCCTTCATGATAAAAGCTCTGAATAAATTAGTTACACATGGATCATATTTCAACATAATAAAGTCTACATTTGATGAATCTATACATCATACTAAGTAGGGAAAAACTAAAAGCATTTCCTCAAAGATCAGGAAGAAGACAGGAATATTTATTCACCACTTGTACTTTTCAATACAATGCTTGAAATTTTAGCTAGAGCAAGTATGTAAGAGAAGGATATGATAGAGATACAAATAGGTAAGGAGAATTTAAAATTATCTCTGCAGATGATACAACTCTATACCTACAAAAACCTAAAGACTACACCAAAAGACTCTTGGAACTGATCAACAAATTCAGCCAGGTGGAGGGACAGAAAAAGCCACATACAAAAATCAATAACTTTTCTATAAACCCAATAATGCACTCATTGAGAAAGAAATCAGGAAGGCAATCTTTATCATTTATTATAGCCTCAAAAAGCAAAAAACAAACAAAACAATAACATCATCATCATCGACAACAACAACAAAACCTAGAATAAATCTAACTAAAGAGGCAAAGGACCTCACAATGAAAATTACAAAACACTGAAGAAAGAATTTGAAGAACACACTAGTAGATGGAAAGACCTCTCATGTTTATGGATTGGAAGGATTAATATTGTTAAAATAGTCATACTACCAAAACAATAATAAGTCTTAATACAGTCTCCATCAAAATAAGGAACTAGAAGAACAATCCTAAATTCATATGAGACTACAAAAGACCCTGAAGAGTCAAAGTTACCCTGAGAGAGGGATAAAGAAGAAGAAAGAAAACAACAAATACTGGAGCATCACAATACCTGATCTGAAAATACAAATCAGGTATACTACAGAGACATAATAACAAAAAAGCATGATTCTGGCATTAAAAACAGGAATGTACACAGTAGAATTAAATAGAAATAAACTCAGACATCTACAGCCAGTCAACTGATTCTCAACACAGGTGCCAAAAACACGTTGGAGAAAAGGTAGACTCTTCAACAAATGGAGTTGAGAAGACTGATATTTACATGCAGAAGTTTGGAAGTGGACCCCTATCTTCCACCTTGTACAAAACTCCACTCAAAATGGATCAAAGACCTTAATGTAATACCTGAAAATTTGAAACTATTACAAGAAACAGCAGAAACAATTGATATTGGTACAGGTAACAACATCCTGAAGAGGACTTCCAACATCTCAGGAAACAAAATCAAGAACTAACAAACTGGATTACATTGAATTAAAAAGCTTCAATGTAAAGCAAAGAAAACAACAGTTGAAACACAACTTACAAAATGGGAGAAAATCTTTTCCAGCTATTCACCTGACAGTGGATTAATATCCAGAATATATAAAGACCTTAAAAAAGCTTAACAACAAAAGAATAAGTAGTCCAATTAATAAACTGGCAATTGATCTAAACAGACACTTCTTAAAATAAGTACAAATAGCCAATTAACATATAAAAAGTGCTCAATATTTTTAGCCATCATGAAAATGCGAATCAAAACTACATTGAAATTCCATCTGACCCTAGTCAGAATGATTATTATAAAAACATTAATAAATTTAATGCTGGCACAGACGTGGAAAAAAAGAAACACACACTGCTGGTGGGAATGTGAATTAGTACAGCCACTATGGAAAACAGTATAGAGGTTCTTCAAAAAACAAAAAATAAAACTATTACATGATCAAGCCATGCCATTCCTGGGTATTTATCACAAGGAAATGAAGTCATCATATAAAACAGATAACTGCATGTTCATGTTTATTGTGTCGTTATTCACAATAGCCAAGATATAGAATCAACTAGGTAACCATCAACAGATGAATGGATAAAGAAAACATGGTATATACACAATAAAGTATTACTCAACCATTAGGAAGAATGAAATAATTTGTAAGTATGTATGTGACTGTATGACGAATAGATTCTACAATATGTATACTCAGAAAAATGAGAAATTATATCTCATCTATGTATGATACATCAAAGTATATAAGTGCATTCTACTGTCATGTATAACTAATTAAAACGAATTTAAAAAAATAAAAATTCTTAATGCTAAAAAAAAAAAAAATGGATCAGACTGGAGAACGTCATGTTCATCAAAAAAAGTCAGACACAGCAAGATCAGTATCTTAAATTTTCTCTCTTATGTGGAAATGAACAAACAAATGACCTGAAAGTAAACGTGGACTTTTGAGGAAGGGGAAGGAGGCTGGGGAGGAGAGAAAGAGAGGGGAGGAGAAGAGACTAGAGTGAAAAGGAGGGTAAACATTTGGTAGTCTGCTTTCTTGTTTGTATGGCCTGTGGTGCTTTTTTCCTCCATGTCCTTCTACCAGGACGCTCTGTCTCTGCTTAGGTTGAGAGCTATGGAGTTAGCCATCTATGGAACTGAGACCTCTGAAACGGAAACAAACTTTTCCTCCTTTTTGTTTTCTTGTCGGGCCTTTAGGTCACACCAACGAAAAAGCTGACTAAAATAGAAATGGGTACCGAGAAGTGGAGTCATTTCTGTGACTAACCAGACCATGTGGTTCAGAAGAGTCTGGAGCTGATTTCCAGGGGTAGGAATTTTGAAAAGTTTAGACATGCAGGCTGGAAAAGCTTTAGAATCTTGTAAGTGGAGCTTAGTGACCAATTTTGGGGGCAGCTCCAAAGCCCAGAATGCTATAAGGACTGTGAGCAGTAAAGACTGGACTCAGAAAGTTTCAGGGGAGCAGGACTCTATTAGAAACTACACTAGAGGCCAATCATGTTACGCTCTGGCAATAAAGTTGTCTAAATTCTACCCATGTCCTAAGACTTTCTGTGAGTCTAAGTTTAAAAGCGATGAACTAATTATCTGGAGGAGGAAATTTCAAGGCAGCACAACATTCAGGTGGTAAAATAGATATTGCTCACAGCTTTTATTCATGTTTACTGTGATAGTCAGGAGCAGAAAACATAGCAAAAGGATTTGAAAAACTTGCATTTTTGTCGAAAAACTTGCATTGTGGTCAAAAAACTGTGTGAAAAATTGAGGCTAAAGAAGGTGTGGTTGTTAAAGATAAAACACTAAAGAGATGGTAAGTTCTTTACCCATAAATAATAAGAAAGATGACTTGAGGGCATCTCAGGGATTGGCAAGAAACTACACTCATCTCAGGCTCAAGGGTGTAAAAGTAAAAATTCCTCTGAGAAGAGACCAATGGGTCACCCTGTTTGCACTAGGGAGTCTAGGAAGTTGTTTCCCCAAGCTCAACCACACAGTCACTTACAAGCTGCTGCAGTCATGGTATCAAGAAGCTTGGCTATTGCTCAAAATGGCAACAGACCTTGGCAGCAAACACATGGTGCTAGTTCTGCAGAAACATGGGATGCTGGAGTTAGGGGGACATGGAATTTTCCATTGAGATTTCAAAGAAAGGTCTGGGAGGCCAGGCAAAGTGTAGCAGGTTGGTATCCCTGTGGGTATCCCCAGAATGGGCAATGTGTGAAGATAGGAGAAGGAAGCTGAAGCTGCAGTGGAGATCCTCGAGATTAAGAGATCTGAGTAACATGGGACATCTGCTAACAAAAGCTGAAGGAATTAAGCAGAGACAAGCCAAGAGAAAGGCCATGTGTGCTGTAACCAGAAAAATCATTAGCAGCAGAGTTAAACAAGCCCTTTGAGAGACCATCAGGATGCCACGTGCCCTAGATGCTGAATGTGGAGCTACAGGACTTGTTTGATGAATTTCAGTCTTGCTTTGGTCATATGTCTTCTTTCTATGCCCCCATTTCTCCCTTTGGGGAGAAATGTTTACTCTGTGCCTTTATATAACATTGGATATATGTAACTTGTTTTGATCTTTATAGGGAAAAACATCTAAGAGTTTGCTTTGAGTCTCAGAGGAGACTTTGGACTTTGACTGAACTTTTGGGCAATACTGGAACTGTTAAGACTCTGGGGGCTCTTAGAAATAGACTAAATGTATTTTGTATTGTGAGATGGACATGAGCTTTTGGGGGCCTTGGGTGGAATATTGTGGTTTCTATATAAGGTATCCCACATTATCTCATGTATGAGATAATGCAAGAATTTTCAGAGGTGAAATAATTAGATTATGTGAGTTATAACCTAATTATTGGATAAATCATTGATAGGGATTAACTGCTTGGTAAAAGTAGGGTGTGATTGGAGGAAGTCGGTCACTGGGGGTGTGGCCTTGGAGTTTTATTTTTTGTTCCTGGTGAGTTCAGCTCTCTCTGCTTCCTTGTTGTTCTATCCTGAGCTGAGTTCCTCTTCCTTGAACTTCTACCATGATATTCTGGCTCACCTTGAGCCCAGAACTGTGGAATCTGTCTAAGGACTAAAACTCTAAAACTAAAAACCAAAATAAACTTTTGTTTCTTTCTGTTATTCTTTGCTAGGCATATTGGTCACAGTGACACAAAAGCAGACTATAATATTTCCTTTTTTTTCCCTCTATAAATCTCAGCTACCAAACTCATTAAAACATATTTATCATCTCCTATAACACTTAATTCTCCTCAAATGGATAATTAGATTTGGTTTCACTGAAAATAGATATGGAAAAAACATTTTGTGATTTTTAAAAAAAATTCTGGGTTATTGTGCTAGTATTGTATACATGTACATGGTCACAAACTATTGAACAGTCATGTGAAGTTTCTGATACTGAATCCATGAAGCTGGTGTTCATTTTGATCTGTAATCATAGTGGTGGGGACATCAAAGAGCGAAATGCAGGAAGCAAGATAGTAATAAGCCTGCTTGATTATGGGGGTGGGGTGGGAATATTTTCTTTCTAGCATTTGCTAGGAAAAGCTATCTTCTATGCAGGCCTTATAACTCCCGACAGGCAGGGCATCAGACAATCAGAAGTTGTCATCTAGATAGAGTCCTGTTAGGCACCTGAACTTCTGGGGTCAATGAGAGACTCTTAGACAGTATTAAGAGTAAAAGAAATAGAGATTGGCAATTGGGGGAAGGGCAGCAATAGTTGACTTATTCTACATATATGTTACTGAACTCAAGCAGGATCTCTCTTTGACCTTTTATGGTCTCATGTCTGTGCATTTCCAATTGAGAGATGAATTTAACATAAATAAGCAATCTGGTAATATCTAGGAGAATGATAGAACAGAATGATATACAAGCAGAGAAGGCAAAGAGAGAGTTCTGAATCAGGTGGGGAATGTGGTGAGAATCAAAATACTACCCCAATACAATTGGCAAATTCTCCACACAAGGGAAGAGGGAGCACTAACTAATGAGTGAGTTAAACCATCTGGTTCAACTGTATGAAATCATCATTACTGGGGTCAGAAAGAGTCAAATTTGAGGAATTTTACATGATTTAACCTTGTGTATACTGGCATCATGCTCAGACTTTCCTGTGTACATATTTATATCCAACAGAAAGGTCAAGTATATCTTCTTCCCAGATTCAAAAAGAATAATTTCTTAAGGAGTTCAGGGGACAAATGGTTTTCCAAGGTCATATTTATAAAACATTTCTTTTATCTAGAGGATTATCAGTTTAGTTTCTTTTAAATCTGTTTATGTTTTCACATTAAAAACATATCCTGTATTTTGGGCATAAGTAGTTTATTAACTATTAAGGAATACCTAAATTTTCCATTTTAAAAACAAAACCTAATTTAAAAACTAAATACTTTGAAATTAAGGTACAATTAAAAGTTATTACACAAGCCAAACTATAATTAAGATGTTCAGGTTGGTTATTTTCAGCTAACTCCTCAACTCCTTAGTTTCAGTCATAGAGTCAGCACATACCCATGAGGTGACTAGCCAAAAGGGAAACTTAGTACATTGTTTATTCTCATTCCTGAAGTCAGTCACACTTGAGAGATGAACAAACAGCAGGTGCTACTCAAGTTCAAAACACAGGTTGACCTTGATGCTTCAATTTATTTTTGGCCAAGTTATTGTATCTGCACTTGTTTATTATACATATATACATAATTATGAAAATAAAGAGATATTATTTTAATAAAGGCATTATTATTATTAACTTATCTGATAGATAAACTTAGTGAGTTTTATAAAAATATCTCCTGATTATAATAAGTCTCACTTTTTAGAAAAACTAGCACATAACAAGAGAGAGATGTATAACTTAGTCAAAGTCCCTAGTAATCATTGTCTGAACTTTTGCCTCCAGTAATCCAAATAATCAGTGTTAACAATTTGGGAGATATAACCTCTGTTTGTTGGACCAATATTTTTCTTTTTCTTAACTACATTTTTGTTTCTTCTGAAATCTAACCTTTGAGATTATTTTCTTCATCAGCCTAGATTATAATGATTTTTCTTTTCTCTACACTTTCAATACTTTGGTTTTAGACTTAAAATATTAATAATAAAATTTCATGCATGGTTCTCTAATTCAGCATTTCCCCCAACCATTTCCCATAGGATGCCTGTATCCCAAGAGATTTTTATAGGTTTGCCTCAAAGAAAAAGTTGCCTTGTCAAATACATGTAAGAAGTACTGGATTTAATGACAGTCACTGTGTCTCTTTGTCACAGGATTTCTGAGACACCTCTAATACCTAATGTGAATGGTGAAGGTTTAGGGGAAGATTTTAGTATACCATGTTTCTAAAACTTGGTTTAAAGAACACCATCCTACGTACCCTCTTATGATCTCTTAAGTAACACTTAATGTTTCTTAAACATTAAAAAACACTACATTCTTGAAAGTAGAGGCTATGTTCTTCATTCCTTTGGATACCCTGGTAGTACATAGGATAGTTTTGAAAATGTCAAAGTACTCAATAAATACTCATAGATTACTTCATGTAATTGAAGGTAAGTAAAAAAGGAATGAGACATATTGAAAGATAAATGTACACAAATCTTTCACGACTTTCATCACTGATTCTTTATCTTTAATTAAATAACTTGACACCTTTGTTTTAGATTTACATCTTAAAATTACATAAAGCCATTATCTTTCACTATACTGCTAAATCATTACAGAGGAAGGGTCTGGGCACTGGAGATCAAATAACTACAAGAACTTGAAAATTTTATTGATTAATTTGTTATAGGGTAAGAAATACTTTTTATTATTTTTTATTTTTTTAGTTGTCAATAACTTTGTTTATTAATATGTGGTGCTGAGAATTGAACCCAGTGCTTCACACATTTGACGCAAGCACTCTACCAATGAGCCACAACCCCAGCCCCTGAAATGTTTTTATCCTAAAGAGGGTTATAAAAAAGGTAGAAATGAAACTCTAAGAGCAATATCATTACATTTATGGAAGTTCATTTCCTGTGTATGAATAGAGTATGATGGAAAACTTCATAACTGTGGGCCTTCTCCTTTGTCATAGCTGAGGGAAGCCAAACTGAATTTTTGCTCCATATAATGAAATATACAATAATAGAAAACATTATCTTAAATATATCTTTGTGGCTGGGCACAGTGACATATAACTGTAATCCCAGTGACTCTGGAGGCTGAGGAAGGAGAATCACAAGTTCCAGGTAGCCCCATCAATTTATATCTTTGTGTTTCTTCCTCTGATTTCTACAATAAATGAAATGAATCATATCTCATTCCTTAGTGTCTCCAACTCCTCTATAAGTAAATCTTCAAGGCACAAGAGAGGGGGTTTTATTGAAATCAGCTGCTGGTAGTCCTTCCTAATCATTTGTGCTACTTATTGAGTTACAGAGGAAGTGTCCAGTTCCCAGGCATAGTCTGTATGGAGGAAATTCTTCTCAAAGCATATGCCCCTATCTCACACCACCGCTCATCCTCCTGCTCGAGATATAGTCATGAATTTCAAATTGAACACACTTGAATTTCTGTTTTCCTAACGCAAGTTTAGTTTAGTATAACTATTTGAGTGTCACCATAAATTTAAGGGAAGGGTACCTTCTAAAATGTTGCTTTCCTTTTTATAATGAAAAGATGAAATAACATTTCTGATACTATGCTTACTGGTAATATTTGACTTCTCTTTACAAATATGCCTAAACTAACAAAAAAGGAAACTAATATATTTATACAATAACAAGAAGAAATTCTAGTAGGATTGGGATGATATTTCAAAGTAGTCCAAAAATACGCTGTTTTCTATACTAGTTGACAGGACTTCACAGGAAAGGAGATCTGATGGAAGGAAGTATTTGCAGTGGACTGGATGGTCACACCTCCCCAGCTCTGTCCTAGCAGGTGGCCTAGGACAGGCACTTAACCTCCCTGGGACTGGCATTTCTTTTCTGTAAAATCAAGAGGTTGATCTGCATAAGCTCAAACAACACTTCCACATAAATCTAAATCCATGTATTATTCCTCATAAAAGTGTGCTGTAAATTGTTTCATACATAGGCAAAGCAAATTGCTCTCTCTTTTTTTTTATAGAAGCATATTGTTAGGTGCTGCTAGCTCTCAAGCATTATTGTATTGTATGTACTTAACCCAGTTATGAGCCTTTTTAAAATTTTAAATGACAATGTCTAAATCTAGTAAATTCAACCTTAATAGCAGGCCAGCTATTGAGGTTTGGGTTTAAAAATAAGATAGATGATCTTCCAATGGTTAATAACTCTGAAGACTTTGGGGACACTTTGCCTATAAATTGTGGGATGTTTAGCATCAGTGGCTAGTACAGCAATAAGAACATCTGCTCAGGCCACACATTTTTCATGTTCCCCACCAGGCCTCAATAATTCATGATGAAATACTGGGAAAATGACTTCTATAAAAGAACACAGTTCATTCTCATTACTTGCAGTTGTATGTTTTATAATGCTATCACAAATACTGAGTTAGCATATACCAAACCACCACTCCTAGGGAAAATACAGAGGTAGGCCCTGTAATCCTCTGGCCACAACAGTTCAGGAATTGATCAATGCATGAGCTTGTTTAATATGTGTTTTTGTTTATTAAAATATACTTAATATCTTTGTTGGTCCATTAACATTGAACTCACAGCAAAAGTGAGCACTCTATTCATTCTGAAAAAAGCTTACCATGTATTTTTCTCCATGAAGCACATCACAGTCTTCTGGTGCTTAAGAACATTATATAGCCCTCAGGGACCATTTTACATAGTGAAATTATCAACAGAAAGCACAAAAATGCAAAAATCATAGCAGTAAATAGGCCTTGAAAAGCATGCATGTTAGAGGCTGAGAGCTAAAACAGGAAAGCAAGGTGTCACCTTGTTTCATCTCAGCTGGGAGCATTAGGAGGCTAAGTTTTGTTCACCACTCTGAATGATCATGAAGATTCCACGATGATGATGTTGGTGATGATGATGATGATGATGATGATGATGATTTTGTCTCACAAACTAATTTTAGTGAGTTAACAAATTTGTAAATATGGAATCCATGAATAATAGGGTCAACTGTAAGTATAAGCTGAATATAAATTTCAAAATATAAATACCTAAACATCACAAGTTCCTATATCTTAAGAGTAAGTAATGGTATTGCTGTTGTAAATTCATAGAAAATATGAACTTGGTTTTTAAATGAATATTCTTATTTTTTAAGATACATTTATTTATTTTTATGTGGTGCTGAGGATCGAACCCAGTGCCTCACACATTTGAGGCAAGCACTCTACCACTAAGCTACAGCTCCAGCCTGAAAATACAAACTTTTAATACTTTCTTATAAGTGCAGAGTAAGAGAAATTTAAAAAGTAATTATAGTTCACATACAAATAATATCTTTTTGTATCTTACTGCACATTTTCACTTGATAAAGGGAATTTGTTTTAGAATCAAAAAATAAACAGGAGTTACAAACATGCAAAACTACAGAGGCTGCAAAAACTCTCAGGAACTGGAAAGTAATGAGGCCTGCTCCTAATATTAATTAACATAAATCCTTTGATTACATCCTTATACTAATACATATATAATTGCAAGGGTTACCAAAAAGAGTAAAATGAACAGTTTAGGTGATGCTGTCATTTTTAACATTTCACAGCTTATGTTTAAAAGTCTATCAGTGCACAATTACGGGTACTTATTTATTGATTTGAATGAATACAAAGCTGCCAAGGCACTCATGAACTTGAGAACTAACATAATACCACAAAAGACAACATCATTATAGTTCATTTAAATTAATATATATTCTTTTTAATTTCCCCAAACAATGAAAAATTGTGGGAGCTCAAATGAGGCACTGAAACTCATCATGACTGACTTGACAAGAAATATACTAAGCTCTCCATCTTAAAAATAAAAGCTGTGATTAATAGCTATAGCAATCTAAATGAAGGCTTCAATTCGGGCTTTAAAGTAAATGCTTTCTATTATCATTTAAGTAAGGTATTTTTACTAAAACAATACTCCTTCTAGACTTTAGGCATTTTCACATTATTAGAAATGTAGGTGTCAACTGGTTTTCTATGGCATTCAGTAAGAAAGAATAGTCAAAAATTAAATAATAAATTTAATTACAATAAGTCTAAAGTTTGCTCTGTGAAAAATAGAAGTAAATATATTAGCTAACTCCAGTTTTCATTCAAGTTCTAAACAGATTATTCACAAGTGTAAAGTCCCTATATTGCAGTCCAAGTATTGCATTGGTCAACCAAGGTTTCTTTCGCATCTCCATTGATTAACTTTCTGCTTGTTAGTTATCAAAGGTAAAGAACCTTCCAAAACATTCCACTTTGCATTTTAAAACAATATCCTGTCTCCAAAGAAAGCTAAATGCAAAATGTCTGAAAATATTTCAGTCATATAAACTAAACCAACTCCACAGTGTTTTTTGCTTTCATAAATATCTAACTTGGGCTTGTTTTTTTGTTGTTTTATTTTTGTAATATGCATATTGTTTTAGCTCATAAAAATTAAAACTTGGATGAAACATTTTTTTTCTCAGAAAAGTGTGAGACATGGATTTCATTGCTTTGGAGAGAAAAAAGAATAATGCCTTTAAAATACATCTAAATCCTCAGATAACAAGATTTTTGAATGAAAGAGTTATTGGTTGTAGTTGGGTATTACATAATAAAAAAAAAGTTAAAGACCTTTGTAGATGGACAATGTATGACATTGAGAAGCAATTAAATTGTATCCATCCAGTAGCAGGCTCCAATAGTCTCACAATGTGATGCTGTGATTGGCTCTTCATTATTCTCTCTGGCTCCCCTTTTCTCTGCTGCCATATAGTCTCCAAACTGCTCCTATATTTCTCCTTTTTTTTTTCAGTTCACTTTCTCCCTTTGACAGTCATCAATGGTTCCCTATGGCTTCCAGAACTGAACATTGTTTCAATTGCCTTTCATGGTCATCATGCATGACCCAGATAGGGTCTTTCTCTTTTCCTCTGACCACTGTTGTCTGCATGCAAAGTGCTCCGGGTGGGTCTCACCAGTTTCAGACTTTAGTATTCTTTCTCAAGTTCATGCCTAAAATACTTTATCTTTCCATCTCAGCCTGTCCCAAGTCCAATTAGCTGTGCCTTGTCCAGTCTATTTCACTTCTCCTAAAACATATCCGTGGTCTTATAGTTCCATATGTAATTACAAACATATATTTTATTTTGCTATTTAACTTTTAATTTGTATATTCTTGTCCACAAGTAGATGATGTGGGTCAGTATGATATAGTTTCAGTTTGTAAAATCACATCAGCTTCAGAAGTGTATTAAATTATTAACCATTTAGAAGACTCACTTTTTTGTTTCATTATGATGATATTTTTGTATAAAAATAATGTACAAAGGAGAACTGAAATGGACTATTGAGGGAAGCATTAAAGTATCTATCAAAAAGTTAAGAAAAAAATGAATAAGGAATTTGATAAATACATATTTTTATAAATTGACATCATGAAAAGTTAAAAGGGCCTCTTAGTTGCTTACTGTTAGATCTTTGTTCTAATGATAACGTGATTTAATGCTATGGAATCTTTTGGGCACTTTCTCACCATTTAGTCTTATGCTTGTAATTCTTAATATCTGACAATATGTTCTATGTCAGATGTTATGACAATGCCAACAGAAGGGTTATGTGGTCAAGCTTCTTTCACTGTAATTCCCAGCCTCTCACAGAGGAAGACTCAACACACACACAATAGTGTGCATCAAACCATTCCTTTTCACTCTGATCCACAGATGGCATGCTTTCAAAAATCCTTAGCAGCACAAAAATCACTCCATATTATATTTATTCATTTTAGAGTCTGTGTTAGCTTTTGTTGCTATGACCAAAATAACTGACAACAATGAATCAAAGGAAAAAATAATTACTTTGGCTCACAGATTCAGAGGTTTCAGTCCCTGGTCCTTGGCTCCACTGCTTTGGGCCAGAGAGGAGGTAGAACATCATGGAAGAGTGTAGTATAGAAAAGCAGCTCAGATCAGTTCTTGGCAGCAGGGAAGGAGAGAGAAGGAGAGGGGGGGAGTGGGGAGAGAGAAATACTGGGGATAGGATAAACCTTTCTAGGGCATGCCCCAGTGACCTACTTCCCTCCAACAAGGTCCCACCTCCTAGTCATCAGTCCATTTGAATTATGAATCCATCAAATGGATTAATTCACTGATGAGGTTAGAACCTCCATGATCCAATTCTTTCTTTAAAGCTCCACCTGTGGATATTGTTCATTGAAGACCAATCCGTTAAGCTCAGGAGGCTTTGGGAGACAGTCCAGATTCAAACCACAACAGAGGGTTAGATGAAAAAAGTTATGGCTAAAAGTATAGTTAAAAAAATTCTTATACATTTTAAACATTCAATATACTTCCCCTACCTTTGTGCTTTGGGATGTCATTCCTGTAATTATATTTGAATTGTACTGTGCATCTCCTAGATCCCTATGTTCATAAACTTTTATTCAATAAGAATTTCAGTCTGAATTTCCTCCAAAGCAACTTGCTTAAAAAAAGAAAATGAAAAATACAAAACTATCATTTTGCATTTTGAACTCTGAAATGAACAAGTGTGATTTATTCATGCCTCCCATTTATGAGGAAGAATTCTTGTTTTCTTTAACAACTCTGAATCTCAGGGCTACGCAGCACATTATATAACCAAACGAATATTGCTTCTTACTCTTTACATTCAGCTGTACTGTACTAAACCATGTCTCCCAAAATATTTTCATTGCCTCCTTAGTTGGTATCACAATTTCTAGAACCACGGATGTATGTTAAATGTCTTTAGGTTACCCATATATTGTATATGTATGTTTCCTAGAAATATAGAAACCTGATACCTCAAATAGGAATTATGCTCCTTACAGAGTTCTTTGGAATTCTTTAACTCTAGTAACTTACAAAAATCTTCCCTTTCTTGCCCAAATATGAAAGTTAGTGTTAATTTGATGCATTGAAATGAAATAGCAAACATGAAACAGCAAAAACGAGAGCCAAAAAGGCCCTGGGCAAGATTCCCAGGCAGAACATCTAGAATTCTAGCTCTCATTTGGAGGCTCATTATTGTCCAGGCCTATACTGAAAGCTAAATGCAGTTTATTCTGCTGATGGATGCATGTTCTGCTTCACAACAAGACCAGAGATTACTAAACTCATTTTTTTTTCTGCAAAAAAAAATCTGATTTAAAGTTCACATTTTCAAAAGGGGAAGTGAAGAGTACTGGCTGACTGGTAATATCCTGAGTATTAAAATATAACTTGAAAGCATATAGGAGCAAAGAGAAGGATAAACACTTTCCAAACCTGCTTCACTTTGTAGTAAACAGGTAGCATGTATATAGGATTTCATAAAGTTTTACATTATTTGGAGATGTTAGGAAAATGGGTTCCAGTGTCTTATAGGAAAAATAATGTTAATAACTAGAATCAACAAATGGGACTTACTCAAACTAAAAAGTTTTTTCTCAGCAAAAGAAACAATAAGAGAGGTAAATAGGGAGCCTACATCCTGGGAACAAATCTTTACTCCTCACACTTCAGATAGAGCCCTAATATCCAGAGTATACAAAGAACTCAAAAAATTAGACAATAAGAGAACAAACAACCCAATCAACAAATGGGCCAAGGACCTGAACAGACACTTCTCAGAGGAGGACATACAATCAATCAACAATTACATGAAAAAATGCTCACCATCTCTAGCAGTCAGAGAAATGCAAATCAAAACCACCCTAAGATACCATCTCACTCCAGTAAGATTGGCAGCCATTATGAAGTCAAGCAACAACAAGTGCTGGCGAGGATGTGGGGAAAAGGGTACACTTGTACATTGCTGGTGGGACTGCAAATTTGTGCAGCCAATTTGGAAAGCAGTATGGAGATTTCTTGGAAAGCTGGGAATGGAACCACCATTTGACCCAGCTATTCCCCTTCTAGGTCTATTCCCTAAAGACCTAAAAAGAGCATGCTACAGGGACACTGCTACCTCGATGTTCATAGCAGCACAATTCACAATAGCAAGACTGTGGAACCAACCTAGATGCCCTTCAATAGACGAATGGATAAAAAAAATGTGGCATTTATACACAATGGAGTATTACTCTGCATTAAAAAATGACAAAATCATAGAATTTACAGGGAAATGGATGGCATTAGAGCAGATTATGCTAAGTGAAGCTAGCCAATCCCTAAAAAACAAATGCCAAATGTCTTCTTTGATATAAGGAGAGTAACTAAGAACAGAGTAGGGTCGAAGAGCATGAGAAGAAGATTAACATTAAACAGGGATGAGAGGTGGGAGGGAAAGGGAGAGAGAAGGGAAATTGCATGGAAATGGAAGGAGACTCTCAGGGTTATACAAAAGTACATACAAGAGGTAGTGAGGGGAAAGGGAAAAATAATACAAGGGGGACAAATGAATGACAGTAGAGGGGGTAGAGAGAGAAGAGGGGAGGGGAGGGGAGGGGGGATAGTAGAGGATAGGAAAGGCAGCAGAATACAACAGACACTAGTATGGCAATATGTAAATCAATGGATGTGTAACTGATGTGATTCTGCAATCTGTATACGGGGTAAAAATGGGAGTTCATAACCCACTTGAATCAAAGTGTGAAATATGATATATCAAGAACTATGTAATTTTTGAACAACCAACAATAAAAAATTAAAAAAAAAATAACATCTCTAACTAATGTGGTACTAATGGATGGTTGCCACATGTTTTCCTGTTTTCAGATAATGTACTGCACTTTAAAAACATAAAAAAAAGCATGTTTCAATGGTACCAATTAGGGCAATTCTATTAATGCCATTGGAATTATTACCTGATTCTTGACCTTAGTGTAAGGCCTGTTTAACATCAATTGAACACATATTTATTGGGTACTCATGTGTGAGGCCTCATATGGTTTTGATATTTTGTCGTACCTTAATATATAAGTGTAAAATAACTTAAATTCCCTTACCATATTATTCAGTATAGAGGCAGTGTTTGACTTTAATAGCTTACAGACAATTTAAAGTGAGAACCTCAAAAGTGAGCAAGTTTTTGATAGAGGAAAATGCTTTGTGTTAGTGGATATGTTGGGAGGAAATACAGACTGAGCTTCTGGGGGCTAGTCTGGCAGGATATTAAACCTCACATAAAAAATTGTGAAATAGTGTTTATAAATTGAACAAAACAATAGTTTTGTGCTTCTACTAGTGATGTATTAAAAATAGGCTTTTTGAAATAACCCACATCCTTGGTATTGTTATTCTATCAGATCTTACACTTATTTGACCAACCAGCAAAATTGGGAAAGGGAGATGGGAGACTCCTGCATGTTGACTTCAATTGCCCATTTGTTTTATATTATGGTCAAATTGTGTTCTTGTAATGGTTACTTGGAGGCTTCATAGGGTAACCTTGTCTTATAACCTTATTTGGCTTTCAAATTTCTATTGGATGGAATTGATACCTTTCATTAATTATAAAAAGAAAATAGAAATAAAAATGAACATAAACACAACAAAAATGGACAATTTATGTGTTGGGCACTCACTGAGTTAGGTACTGGGGACACATGAGTTCATAAGACACAGAACTTGCTGTAAGTAATCTAGCAAAACAATGTAGTCATTCTGAAAGAGGGCTTGGGATTTTTCTCTTTTTTTGCAGTATGTGAGACATGGCTTTTAAGAGTGATTGTTAGAAAACATTGACATGACTTGGGAAAGGAAGATGATAACACAATGGAAGTATTTTCCCGGGCAACCCCTTGAGATATTAGCCTTCCTCTCAAGTTTTCTGTGGAAAAGACCAGTCATGTGATTAATTCCAATCCACGAATAACATGGACACTATAGAGACTGACATTTTCAAGAATGACCTTCCTTAAACTCCTAATGCTATGAAATAGGATGGCTGAGATATTTAAGAATTTACTCATTAGCATTCCAATGACAAAAATCAGTTTAGAAATGGAAAGAAAGAGAGAGAGAGATCACCCTGACCAGTGCCTTTCCATTCTGGTTATATATTAAAATCATCTGGGGGGTATTTACAAAATAATCATGTCCAGGCTTCATCCAACAGTGAAAGTAAATTGGAATCCATGGGAGTAGGGCCTAGGTGTTAAAAAAAAGCTTCTTACACATATAGAGCCAAAGTTGAGATATACTGCCCAGGTCAACCTTCACTCATATCAAAGCTTAGAAAACTCAGATCCACGTGGTTAAGTTGTGCACTCAAGGTTATACTGTAGATGCAGAGCTAAGCCTGGACTTGGGGAATCTGGACATTGTAATGGGACTGAGCACCTAGGGCTCCAGACACCTGCTTCTGACTTTTGAGGAAACTTTGGATGGTCTACTGAGAGCAATTTTTTTTTATTAATTCAGAACATCTGATATAAATCAGTTGCCCTCTAAGATCTCAAAAGCCCATCATGGAGTTTCAGAGGTTCAGCCTGACCTGTTCCTCCTCTTTCATCCAGATGATCTCAGTTTTAATCTATTGAATATATTGGCTTCACATGTAAAATTTCAGTCAGGAAATAATCTAGAAAGGGACTTCAAAATCCACCAATTTAAAATCTTCCCCCAACAATGAACCATAATGACTTGAGTTTTTGTTTAGATGTTATTTGAAGTATCTCTCCTATCTTTGAGGGGTATCTACACACAAAGAAGGGGTAGATACTAAAGTCAATTGACACTAAAGGCAATTTAATTATGAAGTTGCTAAAGGATTTAGCTAAAGGATAAAGACCTGCATTTGACTTTTTGTATTAGCTCTCATTTGGATCATCTTCTGGTAATTGACTTGCTGTACAGTTTTTAGAAACTTTTCGGATCCTTAGGTTTTAAAAAATATGTAAAATGAAGATATTGTCACTGGGTTATTATAAGTATTACACAAAACAATGAGAGTAGTAAAAGACTTAGCACAAAATACAAATGCAAAGCACAGAATGTATCCAACATGAAGCATTAGTTTCACTCCTTTCTTTTTTCCCTTTTAGTTGAGAGCTATGGAAAAGTTTTGATTAAATGATGACATGAGATTACAGGCTAAAGAATTTAGGCACTAAAATTGTTTAAGGTGTGTTTTATTTTGAGAACTATTGTTTTGGCATCACATCTTTAGAAGACATAATCACAGAAGACCCATTTTCATATGACTTTGGCGGATCATAGTGTTTCCAAAACACAAAAAGTAAAATAATCCCATTTTGTATTTGTCAATATATGAGCCATTATTCAAGGACTGAAACCTAATTCCTTCTATATCAACCTATTCCACTTTCTAAGTAATCCAACCCACATGAGGTGGACTAAATCACCTAGAATATGTGTTTTCTTCTTTATATTAGAGGCACAAAGCGCCTACTTGTAGTTATAATGGATTAGAGTTAACAGGCAGTTTGGCAATACTCAAAGCAATTAAAAATGATTTAAAAGGCAAAAGAACAAAATGACTAGAGATGAAATACATCAAAGTAATCCAGTTGTTCAATTTTTTATTTAATCAAAGACCTGAATTTGACTTTTTGTATTAGTTTTAAAAAGGTGTAAACTGAACAATTCAGAGGCCCTTCAATGATTTATTCATGTTTTGCCATGTTTATGTATCCAATTTAAATTTAAATTTCAAAATTACTCAGACTACACAATGATAAGAATGGACTAGCGGGTTCACTTTGAAAGGATGCTCGTGAATGATTATGCTAACTGCTAAAATAAAAGGATGAAAAATCATGGAACAATTGCCTGTGAAAATAACCTAAACTAATGTTTAGATCTGCCCTAGTACTCAGCTCACTGCCAAATTTCCATGATGCTACTGACTTAACTGCCTTTGAAGAACTCTGCCAAGAGACTTCTCCTATCTGAAGGAAGAAAACAAAGGGAGACCTTTTCCATGAACTAAGAACAAATCTCAAGTTAACAGGATCCAGATAAAAAGGTAGTAACAGCTGACAAGGTTGGTAAACTGTGTGAGCTCATGGGCTTGCGCGTACGTGTACACACACACACACACACACACACAAACTATGACCCCCAGATTCTGTCACGTTCAATACTGAGGGTTGTCCTTCTTTTTCAAGCATCATGTGCTTATTTTAAACAGATGTCAAATACAATTTTATCACACAGATGGAACCAACCATTTAAATCCACTGACTGTGCCAAGCCTGGGAAAGAGCTGTATATCTAGAAAAGCACATTTTGTAGCTGTATCATGCTTTTCAACTTAAATTCCTGCTACCCTTGACTATAGGGTAACATTTTATAACCAATGAGAGATATCAGCAAGTGAGAGTTTTTATCAATATAAACATCCACACAAGTCTTAAAAACTCTGAGAAATACATTTATATACTAAGTTAATTCCTTATCCATAAAAGTGTAACTGCACTAATGACACTTTCTTAAGTGGGTGCACAGAATGCTGCTTTAGTTATCTCAAATTGTTTTCCTGCTGCATTATTTTGTACTATTTTTACTCATTTTTCTGCATCAACCTCCAAATCCAGCAAGCCTCTGGATCCTTCTCTCCTTTTTCCCTCAAACCCCTGGGCTCAATTCACACAGTTTCTTCTCTAACAGAACTGAGCCATACAGATCTGCATGTAACAAACTTGATTGTTCAGGTGAGACACTTTAACACAAATTGATAGTTGGAACCAGAAGCTCACATGGTCTTTCTGTCACAAATAAGGAAGATGGATAAAGTACCTGGACATGAACTCGAAGACAGCATATTCTTACTTGGTTGTACTAAGGGCTGCCAAAGAAAAATTCTGAAAGATTTCCAAAGAATTTGAACTTAGGTGGCAAAAGCTTTGGTTGGCTCAGTTTTGCTACTGATATTTGTTGGTGTGTGAACGATTGAAATCTCAAATCAACCCAGAGAAACATCTGAGGTCCAGAAAGATGAAATACTGACTGTACTGAGAGATATTTAAATTTTCTCACCATTTTACTTCTCTTTATTTTCTTTATTTAATTCTGGTTCAGCTTTGTTATGGATGGATAATACATTTTCAGACTTTAGAAGTTGCAACTCTGTAATGTACATATACGAGGAAGTCTCATCCCACTCCTGACTCTTTGCCCTGCTCCTATCTCCACAGGTAACTGAAAAAATGAGTGTCCCCTTTGTATTTTTGAAACAGGTACAACCTGTATGAGATTCCTTAGTTACAAGAACAGATGGGCATGGAAGTGTCTTATGGGTCCAGAGGGGCTGGAGGAGGAGGCTACCCTAAGGGAGAAGCTCTTACACTGTAGAGAGGAAAGGAGATGACAGATTAGTATGATTCTTTTAAAGTAGATTTAAGTGTAATTGCATTTCAGTTCTGTTTAAACACTTTACAATTTGTTGATGTTATTTCCTATAATATAAGAAAGACAGCAACTAAAATACATGTGAGCCCAGTACAAATAGCTTTGGTCATCATTCAGTTGCTAACCCCTACTTTGAGAAACAAAGGATAAATTACTAGCTCTTACTCTGGGGGCTGGAAAAGTCTTACGATTCACAATTTCCAACTGAAATTGTTATTCATAAGATGACAAATCTTTTTTAAATTAAATTATTTATTTATTCTGATTTGTTATACATGATGGCAGAATGCAATTCATTCCATATTACACATATAGAGCAGAATTTTTCAAGTCACTGATTGTACACAAAGTATTTTCTCACCATTTGTGTCTTCATACATGTTCTTAGGGTAATGATGTCTAACTTATTCCACCATGATTCCCACTCCCTTGCTTCCTCCCTTCTCCTCCCTCCCCTTTGCCCTATCTAAAGTTCCTCTATTCCTCCCATGCTCCCCTCCCCTCCTCCATCCCCATCGCCATTATAAGTCAGCATCCTCATATCAAAGAAAACATTTAGCCTTTGGTTTTTGGGGATTGGAAGAAGACAAATCTTGGTGTATGGTTAGTTGCTGCAAGTCAGGCTGATGTCCACTTAGGAAAATATCAGTTAATCAAAATGTTTTACACAAATACATGTATCTACACTGGATAAAATGTGGGTCAGGAGAAATTCTCACTATTTAAACTTCATCACAGGACTGTAAGATCCATGAGGTTGAGCGTTAGACCTGTTTTACTCAGAGTTTCTAGAGCCCAGCACCATGCATGATGCACACCAGGTTCTTAACAAATAATCACAGGCTGGATAAAAGGATCAAATGAAAATAGCCTCCTGGAAAGTTTTCAAGAAGTTTATATTGCATTTAGGAGACATTGTTGGGTCCTCAGAAGAAACATAAAAAGCAGGAAAGAGAGCAGATTCCTTTTTCTGGAATTTACAATCTAGATGTAGCATACAGATTTATGACTTTTGACTTAAAACAACAAAATTGAGCTATTTAAAGAGAAACGTCCTAGTTAAGGAATGACTTTGGCAGGGGTAAAAGAGGGAATGAATGGAAGGGAAGACTCTTGAGAAAGGTCTTCCAAAGCTTTGCTAATCACAAAATTACCAAGAAGTGATGGGAGATAGAGAATTTCAAATAAGGTGGAATAAGATAATTGGCTTTGAGTCTCTCAATGTCTAAATTCAGTTTAAGCTGGAACACAGTTTACCAAATGGAATGAGGTTTAGGATTAAGCATTATAAAGAGCTACGGTATTTTGTGAAATTTCCTATTTTATTAAGGTGACTTCACACTACTATAAAATATGTTCTTGCTTTGTAAAACTGTTGCAAGGTCTATATCTTCCAGAATATTATGGTCTAGAAAGAGAAGTTATGAGCTATGTCAAAGAAATATACAATGCAAGATCCTGTCCTGTATCTAGCATCATGGCTAATAAAATTTATTTTCAATGATGCAAATGATACATATGGAAATGAAAAAAAATCTTAGACTAAATGGAATGGAAAAGTTGTTGGCACAAGTGAAAGGGAGAGAACACACAGATGTGATGTTGAACTTTGAAGCTGGTTCTTTGATACATCAAGAGTACTTAACTGATTTCACTGAACCATTCCTCTTTGCATCCATTTCACCACCCATTCTTTTTACCTCTAACTTGGTAAACTTGTAATGGCCACTTCACACCCTGCATCCACAGATGATTCTTAAGTAATGACTTTGGTGTGCCAGGCACAAACACTATCCTTTCACATCTCACTAGACTAATAAGTCAAACTAAATACAGAAAAATGATCCTAATGGTATTTGGTAAAATGTTAATTACTTTTCTACCTAGGTTCTTCAATTTATCTTTTAATTCAGTGAATTTGCATAGAATATAAAGTTCTAAAAGGACATTATTTCACACTCTTCAGGAAGGAGATCAACTTTGGCATGAACTAAACTTTGTCTTTTGTTATATGATATTCATCCCTAAAAATGTTTGTTATCTGGGATATTGAGAAATGTCTGTGGATTGGAAAAAAAAGTAACATGATCAGCAAATAAAAACCACACATAGATATAAACTTTCAGGATTACTGACAGGTTACATATCTTAGGGGATGTTTCTATAATAGAAGGCTAAGGTGTTAAATTGAGAAAGAGGGTGGAGGAGGGGAGACAAGGAGGGAAAGAGAGAGGGAAAGAAATATTTTTGGGAAAAGGGACACTAGAAAAATAAGAAAAATGAAAATTCTGATCATTGGGAGAATATGCACATTCTTGTACCATGTTCAAATGCTTCCTCTGCATGTGAAAATATTCAAGTTCTCAACATTGAATTTTCAGGATTTGAGAAGCCAAGGAACTGGAAATCAGCTCAGTTTTCAGAAAAACAATTAGCCTCCTCAGATCTAAGCAGCTACAATAGAAAAGGCTAGACAGGATTGTTTTGAAGTCTTGGGATCAGATATGTAATCTAATCATTAATAGCAACTTAATTTCACATGACCTTTTACAGAGCTCAGAAAGTTACATTTTGATGATTAATCCTTATGACATCACAGTAGGCAAAAGAGTCAATATTTGGGTTTCCCCCTTCCATGATATGGCCCTTCTCCAAATCACGGATACATATCTTTAGAATTCAAGATGGACTACACTGGTTTGGAATTGTTCTAGTGCTCTGTGTTTGGAATTCACCCCTTCTCCAAATACACACAGAACTGTGGATTCACTAAGAATGTCAGTGTGGTTTTTGCTGCAGCAAGAGACTATCTCAGTCATCACTGTCACCAGGTGAGTACAGGGGACAGCAGCTGGCTTACGCCACCTGAGGCAGTGACAGCTGAGAGGCTCTGCTGCAACCTGTGGTTGCTGTGACTCATGAACGGAGACCATAAAGTTGGATTCTTACCAAACAGTTGCACTTTTCTTTCATACATCACATAATTTGGCAATAATCAGGAGGATTTTCTGCCTGGTTTTCAGACAACAATTTTAATTTTCTATTTGGTGAAGTATTAGTCTCATCAACTCCATTCAGTGATTTCAGACTGCATCCTAACTCCAGACAAGTGAATCAGTATTGGGAATGATGAAATGTGGATGACAGATCATCTTTTAATTGGTTTGTTTACCAAGATTGGCTGCTACTACTATGTCACAAAGAAATAATACTGAATATTCTACCAGTTATTATTACAAACTACAATCAAGAGAGATTTTTAAAAAGCAATAAAGGCAATAATAGATGAAATTTCTAGAGGGCCTTGCAAACACAGTTTTTAGTTTTTCTTAGCTATTCTTGATTTTTAGTGATGTGAATAACCAGAATATTTGCTGAAAAAAAATATTCAAGAGAAATTTCTGTGGTATCCTTATACTAATTATGCTCCTAAAAGAACAAATGCAAATTTCTTGCATCTCTTTTGGGAATTTGAAAAGGGCAGAGAATTTTGAATAAAATGATTGTGCAAGAGGGTTTTGAATAGAAAACACTTGAGAGAGTAGAGTGGTTTTTTTAAAACTTTTGTTTTTCCTCATAATTAAATATAGCATTAAATTAAAACATTTTACAAAACAAATTTAGGATTTTTTTCTGGAGTAGTTGGGATGGTAAGGCAGATATACTTGTTTTCTAGTGTAACTTTGTTGAAAGTAGCAGTTAAATTTATTCCTATCACAATTGATGAAAAAGAATAGAAAGACTACTTATTATTAAAGAAATGCTCATAGTTCATTGAGGAAAAAAATGCTCAAACTAAATATTAACATTCTGATTTGTGCTATATATGAAAATGAATGCAATACGAATAATTTTAAAACCATATCAATGAAGTTAAATTTTTCTGTACAGTTAGCAATATTAACACAATAATATCCATATGGAATCTAAACTCAGAAAACTCACATTAATTGGTGCTGATGTTTCATAATCTATTTTAAAGAAATGAGAGAGACACAAAAATACAAAGATATTTACAGCTGTTCTTGCCCTTCACTGTACACAGGAGGCCCTGTTCCAACATGGTGGGTCCAAGTGTCCTGCTCCACTTGACATGTTTAGAAATGCTTTTTGCCACATGTAATTCTATTTTGTACCTCTTGGCTCCAGACCATGAAAACCAAGTGTCACAATATCTCCAAGAGAGGAAATAACACTTGTACTATTCATACTTCCAGTGAGATGACACAGGCAGAAAATTTGCATAGTGTCATAGTAAGCCAGGGTTCAACTATTCAGCCTTGGGCACCCATGTGAAAGGGGTCAAAGCCTGTGTCTGAATTCTACTTTAATTTCTTTAAATTTTATTTTTTAATTGTAGTTGGACACAATACCTTTATTTTATTTATTTGTTTTTATGTGGTGCTGAGGATTGAACGCAAAGCTTTGCATGTGCTGGGCGAGCTCTCTAGCGCTGAGCCACAACCCCAGCCCTCTACTTTAATTTTAATGTGATCAAAATAAGTGTTCTTTTCTGCCTTTTCCTGAATGGACATAAGTAAATATGGACACTGACAGTCAGATAAAACTTCTTTAATTTTTGACCCAATAACAAATAATACACTAACCAGAGAAGAGTAGTGAAAAAAAATAAAAGAAAGTTTTTTTGGGGGGTTGGAGGGGCAGGGGATTGGTAGGGGCCCTAACAACCAGAATATGTGCACTTATTGGTTGTCAAAACCTGCTTTGATCCATGGATCGGTTATTATTCTCCCCTAAGGAATTTCAAGAAGACAATGTTGGTAACATTGATTATTAAGGTCAACATATATAATATCTCATCTCTTCATAAAACTCCTGCTCTTTCAGGCTTTCCTTCAAATCTATTTAAAGAAAAGTAAAATGAATTGTTGGCATGTGTTATCCTACTAACATAACAAGTAACTTAACTATTGAAATACAAAGAAAAAAAACCCTTAAGGAAATATTTTTCAAAAATATAAAAATAAATTACATGGGGGTAGATTCAAGTATACAAAGTCAGCATAAATTCAGTTTCCATTTCTCTTTTCTTGTAATATATACATTGAGAGGAAAGATTAATACTGACCACAAATGCAGTTAAAAATAAAAAACCCCTGCTCATTCCATAAAAGAAAAGAAGTCAAACCCTAACAAAATGGTGTGTATATGAATCTAAAAAGATACCAATGCTTATTCCATGTGGATAGTCGCCTGGAAGGAGCAGAACAAGTTGTTCTCATAACTCTTAACTGTATGGTAGCCACAGGTCAGTTGAGCTTTGTAAGCCAGCTGGTTTAAAAACATCTTGGCCTTTTGTGAAGCCAATACTTTTTTTTTTTTTTTTTTAAATCTCATAGGAATGACCTCAAGGAACCTTAACAAAATTCCTACAAGTAAATTCATGGTATTGTTAAACAAAGTTCAGTCTAGCAATTATTTTAAAATTAAGTATTTGACTACCATGAAATCTGACTCTGGGTTGGTAGGGAGAGTTGATAATTGCTTTCTAAAGTGGTGTTATGTTAATTGAATTTTTTAAAAAAATTTTGGGTGTTCTTATAAAACACCTGTGTGCTGGTATCTTTTTATAATATTGTAAAATTGGATCCCTAAGATTCAAAAAGTCATTATTTTTTAATGGTTTATATTTTTACTGTATCTAAATTGTACAGAAGCTAATTGTAAAACAAAATGAATTATCAACTATCTCCATGTCACATATCTGCATAACTTTCCAAGTAGCTATATCTTCTTTGGCTGCAATAATAAATCTCATTATTTAATATTTGTCAGAAAAAATGTGGTAACTATATATAGATGAATGGACTGTGAGATATAGGCTATGATGACTGTAGAAAAGATAAATCACATTTTTTGTTTTGAAATACTGAGATAAACAGGTAGTGTTTCTGAATGTGGAAGTGGTCAATATTTCATTAGGATTTTATACTGAGAGTGATAAACCCTTTAACATTTTCAATGCTGTTTCATTAGAAATATGCTAGTGAGTTTCAGATATTTCAGATCAGTAGACGAGAACATACTTAATTGCTCTATGTTAGTTAAATGGCACATGATCTAGTAAATAAATAGAGTCTTGCCTGTATCTCAGATGTGTTTACCAGTCCAAACTTTGCCCTTCTTCTGTGAAGTATAGTTTTTAGTAAATAAGTTTATGATGGTGATAATTTCAGGTAGTCTAAACTTCCTCTCTTGACTTGGCATCAAAAGCATAAATTTAAGGCTGGGGTTGTGGCTCCGCAGTACAGCGTTCACCTAGCACGTACGAGGCTCTAGGTTCGATCCTCAGCATCACATATAAATAAATAAAATAAAGTTATTGTGTCCAATTACAACTAAAAAAAAAGCAAAATTACAACTAAAAAAAAAAAAAAAAGCATATTGGAGCAGGCCCAAATCTCCATCATGTCGGATTAGGCCCCAACTTCCTTAATTAATAAGACTCCTATAGCTCAAGAATTAAAACTAAGAATCAATAAATGGGATAGATTCAAACTAAAAGGTTTCTTCTCAGCAAAAGAAACAATCAATGAGGTAAACAGAGAGCCTACATCCTGGGAGCAAATTTTTACCTCTCACACATCAGATAGAGCACTAATCTCTAGAGTATATAAAGAGCTCAAAAAGCTAAACACCAAAAAAAAAAAAATAAATAAATAAAAAAAAATACAAAAACAAAAACAAGTAACCCAATCAATAAATGGGCCAAGGAACTGAAGAGACACTTCTCAGAAGAAGATATACAATCAATCAACAAACATATGAAAAAATGTTCATCATCTCTAGCAAATAGAGAAATGCAAATCAAAACTAAGATACCATCTAAGATACCATCTCACTCCAGTCGGAATGGCAACTATTATGAAGACAACAATAAGTATTGGTGAGGATGTGGGGAAAAAGGTATACTCTTACATTGCTGGTGGGACTGCAAATTAGTGCAGCCAATATGGAAAGCAGTATGGAGATTCCTTGGAAATCTGGGAATGGAACCACCATTTGATGCAGCTATCCCTCTCCTTGGTCTATACCCAAAAGACTTAAAAACAGCCTACTACAGGGACACAGCCACATCAATGTTTATAGCAGCACAATTCACAATAGCTAAATTGTGGAACCAACCTAGATGCCCTTCTGTAGATTAATGGATAAAAAAATGTGGCGTATATACACAATGAAATATTACTCAGCAATAAAAGAGAATAAAATCATGGCATTTGGAGGTAAATGGATGGCGTAGGAGAAGATAATGCTAAGTGAAATTAGCCAATCCCCAAAAAACAAATGCCGAATGTTTTTTCTGATATAAGGGGGGTGACTCATAGTGGGGTAGGGAAGGGGAGCATGGGAGGAACAGACAAACTCTAGATAGAGCAGAGGGGTGGGAGGGAAAAGGAGGAGCAGGGGGTTAGCAAGGATGGTGGAATGAGATGGACATCAGTATCCAAAGTACATGTATTAAGACACAAATTGGTGTCAACATACTTTATATACAACTAGAGATATGAAAAATTGGGCTGTATATGTGTAATAAGAACTGTAATGCATTCTGCTGTCATTCATTTTTTAAAAAAAATCAATGAAAAAAACAGTTATAAAAAAAGATCATCAGTCTCAAATTTGGGGCAGTTCTCCCACTTGCTATGGAACTCTATGCACATCATTTGGTGGTACTTCATTTTCGTGGGGGAAAATGAGAGCAAGGAAGCTCCCTCTCCCATACTTTATGAGATAAACATACTTGGAATACTTTATGATTTCCAATACAAGTTACTATTTATAGACAAGATATAATCACAACAAGATAAACCATTTTGCCAATAAGCAATTCCATATTTATTTCCTTTTCTTCTTGCCGTTCCAATTAGATTTAATGGTAGGGAAGAAACAAGTGTATGTTTAGCTTCTCAGGAGACATAAATTCAAAATTGTTCAAAAATATTCATGACTTTTGATTTTTCTCCATTCTTTTTATAAATGAATGCAAAGGTTTTTCTAATGAGTACATAAAAAGGAGGCATTTCAATTGCAGCTAATGGCTCATGACCTATTCAATAAGCAGTAAATCTTGCTTGTATCTCAATTATGGCTTCCAATCTATATGCTGCTCTTCTAGGAATTACATTGTGCATTAATGATGATGATGACTTTAAAAAAGTATGTCATAAAATGAATGGGGAGGGCTGGGGTTGTGGCTCAGTGGTAGAGTACTTGTCTCACATGTGTGAGGTACTGGGTTCGATCCTCAGCACCACATATAAAGAAAGAAAGAAAGAAAGAAAGAAAGAAAGAAAGAAAGAAAGAAAGAAAGAAAGATATTATGTCCATCTACAACTAAAAAATTTTTTAAAAAAAATGAATGGGTAAAGGTGTTAATATCATCTATGCTGATTATTTTTATTCCTTTTAATGAAATCATCAAGTAATGTTTGAAGTGTTGCACTTCATCTGAGAGGTGCAATTGATTTAAAATTGTTTCACATGGCTATTGAGCCAATGTGTTTAGATGGAGCTTATGAACACATTTAGAGGATTCTTCATGCTAATATTAGCATAATATGTGTACAACAGAGTGTATAAAAGCCTATTCAGAATCACTTTCTCTAGAACAGTGATGGTCTTATAGTTATATGCATGATCTCTGCTGATGGAGAACACTGTGATTTCATGGCAAAGACATGACTTTTGGACACAGCTGGTCTAGTCCTTTATCTCAGTGGACAGGGGCCAGTTACAGGCTTTCCTGAATCTCTATTTGCACTGAGTTAAATGGAGGTTAAACATTATTACTTCCAGAGTTGTGAGAATTATATGAGATTAAATATATCAAATTTGTGAGTGGTCAGTATATATAACTTTCCTTTCTTCTCCTTAATCTCTTTAGAATAGACTACCAGATTTGCAGAATAAAGAAACATGGATATGTTAATTGGCTTGATATAATTTATTCACAGTGTATACACATATCAAAATAACATGTTGCTCCTCATAAATATGTACAGTTATTATTGATCAATTAAAAATAAAAATTAAAAAAGAAACATATGCTCTTCCTTTAAAATTTTAGGGAGCTACATCTGTTTATAAACTCATTTCCCCTGAAATAATAAAATGATTGAAAAAAGTATATTGGATAATTATATTGTTATTCAGTGTATAGCCAAGGGACATAAACACATGTTAAAATCTTTCACTAATATAATTGTTTTACAAAAAATCAATAGTAACAGGACAGGAAAAAATGTTTAAAAAGATGACTATGGAGTTCAAAGCCAGTTTCAGCAACTTAGCAAGAGTCTGTCTCTAAATTAAAAAAAAAAATTATATATATATATATATATATATATATATATATATATGGACTGGGATGTGGCTCACTGGTTAAGTGGCCCTGGGTCCAATACCTGCTGCCAAAAAAAGAAAAAAAAAGACTGTGAAGAAATGAGATGGAGTCAAATTCTGTTCTTGGGAGTATGAAAACTGAAGCTTCTATTTTGTGACTGTGATGGCCCTTTTCCACGTGGTAAGGAGGAGAATGGGTGACTTATGAAGCATTCACTTGTGTGCCACTGGAGCACATATACTGGTGCATCTTTTCTGATGGAGCTTTATATAGGGACACAATTCTCAAGGTCCTGGAGCACATTGCTCTGCCCCGGAGCTGCTGATCTGAGGGCATCTGTACACATGGGATGAAAGTTCTCCAGAGGTTGCCTTTGAAGCAGTTTTCTTAAGCATATGAGAAAGAGCCAGTGATAGAAAGGACTGTGGCTGTGTAATACATTTTTTCTACTAATGTCCCAAGTATTTAACAGCAGAATGTTTCAGTTTTAATTGTGCCATTATTTTCCAAAATTAAAGGCTCAAGTTTGAATTGAGTCAATGACAAAATCATTGAGTAGGAAGTGAACTCTGTGAGGACAGGATTTTGTCTTAGTCTCTGAAAACTATCCTAGAACAGATCTTGAAATAATACCAGGGATATAGTAGGTGCTCCGTAAGTATTTATAGAGAAAAACGAATATTTTTTGAAAATTGACCTCCATCATTTCATACTCTGATGTATGAAGCTACTAGAAACCAAAAATGTGTGATGCCTTTTAATATATATTGGTTCAAAGATAATCTTATGAAATCTCACAAAACTTATTAAAAGGTGGCATAAAAAAGAAACTTTTAGTGGAAAATTGAACATTCAATGCAACAAAAGAATATATATTAGAGTATGTATATACATTTTAATAAACTGCTGATAGTCACAAATGTTTACTGGATATTTGATAGAACCACATAATGGTTTAAGTGGCTTGTGGGTTTAATCTCATTAAATAACAGACCCATAGTATTGGGTATGTTAGGCATTGTAGAGTAGTGACTGAGGACACTTCAGAGCTAGACAACTGTTGGTCTAAATTCAGGCTCTGAAACTGAGCTGCCTCTAGTTTCCTTCTTGTACAAAGGGGAAAATAATACTTCCTGCCTCATAGAGTTATTGTGAAAATTAAATGCATAACTGATCCTAGAATAGTACAGCCATGCAATCAATCTCTCTCCCCACCCCAACCCCTCTCTCTTTTTCTCTGGCAAGCACACTTAGAACAGTTCCTGGTATAAAGTAGGAGCTATATAAATGTTAGCAATCATGATGCATTACTATTATTCCCATTTTACAGATGAGAAAAGTGATGCACAGAGAAGTAACTAGCTCAAGATCACACAGCTAGTAAGTACTAAAACTAAGGTTGGAATTTAGGTTGCCTAACTCTAGAGCTTATGCTGTTAACCTTTAGGCCACTGTATCTCCCCAGCATGAATGTACTGAAAAGGTATTTAAATCACTCTTAGTAATAAACTGCTCCTAGAATTTATTCAAGAATTTTCTAATGGTAATTTGGCATTCTTTGACTAGAATATTATTTTGAAGATTTCTGATGAACGAGTACAGGTGTTTCTGTAGGTTATTAAAAAATATGCTATTATTAACCCAGACTCCTGATTAATTTTAAGAGCCAATGCACTAAAAAATTATTGCTATTTTCTATAATTTATTCTTGAAAAAGTGTTAGTAACTAAAAATAAACCTTGTCTCATTGAGACCAGCTTTGCATTCATTTGACACTAACCCAATTCTTTATGTTGAATTCTCCATCTGAAATGGTGGAGCCTCAACAAGAGCTATAGTTTAGGATGTATTCATGCAGATTTTATATGGTATAAGCAAGGTCAACATCATTGTTCTCTGGATATATAAGAGGTTAGTGCTTTTGAAAAATGCTTAAACATACATTAAATTCTAAAAAAATAAGTGGGGAAAATAGTGTAGACTATATTTAAATGGTAAATGAGAAGAAACTGTGTTTGTTTAATGTAAAATTGCCTTTATAGAGAAATTATCATGAAAGGATACAAATTGTTATCTACTTTGCAAATCTCTCCTCTGAGCAATTTAACCTTTTGAGATTAAACAGCCTGTGAAAACCTAATCAGGTATGCCAACTACACTATAAAGTAGAAGATTGAAACTCTATAATGGTTATTTCCATTAATACTTACAATCATTTTCACTTTTGAAATCAGCCAAATAGTTTGATACACATAAATACAGGAGAAGGCTGACATGAACTTTTTGGTGAATTAAACTGGTTATTTTTGGTCTCAGTGCTTCCTTCTTAGTGCACATTCTACATCACCTGAGAGGCGCTCAGGACCGCAATGAACACTTGAGGAAAATCATTTTAAAGAAACCTATATTTCTACTTAGAAGTCTCAGTGACAGTTCTGAAGCATGAATTCTATATTCAAATTCCCCCAAATAATCTGAAAAGTTAGAAGGCAATTAGCATACTGAAAGAATCTCTCTGCAACTGAGGTTATGATTTCTTTACCTCTTTTATCTGTCAATCTCTTTAATTTTTTATCTGTGAAATATATTTTTGAGTTTTTCTCTGGTATCTCCCTGACAGCTCTAGAGCAGGGGTGTCAAGTATGATTCTACTTCTGCTTTTTTAGATAATCATAAAATCTTTGATGAATGTTTGGCTAGGTATGCGGATAATTATCAATAATTATGTTAACACAAATTTACAAAGAATAATAGAAATAGGTTTGATTTTGATATTTACAGAAATAGCTTTTCTGTAAATTCAAACTTTTATTTAGAAATAAATCACACTATCCTGTGTGGTTATCTCTAAGGCAGAGCAACTTTTCACTAGATATTACTGTATTTCTGCCAGATCTTTCCAGTGAGAGGTGTAGCACTGCTGTGTGCCTCCCTGAGCTCCAGTCACATTCTTGTAACTATTCTGAACATAGTTTTCTGTGTGAGTTACTGCTTTGCAGAGAATGTCCTCCATCCCTTTGAGCCTCGATCCTGGTCAGCTCGGTCACAGCCCTCATTGCCCTCACTGTCCTCACCATCTCGGAGGGCAGGTGCTTCAGACACATGACCTTACAAAGCAGTGTTCTATTTGCTCAGGATACTTATCTAATGTTTGTATTTATGCATTCATCAACAGGATTATCTGATAAATGCTTTTCTCCTTCATTAGACTACAAGAGACAGTTGGTTTATTCTCCAATTTTATCACCAGAATCCACAGACTACATGATAAGGAGAAGGAAATGAGTAACCATTAGTTAAGGCACATGGGGGGTGGGGTGCAGGGGGAAAATTCCTTAGCCTCTATGCTTTATAAACATTTTAGCCTCATGATAATCTTATTCCAATGAACTTCATACTATATTACATTTTCTTCACTTCTATAAATGTCCTTTTATTTGTGGTTTAATTTCAACTTTTTCCCACCCGGAGGTATAACAGATAGCTCACAGATAACAAAACTAAGTGTTGATTATGTGCCAGGTACTTTTCTCAATACTTTACTTACCTTACCTTATTTAATCCTTAAAACAACCCTATTGTTCTTCCTATTTTGCCAACAGGCAACACTAAATAAGAGCCATGGAGCCAGTTCATGCAGAAACTGTGAATCATATGGAGGTCAGCTCTAATTATGTCCTTAAACTGTCTCTTCATAGAGCAAACAGAGTAGTGAGCAAATGAGTGGTCTTTATTAATCTCACTAAAATGGTTCACCTGAACATATACACTCACATCATCTCTGTCCCCATGTGGAGTGTTGACTCACATCCCAGAATTCTGGTCTGCTTTCCCACAGGCCCTGTGTTGTATCACCAGTAGTGACTGTTGCAGACCCAGCTGGGGTGTGCGCTGCAGAGATGCTCTAGTCAGATAAGATGGAGGCTGGATTGGGGGCGACAGTCATTCTACGAATGAAAATAAATATCAGAGCTAGGCAAAAAGTTTCCTGCTGAAACTTTAATAATTTGACTGAATGCATAAGTAATACAGCTTGATAAACTATTTCCTCTGGTTGAAGTGGTCAAACTATTAAGTTTTGTTGTTGAGAATAGTCAGTTCCATTTGGCTCTACTTCAAATTTCCACTTCTTACTGTGAAACTAAGGGCTGAATTTTGGGTATGATTCAGAGTTTCAAAGAATATTCAAGCTTAAAGAGACCTTGGGGGTCATGAATGCAATGCCCTCATTTTATAAGAGAAAAAACTGAGGCCCAGAGAAGCAGTTTAAGAAGAATGAATATTTCTTTGTAACGGTAAGATGACTCAGAGAGAAAGACACCATGGAGAATAGCATTTTTCCTGTGCTGCCTTCCCTATTAGTTACCAAACTTGAGAAAACCAGTCAGTAAATGATGGTTGCTTTTTATCTTCCTTCTCATTTTCAACTTTTACTCATCTTCCACAGGAATGAATATAAAGAGTTAGAACCTCTCTCTGCTAAGGGAGCACATGCTTGAGGGGTCATCAGAGGAAGAACACCAGGGGTTCCGTTCAGAGACGAGCATGTAGGTTTATGTATTGGTACTCAATGCAGTCTGATTTTCAGGCTTGGAGTAACTTTAAATAGATAGCGAGGCTTGATAAATATTTGCTGAGTGAATGAAAGAATGTATAACTGGGTCAACTGGGAACATGTATGTATCTCCTGTCATTTGAGGTGTACAGATCAGGCTGGAAGAAGATAATATCCATTACCTGTTCAGAGAGGCAGACACTTAGTAGTAAGAGAAATGCCTCTTTAAGGAGGACCTATCTGTAACTTGAAAAAGCAGTTTGAGGGCTTAGGATTTAAAGCAGAGCAACTACTGGAAATATAAGAAAATTTGGATGATATGAGATCCATATTTTAAACCCAGAGCAAAGGTGTATTTCCTTTGTATTTTCCTTAGGGCAAAATATCATGTGCAGGGCTAGAAAGCCTGGGTTGGATTTGCAGACTCATTCCTTCCGAGTAGAAGCAGAGGCCCTGGCTGTGGTGGGTCTGCAGTCTCTGCTCTGCCCACCACTTCCATCCTGCTTGCTGTGATAATCTGGGAGCTCAGCCAGTCAGTGTCCCTGAGGGGCCCTGCTCAAGTGCACTAGAGTGCTAGGGCTCAGCTGTTCCTCTTCAGCCTGGCTTCCACCCGCTCTCCAAACAGCACTGAGGATTCTGTGATGATCAACGGACATCAAATCAACAATACTGGCAACATTTCTAGACATGTCAAGGCCTTGTTTCCTAAAATAAAGTCTCATACATGCCAAATTTGGTACAAGGATTAATGAGTTTCTGCAAATTTCAGATACTGTTTGTCTGTATACAGCATAAAATCTGTCCTGGGTTTGAAACAATATTACTAATGTTAGCAGGATTTTAATTTTGCTTTTTCAACTCAAATCATTTAAAATTTTGGTCATGTAGGCCAACAACATCCATCTCTCTCCTGACCCTCACAACTCTTCTTTGTTTACATATTGTTTTCCCTCATTAGACTATAAGCTAGCTTCTTGAGGGTAGGGGTGTGTTACATTTTTAAAAAGCTTTACTGAGGTATAGTACGCATATCCTAAAATTCACCTGTTTTGAATGTACAACTCTGATTTTTAGTAAATTTATGGCATTGTGAAAGTTACTACAATTTTATCTTAAATCATTTCTATCAATCCAAGTAGAAATCTCATACTCACTTGATTTCATGCAGCTGCTAAATTATTTTCAGTTCATTTCTGAAGCCCCAGTGCCTCAGGAAATTCTTGGCACCTAGTAGGCACTCAATAAAAGTTTATTAAATCGATTTCTAAATTAATTGAGGGATGTAGCACTTTCTGCTCACGAAATCCAACTTTCCATTTGTATACCAAGCACTTTAATCTGGCATCATCCCATTTCATCAGAAAACCTGTGAGAGTTCAGGTCAGGATGATGCTTTCTGAAAATGATAAAACAGACCTAGAGAGGATGAGTGACATGTTCAAATCTCCCAACTGTAAGTGTAAAGTTATGCTTTTTGACTACATAGCTGGTTTCACTCCATTATTGTTAAAATAGGATGATAAAATATTGAGAATACTTGAGGTTTACACAGATACATTTGGACTTTTTACATAGAACTTAAAACTTTCATTATCTTTAAACCATGAATTTGTTTGATATAGAACAACAAAATATTTTTACTTTAAAATGATGTGTATACATACATACTAACATGTAGAACTGAAGAAATTCTTTGGAGTTTCTAAAAGCACATGTTTTCTCATGCTATTTGGAAAATCTGAGAGTACATAGCTTTCTGAGGACCCCTTTTTGTGGCTGGTTGTTTAATCTTGCCCTTCATTGTGGGCAACAATGAGGGACTCAGTCACTTTTACATAACCAAAGTGAGATGGGAAAGAATTACTAACAGGGGTACAAAAAGAAAAAGAAATTACTTTTTATTAAAACATACTTCAACTTGATCTCCATTATCTTTATTTTGGCAATGTGTGCTATATTCCATGGACATATGACTCTGGTGAAAGCAAACATAACTTTCCTTTAAAAGCGGTTCTGGTTGGCACATGCCTCTGAAAGTTGGTTACCCTGTCCCTAAGGGCAAATTCTTGTTGGTTCAAGCAAAGGATGACATAGTTCCTTAGTGAAATGGGCTTCAGTTGGCAGCTGAATTTGTTCTGGACTTACAGAATATCATACAAGCCCTTCAAGTCCTGTTACCCTTGAATATCCAAAAAAAAAAAAAAATAAGGAGATGGGAACTGTTAAAGAATTTAAAAATTTCTCTGGATACCCAAAATGACACTTCCTTTTTATGGTGCATTAGTCGCAAATTACTACAATAAAATGTTCCTTTATTCCTTTAAAACCCTAACTTGTATGTATAATTTACCAATGTGAATAGTTTTTTTATGAGTTAGCTATTTTGCATATACTTTCAGCTCTCTGGAGACTCTTCACATTCCCAGTTACAGTTACAGCCACAGTTCTATTTCAACTATGCAAAGCACACAAATGGAACTATGAGGGAGTTGTAGAGACAAGCAACAAATGAATGAGAATGCATCTGATGATGGTCGAGTTAAGACGGAGCCAGAGTTCAAAAGTTGGAAGTCTCCAAGCTCAAGGCTAAAAAGCCAAGGTCTAGGCAGACTAAATAATATGGAAATGTAATTGGAGCAAGAGGGAGACAAGAAGGAGTGTTGACAAAAGCCAAGTTTGTTTATAGAATTTATATTTTAATGAGTTATGTATATTTATTAACTAAAAAAATTGGATAAGTGGCTGGGGGAGTGTAGTTCAGTGATACAGCAGATACTTATAGCCCCTGAGTTCAATTTGAAATCCCTAAAAAAAAAAAAATTTGAATAAGTTAAAATATATTAATTTTGGTACTAAGCTAAAGAATACCAAATATGACATTTGCCATGGTTATAATTTCATTTGTTAGATGATGTAAAAATGATAAATTTCTCAGTTCCAAACTTTGCATGTGACTCATTTTAACACATCTAATTCTTTGATACCTTTCTTATTTTAGGAAAACGCTTCACATAGATCTTTGAATTAAACTTTGTATTAAAGTTGAAGTGTCCATTCTTTGTTTCATTCATTTTATCAATGTCTTTACAATAAGTATTGTTGAGTGTCTACTCTGAATCAGCACTGTGTCATGTTCTGACACTAAAGCCAGAATAAGTCAGATAAACACGTTCGTTGCCTCTGGAGCTTACATTCCAGTGGGAAAGCAGATTATGCACAACAAAAATCAATAAGTAAGAAAGAATTCTGAGAATGACACACATAGTGAAGAAAGTTAAAATGGGCAATGGGATAGAAAATAGCCAAGGAGATGATTTTAGATACAGTGATCTAACTAATCTTTCTAGGGTGAGGACACCTGAGAGGAGACCTGAATGGAGAAGATGGATTGAAGAAAACCATGTGTGAAGGGCCTTCTGTATGGAATGCTCAGCAAAGACTTAATGTGTTTAAAACAAACAATGTGTTTGAAGATGAGAGAAACCCCATGGCTAGAAATTAGTAAGGGAGAAGGGATGTGGTGGAAGATAATTAAAAAAAAAAAAAGCCAGGAACCACATAATGCTTTTATTTACAGGTCAAGATAAGGAGTTGAGATTTTATTTTAAGGTCAAAAGAAAGTCATGAGGAATTTGAGCAAAACAGAATAATATTCTGATTTATATTTCTAAAGAATTATCTTGGTTGCTGTTTGGAGAATGGATGATCTGGGGCAACTGTAGAAGTGGGGGAGAGGTTAATGTGCTATCTCAATCATCCAGGCCGAAAAAAGATGGAAGCTTGGGACGACAGCAGAAGGGAGGAGGCAGTAACAGAGTTAAAGAAATGGACTGATGGGTTGGGGTTGTGGCTCGGTGGTAGAGCGCTCACCTGGCATGTGCGAGGCCCTGGGTTCAATCCTCAACGCCACATAAAAATTAAATAAACAAAATTAAAGGTATTGTGTACAACTAAAAAATAATAATAATAAAAAGAAATGGACTGACTCAAGTACCATGACAGGATTTGCTGACGGACTGGGTGTGGAGTAAGGAAAGAGAAAGAATCAAGAATGGAAGGTCGCCAAGAAGTGCATTGCTGGAAAAGGAGTATTTGGGGGATGACATTATGAACTCTGGAGTTTTGGCCACGCTGTTTCAGATGACTCTCAGAAAAGTAAGTGGAAATGTCAAAGAGGCTTTTAGTTGTGTGAGCCTAGAGTTCAGGGTAGAGTTCAGGGTAGCAAATAAGAGAGTCAATATCAGCATACAGATGGGATTTGAAGGCATGGCATTTAGGGGAGACTATTTAGAGCACATGTTAAAAAAATTCCTGTGCTACATCCCAGAACAGTTCCAAGTATAAAGTAAGTTAGAGAACAGAAACCACTAAGGAGTCTGAAAAAGTTTCTTCCAGGAGAGTGGAGAAAACCAGGAGAACACAAAGCTGTAGAATGCAAGGAAGGGAAATTTCAAGAAGGAGGCTTATCATCTGTATGGAGTACTAATGTGAGACAGAGGAAATTCAATTGAATTTGGCATTGTGAAGCAGTTTCAGTGAAGAGGTAAGGAAGGACTCAAGTTTAATGGGAGTGAATTAGAATGGGTAGTGGATAAGAAGGGAGAGACATCCCTTTGAGAAGTTTGCTATGAAGAACAGAGAAATAGGCATAAATTGCTTGGGGATAGAAGATCAAAGTGTTTGTTTTTAGTGGGAGATATTAGATCATGTTTAAATACTGATAAGAATGATATAGTAAAAGGACACAGCTGATCAGCTACCTCTGAGTACTGGGAGAAACACTTTGCAGAGTAGGGAGGAATTGTCTATGACATATGGTAATAAATTTAAAGAGAGACCAGCAGCATGAGATTTCTCAAATGCAATTTAACTTCTCAGGGATAGGACAGGAGAAAGTTAATTTATGGGTTTAGTCAAAATTTGGAGACTTGTTGTGAGTGGGGGTTGCAAGTGAGTGTCATAGTGAAGGTCTGTGGAATTTATACCAGTTAGAAGAAGAGAATGAGCACAGGAGGGCATTGATGAATAAAGTCTTAGGGTCCCTGGATTAGAGGTTCCAATGGATTGAAGACTTAGTGAAATTGGGAATACCAAAGTAAAGATGCAAGGGTAGTCAGTGAATTGCTTCAAATCAAGTTTTTGGAATTAGTAGTGTTGTTGATCAGTCAAGTGAAACAATATAGGTGAGCTATACAGGTCATGAAGACCCTCCAAAAAGAAGAGCAACTTGCAATCACAGTGAAGGACTGGGTCCTTCAGGACAGCATTAGCTTCCATAGTTTGGGAAGTGCTTAATAAGGAGTTTTGAAATTAAGGGTTTCCTGTAAAGATATGCCAATTCTCTAAGAGCACTTCTAATAAAACAGTCAAAAGATCAAAGTTCAGGTCACTTTTGCAATTTCATTGTCACTAAATACTGTGGTTTGGGGGGGGGGCTATATAATTTACTTATTGTGTGACCATAGGCATCTTATTTAGTTTTGTTGAACTTCATTTGTAAAAGTAAGGTATCCCTACTACCACCATTATTATCAGCATCATCACTATTGTTATTATCACTACAACCAAAGCCACCACTATCTTCTTCCTCCTCACCATTACCAGCATCAACATTGCTAAATATGTAGATTGCCATAATTAAATAGGGCCTTTGTACTGGCTCTGTCCCCAGAAATTTGCTGAGTGGGTTATTCAGTCTCCCTTTCAATTGTCACCTTTTCCAAGAAGTCCAACCACTCAAACTAAAGAAGGATCCCCCTGCACTCTGAATACCTTCTAGTCTGCAAAAGAGCTATTTTACTCCTTATTCTACTCAGACTACCTGGGATATATTTTCAATGGAAGATGTTATACATTAATTTATTTGCTTGCTTAGTTATTTTTATTAATTAACTATTATTTTAAAAATTCTTTTGGAGATAAAATCTCACTATGTTGCCTAGGCTGGTCTTGATCTCCTGGGCGTAAGTGAAACTCCAGCCTCAGCTTCCCAAGTAGCTGGGACTACAGGTGCATGCCACCTCACCCACCTAATTGTTTATTATTTGCATTGCCTCTTTCAAGAAAAAAATTCTATGAGATCAAAGACTTTGCTTAAAAAACAAGAACAATGATTGGCTTACAGCAATGATTAATCAAGGAAAAGGCAAACTGTAAAATTATGTATGAACAGTTACTGTTTTTATTAGGAAGAGATGCATGACCTCAATGTCATAACTTTAAAGTTTGTAACTCAAAGAGGAAGCACTTTTTTAAACATTGTATTTTTGAAGCATGATGATGATGATTTTTTTTAATTTCAAGATTTAGGCTTATAGAGAAGACATATAATGGCCATCTCATTAGAGCTAACTTGAAACAATCAAGTAGAATTAATTACCTGTGACAGATGACAGAAGATCACTAATTGGTACTCACAGCAAAGACTAAGCTCACACAACATGGCCAGTGGTAAGGTAAAGTGTCCAGAAGGACATGAGTGCTACTTCCCAACTCATCCACCTCCTACCCCACTGCCCACAGACTGGGATATCCATCCTGTAAGAATTACAAATGCAATTCCACCAGAATTCAGGACTTTCATCTAAAGTTCAGATAATTCTTCAGGTAAAATCTTAATGTGATTAAAACTTTAAAATTCTTAAGATAGTAAATTCTTTTCAGAATTCTTTCCAATCTGAGCATCAGATGGTAATTTGTATTTAATATGCTAAAATATATTAGCTTATTAAAAATTCAAATTTTTCCTTTTTGCTGCTTTATTGAGGACAGTTAAGAATGTCACTAGATCTTTCATGTTCAAACTTGTTTGAAAGAAACAGAGTAAATTTATGTTTCATATAAATCATAATCACTTGACAGACTTATATTCTTTGTTGAGAAAGATACTGCTATATACTAGCTTATGTGAACTTTAAAAAAATTTTTTTTTGGAGGTACGGAGGATTTAACTCAGGGGCACTTGACCACTGAGCCACATCCCCATATTTTGTATTTTATTTAGAGACAGGGTCCCACAGAGTTGCTTAGTGCCTTGCTTTTTGCTGAGGCTGGCTTTGAATTCATGATCTTCCTGTTTTGACCTCCCAAAGCCACCGGGATTACAGGCATGTGCCACTGCGCCTGGCTTGAACTTTCATGAAACTTGAACTTATGTGAACTTTCATGAAACATTTTTGAAAGCAGGTTTAGTGTAAAGTACAGAAAAGTTGATAATGTTAACTCATACAGCAGATACGTTTCTTAAATAAATAATAGTTTAAAACGCAAAATATTAAAACCTTGAATTTTATACTACATATAATTTTATTTAATCCAAGATATAGATGCATTTTAGGCTATTTGATATGATGTAGGTTGGGATATAATTCCTAGAGCTGTACAGGTCTTAAAATAGCAGAGAGCCTAGAGGTTGTACATGATAGTAAGCTATAAAATATTAAGTCTAGGAAACTGATAAAGAAAGAAAAACAGATTTTTATTTTACTTTTCTTTGAAGTTTGTTTTTCAAATTAGAACTACATAGCATCTATTATATGTAATCTTAATGTAGTCTTTATTTTTGTCAGTGTAGCATGTATATAACAGAGTCACATAGTTCCCTGCTCCTAAACCAACTGCTTTTAAGTTTCATTTAATAGGGAAAACTTAAACAGCATGCCTATTTTCTGTTTCTTGGTTATTGGTGTAGGTATCATCTATCGACATCCTATTAGGAAGATGAGGATGTAGCTTTCTTTCTCCCTGCCACCTTTATCTCTCTCTCTCTCTCTCTCTCTCTCTCTCTCTCTCTCTCTCACACACACACACACACACACACACACACACACACACATATTTTTCATGCCCCACTCTCACTCTCTCAATAGAGTCATGATATAGTTTGGGTCGGATCCATGTTCAATGTTTCTATTATTAGGACCATAGAATTTCTATCCTTTGCTGAAGAGAGTAGAAGCCTACTGGGAGCATAGTGAGTTAGATGGACTTTGGTGTCAGGAGACCTGGCAGGGACTTTTAAGATTTTTATGCTCTTTCTGCGTTCTGTCTCCATCCTTATTTCTGTGGAGGCAGGTCTTTGTTCTTGGATAGGTTCTGAGTTCCCAGAGGGTAGAATCTTTTTGTCAGTGCTCTGGGAGCTATGTGGGGGTGAGCATACCTGTCATATATTAACTGTTATTTTACTTGCCTGCTTTGGTCCAGTATTCACCACACGGCTAGACTGAGGACCACAGTTTGGAAGCCCTCTCTTGTAGTCTCTCTGGAGAATGCACCTCCAATTTTTGCCAGATTATGGGAGGCTCAACTATCTGGTTATGTGGACGTGGGGAGGGACACTGGGGCCTAACTGCCTCTTAAACTTATAAGAAATTTTTTGGTAGAGCCCCCATTCTTGCCCTTCCACGGTCACCAGTTCAGAGCCTTTTGGACTGCGATATAAATCAGGTTGCTTCTTGGCTTTCCTAGCTGCTGACTTAGGAATTAACTTCCTAGGTTTTGCTAAGTCAGTTACCCCTGTCCATATGCTATCCAGGCTTGTTTTGTGTTCTCTTTCTTATTTCCTGTGTCCCAGTGATTTAGGGTCTTTGAAAAAACTCTTTGTACTCATTTTATTTGAGCTTCAGAAGAGGGTCAGAGGGTAATGCCAGTGTTCAATCCACCTTTTTAACCAGACATCCTGAAATCTGATTTTTAACAAAAGCGATTCAAAGGGTATTTAAGGAAAATACAGTTCTTGTTCTGGAAGTAACTTATTGTCACACAATATTGGCCAACATGGTACAGATTCAGGGAGGCAAACTAATGTAATAAAAAAGTAAACTTTGGTTTTAATAAAAGATGTGTTCTAGTATTTAAAAATGTCATTTGTCTATATGAATTGTCTCTCTAAATGCAAACTTTAGTATCTAATTAAAGTGGGTAATAAAAAGATATCAGGAATGATGGTTTGTATATTTTTGCACAAGGACCAGATGTATTTCTGCTAATATAAAAGTACAAATCAATTCCATTACAATAAATGTAAGCTATAGTCAATGATGACCCAGTTACCTACCGTGAGCAGAGGCTAGTTAACAAACGCAAAGGTCCAATGTCTCTGCTACTTAAATAAGTATGACTAAACAATGATTAAATTATAAATTACATGATCATTGACTCTCAGGTGTCTTTTTTAATATATTAAGACATAAGACAGCTTGAGATAGCAGGTTTAATTTAAGCAAGTAAACCAATGGTTTACTTATTCATTTATTGCCTTCAAACACTTCCACAGCTGGTGTGAACATTTGTTATGTTTCAAGTGAACAGAAGCCAAAGTGTGTTGAAGTAATTAACTTATGAAAGCAATTAACGTAAGCAACATATGCAGGAACATTATCACGTAGTAGTGCATATGGTTAATTAAAGTTTAACATAAATTAGATCTATTTAACCTTATTTCAAGGACCAGTGGCAAAATGCCCATATGTCTTAACTAAGGTGATTAACTGAATTATATTAATGACTTCAGAAAATTAGCATAAACCCTCAAAGTTTATTAGTTAGTTAACAGAAAACATGGCTCAAATGTTCTGTTTATTTTCAAGATGATTTATAAAGTCAAGGTTGGCTAACATTCACAAGTCAAATGAAACTGACTTTCTGGAATAAAGGGATAATATTTTATATTTGAAGAAAAATTTCCCTTTGTAAGTTTTAATATAATAAAACATAGCTGCTCCTCTCAGATGAACTTGCTTTGTTGAAATATTTTAATTAACTGGTTGATGTCTTTTTGTCTTTATTTACCTTGTTACAAAAGATCCGACAAATTAATTAATACTTACTGTGATGAAGGTGTGTCAAACTCTTACATAAGGAATGAACTCTGTTCAACTTTGTGTTGATACAACAAAGTTATGCATTTTTACTATGCTATCTTTTCCCAAAGATGATTAAAGAAAAAAATTTTAAATGTTCACTTATAAAATATCAACATAGGGGCTGTGGTTGTGGCTCAATGGTAGAGCGCTTGCTTTGTATATGTGAGGCACTGGGTTTGATTCTCCGCACTGCATATAAATAAATGAATAAATTAAAGTTCTGTCAACATCCAAAAAAAATTTTTAAAAATCAACATAGAACAAAAAAAAATCAAATGTAAGAAAATCAGAACAAATATTTATCAGTTACCATGACTGAGCATCAATCACATTTGATAAAGAACTTCCTGATAGCTATGGCCAAAAAAAAGCAAGTTAAATTACATGAGTCTTGTATAAATAAAAGATAACATGCAGTTCTTGCCTTTTGTATTTCATATCACAAAACTGTGAGTAATATTAACTATCAATATCTTCTTGATACTCTTTATTAATTTTGTCAATAATTATATTTAGCAAATTGTACTCATTTTAAATCATCCTGGACAAAATTAACATTTTTAATGCTCTGGACTTTATATATTCTTATTTTAGACTAGTCTTCTCTATACTATTAAATTTCTGGTCCAACTTAATGTATTCTATGCATTCCATTTGGCACAACTGCAGGCTTATAAATGGACAACTTTGCAGTTTAAAACCACATGAAACACATGGAATTGGTTTTGTAATTCCAAACTACAATGTTCTTAATTAGTGTATTTAGGATTTTAATGAATAAGAGACTATGCCAGATATTTACTTGTGCCAAGACAACAACCAAGAGTGCATTTTCTGGCAATCATTTTATGTGTCTTTGGGAAGCTTAGGAGGAGTGGGCAGTTCACATTGTCCATTGGTCTTGTTCCACTGAACTTCATTTCCTCTTTCTTTTGGTTAACCCTATATAATCTTTTAACTCCTTTCCTCATGAACATTGACAGGGCATTTATTTAATCAGTAGCCACTCTCAGTTCAATCCAGAAGGTATCTTAACTTCAGTATCATAGTTTCATAAATCAAACTCCTCAATGCATTGAGAGGTTAAAAAACTTGCTTATGGCTTTACAACCATAGTGAGTAAGCATTTGTGATGTTAGGGTTTTGAAATTAATTTGTGGAACTGATTATTTATATAATCATAATGATCCTGCTATATTTCTCGATACATGACTCAGGACTGGGAGCAAGCCTTGGGATGCCTGTGAGTCTTTAAACACAGGGAACAAGGCCTACTTACCTTTTTCCAAAACTTGACAAAATTCATGGCACAGAATGTTTAATAGATATTGTTGACTGGGTGAAAAATCAATGAATGGAAAATTAACAGTTTACTGGTACCTTCAGGATAGGGAACTGTGCTGTGTACATGAGCAATTTATTCTAATGGTAATTTTATAGCAGTTCAATCAAAAATAATCTGTCTTTTTAGAAACACATATAGACATATATTAGACTCCATACCTATTTACCTCAAGCTGTTATCTATCTATCTATCCAAGGGATTTCATTTTTCTAAATTGAGGCTTATTTTGAAATAAAACAAAGATTTCTCAGGCTACTAATATGAGGCCTTCTACTTACATTCTTTTATATTAAAATTAAGTTAAAACTGGACAAGATGGTGCATGCCTGTAATCCTAGTGGCTTGGGAGGCTGAGGCAAGAGGATCATGAGTTCAAAGTCAGCCTCAGCTAAGGCGAGACACTAAGCAACTTGTGAGACCCTGTCTCTAAATAAATAAAATATAAAATAGGGCTGGCGATGTGGCTCAGAGGTTAAATACCCCTGAGTTCAATGCCTGGTATCTCCACCCCCCCAAAAAATATTAAGTTTATATTAGTTAACTTATATATAATAATATATGTAATTGGCTTTTATCCAATTATACTTCTTATTGAGCCATTTAAAGTGATACAAACTGGAAACTTCACAATCTGTTGTGTACCCAAGGACCTGACACATGTTAAAGCAATGAACATAAAGGAATCAGGTTTTTCTTAAGAAAGCTAACCTGTCTTCTTTTAATAGAGAAAACACCTTTATTGCTAAAAGAGTTCTCAAATGGTGCACATTTTTAACATGTAAATTTTCTATTTTTCTTCCTTTTCATAAGTTTGCTTCCTGTCCTAAAATTTTCAAAGGTCACATTTTCTTCCTCCAATGCTTAGATGTCCTTAGATAAAAGTGTGGGAACTAATGGTTTTTGAATACCTGCTGTGACCAGGAATAGTGCCTAGAGATCTATGAGTTCAGAATTATCATTTGTAAAAGCAAGTGGGGAAAAAAAAAACACTTGAATTGTTCGGTTATACATTAGCCCAGATTGATATTAATATATACTTAATAAAATAATAAAAATTGACAAATTCAATGCAATCTTAGAAAATTTGATTAACAAAAGCAAAGTAAGCATGCAGCATTCAAGAAAAATATAGAGTGGTTGAGTTGGCCTCCACACCATTTACATGATGATCTTTAAACATTTTCTGTTCTACTCTGTTTTCTCATTTCTCTGAACTGGAATGCCTTTGTTTTGAGACACCAAATTTTTTATCTAAAAAATCTCATGTTAGTCTCATTGTGAATCATATTCGCTGAAAGCCTTTGTATGGGGGACTCTCTAGGATCTTCGAAGTCACAAAGGAACACATGACATAAACAATTCATTGTAAATAAAATGACTGTCTCTTGGATTTGCAGCACAATCGAGTCAGTTTTCCAAAGTGAGATATGAGCAAGTCATATTTTCTGAAAAATAAAATTTAAGCTTGTCATAGTTGAAGTATTTGAGAAGCTCAGTGGGACTTAGTCCAGGGATATTTGCCACATATTAAAACTACAGAATTCTGGTAGTAAAAGTTTTAGCATTTCCACATGGCTAATAAAGAACCACTAAGTACTACTGAAACAACCATAAATTTTTCCCCAGTGGGACCAAAGTTAGCCAGCTTTGTAAAATTTAATTCCTTGTGTCAATGTTTTGTGAGACTTCGATTTTTTTTTTTAAGCAAAGCCTTTGGATCGACTCTATCTCAACATGTATTGAGTATTAGAAATGATTTGCTGCACTTAAAATGCAAGAAGTCTCCACGGTAGAGAGAACTTGTCAGAGCCCATCATTTGTCTCTACTTGTTTTTAATAAAAATACAGATCTTCTAAGCACACCCTTAAAATATTATATGAAGATTTTGAACTTTCACAATTACAGTTTTTTTTTCCTACAAAGAATTAAATTGAAGATTCTAAGGAACATTAAGATCGTTGGCTCCCTTTAGATGTTGTTCTTGTCTGCTGATAAAATCCGAGGCTTGGGGAGTTACTAGGTATACTGCTTATATAACCAGTTACATGATCATTAATAATGATTAAGATAAACAATAGACCGCCTTCTAGAAATCAGAATGAAATGCCAGGCAGGAGAGAAGTGGGGAGAAATGATGCCTCAGTAGACTGTGGACAGATGTTTCCCATAAACAACGTAAGCATGTTGGTTTTTTAATATTGTGTAGCTTTTCATGAGCTGATAATTTCTAGCAGCTGTAATATTAATCAATCTTCTCTAACCAGATCTGTGTCCCACACCAATAAAATTCTGTGGGGCAGAGCACTTTATCATTTTCCCTGGCAGGCAAGAGGATGAGTGAGGCTGCATCCCTGAGGGCAGGAGACCCGGCAAGCAGACCCTCTCTGCTCTCAATCCCCACTGCCCAACTGCAGAGGAGAATAATTCCTGGACTCACCATGTTGCGGACATGCAGACTCTTCTGGCTCCCTACTATTTTTCTGGCATTCTCAAGTCTATTTTCACTGAGGCAGAGTATTCTTTATACAACATCAACTGGACCACACACCTAAGCATCTCAGCGTAAAACCCTTAGATGGATTCTCATTACAATTCATGTAAGAGGCAAGCCTTTGCCTTCAGCTTTCAGAGTCCTCTGTCATCTTCAGCAGTAGCTTCCCTTTGCTTGCAAAGCTCCAGTTGTATTGTCTCTCTCGAGTTCCTTGAATTACTCAGCTTCTCCCTCAGACACATTGTTCTCTCTACCCAGAATCACCCCTCACCTCTGCCTGGATGAAGCCAGCCTTCATATTCAATAGGGCCACCTTGTTTTGTCCGTGTACCTTTTCTCTCCAAAGCCCTTATCATGAGTTTTTAGTATGTATTCATGTAATTATTTATTTGTTTGTTTTATGCTAACAATGTATTATAAACTTCATGAGGCCAGGTGCTGAGACTCTTTTTGCTTAGAGTATGGCTTAAGAGGGAGTAGATGCTCACTTGTGAAATGGTTAAACATATAAATGAATGACTATTTGTAGATCTATTCTGATGATGCTGGCCTCTTTGAGATATAATTACAAGATTCAAAATCAACCAGTTGAGGTATAAAGCTTTTAATTAAGTGGTTCAGATGCAAGATAGCTGTTTTGACTGATTTTTTATAAACATCTTTACTGAGTCGACAGATTTGGATTAAAGAGCTCCGTTTGGAAACTCCTCTAGATTACCAGAGCTCTGCATGCACTGATAGCTCACCACTCATTCACAGCGTGCTACTGGAGAACATCCTCATCTAGAGTGCTGGGCATACTTATTCATATACATTTCTGAAAAATTATTTAATCATTCCCTTTATTAAGAGGTGCTAATGTTTTAGTGAAAGATAATTTTCAACAGTAGGTCCCTCTGTTCCTGCTATACATTATCAAATAAAATATTCATTGATGGGGGAGGGAGGAAACAAGGGAAAAGGAAGGTACTGGGGAATGTGATGGATAAAATTATGTTATGTCCATGTATGAATATGGCAGAATGAATCCCATTGTAATGTACAATTATAATAAACCAATAAACATTTTTGAAAAAAGAAAGTTTGTCACAAAATGGCTAATTGATAGATTCAGAGAATCACACCCCAAAATGATAAACTATGATAGAACTATTTGAATATTAAGAACTCTTTCTTCTATTTTCATATGATTTTATTTTTAGAAACAGAGTCTCTGTGTTGCCCAGGCTAGCCTCAAAGTCCTAGGCTCAACTGACCCTCCTGCCTCAACCTCCAGAGTGGTAGGATTGTAGGTGTGCACCACCATACCTGGCATTCCTATGAATACTCTTTTAAGAAACAAGATAAATTGAAATTTGATTCAGACATGAGCATAGATTTGTACAATATTGGAAGAAAGTAAGAAAGATAAGGGACTGCTGGGGTCCCTCACTTCCTCTCCCCTCACCACTTCTTGCCATGAAACCAATTATCCAGGATTTAGTACTGATAATTTCATATCCAAGGAAATCTTTTAGCAGGATTGTGGCTCACCCTTCAAGGGAGGTCAGAGGGATGAAGGTATAGTCGTATGGGAGGAGGGAAGGTGAGGGAAGGTGAGAGAAGAAGAAGGATCCTGCATGGCCTGGGAGAGGAAGACAAGGCTCTACCATCTGAAGTAAGGCTCTGAGCATGAAGAGCAGACTTCAGAATCATACACTGCACTGATCACAGAGCCGGAAATTAGCAGTTGAGAACAATTTGGCTGTTGGGCTTGAAGGACAGGATAATGCCCATAATTGAGGGAACCAACTTAAGAAGGCACCTTTACTAATTCTTCAGGGAAGCAAAGACCTCAACATTGAAATTTTAAGACTCCAGTTTTTACTTTTATATAAAACTACTGACTTGATAGTTCCAATATTAATTTCTGCTCAGAAAAAAAAAAATTGCTATTTTGGCTTTGTAGTTTCCTCTGATTAGTTCAATGTGTTATTTTGAAATCTGTTCTTCAAGCTTAAAAACTAAAAGAATCTGTTATAAGTTCATCTCTCAGCTACATTGGAAGATGTCATGAAAATGACTGGTAGATCTCGGATGAGCATGCTAAGATGTATAATTATTAGCAGAACATGAACTATAATAAACTTGTTTTCACATTAAAAATTATTTTTAAAAAGGAATTAAAATGGAAAATAGTATAAAAATCTATCAAGTTGAATGTTACTTTTGTGACTCATGAAATACTAGCAAAATGTTCTTTTTAAAAAAATTTTTTTGGTAAACTCCTATTGAATTATTTCAATTCCTTTTTCCAGATTCATCTTAACTTGAAAAGGAAACCACACTCTTCAAAATTGTTCTCAAAGATAAGGGCTATGTTTATATTTCTCTTTACTTTACATATTGTATAATTCAAACAACGTCAAAAAACCCAAATAACCCAATAAAATAGACAAAGGATCTTAATAGATATTTCTCAAAAGGAAACATAAAAACGGCCAGGAAGGATATGAAAAAAATGTTTTGAGCCACTAATCCTCAGGGTATTCAAATTAAAATCACAGTGATATGCCACCTCACATCTGTGGGAATGCCTATTATTCAAAGTCAAGAGATAATAAGCATTGGCAAGAATGTAGAGAAAAGGGAGCCCCATCACACTGTTGGTGGGAGTGTAAATTATTACAGTCATTATGGAAAACAGAATAAGGGTTCCTAAAAGACTTAAAAATATAAATATCACACCATCCAGCAATTCCACTTCTTGGTATGTATCCAAAAGTTTTGAAATCAGTGTGTCAGAAAGATATCTGCAGTTTCATATTCGTTGCAATTTATTCACAATAACTAAGATATAAGGTTAAACTAAGTATCTCATCAGTGGACACAGAAAATGTGCTCTGTACATAAAATGGAATACTAGTCAGATTTAAAAAGAAGGAAATTCTATTATTTTCAATAACATGGTTGAACCTAGAAGATATGATGCTAAGTAAAATAAGTCAGGCACAGAAAGAGATGATCTCACTTAAAAGTGAAATTTCAGAACGTTGAACTATTAGAAACAGAAAGTAGTCAGTGGTAGGGAGGGGTTGGGGAAAAATTTGCCCAAGAAATTAAATTTCAGTGAAGATGAATATGCTTCAGGAGATCCATTGTTCAATATGGTGACCAGAGTTAGTAACTGTGTACTTTCAATATGATCAGAAATTATTAGGGGCAGATTTTAAATAGTTCCCATGAAAAATGATAATTGTATGAAGTAATGGATGTGCTAATTATTTTGATTAGTCATTTCACAATGTACACATATAAAAAACATCATGTCTTATACCACAAATATATATAATTTCATGTCTATTAAAAATTAAATGAAAAATAAAGATCATTTAAAATGTAGAATATTTATGTAATGATTAACCACAGATAAAACAATGCTTTCCTATTAAAAGTTCCACTATAATTAGATGATTGCTTGCTCTATGCTCATATTATTTAGGACATTTATACATAAAATATGGCCATACGTATGAAGTCAGTCTTGAGACAGAAGTGGGACTGGTACCTCTGATAATTTGTGAGTGAATTGGTAGTTATATACCATTGCCACTGTTTAGTAAGATGTCAGTGCACAGACTTTGCTGGCATGGTCTCCCACTGCCCTTTCAGAGTTACATTCTTTAGTGTATGTATGTGTGTGTGGGATATAGGGGACTGAAGCCAGGGGTGCTCTACTGCTGAGCTACACCCACAGCCCTTTTTATCTTTTATTTTGAGACAGGGTCTTGCTAAGTTGCCCATGCTTGTCAGCCTTCTGCTTCAGCCTCTCGGGTAGCTGGGATTACAGGTGTGCATCACTACACTGGTTAGAACATTCTTAACAGCATCAAGGGTTTCTTAAAATACTTCCTTACATCCTTAACTGACAAAGTTACTACATTAGAGTCACAAAGCTAAGGTAGGGGGGCAGAGCCGCCCCTCACCCCCCGCGCCTCCCAGGTAGGTGGAACGGTGACCACTGACAGAAAAGGCCTAGTGGCCCGCGGCGGGACAGAGCTTCCAATCACTCCTGCAAGGTAGGCGGGCCTGCGACCCACCGGCAGAAGAGGAGCAGTGGCCTGCTGAGAGGCTGAGCCGCCCCCTCCCCCTGTGCCGGCAAAGTAGAGGGAACTGTGACCATGCACAGAGCAGGCCCAGCGGCCTGCTGAGGGGCAGAGCCGCCCCACACCCCCTGCGCCTGCCAGGTAGGGGAACTCTGACCACCGAAAGAAAAGGCCCAGTGGCCCGCGGCGGGACAGAGCTTCCAATCACTCCTGCAAGGTAGGCGGGCCTGCGACCCACCGGCAGAAGAGGAGCAGCGGCCTGCTGAGAGGCAGAGCCGCCCCCTCCCCCTGCACCGGCAAGGTAGAGGAAACTGTGACCACGCACAGAGCAGGCCCAGAGGCCTGAAGGGGGGCAGAGCTGCCCCCCACCCCCCGCGCCTGCCAGGTAGGTGGAACTGTGACCACTGACAGAAAAGGCTCAGTGGCCCGTGGAGTGGCAGAGCTTCCAATCACTCCTGCAAGGTAGGCGGGCCTGCGACCCACCGGCAGAAGAGGAGCAGCGGCCTGCTGAGAGGCAGAGCCGCCCCCTCCCCGCCGCGCCTGTAAGGTAGACGGAACTGTGACCATCATCAGAACAGGCCAGACCTGCAACCGAGAGACAGAACAGGCCCAGTGGCCTGAGGAAGGGTAGAGCCGCCCCCCCCCGCGCCTGCAAGGTAGGCGGACCTGCGACCCACTGGCAGTACAGCCCCAGAGGCCTGCAGAGGGGCAGTGCCGCTGCCTGCGCCTGCAAAGTAGACAGAACTGTGACCACCGACAGAACAAGCCTAGCGGCCCGCAGAGGGACAGAGCCGCCGCCCGCGCCTGCGAGGGAGACTTTGCAACTATACAAGACCAATATAAATATATAGGAGGAAAATTCAATAGCACAACAGTTTCACCAAGTAGAAAGGAACGCGAACAGTATGAAGAGACAAGGAAAGAAAGGATCACAAGCATTGCAGGTCAACTCAACGTTAGAAGAGGTAATAGCTGCAGCAGATGGAATGTCAGATAAAGAATTCAGGATATACATGCTTCAGATGATCTGGAGTCTCAAGGAAGACATCAGACAGCAAAATCAGACAATGAAAGATCACTTCAACAAAGAATTACATAAACAAATCCAAGAAGCAAAAGATCAACTATACAGGGAAATAGAGGTTATAAAAAACAAACAAACAGAAATCCTAGAAATGCAGGAAGCAATAAGCCAACTTAAAAACTCAATTGAGAATACTACCAGCAGAGTAGAACACTTAGAAGATAGAACATCAGAAAATGAAGATAAAGTATTTCAACTTGAAAAGAACATAGACAGCTCAGCAAGACTGTTAAGAAACCATGAGCAGAACATCCAAGAAATATGGGATAACATCAAGAGACCAAATTTAAGAGTCATTGGGATACAGGAAGGGACAGAGTTTCAAACCAAAGGAATGAGCAATCTATTCAATGAAATAATACGAGAAAACTTCCCAGACTTGAAGAATGAGACAGAACCCCAAATCCTAGAAGCCTACAGGACGCCGAATGTGCAAAATCATAAGAGACCCACACCTAGACACATTATAATGAAGATGCCCAACATACAGAATAAGGAGAGAATTTTAAAAGCTACAAGAGAAAGGAAGCAGATCACATTTAGGGGTAAGCCAATCAGGATAACAGCTGATCTTTCAACACAGACTCTGAAAGCTAGAAGATCCTGGAATAACATATTTCAAACACTGAAAGAAAATGGGTTCCAACCAAGAATTGTGTTTCCAGCGAAATTAAGCTTCAGGATGGAAGATGAAATTAAAACCTTCCACGATAAACAAAAGTTTAAAGAATTTGCAGCTAGAAAACCATCTCTTCAAAACATCCTTGGCAAAACATTACAGGAAGAGGAAATGGAAAATAACAATTAAAACCAACAGTGGGAGGTAGGACACTAAAGGGGGGGAAAATAATCAAAGAGGAAAACAAACCATGTTTAGTAACATAAATAAACAAATATGGCTGGAAGTACAACCCATATCTCAATAATAACCCTAAATGTTAATGGCTTAAACTCACCAATCAAGAGACACAGGCTAGTAGAATGGATCACAAAACAAGACCCAACAATATGCTGCCTACAGGAGACGCATTGATAGGAAAAGACATACATAGGCTGACGGTGAAAGGTTGGGAAAAATCATATCACTCATATGGACTTCGGAAACAAGCAGGAGTATCCATACTCATATCAAATAAAATAGATTTCAAGCCAAAGTTAATCAAAAGGGATAAAGAGGGACACTACATACTGCTCAAGGGAACCATACACCAACAAGACATAACAATCATAAATATATATGCCCCAAACAATGGTGCAGCTATGTTCATCAAACAAACTCTTCTCAAGTTCAAGAGTCTAATTGACCACCATACAATAATCATGGGAGACTTCAACACACCTCTATCACCACTGGACAGATCTTTCAAACAAAAGTTGAATAAGGAAACTATAGAACTCAATAACACAATTAATAACCTAGACTTAATTGACATATATAGAATATACCACCCAACATCAAGCAGTTACACTTTTTTCTCAGCAGCACATGGATCCTTGTCAAAAATAGATCATATATTATGTCACAGGGAAACTCTTAGACAATATAAAGGAGTAGAGATAATACCATGCATCCTATCTGATCATAATGGAATGGAACTGAAAATCAACGATAAAAGAAGGAAGGGAAAAGAATACATCACTTGGAGAATGAACAATAGGTTACTGAATGATCAATGGGTTATAGAAGACATCAAGGAAGAAATTAAAAAATTCTTAGAGATTAATGAAAACACAGACACAACATATCGGAATCTATGGGACACATTGAAAGCAGTTCTAAGAGGAAAATTCATTGCTTGGAGTTCATTCCTTAAAAAAAGAAAAAACCAACAAATAAATGATCTCACACTTCATCTCAAAATCCTAGAAAAAGAAGAGCAAAACAACAGCAAAAGAAGTAGAAGGCAAGAAATAATTAAAATCAGAGCTGAAATTAATGAAATCGAAACAATTGAAAAAATTGACAAAACTAAAAGTTGGTTCTTTGAAAAAATAAACAAAATCGACAGACCCTTAGCCATGCTAGCGAAGAGAAGAAGAGAGAGAACTCAAATTACTAACATACGGGATGAAAGAGGCAATATCACAACAGACACTTCAGAAATACAGAAGATAATCAAAAATTATTTTGAATCCTTATAGTCCAATAAATTAGAAGATAGTGAAGGCATAGATAAATTTCTTAAGTCATATGATCTGCCCAGATTGAGTCAGGAGGATATAGACAACCTAAACAGACCAATATCAATTGAGGAAATAGAAGAAACCATCAAAAGACTACCAACTAAGAAAAGCCAAGGACCGGATGGGTATACAGCAGAGTTTTACAAAACCTTTAAAGAGGAACTAATACCAATACTTTTCAAGCTACTTCGGGAAATAGAAAAAGAGGGAGAACTTCCAAATTCATTCTACGAGGCCAACATCACCCTGATACCTAAACCAGACAAAGACACTTCAAAGAAAGAAAACTACAGACCAATATCTCTAATGAACCTAGATGCAAAAATCCTCAATAAAATTCTGGCCACTCGGATACAAAAACTTATCAAAAAAATTGTGCACCATGATCAAGTAGGATTCATCCCTGGGATGCAAGGCTGGTTCAATATACGGAAATCAATAAATGTTATTCACCACATCAATAGACTTAAAAATAAGAACCATATGATCATCTCCATAGATGCGGAAAAAGCATTCGACAAAGTACAGCATCCCTTTATGTTCAAAACTCTTGAAAAACTAGGGATAACAGGAACATACCTCAATATTGTAAAAGCAATCTATGCTAAGCCTCAGGCTAGCATCATTCTGAATGGAGAAAAATTGAAGGCATTCCCTCTAAAATCTGGAACAAGACAGGGATGCCCTCTCTCTCCACTTCTCTTCAACATAGTTCTCGAAACACTGGCCAGAGCAATTAGACAGACGATAGAAATTAAAGGCATCAAAATAGGAAAAGAAGAACTTAAATTATCACTATTTGCAGATGACATGATTCTATACCTAGCAGACCCAAAAGGCTCTACAAAGAAACTATTAGAGCTAATAAATGAATTCAGCAAAGTGGCAGGATATAAAATCAACACACATAAATCAAAGGCATTCCTGTATATCAGCGACAAATCCTCTGAAATGGAAATGAGGACAACCACTCCATTCACAATATCTTCAAAAAAAATAAAATACTTGGGAATCAACCTAACAAAAGAGGTGAAAGACTTATACAATGAAAACTACAGAACCCTAAAGAGAGAAATAGAAGAAGATCTTAGAAGATGGAAAAATATACCCTGTTCATGGATAGGCAGAACTAACATCATCAAAATGGCGATATTACCAAAAGTTTTCTATAGGTTTAATGCAATGCCAATCAAAATCCCAACGGCATTTCTTGTAGAAATACAGAAAGCAATCATGAAATTCATATGGAAAAACAAAAGACCCAGAATAGCAAAAACAATGCTAAGCAGGAAGTGTGAATCAGGCGGTATAGCGATACCAGACTTCAAACTATACTACAGAGCAATAGTAACAAAAACAGCATGGTACTGGTACCAAAACAGGCGGGTGGACCAATGGTACAGAATAGAGGACACAGAAACCAATCCACAAAACTACAACTACCTTATATTTGATAAAGGGGCTAAAAGCATGCAATGGAGGAAGGATAGCATCTTCATCAAATGGTGCTGGGAAAACTGGAAATCCATATGCAACAAAATGAAACTGAATCCCTTTCTCTCGCCATGCACAAAAGTGAATTCAAAATGGATCAAGGAGCTTGATATCAAATCAGAGACACGCCGTCTGATAGAAGAAAAAGTTGGCTACGATCTACAGTCGGTGGGGTCGGGCTCCAAATTCCTCAATAGGACACCCATAGCACAAAAGTTAATAACTAGAATCAACAAATGGGACTTACTCAAACTAAAAAGTTTTTTCTCAGCAAAAGATACAATAAGAGAGGTAAATAGAGAGCCTACATCCTGGGAACAAATCTTTACTCCTCACACTTCAGATAGAGCCCTAATATCCAGAGTATACAAAGAACTCAAAAAATTAGACAATAAGAGAACAAACAACCCAATCAACAAATGGGCCAAGGACCTGAACAGACACTTCTCAGAGGAGGACATACAATCAATCAACAAGTACATGAAAAAATGTTCACCATCTCTAGCAGTCAGAGAAATGCAAATCAAAACCACCCTAAGATACCATCTCACTCCAGTTAGATTGGCAGCCATTATGAAGTCAAACAACAACAAGTGCTGGCGAGGATGTGGGGAAAAGGGTACACTTGTACATTGCTGGTGGGACTGCAGATTGGTGCAGCCAATTTGGAAAGCAGTATGGAGATTTCTTGGAAAGCTGGGAATGGAGCCACCATTTGACCCAGCTATTCCCCTTCTCGGTCTATTCCCTAAAGACCTAAAAAGAGCATGCTACAGGGACACTGCTACATCGATGTTCATAGCAGCACAATTCACAATAGCTAGACTGTGGAACCAACCTAGATGCCCTTCAATGGATGAATGGATAAAAAAAATGTGGCATTTATACACAATGGAGTATTACTCTGCATTAAAAAATGACAAAATCATAGAATTTACAGGGAAATGGATGGCATTAGAGCAGATTATGCTAAGTGAAGCTAGCCAATCCCTAAAAAACAAATGCCAAATGTCTTCTTTGATATAAGGAGAGTAACTAAGAACAGAGTAGGGTCGAAGAGCATGAGAAGAAGATTAACATTAAACAGGGATGAGAGGTGGGAGGGAAAGGGAGAGAGAAGGGAAAATGCATGGAAATGGAAGGAGACCCTCAGAGTTATACAAAAGTACATACAAGAGGAAGTGAGGGGAAGGGGAAAAATAATATAAGGGGGACAAACGAATGTCAGTAGAGGGAACAGAGAGAGAAGAGGGGAGGGGAGGGGAGGGGAGGGGAGGGGGGATAGTAGAGGATAGGAAAGGCAGCAGAATACAACAGACACTAGTATGGCAATATGTAAATCAATGGATGTGTAACTGATGTGATTCTGCAATCTGTATATGGGGTAAAAATGGGAGCTCATAACCCACTTGAATCAAATTGTGAAATATGATATATCAAGAACTATGTAATGTTTTGAACAGCCAACAATAAAAAATTAAAAAAAAAAAAAAACAAAGCTAAGGTAGGTTTAGGTTTAGTGATTCCATGATTTTTGATTTGCATCATTGGGGAATTTTCTGTCAAAATATTCAATTCAAAATTCTAGAGAACAAAAGATCAGATTAAAAAAATAGCGCATATTTCTGAGAATGTTCCGTGGTTTAACTCATGTAATTTTTACCATAACCAATGAAGCAGATTCTCTTATTCTCATAATTTTATAGAGGAAAAAACTGAAGCTGTAAGATTCAAGGTTACAAAGTTGGTAAGTAGCAGAGCAAGGACTCAGACCCCAACATTCCTGGCTCTGCTCTCTTGTTCACTATCCACGTGGGCTTTCCAGAAATGTAGCTGGTCAATTATCTCCAGTGCCCTGCCCCTCAGTTTACTGTGCTATTGAGCCTAATCAACCTTCACAGCACTCTCTAAACCTGCCATGTGTAGTTTGTCTCCATGTCTTTGTCCACATAGGTGACCATTTGGTCCTCACTTCCTGTACCTTGTCCTCCAGGGAAGGCTTTCTGGTACCTTTCTAATATAATACTACTAATATTGCTGTTTCCTTTCAACACAAGCATTGATATAGAGATCTTATAACATGTGTATCACTCCTCATGTTATGAAATCGTCCTTAATTTGGAACCTGGGCTGATTACTGTGACACTTGTTCCAATTTCCTCTTCTATCCCCACATCCCAGTTCGGCTCAAGCCCTTCATGTCAGGCTTTTTCACTATTCCTTGAGTCCACTAAGGCAACCTCATTTGATTTTTCATGTTTCAGGTATTTCAATAGATGTTTGTTAAAATGAGTTTAATCCAAGACATTCCGAATAACATTTAAAGGAAAATTTTTGTCTCACTTGAATGCAAATTAAACATAGAGTTTCAGATAAATTCTTCGGAAGCCAGATAAATAGTTTGGTAAAAGTAGAACCCCTTGACTCAAAGTTAAAGAAGTTGGTCGATTTACCTAGATTTTAGTGTGTAGCAGTATCACTACACTTAAGAAAAATAAGACTAAATACCAAGAAGAAAAAGGATTTGTTAAGACTTTATAAGAAAAATACTTTTGAAAGACAGACTGAAATAGGGTAAGGGATGAGGACGATTAACATTATTTTAAGAAAAAAAATGTAGAATACAGAAAAAGAAAAGTGCATTGACCTTTTTATTTGCTGAAATAAATGTCAAGAAAATGTTAAAGGTTAGAGCCACTTGATTCTGAAATAACACCTGACTGGCGGAAGTCTTTTAGGAAGTAGCATTAATGGCCACCTTATTAATAATAAAGCGAGCCGTGGGTAATATAAGTGATCTGCATGAGGTCACTGATCTTTATAGGTGTATATCCCAATATCCTGGTTCAGAATGCTCCATCACATATAAAAGGATATTTTTTTTTTCTAATTAACTGTAAAGAAGAGAGGTAAGCTCAAAACACCATCAGAGATAAGCCTATTTTCTGGCATTGAACTTGTGATCCTCCTGACTCAGCCTCCCAAGTAGCTAGGGTTACCGTGAGTGCCACCATGCCTCGTCTCCTCTTACATAGGTGGAGATGAAGACAGCACTGCCACAAACCAGCTTCAATGAACAGCTGGGACTCAATTCTGGTTTGTGGTAGATAGTGGGTGAACTTCAGGCTCTTGGTTTCAAGCAACAGGCAAACTCTGAGGTAAATGACTGGTGAGCTCCCATAGAACACATCCATCCGGGGCGTGGAAATTTAGACACAAATTACATGACTGATCTATAACTATAGGCATGTTTAATATTGGTTGGTACTTTTTTTTCTGAAATACCAGCCCACACAAGACAATTTGCCCAAACTGAGGTATCTAATTGCCTGAAGTTGTATTTTATATTTACATTTTTTTTCCAGAGAGGAAGTTAAGCAGAGTAATTATGAGCCTAGATTCTAAGCCAGACACCTAATGTTGAATCCTGGCTCTGTCATTTATCAGTTGTTTGGTAACTAAATCTTTCTGATCCTCTGTTTCCTTGGCTGCAAAATAGGAAAAATAATTCTATCCACCACATATGTTGTTATAATACATTGATCAAATGACCAAAGAGCACTTGGGAAAATGCCTGACATATATTCAAGTTAGCACTTAACTGCTGGATGAATGCTCGTTACCATTATTATTATGGTGTATGTCTGAACTACCCTTGTAAACTAAAGAGCAATGGGTTGTGATAGATGTGTTTCAGGATTTCTGCTTACCCAGGACTTTTTTTTTTTAATGCACTGCCTCAACCCTTATAGACTGTTGGGGGTATTCTCTGTGACCCTATAAACATTTTGTGACTGTATCCTCTTTCCCTGGCTTCAGATGACTGGACTGTGGGCAAACACTTGATCTAGGGCCAGCTGGTCCATTGGTTGGCCATGGACATTCAGGCCATTTGAAAAAAATGTCATCTAGATTTTGGGCCAAAGTTAACCACAGGGAAGAACAAGTCACTTGCTCACTTAAGTTATGAGAACCAAAATCACCAGGAAGCAGAAGTCTGTCTATGCAGAGAAAAAAAGAAATGGGGGGGGGATGCATGTATATAGAGAGATAGAGATGGGGTGAGGTGGGAAGGAGAATGAGAAGGAGTGGGAAAGAGGAGAAAAGAGAGCAATTCAGTCCCCCAGATCTTCCTGGTTTCCAACTCTAGTCTCTAGTAAGTCATTTCTGGAGGTCATGCTTGTTACTTGTATACTTTAGTTTATTTGCATGACTTTTTTTCTTTTGCTATATGTTAGAGTCTGTAAACAAGTCAGGATGGCGCCTGGCAAATGTTAGAGTCTGTAAACAAGTCAGGATGGCGCCTGGCATTTTGCCAGGGGAATGTTAGAGTCTGTAAACAAGTCTGGATTGGCGCCTGGCATTTTTCCAGAGGGAGTGGTTTGTGAAGTAATGCCAGCGAGCCATTAAGTGTGGAGATTCCTTATTGGTTGACTGCTGTATCTAGTTTATGTTAATTAAGATAAGCTGTGTGGAATGTATATATACCCCTCCTGTCCTACAATAAACGGCTCCCACTCCTGCTGTATCAACGTACACAAGTAGTTCGTCACCCCCCCCCCCCCCAGTTATTTTGCTGCAGCCGGACTGCGGCAGCTATATTATATTATAGTATAATAAAAATCCATAGGGATTCCCAATTTGTAGATAGGATCCTGAAGTTTTCTCTTCCTTTCTCTCCACCCCCAGTGCTAGGACTGAATCCAGACCTTGCATACGCTAGGGAAGTGTTCTACCAGTGAGCTACACCATCAGCCCCATGGTCCCAAAGTTTTATTTGGTAATTATCTAGGCCAGGTATTATCACATATCTCCCTCTCATTGTATTATTTGTTTGGTTTGGTGTGATTTTCTGTACGCGAAAGGAATGTAGGGCAGCCAGCACTCAATTTCCCTGGAAGTCATGATCAGGGACTTTATTATTGGCTCCATCTTTTTCTCTTCTCTATTCCTCTGAGAGTCTTCTTCAAATTCTTAAAGTTCTGGGAGGAATAAATTTTGTCTCTCCTCATAAAGACTCCTCTCTCATGACCTTCAGACACATTCACAAAAATAGTTATTTTCAGGTTAAGAGCTTTGGAGTACATGAACCAATCAAATAATTCTTCCACTAATTTCTATACTACTCAAAGCCCATTCAAGGAGCGTTTCAAAACAAAAGTTCCATAAAATACTAATAGACGTTAGTAAAAAAAGATGTTAGAAAATAAGATTCCTATGCTTTGATGAATTTGGCTTGGATTTAAACAGAGCTGAGCAGGACTTCTAAGAGACTTTAATATGCTGATGTGCAGAAAAAATTTTTTTTTAAGAGCAAGAGAGAGCATTTGCCAGTTCCCATGATGTTACTTTTTCATGGAGCACAGAAATGCAGGGAACCCAGTTTGGAAAACTGAATCTGTATCAGTGGTTTTAAACTGGATACAAGATTTTCCCTATAAGTCCCCTCCTTCTTCCCCAGAAAAATGTGGCAATGTCTGGAGAGAGTTCTCGTTGTCACAACTCAGAAGTGGGGGTGCTGTTGCAACTAGTGGGCCAAGGCTGGTATGCTGCAGAACATCTTATTGTAAGAATATCATCTTACAATTAAAAAACCACCTTAACAAAGAATTCAATTCCTTTTCCAGATTGTGGGAACCTGATCCCGATTAAAGAACCTGGTCAGTAATACTAACATTAACTTGCAGGATGGGGTCAGGGGTGGGCCACAGACTTCCCTTCCTTTCTAAGTAGAATGCTTCATGGAAATGGAGCTCTTAAATCTCCCAGAATCTATAATAGATTAAGTTTTCTGCAGGTCCTTGATGTTCCCAGTTTAACAAAGAGCTTTTTTATTTAATGTCTTTCAGTCTTATTATATTCATTCTTTTAAAATGTTTCAAATTTACAACATAAAAGGGAAAGTAAGAGTGAAATAAGTATTGGTAATTTTTTTCTAGCCTCATGCTTTCTCAAGATTTACTCTGTCTAATTTATTTGTACCACATGCTGTGGAAGATAAGCAGCAGCAGAGGTGTCCCTGGTTATACTTCGAGGCAATTTTAACCACTGTCCCCTCCCTCCCTTCTTTCTGTATCAGTTCTTCCCTCAGCATCCTGGGCTCCTTTTGCCCAGCCTCTCTTCAAGGATGAAGAACGCATTTTTGTGAATGCATAAGAACACTAAAATCTCATTCCTCCATGGTCAGGAAAAGTGTTCACGGTTCAGGAAGAGGACAAAGAAAAGAATATTCACATGGAAGTATCAGGCATCTGCAGGGAGGTGCTTCAGCACAGTGCCCGCCTCACAAATCCACTCTGTAGAAGTGACTATAGGAGTTGAAGCCTCCATCAGTTGAGCAAGCCTTTACAGACATTGTTCATCACTGAGAAATACTGCCAAAGGCAGAAGTGGTCCAGCAAGGATAGGGATGTGGATTGGTTTCCTGTTCTCACTGAGCAACATTGGGACACTCCTTCCTGCCTCCTTCTCTATATCACTAGTCTTCCTAACCCATGGTCTTCTCCAGTTTGTCTTGGAGTGGTAATTCAGGTGCCTGGGAGGAGCATCCTGACTGGCTGCAGTGGGAGGCCCCTGCCCAAGATAACCTACTGTACATTTCTCCTGGTTCTTTGCAGCTATTGCTTGACCATTGGAGCTGGCCCACTATTGAAAAGCTATGGCCCAGACAATGAGGATACTGACAGGTTACATATTTCTCATGTTTGTTCAAGTTTAAGAGATGAAGAATAAATTTTGATTTCTCTACCAAGGGTCCTGTGAGGCTAAGTCAATGGTTGTGAAATAAAGATAGAACATTTCTTCAATCTACTCATATGTCATCATTAATATAATTACTAACCTCAATTTTTTTTTTGGTACCAGGGATTGAATCCAGAGGCACTTCACCACTGAGTAACATCCCTAACCCTTTTTATTTTGAGCCAGGTTCTCAGTAAGTTGCTTAGGGCCTCCCTAAATTGCTGAGGCTGGCTTTGAACTTGAGATCCTCCTGCCTCAACCTCCTGAGCCTCTGGGTTTATAGGCCTGCGCCACTATGTCCAGCTAAGGTCAACCTTTTTTTTTCTTTGTAAATAAAAGCAAAATCATTAAATCAAATAACTGCAGAAGACTTTAGTGATGAAGAAAATTACTTGAGGGTGAGATATAAAAGAGAAGAATTTATTTCCTCCTCAGTGGAAGTAAAAACAGAAAAAAATGTTTTCTATTTCTTACTTGAGAATATGGATTATTTCATCCATGTTTTCAGGAATTAAAGGGAAAATGTGAGTGGAATAGTCAAGCTGAATATGTTCATGCTCTCTTTCTCAGATAGTGTTTAGGAAACTCCCAATTGTAAGTAGGAATGAATTGGCATTGTTGGCATCTCAAAGTAATCCTCCCCCCGCCCCCCCCCCCGCCCCGGTTTGTGGTACTAGAGAATGAACCTAGGACTTGCTAGGCAAGTGTTCTACCACTGAGCTATATCCCCAGTCCTTTTTTAAAATTTAATTTTGAGACTGGGTCTTGATGAGTTGCTAAGGATGGCCTCAAACTTGCTATACTCTTGCTTGAGCCTCCCAAGTCACTGGGATAAGAGATGTGTGACACCATGCCTGGCCCACCTCCTCTATATTAACACAATCCTAATTTCGTATTCTCCCTGTCTCACTTAGATGTTTTTGTTTTCTGCTATACTCCCCTGAAAAGTCTAAGGGGATATGAGCTAATATCAGTTGAATCTTCAATATTTTAAAGCAGGAATGATATATGTAGGTATTAGGCTATATCCATGTTGTACTAGGGGTGAAACCTGAATTGTTTTTGCTTTGTCTTAGAAATTAATACCCATTAGTCCTGTGTACACAACAAAGTGGTTTGGACACAGCATAAAATGAGAATAGATAAAGAAATTTCCAACAATTTTACACTGTCATTGGAGAGCTTAGCTTTAGTAATTTAACATTATAAATGAAAATTTTCCCCCAAAGACCAATTCTATAGTGATGAGTCAATTCCCCAAGATTATCTATCAGGGATAAAAAACCAAAGGCACCTAAAATCTACAGTATACGGAAGAGGAATTCAACTAGAAAATTCATGTTTGGGGCTCTGTTTGCACTCCATGCAAATTGTGAGGATTTTAGTACTGATTATGATTTTTAATAAGGTCTATGTATTTCATGGATCTCACCTATCAAGCCAGCTTCTTTAATGTGTTAGTATTCAAATACAGGATTCTACATAAATAATTACAAAGGGTTAGATGTGAGAAGAGAAGTTCAATGAACAAACTTGTTATTTTTCTAATGGTTGGAGATTTTTGACAGTATTTAAACCTCAGTCATTGTGCTTGTGTGTGATTTTGTGTATGAGTGTGTTTGTGTACAGGTGAAGCACACACAGTAGAGGTCTGCTGTTCTTTAAAGCTTTAAATACATATATTTTTTATTTTTAATAATAACATTTTACAAATTTAAGTACGTCGGATAAAATTTGCTATTTTCAAGGAGATTCATGTAATATTCATTTGGGGTGAGTTAAGGAAAATTACTCAATGTGGAAGTCATTTAACTCATTTTTCTGGTCCCTGTGTTGGCTTTTCTAAAGGAGTAAAAAATATGGACTTTTCTATTTGGGAGTAAAGAGTCAATAGTTGTTTAAACTTTTAAAAATAAGAGGCAAAATATCTGTGAAGTCAGACCATATCCTAAGCAGCCAAGCTACACAGTCCTATGACTGAGAAGTCCTTCCTCATATCTAATCTAAATATATCCTGCTTCCAACTCTTACTACTTCTCCTTATTTTGCCTTAGTGGGGAAAAATACATCTGCAGCTTCATTGCAACATATTGTTTGCTAAAAAGCCATTATTAAGTTGATCTTTTGGCATCTCTTCTTGACCAAATAACCCAAATCCTTTCACTTTTTCAAATTTATGGGTTCTATTTTCTGATTCTTAGACGTTCTTGTAACTTTCTCCTCACATCTTTTTTTTTTAAATACGGAGAAATAGAAAAGGCAACATTCTCTATGAGAGGGTTGGAGAGAGAGTCGGAGCCAGGCAGCAGTGTTTATTTGGTCTGGGTTTTGCATATTTCCTTGACTAGGAGATCTGCTGAGCTTGCATTCTTCCACACCTTCTCCTCCCACCAACCCCATCTATAAATACACCACTGTCCAAGTTTCTAGCTTGAGACCTATGTGTAAAGACTCAGCCAATGGCTCTTCCAGTACCATTAACGGCTGGCAAACGTTGACTTAGCCTCACAGGACCCTTGGTAGAGAAACCAAAATTTATTCTTCATCTCTTTAGGACCTTGATGCTTCTTTTATCATAGCAATAAAAAGTCTTCTGTTGTATTTTACTTTGTACGATATGCTTTTATTGTATTTTACATTGTAGTTTTATTTTCACATTTAAAATGGGCAAGAGAGAGCCCTGTGGCATGGGAGATATGTTAGTGGTCCCTCAAAGCAGGAGACCAGCTCCTCCATCCTACCCTTCCTTAATTAGTGCTGGGGAGGTTGAATTCACAAGGGTGGCCTGGTCCTGAAAGACCAATCTATTGAGCGTTCCTATTGAGCATTGTGAACCCCACCCTGAAGTGTCCCATTCTAGTAATTTAATAAATCAATACATCTGCAGGCTGAAAAGAATTGTATTTCTCTTGACAAAAAATAAGCCTATGCAACCTTCCTAGTTTTTCTCTAGTATCTTTATTATACTCTTTTATCAAATTCCTTGTTACATTCTTCCCCAGCTTGGACTGAGTTAGAAACCTTGCCAAATGCCATCTGGATGTACCAGTTGGTTTCTCCCTTCCAAGTTGATATATCCATGTGAATAACTCCCAGCCCCTGACCTTCAAGTACAGAACTTCAAGTTCAAGTCCACCCCAGAATATGGTGCATTGGCATCAGACAAAACAGCAGATGCAAAAGGTTGCTTTCCCCATCTCCCTTGACTTTTTATGCCAAAGCAGGCTGTCAAACCTAGGAAGGTCTCTCTCTGACTTTCCCTTGCTCTTCTCTCCTGAAGCATCTTGTAAAACCCTCATTCCAGAGCTGCTCTCCCTGCACCCAGAGGAAAGGCACAGTCGTCTTTGAGAATACAGGGACATGGAGAAAAATACAAATAAGCTTGACTTTAGTTCATGCCCTTTTACCTTATAATTATTTCTCCATGACTGTTCATTCTTCATCAAACCTAAGCACAAAAATACACTTTACCTATTTCTTTAGTTCTTCGTTTTTCATTTGAAGGTGCCCATGCCAGGAGAATTTATTTTAAATAAATTCATATATTTTTCTTTATTAATCTGTGTTTTGTTTTATGGGAGCCTGAGCCATGAGCCCAAGATGAGAAGAAAAGATATTTCTTTTTCCTTACACCATTTAAAATGCCCAAAGTTTTCACATGGGAGCAGACAGATTATACAAGAATATTAGTGGGAAAAAGCACAAAACAAAACACTACTCAAATTCAGTAATGCCTTCTGATGAATTTCTCTTCCAATCACAATGGCATCTGTGTATTTTTGAAAAACTGCTGTATCTGTATATAGAGCATTTAACACTGATTATCTTTTCTAATCATACTTAATAGGACTTTCCATGGATACAACCATTCCTGTCATGACTTCAAGTCCCCTAGGGATCTTCAGGGTACAGTGGGAACCACTGCTCTAAGGAATACCTAGGTTGACATGATGCTGTTGTCACTCTAAACCCTCATGGTGATCCAGTGGCCTCAAAGGTTTATATTAGGCCTGAATTTCCTAAATTTTACCTCAGAGGGTAACTTGAGAGTTTGCTAGGTTTGTTTAGCATCGTTAATGTCACTGAGTAAGATCAAACTCAAATCTGCTGGTTAAAAAAATAGAAAAGCGGAAAGATATACTAATAATTTTAGACTGCAGCTAATACACCAAACATCTTAATTTAGTATTAACTTCTTACATATATCATAAATAAAGAAAGCAAAAGTATGTGTCACTTTTAAAATAATTTAATGAAATATTCCATGTAAAGCACTGTAGAATTCAAATAATATCAGTGTGGCTCTCTCTGAGATTCTATTATTTTTACTTCATCTAATGTTTCTAAACACAACAAAAGATACAAAGATACCTTTTGAGAACTTTTTTCATTTGATAGAATAGTCATGAAAATTTGTTCTTTTTATGTGTCTGGTATTGTGCTACACTTTTAAGAAAATAAACAATTTAATTAAACCTCTCAAGCACCTCTTTATATCATGGTCAGAAGAGGTTAACAACTTGACTACTGTTGCCAAGCTGAAGCATCCTATGATTTAAAAACCCTTATCAGTAAGATGATGAAGTCTGAACATTTTGCATTTCATTTTGTGAGGCTACAAAACTCTCTGGTAAACTCAGTAGAAAGGGAAACAGGTTCCAGTATTGGAAAATCACAAACAGCTCTGAAACTAATAAAAAAAATCTGTATTAAAAGGTGGTAGAAAGCTTTGTTCACTAGTGGACATTTTCTATAAATTCAATAAATACCTGTAATCCACTAATACTCACTATGAAAAAGTTATGGAATAATAAACCCACCAAGTCTTTTCCACTTGCCTCTGTGTACACAGCTCTGTTTGTCAGTCCACACGATTTCCCCCCAAGTAATTAGCTGTTTTCAGTAAGAGTGAGTGTTCTGGATCGTGTCCAAGCTCAGTCTGTCAACACTTGGGAGGATAGTGCCATTGACGAAGAGAAACGCTGCTCTCGTGTAAACTCACCTGGTGTGCATCTGTCTATCCTTACTTGTTTGTTTTCCAGTTTCTTGCTCTCCTGGTTGTTAGTAATTAGAAAGCTTGTGTATTTGAACCTTGCCGTGAAGAATGAGGGCAGAAATGTGCACTGCCAAATGGAGAAGTGGAAAATGAATGGGCAAGGCTTTCAGAGCACAGAAGCCATCAGCAAAACTGCCAGCTCAGAAGTAATGCAACTTCAGCGGTGAAAGAGCACAGCATCTTTAAGGAAAGGAAACTGCTAAAAGTGAAATGCTGTTTTGACAAACAGAATCAAGAACTTTTTCTTTACTCTGGATTCAGCACACAACACAAATACATATGATGTTCTTAAGTTTTGCAGAATCACATTGGACACTTGGTATACTTTTGTTGACAGTTATCAGGCTGACCTGGAAACCCCTCTCCTGCCTGGATTTCTGCAACGGCATCATAACGGGTCTTCTTGCTACCTCACATACTCAGCAATATTTTACCTATCACCTCCTATTTGCCAAGCACCATGGTAGGTGCTGGGCTTTTCACCACTTAACTGCTCATCACTTGTCTTTTTATTTGGCTATAATAAAAAAGTACCATAAACTGGGTGGCTTATAAAGAGCAGAAACTCATTTCTCACAGTTCTGGTGGCTGACGTCTGAAATCAGGGGCCAGGATGTATGTATGTGTGTATGGGGTGGGATTCTGGTGAAGACCCTTCTCTGAGTTGTAGGTAGTGACTTCTCATTTAATCCTTATATGGTGAAAGAGCAGCTCACTCCCTGGTCTCTTCAAAGGGTACTGATCCCATTCAAGATGCCTCTACCCAGAGGTCCTAATTACGTCCCAAAGGTCCCAGCTCCCATTGGGGGTTAGGGTGCTAACATGAATTTTGTATAGTCACAACTATTCTATCTATCTATAGCACAGTGATTTCTGTTTCTCACGTTGAAGCTAGAAGGACTTTTTCCAAAACCTAAATCTGGTCTTATCATTTCCCTGCTGTAAATTTCGAATGGGCTTTCTATTATTTCAGGGATACAATTTAAAACTCCTTAGTATAGCTAACAAAGCTGTGAGCAACCCTGACCTTGGCCCATTTGGGATTGTGGGCACAGACCCCAGATGTGAGTTTCCTTCCTCAGGGTTCTCTCACCTTTCCCCGCTTGCAAGCGTTTAAGACCATGTTGCTTCCATCTGTAGCTTCTTCAGGTAGTCACCTGATGGGAAGCTAAGGAATCTCTGTACCTGTTTCAGTGCTGCTGAGTGAGTACTAAGTCACACTCATGTTTACCACTTCATATACAAATTGCTACTCATATTAATTTCATCTTGCTTCAGCTTCCCATTTAGCAAGTTGTCCAAGAGGCTCAGAATAATAACATTTAGAATTCAAGGGTATTTGACTCAGAGGAGTAGGAGATCTAGATAAGGGGTGAAAACATATTTGCACACAGGGGACTGTTTTAGTCAGTTTTTCACTACTGTGACTAAAAGACCCAACAGCACAATCATAGAGAATGAAAAGTTTATTTGAGGTCTCACGGTTTCAGAGGTCTTAGTCCATAGAAGGCTGGCTCCATTCCTAGGGGCTTGAGGTGAGGCAGAACATCATGGTAGGAGAGTGTGGCAGAGTAAAGCATCTCAGATGACGATCAGAAAGCTGAGGGAGAGACTTGACTCTCCAGATACAAAATATATACTCCATAGCTACACCCGCAATGAACCACTTCCTCTAGCTATGTCCTACCTGCCTCTAGTTACCACTCAGTTCATCCCATCAGGGATTAATTCACTGATTTGGCGAAAGCTATAACCCAATAATTTCTCCTCCAAATTTTCTCACATTGTCTCACATGTGAGCTTTTGGGAGACATTTCAGATCCAAATCATAACAGATTCAATAATTAATCAACCTCTCACACAAATTCCTTTCCAAAGAATTACAAAGGTAAGGGTTTAAATTTATGTATGTCTACATATTAATAGCTAATCAGGTAAAGAAGAATAGATGAGGAATGGTCTACAGGTGACAGGAATAAAAATCCAATTCTTATAATATTCTTTGTAATTGTCATAGGCACTGGCAGACGGTTCATTTCTATGTCACTAACAATGAATATATTTAGCTTTCATGGTTTTATTTCTTCAATTGTAATATGACAAGGTTTAAAGCAACCAACTTTAATGTTCTATCTCTAAATTCAAGATTTTTTTTTGGAGAGTTGCTTTCAAAATCTTGTCTCAACATTTTGTTTTGTTTCTTTTTGGTGTAGAAAATTGAACCTAGGTCCTTGTGCATGTGGGGCAAGCACTCTATTGCTGAGCTACATCCCAGAGCCTCTTAGTCTCAATCATCTTACTCTCCTTTCTAGCTCAGAAATTAACATTTATTCCTCTCTGGGACCTACAGATCCATTGATCCTAGAATCATTTCACTTTTATCAAATCCTCATATTTGTCCTTAACCAGTCTCTGCCTATGCCAAGTTCAATAATTTGGCATTTTCTTAGAATATGATTTTACTCGAATAATAAAATCATAATGATATAATGAATCTTAGAGCTTAATATTATAAATAAGAATCAGATTAGCAAATCATTTTCCTGCAGGTAAGTGTATCACAAACAGGTGGCAGGAATGTGGTGTACCATACAATTCAAATAAAAACAAAGTGAATAAAAAAACAAAAAACACCAAGTTATATTTGAGAAAAGGATTCATATATTTTATTACATTTTATTGTTCAAGATATAACTCTTCAAAGAAGTTCAGTAACATTCAGCAGAAAGGAACAACCTGGGTCTATTCTCACTGATAATCACATTTTTTCTAGTAAACATGAACTTGATATCTAACATTCTTCTGAGGGGATGTCCTAAATATTTAATCCTGATGAAGATAAAATTGCATATGGTTATCCTTTTGAAATGTTACCTTTTTCTGCATTAGTTGTAGTCAGTCTATTCATTTAGAAATCTCCCATATATTCCTTTAGATATCTTTGCTTAAAATTCTGTCTTCTACATTGAGAAGACTGAGAAACCTCTTTATAGAAGCATGGAGACCCTATCAGCTTATTTTGGATATTATTTCTCCAAGACTGAGTTTCCATTAGGAGCAAAGAGTTCTGAGTTGGCTGGAAAGCATCCCTTTGGCTCTCAACCTAAGCTGCTACAACATCCACCTTTCTTGAGCCCCAACCATGGAAGCAATGTAACCAGTTCTTGCCAAAGATCATTGTTCTCACTTAGGAAAAATTTACTCTTGGTGCTTTAATTTCCCATCAGATTGATCAAGGAAAAAGTTTTGGAATTAGTTATATACTACCCTCTGATTTAATCTTCTCTTCAATCTTTTCTTTTCTCTGTTATTACTATTTCTGTTATTGTTAAAACCTCACTCACTATCACATTTCATTTCTCTTGTCTGCCCTAAAGCTATTTTCTCTAGAGAATGCTATCAGTTTTTGTCTATTTCCCACAACCATTAAATCTTATTACCTGTAACTTTTTCCCTTACACATACATTTTTCTTTCAAGTGATTTAAAATCAGCCTGTGCCTCTATAGCTTTACCCGTTGAAAACTTCTCCATTGAAATATTATTGTTTCAATTAAAAAATATCTGGAGATTTTAAATTTCACAAGCATGGTCATCAAGTAAGGTCAGTCTCAGGATTTTTCTATTTTATATATTCAACTCTGTAGGATTATCAAATTATATGCATACATTTCTAACTGCAGAGAATGGAAACTATTTGTAAATTAGATGCATTTTTCTCAATTTATAAAAAGAAATTGTTGAATTTTGGAGTAAAGAACAGGTGGCATATTGAAATCAGCAGATATCTTTAATTTTATAAAATAAGATGGAAATATTTTTAAGAATTTCTTAAATTCATTTCATTTTCTTCCAAACCACAAAATTAAATAGTTCTACCTATCACCATATATCAATCTACAGAACTTTGCTTCCCTAGCACAAAATTGTTTCCTCTATTTGGTTGATCTCCTGTTTTTGAATAATTCACTATAGCTTGTTGCATCCAGCCCTATTCAAAAAGTCTATTCAAATTCCAAAAAGGTTTTCTTAATTTTAGAAAGTCCACATGTTTAGTTTCTGTTTGATAAATGCTTTCTGCAGACATAGTTTAAACGAGTATGGAAAATGTGCATGTGGACAAGGTATATTATTTCATATATTTTTAAATGCTTAGGGGAAAGTAAAGATAAAAATGAAAATTCTTGGTGGTAGAAATGTTGAACTAATGCATATACTTGGTGAAGGTAGTTGTGGAAGAAATAGTCTCTGCTTGTTAACACGTTATCTATCAGAATTACTGATTTAGGATAGGCCGTGAAATATTTTTACTTTCCAACACCAGAAAAAACATGAATGGTGACAATATAGTATGACTTTGCCTTAATGTGGCAATGAAATGATGGTTCAGAAATAGAGAAAAGTCATGAGGACAGGGTTAAAAGAGGATTGAAATGGGATTGAGGAGACATGAACTCTTCTTGGATTTGTAGATCCAAACCAATTCTGTATAGAACTCTGCACCCTGCACACAGAGGCCTCCCTGTCCACAGAGAGATACAACCCACAGTCAGCTACATTTAGAATTAACTCAAGGGCTAAGCATTTTTACGATATATGCCATTGGAAAGATTAGGTAAAAACAATTTAGGAGCTCTTTCTAAAAATAACATTGTGGCAATGTTCTTATATATTAAAATTTCAAGGGTCATGATAATTACTTATGATGGTTCATTGTATGTACTAATCACTCAGGAAAAGAAAAAGTCTACATCTCTTACTGTGTCACAGCATAAGAAGTGGTTAGATATAATTAACAGAGGAAGGTATCACTAGGCCTTTATTCTTTTAATGATGTAGGTTTGGAACACTATATCTTTCACATGACCTCCTTCTCTTTAAAAACAAAAGTACCTAAAACTCACTTATATGAAAAGTCTTTACTGAATTGCTAAGAAACTTTAAGTGACATATTTTGCAGAAAAGTTTGGTTAGAATTTCTTCTCCAAATGAAGTAAAATTATTTATCTTAATCTGTTACAAACTGTCTTGAAAGTTTATTTTTTTATCAAAATATAAAATTTAATAGTTTAGATGGTATGCAATGTCATAAAAATAGGTAAATATATAAAGGGAGTAGATAACCTAGAGAGAAATATACACAAAACTTATTTTACCTATAATGGAAGAAAGAAATACAATAATTAGTGGAGAAAGGAAGGATTCATAAATTATTGCAGGACAAGTGTCTATTTATGAAGAAAAAAAATTGAAATATTTTTGTCTCACTGCATTCACCAACAAGAAATTCTATGGATACTGTAGTTAGCTATAAAAATTAGGTCCCTCATTCTAAATAAACATTAGATATATAAAAACCAATTTGAGGGTGGACTTTAAAAAGCATGTGCAGAACAACAAAGTAAAAATAATAAAATTTTAATACATCTGAATGAGCCAAAGGTTCACCACAATCTAGTTGGAATAAATAAAACATAATAATATAACATAGACTATAAAATTTTGAATTCTTTAAGGAAAACATTATGATCCCAATTAAAAAATTGGTAGTAACACAACTAGAAAACTTACAAAGAAGGAAAAATTATGGGTAAATATGTTTCACATGATTAATAATCAAAGCCAATTAAGAAAAAAGATATATAATATTTTACCATCAAAATAAACTTGTGATAAATAAACAATTTTCTACACTGCAGAATCTGTGTAGACAGAAAAATCTGTTTCCAAAATACTTTGGAAATATGCATTATGTGCCTCAAAAATGTTCATGATGCTTGGCTCAGTATTCATACACTTCTGAGTCTATCCTTAGTAAATGATCTGAGATGAGGGAATACATGGTGACACTCAACAGAAAAGAATCTGAAATTTACCAAGGAAGGGTGACAGTTGCTGGGAAATTGTGGTACATGCACAAGTTGGAAGACCAGATGGTTATTAAAGATAAATTTTGAGAACGTCAAGTGTCAAGATAAAATGCTTTTGTTAAAAGGTAAATGAAAAGTCAAGACACAAAGCTAACTACCCAATAATTTCTCAATATGTAAATATAGAGAAGTATTTCCTTTTGTGTCATTACCCATTAACAAACAGAAAACAAACTGTGCACACATAATAATTTAAATAGCAAATTGTTACTACTTGAACTTTATAATTTAATTTATCATTGAAAGTGAACAAAGTATTGGAGGAGAATATTCCAGCCTTGCTCAGTTTTGGTAGTATGGACAGGACTTACTGAACTTCATAGTGTAAACAGGGTAATAACAAAGCCTCATTTAGAAAATTAAGCATTATCTTTCTGTATTTTTGTAATAGGAATTGAATCCAGGGGCACTTTACCACTGAGCTGCATCCCCAGGCCTTTTTTATTTTTTTATTTTGAAACAAAGACTTGCAGGGTCACTAAGGTTGGCCTAGAACTTGTGATCTTCCTGCCCTAGCCTCCCTGGTCACTTGGATTACAGGTGTGTGCCACCACACACAGCTAAGACATTATCAATGATAAGATAAACATGTTTCCCAGGAAGTTCATTTAATCTTAATCTTAGCCTTTGGAATGTTTTCCCTTTATCCACTCACCCCACAACAAAGCCACGAGTTTTAGGCTGTGGCCTCTACTTCCACTGCCAGGGCCTGTGCTGATGAAGCCATAGCTTGATCTCACCTCCCCTACTTCCTCTTATCCTTTTTGCTTTTTCTTTTGCTATTTTGTCTTTTGCCTTCTATTTTTCTTGAGTCTCCAGTGACCCTGATAATGGTTCATAAGCCTTTATTGTTTATCAAGTGTTTTCATATGAGTTCTCTTTAGTTAACCAAGAAAAAGAAAGTCAATAGTTTCAGGCCTGACTGGGCCTCATTTTTAAAATAAATTTATTTTCCAGTGATTTCCATGACAGAAGCAGTATAATTCTAGTGCTTTTCCTTGTCATCCTGAGCTTCAAAGTGAGTCAGCCTATACTTTTACCTCTTCTCCTTCTACTCCTAGAGGACTCTGTCCATCTCATCATTATCCAAATGCGCTCTGCATTCTGTGTTGACTCTTACTTTCTACTTTGCTCTGAATGACCTCCTAAGATGACTGTAATATTGGAGTATGATAGATTAAGGAGAATTTACTGAAAAAAAAAAAAAAACAAACCCAAGACTCTGAACATTCTCCAGCAAGAGGCTTCTTTTGGGGTAGTTTCTACATTGCTTTAATTAATTAATTAATTAATTAATTAATTTTGGTACCAGGGATTGAACTCGGGGGCACTGGACCACTGAGCCACATTTATTTAGAGACATGTTCCCACTGAATTGCTTAGAAAGTCTCACTGTTGCTGAGGCTGGCTTTGGATTTGCAATCCTCCTGCCTCAGCCTCCCAAGCCACTGGGATTATAAGCATGTGCAGCTGTGCCTGGCTCTAAAATGCTTAAATTTTGACAGATGAGGAAGGTTCTAGTGTCTGTGGATGCAGGGTCCTAAGAATGCCAGGAGTATCACTTTTTTCATCTTGGGAGACTTTAAGGAATTCTGGGTACTCTACACTTGAGTTGACCATGATTTATCATCCAAACTAGTATACTGAGTTGAAGTGTATATTATTAAAAATCATAGGACAATTTTTACAAGCAAAAAGTACAACAATTGGATAATTGGATACATTTTTTCTGCCTCTTATTGTATATTTATTTGTAAAGAATATAGACTCCTGGATTTCTGACCATCTTGAATTCAAATCTCTGCAATTACAACCTGAAATCTGCATGTTAAACAGGTTCCTCAGTTGCTTATTAGTTAAGGTTTGAGAACCATAACATGTAAAAGATTTTTAAAAGTACATAAGTATTTCTTTGTGATTCACTTCAATAATCTTCCTCTAAACATTTAATAAAAATCATCTTCAATACAGTTTATGAGTAAATAATTAATATTAAGTGCCTTTATGGAAGTACACAAAGTTAAAACTTGCTTTCAAACTGTTGTTTCTAGTACTGCATTTATACAAAGTATAGGTACCCAGTTCAAAGACCTGGTTTAAATACTGTTTAATAATTATGGAAGTATTGTTATTAAGTATTTTTCAGGGCAAATATATGACATTGCAATTACATTATGACCCCTTTACAAACTCTCATTGGTACTGTATTATAATGTATAAATAATCTTGTTATAATTGACTAGACTTGCTAAGAAATGGACTTTTGTAACTCAATCCATTGACTACATTGAACCTATGAGGTTTTATAATTTAAGCACATTGTTTTAAAACAAAAAAATTTCCTGTAATGCCAAATCTCTAGAGTTTAGTATGAGTACAACCCACTTACTAAAGACCTCATAGACTAAGTAACTAGGTTTTCTGGAGTAGATATAAAAACTTTCTGACCTGGATGTAAAAGAAAAGCCTCTGAAGTCCTTCTTCCATTCTTTAAAAAGACTATCAGTATCGGTGCACATAGCTGAACATTAAATATATGCATTAGGCCTATTATGGATAGGTTATAAAAATATCCTCCGTGGTTGAATAACATGTAAATTGAGTTCATTATACAGTACATGGTAATGAATAATTCAAAGTCTCAATGACTCTTCCTCCTAACCCTGGTTCTCCATATATATATATATATATATTTCATATACATATATGAAATTCTCACTGGCATGCTTCTGAGTTGTTAGCCAGAATTTATGATAGGCATTTTTGTCATTTCACTATCCAGCTTAAATTAAAGTAGCATATTATGTACATGGGGGTTCTCAACTAGGCATAAGCATCTGAATCACCTGTGGAACTATTTTTTTTGTCTTTATACATGTAATTTGTTTTTTTTTATTACAACTCTTATTACACATATATACCACAATTTTTCATATCTCTGTTTGTATATAAAGTAGATTGACACCCAATTCGTGTCTTCATACATGTACTTTGGACAATGATGTCCATCACATTCTACCATCCTCCGTGGAACTTTAAAAAAAATGTAGCCTCCAGGGCTCCACTTTAAATCTACTGAATTGAAACGTATGAAATGTGTGTGTGTGTGTGTGTGTGTGTGTGTTTTCTCTTGGGCATCCCCAAGTAACAGGTGTAGTGTGTCCTTCCCCATTATGAAGATAACCATTGATAACTAGGAGTCTGTGTCCTATTGTTTTAGAGTTTGGGCTTTAGTTTCTGGGGAAGATCTAATTCAGATTTCTATCTGACCACCTAATAAATATGTGACCATGTTACTTATTCTCTCTGACAGTAATTGCTCCTCTAAAATATGGGAATTATCCTATAGGATTCAAAATATGATTTTCAGTAATCAAAATAAGACAACCAAGGTAAAGTGCTTGAATTTCCCTTTATGTAAGACAAATTTTCGTTAGTCCCTAAAAGGAATGATTTTATATGAATAACATCCATTATACAATCTCCTTATGCTAGTTTTCATTTAATCAGACAGATCTGACAAGTCTCCATGAGGAATTATAAAAATAATCAACCTTATCCCAGAAGAATTGTCAACCAAGACAAAAGCTAGAGGGCAATTCATTTTTATCACCTTTTAATATTTGATTTACAAAGAAATTTGTTTTGCAGCTTTTCTTGCTTTCAGAATAAAAATTTGAGACAAAACCTCATGGAAAAATTTGCACCTCATTTCTAAGAAAGATGTTATGACCTTCTATCAAAGCCCAATGTCACTCAAGTTGCCATACAAGACCCAAATTCCTACAGAGGCAACAGTGACAGCTGTTGGGTTGAATGGCAGTGGAGAAGTGGGAAAACATCAAGGCAGTAGGGAACTGTGCACATTTATGGCTGTTTCCTTGTATTTCCTCTTTAGCTGGTTCCACGTGAGGGTAGGGGTGAATAGAAACGATGTTTCCTGGGAAACGTTAAAAGTAAAATTTCAAGTGTCAGAATAACTGCTTTGACTCATTTGAGTCAACAGAGATGATAAATGTTAAAGGGACCCAGAAAAGATGCATTTTTTTGGCAGAATGATTATTTAAATTTCAGTATTTGAGAATATTTTTAGTTATCCTATACTTCAAAGTTCTAAAACAAACTATTTCCTGTTCAATTTGTAGGCCAAACACTTAAAATGCTTATGTGAAAGTGTTTCACAATCCTAGTACTTATACAAGACTGGAACTCAGGAAGGATAGGAATAACTGCTTTATTAACCAGAGTAGGACCAGATGATGAGGAGGAAAATCTCCTAAGTACAGAAAAGATGTAGTTACAGGAGATTTGGGTTAGAGTTCTGTGATGACCTGAGAAAATTAAGCTTCCTTGATGCAGTTTCAGTAAATAGGAGCTTAAAGTAGAGGTGATACTTTTATTGTCTGTGCTAAGCACTATGCTTGGCACATAGTAGTTGCTTAATGAAAATTAATTAAATAGAGGAATGATCTTGGGTTGCCCACTTAACCTTAATGGGCTGCCTTGAAAAGTCTACCTGGGTAGCAAAATTGTGTGGATAAACACCTATGAATTTATCATTATTGCCAAAGAAAAAAGTCCTCCAAAGAACTCTCTTACTGAGAGTGGGCCAATAGAACAAATTCAGCGGCAAAGGATAGCATTTTTCTCACAAGACACAAAGTCAGTGTTTACTTAGAGACAAAAAAAAAAAGTACAGAATTTGGTTTAACACAATGCTAATATGGCACCTAGTTCTAAAGCATTGAATTTCAGATTAGATTGGGAGGGTATGTGCCAAAATTTTCTCAAGACTTCTTGCAAAAGCATTTCCTCAAGTCTCCTGTTGATTCCCACTCTCTCTACTGAGGACAGCTAGGCTCCCTGTCCATTGCTGTAGATGCCCACTTACTAGAGGAAACATTCTGTCACTCCTCTTTTTTTTTTTTAAGCCTTATTTTTACAAACAAAAAACATGTATAGAATTAGTCTTTAAGAAAGAAAAAAAAGTACAGAAGCCTGATGCATTCACTCCAATGCAGCTGAGTCTCCAGTATTTTTAAAGTCTGTCTCCAAATTCCCATGTGCTCTGATGGCCCTACAGTGCTTTCCAGCTCCTCTCACATGTAAAGGCTAATTGTATTCCAGTCAACCCTACTTTCCCCTTCTGATTGCACTATGCTCAGAGAGTTGTTTTAAGACTTTTATTTTCATTTTTTGGAAATAAACAAGGATGGAAAATTTTGCTCAATATGAAAAATTATGATGTAGGCAAAACCCCCCAAACAACAAAACAAAAACAAAAAACAAAACCAGATTCTCTTTCCGTGGGGTACCCATAGGTTATTCTTCCTATTATAACTTTACAGATATAGTGTTCATATGTTCTATTTGAATCATGTATTCCATCAGCAATCATGATTGATAACCAATAGAATTTGTTAAAGGCACTGTACTTTTTCTTGCAGAAAAAAATCCTGATATTTTAATTCAAAGCAAATGAAGTTTAGAAAGCAAATATTTTCTGCTATTGATGTTCTGTTTCAAAATATAGACAAGCCATAATATAAATGCATTGCTTTTTTTTTTGTAAAGGCAGGTTTCATACAAAGTACAAACTTGCTGTGGCATGTGTGTCAGTCTGCAAATTACTTTTTAGCTGAAGAAGCTTTGCTTCTCACTGAATAATAGTTTCAGATATCTTAATTCTTAGGATTGGTAGAGGAAATCCTCCTGTTGTAGAACATTAGAGTTTTGATACATTTGCACAAATTCTCCAAATCTGCCAGAGGACCTCCACTGTAGTTAAGCCAATGACCTAGCTGTTGGCTACAGGTGTCTGTGTGAACTTTCATCACAGGTGTGAATTAGCAACATTCCTCCTCACAGCTAGAGGGAAGCCCTATGTTTGCCACAGGGCTTTCATTTAAAGTCAAGAGACTGGCAGGTCCCAACACTGCAACTTACCTGATTGGACTCAGCCTATACTAGACCTGTCATGCAATAGAGGATCCATGTTCCTGGCTCCCTAAGATAAGTATGAGTTTAAAAGTGAAAGAGTAGTACGAGTTTAAAATTTCCAGATGTGCATAAGGGGATGATGCCGATGGATTTGACTTCTGACCTTCTGAAGAAAGCTTTTGTGTTTAATGAAAGAACACAGGGACTCAAACACAGTGCCCTCCATACAGCAAGCACCTAAGAAATGTTCATTGCTTTCCTTTTTATGGGAGAGGGGAAGATCATTTTCTGTTATTCCTTGACAGTGTATATATGTCTACATACGGTAAAGTAGAACCTTATGTGGAGATTAGGATGTAAATCTAATGAGAAAGACAAACCATTAAAAACAGTAAAAAATGATGTTTAATTTCTTTTAACTTGACCATAAAGTAGTCATGATATTAACATAGCAATAATATTACCCCCAGACTGAGAACCCCTGAAAGTTTATTTGCAAATGTGTGGATATCCAAACTTGTTTGCCTTTTAGATTACTACCAGATTCTGAGGTGAATGGGAGATAGATAGAGAATTCTAGAATGTTCTTGCTTAATTGTAGGAATTACATTATTCTGCTTTACAATTAAGCCTCTAGAGACTTTGGATAGGTTAATGTAGTTCTTCATTTTGGCAAAAACTGGACAAGGTAGTGGGAATACATCTTAGATCAGTGCTGCAGTCTAACATCAGTGGCTACATTTTACGACTTACTTATTTTTAAGGCATTCATTACATAACTGTGGATTACATAACCATAATGAAGGTCATGTAGAGCAGATAATTTCAGTTATAGGTGTTTTGTTAAAATCACTTTAATTTGTCACCCTTTTAAAGCTTTTTCCCATGATTAAGAGCGGTAACATAATCATCAGGTAAGAAAGGGTTTCGGAATCATGGGTTATCTGGGTATGGAGTGTGCTTTATCCAAATATCCTCATTCAATTCTGATAATTCTCTACAGTATCTGAATTGACACTTTTAAAATATGTTCATATCCAACCATTTATACATATTGTTAATATACAACTAAATAACTGAACTGTTTCTGAAGACTTTTGTGACCAATTTTGCCAACTGCTTACTGAAATATATTTAACTATAATACCATAATTATAGTTCTAGTAAATCTATAAAACTGGGAAATAAGCAAGTCTGGGGTGATTTATTCTTGGTGAGCTCATACATCCCAAGGACACTTGCTTTTCAAAATACTTATGCTCATCTATTAAATAATCCATTCTAGAATACTGCCTTTGATCCCATGAAGCACACTTGCTCCTGAAATTCCCAAAAGTAAAATCAGCAGTAGCATTTGCCTGTCTCTACTTTTTCCATTTCCCAAATTCTTCCAATTGGGAACAATGGTTTATAATCTCACCCAGAAGTTTTGTAGATACTAGGTTAGAGTTCATTCTATTACAACTACTAGAATTCCCTTAGGAGAGCTACATGTTCTCTTACAAGGACCAGATGTTTGGTGTCAATCTTGATGCTCAACAGTCTTTCCAGAGTCTTCTAATGTGTTGTGCTTATGTGATGTGTGGTCCAAAGTCAATTCACTTTTGCCTAAGACATGAAGATCTCTATCTGATAATTTCTGAAATACATAGCTGTTTATATCAAGAGTAAGAACTGAGGCAGAATGGTTTTGATGCTGGTTTGGTACCTTGGAACATTCTACTTATTCAGATAGCAGCAGTGATGGATGGGGGGGGCGGGGCACACTCAGCCTCCCACAGGGCAACCAAGGCCACACATCCATACCCTGCTGTGCTTGGCAGTGGCTATTTCTAATGTCACCTACCCTCAATCTCTCCCCCCACCCGGCCTCTCCTTCCCACAAGAATTCTTTTTTTTTTAATTTTTTATTGTTGGTTGTTCAAAACATTACAAATTTCTTGACATATCATATTCCACACTTTGATTCAAGTGGGTTATGAACTCCCACCTTCACCCCATACACAGATTGCAGAATCACATCAGTTACACATCCATTGATTTACATATTGCCATACTAGTGTCTGTTGTGCTCCGCTGCCTTTCCCATCCTCCACCATCCCCCCTCCCCACCTCTCCCCTCCCCTCCCCTCCTCTCTCTCTACCCCCTCCACTGTATAACCCTGAGGGTCTCCTTCCATTTCCATGCAATTTCCCTTCTCTCTCCCTTTCCCTCCCACCTCTCATCCCTGTTAAATGTTAATCTTCTTCTCCTGCTCTTCGTCCCTACTCTGATCTTAGTTACTCTCCTTATATCAAAGAAGACATTTGGCATTTGTTTTTAGGGATTGGCTAGCTTCACTTAGCATAATCTGCTCTAATGCCATCCATTTCCCTGCAAATTCTATGATTTTGTCATTTTTTAATGCAGAGTAATACTCCATTGTGTATAAATGCCACATTTTTTTTATCCATTCGTCTATTGAAGGGCATCTAGGTTGGTTCCACAGTCTTGCTATTGTGAATTGTGCTGCTATGAACACTGACGTAGCAGTGTCCCTGTAGCATGCTCTTTTTAGGTCTTTAGGGAATAGACCAAGAAGGGGAATAGCTGGGTCAAATGGTGGCTCCATTCCCAGCTTTCCAAGAAATCTCCATACTGCTTTCCAAATTGGCTGCACCAATCTGCAGTCCCACCAGCAATGTACAAGTGTACCCTTTTCCCCACATCCTCGCCAGCACTTGTTGTTGCTTGACTTCATAATGGCTGCCAATCTTACTGGAGTGAGATGGTATCTTAGGGTGGTTTTGATTTGCATTTCTCTGACAGCTAGAGATGTTGAGCATTTTTTCATGTACTTGTTGATTGATTGTATGTCCTCCTCTGAGAAGTGTCTGTTCAGGTCCTTGGCCCATTTGTTGATTGGGTTGTTTGTTATCTTATTGTCTAATTTTTTGAGTTCTTTGTATACTCTGGATATTAGGGCTCTATCTGAAGTGTGAGGAGTAAAGATTTGTTCCCAGGGTGTAGGCTCCCTATTTACCTCTCTTATTGTTTCTTTTGCTGAGAAAAAAACTTTTTAGTTTGAGTAAGTCCCATTTGTTGATTCTAGTTATTAACTTTTGTGCTATGGGTGTCCTATTGAGGAATTTGGAGCCCGACACCACCGAATGTAGATCGTAGCCAACTTTTTCTTCTATCAGACGGCGTGTCTCTGATTTGATATCAAGCTCCTTAATCCATTTTGAATTCACTTTTGTACATGGTGAGAGAAAGGGATTCAGTTTCATTTTGTTGCATATGGATTTCCAGTTTTCCCAGCACCATTTGTTGAAGATGCTATCCTTCCTCCATTGCATGCTTTTAGCCCCTTTATCAAATATAAGATAGTTGTAGTTTTGTGGATTGGTTTCTGTGTCCTCTATTTTGTACCATTGGTCCACCCGCCTGTTTTGGTACCAGTACCATGCTGTTTTTGTTACTATTGTTCTGTAGTATAGTTTGAAGTCTGGTATTGCTATACCGCCTGATTCACACTTCCTGCTTAGCATTGTTTTTGCTATTCTGGGTCTTTTATTTTTCCATATGAATTTCATGATTGCTTTCTCTATTTCTACAAGAAATGCCTTGGGATTTTGATTGGCATTGCATTAGCGAAGAGAAGAAGAGAGAGAACTCAAATTACTAGCATACGGGATGAAAAAGGCAATATCACAACAGACACTTCAGAAATACAGAAGATAATCAAAAACTATTTTGAATCCTTATACTCCAATAAATTAGAAGATAGTAAAGGCATAGATAAATTTCTTAAGTCATATGATCTGCCCAGATTGAGTCAGGAGGATATAGACAACCTAAACAGACCAATATCAATTGAGGAAATAGAAGAAACCATCAAAAGACTACCAACTAAGAAAAGCCCAGGACTGGATGGGTATACAGCAGAATTTTACAAAACCTTTAAAGAAGAACTAATACCAATACTTTTCAAGCTACTTCAGGAAATAGGAAAAGAGGGAGAACTTCCAAATTCATTCTATGAGGCCAACATCACCCTGATACCTAAACCAGACAAAGACACTTCAAAGAAAGAAAACTACAGACCAATATCTCTAATGAACCTAGATGCAAAAATCCTCAATAAAATTCTGGCCACTCGGATACAAAAACTTATCAAAAAAATTGTGCACCATGATCAAGTAGGATTCATCCCTGGGATGCAAGGCTGGTTCAATATACGGAAATCAATAAATGTTATTCACCACATCAATAGACTTAAAAATAAGAACCATATGATCATCTCCATAGATGCGGAAAAAGCATTCGACAAAGTACAGCATCCCTTTATGTTCAAAACTCTTGAAAAACTAGGGATAACAGGAACATACCTCAATATTGTAAAAGCAATCTATGCTAAGCCTCAGGCTAGCATCATTCTGAATGGAGAAAAACTGAAGGCATTCCCTCTAAAATCTGGAACAAGACAGGGATGCCCTCTCTCTCCACTTCTCTTCAACATAGTTCTCGAAACACTGGCCAGAGCAATTAGACAGACGAAAGAAATTAAAGGCATAAAAATAGGAAAAGAAGAACTTAAATTATCACTATTTGCAGATGATATGATTCTATACCTAGGAGACCCAAAAGGCTCTACAAAGAAACTATTAGAGCTAATAAATGAATTCGGCAAAGTGGCAGGATATAAAATCAACACGCATAAATCAAAGGCATTCCTGTATATCAGCGACAAATCCTCTGAAATGGAAATGAGGACAACCACTCCATTCACAATATCTTCAAAAAAAAAATACTTGGGAATCAACCTAACAAAAGAGGTAAAAGACTTATACAATGAAAACTACAGAACCCTAAAGAGAGAAATAGAAGAAGATCTTAGAAGATGGAAAAATATACCCTGTTCATGGATAGGCAGAACTAACATCATCAAAATGGCGATATTACCAAAAGTTCTCTATAGGTTTAATGCAATGCCACAAGAATTCTTCATGGAAGAATTTTCCTTAGAAAATTCCTTGAACTGCCTGGGATGCCTAAACTTACCCTCTACTTCTTAGCTTATTGGATTTGAAATTTCCTCTTATAGTTCTGCCAATTTTTAATGCTTCATTTTATGTATTAACCCTCTTTATTTCTTTTTTTGTCTTAAATATTATTTTGTCTACCAACTTTCATCTGTTTAGTTTTCTTCATGTATATTTTCTCAAGATTCTATTTCAAATATTAGTATGTCATATGGTCGACCCTTGAATAACTTAGGAAGTATACTGATCTCCCATACATTTGAAAAACCTAATATAACTTTTAACTTCCCTTTACTACCCATATCCTGTTGTTGACCAGAAGTCTTACTGATAACATAAGCAGTTAGTTAACACACTTTTGTATGTTCTATGGATTGTATATGGTGAAAAGTACTTGAGAACCACAAGAGATGGCTTTTCACTGCAATCTACCTGGAGTCGTAGGCTATCTTAAGAGGATACTCCCAACACTTGAGCTCACTGCAATAGCAATAGGATGTGGATACCAAATTATTACAGTAGTAGTAGTATGTGCTAGCTAATTCTGTGCAGTTATGATTTAATATTGCATCTTTACCTTTGTTTACATTTCTCTCAATTGCAAATGATGTGAAGTAGGGTCTGTGTATGCATAAGTTTTAATGTATTAATGTATATTTAATGTTGGTAAATGATCAAATAAACTACTATCTCTATATGTTTTATGCATTCAAGACATCTAACTTTTACTTTCTTAGCTTTCAAATGTACTTTTTTAAAAAAATCAACACCTAAAAAGAACTGCACAGTTCAAAACTGTGTTTTTCAAGGTTCAACTATATTTTTAATCATGGCTCTTTTAAACATAATATATTTAGTTAAAAATCTATTATCTGCCAATATTTGTCTTTTATTTGACTATTTAGTCTATTTTCACTTATTAGATAAGTGGTACATTTCTGCTATTTTTAGCACAAATTTTCATTATCATTCTTTTTCAGCTAATTAGATTTCTCTGTCTTCCGAGTTTTCTAGTCCACTAGTTTTGGAATTGTATTATTTAATTCTATTATTTTAGTGTTTACTCTCATTTCTAATATGCATAATTTAACTTAACAAGGTTTAATCAATATATTTACTTTCTCTTGGAATTAGGACCTTTGAACATGCACTAACAACTACTGAAATGTTATTGCCCCATTTTTCACTTGTTTTATTTAATATGCAAATTAAATATTTTCAATCATTTGTAATCAACGTTTAGATTTACTTATATGTTAACTCTTTTCTTTGCTCATAATACTTTCTTGCATTTCAGATCTTCCTTTGAGGAAATTTTCCTTCTTCCTTGGATTTTTTTTATTCTGATAATGCCCACAAAATTTATTACCTATTATTTTTAGTATTTTTTTTTAACACCATGATAATTCACTTTCCCCCCCATTTATTTGCTTATATTTAAAAATTATGTTCATCATTCTTTCTTGTCTTTCAGATAAGACAGACCTTCTAGGATAATTTGCTTTTTTCTTTAGGTACATCTTTTAGGGAAATACATGTTTGAGGGTTTCTTCGTAATAATTCTTTAGCATTGATTTTGGATATTTACTTTTTTGGAATGACTGAAAATGAAATTGTTTTGCCTCTGTTATTGGAAGACATACAATTATACTTGTCAGTGATTTATCTCTCAGAACTTTAGAATAATTATTTCACTGTCTTCTGTAGTCCATTGTTGTCTTAAGAAGTCAATTTTTCAGTCTAATTGTCATTCTTTTCTAGGTTATCTGCTTTTCTCTCTAGCTTCTCATAAAAATTTTCTATTTCTATAGTTTGCTTATAGTATGCATGGACTTGTTATCATTATATACTTTGAAATAAATTTGACTGCTTGAATTGGCTAATTGATGTCTTTCAATTTTGCAAATTTGTCAACAATCCTATTCTGCACTATTTCCTCTTCTCCTTGTACTTGATACTTTCTAGAATTCTGATTAAATGTGCTCTTAGCCTCTTTCATACATTTTCATTCTTTCCCTTGATACCTCAGCTGTGTGTAACATGCTCATGTTTACTACACACACATTCACACCCACTACAATTTTTACAGATTATATCATTATTCTTTCAAATATGATATGATGCCTGGAAAGCATTCCCTTTTTCCTCAGCCATATATGGAATGATCTTTTATTTCTATAAATAGATTTTACTTGCCTATTTAATGCTCTGAAATTGCTTGATACTCTGACAATAATCTTTAATCATGTGATTGTCATTTGTCACTGACCTTCATTCATTGTCAGCTCATGTTCACTAGCATTTACCTGTGAGAATTCTTGGGGTCCTGGGGTAAAATGTATTCCCTCAGAGAGAATTTTCTTCTGCTTATGTCAGGTGTGGAACTTAGGTTTTCAGGAGCACACAGTAGAGTGAACCCAAGTCACTCACTGATGAACTGGCTTGTATTTCTCTTTGGAAATTTCTTTCCTCTCTTTAGTGAGGGTCAAATTAGAGGCACATTGCTTTCTTTAGTCTCTCCCTTTGTGAAGTGGTTCCCTCACCTCATTTTCCTGTTCAATCATAGCACTTGTCCTTAAATAGCTTTTGCTCTACTTGGTGGGATACTCTCACTAGCCCCTTGGGGCTCTGTTTCCTTTTCCCTGTGCACAGGTACTCTAAGCTCTGGACCATGAGGCATTAGCAAAAGCTGTCTTCTCTTTGGAGTCAGGATTTTTTCTCCTTTTATTGGCCTTTGAGGAGCTTCATTATTTTTTTGTCACCTTGGCTATGCATTTTTAAGATGATGTTATAAGAGGGATTTTCAGGGTACCTGTTTGATCATACTATTAGAAAGATAAGTCCCTCTTACAGTGTTCCAAATTCTCATTTTATAACAGTACATTCTTTAGTAATTGTCAATTATATTTGCTATCTCTCCATGTTGACGGCATTCATCCTGAGGACAGGAGCTGTTGTTTTACTATGTACTAATTTATTCAGACAAAAATATATATTTCAGCATCTATTATTTACTATGCACTGATGAATTAGTTGTACAGAAGTTGTCTAAATTGAATGGTATACTAAGAGGCTGATAAGTTAAACATAAGAAATGCAATCATTTCTTGAATCATTGCTAGTTCAACAAACTACCTAGTTCTTCTCATAAATGCTTTATGTTTATTGTCTGAAGTTAATCTTCAAATGACCCTATGAATTTGTTCTTCTTATTATTTCATTTTAAGAATAAATAAACTGAGGTTGAGAGAAGTAACTTATATATAGTGAAAGAGTTGTGTAATAAGATATTCATGACCGAATCTTTAAACATTTTAAATAATCTTTCTATTGAATTCCAGTAATGGCTACTTATTGCTATAGACTTAATATTACATATGACTTCAGAGATTCACTTTAACTTACCTAAAGGAAAGCGGGCAAAGCATCCCTGAAGATGGAGCCAATCATAGGCTGTAATCTATGTCCTGGATTGAGAAGTGAGTACACTCAGGTAAGAACATCATTGTGTGAAACCTTTTGGCAAAATAATTCAAACCCCAGTTGTTTTTATGTGTCAGAATTTTTAATTGAGTCAGATCTTCAGACATCTACTTGGTGTGGCAGAGATTCACCTCATCACATGAATTCTGAGAAAATGAAGATGACATACTGTATGTGCCCTTAGGGTACTGATTCTTAATATGCAGCAAGCAATAGCAATAGTAATCACTATGCAATATTTAGTTGCATTTAATTTTACCAGTGACATCTTTTCAGTAGTAAATTGTACTTTATTCACCTTATTGTGCTTCTATGACATTTTAAGAACCCCCTCCACTCCTCTTAATCTGCCTAATTTTAGGTTCTAGCCTTTTGTTGTCTTTGTTCTTTCCACTTCCTTATCTTTCTTGACAGCCCAGGCTGCTGCATGGTCTCCTCTTATTCTCACTCGCTGCCAGCTGTGTGATGAGGTGCGGCATGAGATTTCCCAGAGGTAGCAATGGGAACCTTCTATTCAATTCTCCTGCACCCCCAGCCTCTCTGCACACACAATGCTCTTTCTGACGTTCTCTCTCCCTGTTGCTTGCAAATGTTCTATTCTGATCAGTTCTTTCTTTCCATGACAGCTCCATCCTAAGTGCATCTGTTTCATGTTGTACTCTTCCTTCTTTTTTTTTTTTATTTTTTTCTTTCCCTAAATACTTTAAAAAGTTTTGCCTTTGAATTTTCAAGAGGAGTCTATAAAATCCAACATTGGTTGCTTCGGGATTTTTAATGGAGCATGAGCTCAGCAGGTAAGGTAGTCTTATTGGGACTTTTCACATTATCATTTCTCACTTTGCTTTACAAAGAGAGTACACCTAAGAAAAACACAGTGTTCATTTGAGAATGGGAGGCAGCAACTATTCTAGAAAGAAATGGTGTTATAAGAAAATAGACAAAAACAATGTAAGAAGGAAAAAATCATCTTGTTAAATGTTTTGAGAAGCACAGAGCACAGGTGCTGTTCTTATTTTCAGCCCCTCTGGTCAGACAATGATTACCTGACATACCTCGAGGGTAGAGAAGGAAGACTGGTGAGCCTAAGGCTTACAACTACTGGAAATCTCACACAAGAGTGGGTTTTTGATAGATCTTAGGCCTATGATTAATTACAGACCAACAACCACATGAGTCACAACTTGTTAGTCACGTTAAAATTCCATCTAAATCAAGTTGAAAACAAAATGGGATATAGATTTATTTTTCCCACATGAAAAAAAAATTGCTTCCAACATTAAAGACCATAACGCTAGTGCAATGACACATACAGTGTTGTCAAACTTCCCTTGATTGCTTGGAAAGACATCTCACACTCAACATCAACCCAACAGAATGCAGAGAAATGAAGTAAACCATCCCTAAAAGTGTGTGTTGGGTGCCAATAAAAGAAAAGAATAAATCACTATGCCTATGTATGTACATAATTACTTCAGACCCCTCAAAATACAATTTTAAAGCACTGATTTTTAGAGAAAATGAATTCTTGAAAGTGGAAGATGAGCCAAATAACACTATCAATATTTCTGAGCTTTTAAATTTAATTCTCTTAGCTTTATATCATGATGGAGTCTTGAGCTTTCCCTGAACACATGATCAACTGATGAATTCTCTCATATTTTTTCCACTGCAGTTAGGGACATCTTTGTTTATTTTTAGGACATCTGATGTCTTTAGAAGAAGTTCACTCAAGATATACTTAACCAAGTTCAGGCTTTTGATAATTTGATTATGATTATGACTGTGGCTGTAGGGATGGAAACCAGGGCCTTGAGCATGCTAAGCATATGCTTACTACTGAGCTACACCCTTTGCCCTTCAGGACTTTTAAAAAGACTATTTCCTAGTTGATGCCTGTACCCTGCTCTGCACCACTAACAATTATGCAAATGAATCCCAGAACCACTCACGTCCACTTTTAACATGATGCTCTCTTTGTATCGCAGGACCAAAATTCAGAGATTAAATGTATCTTTAAGAGCATTGGTCTTTTAAAATTGAATTTGAGACATTTTGCCTTTTGAAGTGACAATTGTACATCTTATAAAATTATTACCTAATGGGAAAGTATACTCTTTTTCTCCTCTGTTATGTTCATTAAAAAAATCAAGTGCATGAGAAACCTTTAGAGAAATTCATCCATCTATATCCTTTACTTCATTTTATCACTGAGTATACTATAAAAAACATAAAAATAAGGATCAAACTGCAGAATCAAACTGCAGAATCACCAACTGGGAAGAGTCTCAAGAAGTAATGTAGTCTAAACAGCCAGGAGTTTCAAATATAATCTTATCAACATCTTTAACTTTCTCTGTTCCAACAAACATGTATCAATCCAATTATCCTTTTTTTTTTTTTTAAAAAAAAAGCTCTTGCCATTTGCTCTTTGCAAATGATTAATTCTACTATTTAGCATTGTACTGACTGAAGTTTTTGGGGCTGGAGATGTGGCTCAAGTGGTAGTGCGCTCGCCTGCCATGCGTGCAGCCCGGGTTCGATCCTCAGCACTACATACAAACAAAGATGTTGTGTCCGCTGAAAACTAAAAAATAAATATTAAAATTCTCTCTCTCTCTTTCTCTTAAAAAAAGAATACTGGACATAGGGATAGATGAAAAGAAGCACTCCATGAAAGACTATATATCTCAGAAGCCCTATAGAACTTATATGGACCTTGGTATATATATAAAGAGGCAGTAAAACTTAGGAAAAAAAAAAAGGAAAATGGACTAGAAATGGTTTGGGAATGTTTGCTTCTAAAAATCAATTAGATTTGCTTTTTATACCACATATAAAACTAAACTCCAAAATGATTTGAAGATATAAAAATGAAAAATAAACTTGATAAATCAAAACTCTTAGAGGTATCCTTATTATATTAGGGCAAGATGAAAAGGATTCATATAAGACACAAAAACACAAGATAATAGAAAAACTGATGAATTGGCTGTATAGAAACATAAACTTCTCTATAATAAAAATACTGCATTGTGAAAAGTAAAGTGCCTGAGAAGATATGTAGTAACATATATAACAAAGAGCAAATATCTAGAATATATAACATCTTTTAGAAAAATATACAAAAGAGAAATTGTCAAGGAAGTGAACAAGAAATTCATTAAACAGAACTCTAAGTTTCAAACATATGAAGAGATATTCAATCTTACTTGTAATTAAGGTACTGAAATTAAAAACAATGAAGTTGAGCCATTTTCATTATCAGAAGTAGAAAAAATTTAAAACAACTGATAATATCAAGTATGATGAGAATGAGGGGAAATTGGAAATTTCATAGTAAGAGTGCAAGTTGTCTATCCATTTAAAGGGTGCTTCATCAAAATCCAATAAAGTTAAAAGTGAACAGAATATAAAACCTAATAATTATACTTTCTATCAGACTTCTATCCCAAAGAAATTCTAGCACATGATGACAGAGATTTATACAAGCTATGTGTGTTTATAGATTTGTCTCTAAAAGTCAAACGATATGGTATAACAGGAAAAGGTTTTAAAAAACATAATGCTCATCTAAAAATGACTGTTAAATTATGACTTATGTAAAGAAAGAGAAGACCCAATTGCAGCTGAAACAGTTATAAGTTCTAAGCAAAACACATCTACTCATAGAAAAGTTAGACATTCTCATAATTTAATCATATAATTTGATATGACAACTTATAAAATAGCATATTCAGAGCAGTGAAAGAATGATAGAAAAGGAAACAAACGATATAAGAAAGTTTATATTAGAGCAAACCATTTTAACAGACTAATAAAATTGAATCTAAAGGTAAAATAAACTACATGAAATGCACATGAACTTGAACTTCAAAAAAAAAGTTAGCTCTGTTGTTAAGCAGTCTGGAAAAATATCACGACGTCTATCTCAGTTCTCAGTCATGAAAATGGGATGTGCACCCCTGCTGTCCAGATTTTGGCCTCTATATTCCAGGAAACAAGAACTCCTTGACGAGTAATTAATTCCCTGTCATGAAGTAGGCATAGAAAATTGTATTGAAAATAAGTAGTTACCAGAAAGTGGAGTGCCTCCAAAGATGTCTGGGAGCAGAGGGGGAAATGCCTCCTGGGGATGTGACAGTCTGAGAACCCCAAAAGTACTTAATGATTCTGTCCAAGCCCACATTTTTCAACTATTTCTCAAAATGAAGTATGTGGAAGCAAAGGCATCTATAGATTTCCAGTGTTGTCTACAGAAAACACATTTACCAACTGAAACTAAATACTTGTATTTTATTTGCATTTGTCGCATTAGGAAAAATCATATGGTAAAAATTTAAGGAAGAAGTTATGGGAAAAGATGTGATGAGATGTTAAAAAGGAATGGGAGAGGGTGACAATTAAGAGATGTCCATGGGCTAAGCAGTTCTTTCTTCCTGAAAGACCCGTTAACAGAGCAGCAGATGGTATTGTGGAAAAAAAAACAACACCACAAAAATCTCAATGATCTGCCATATAACTAAACAGGCCCAGGTTCCTGTGTTCTGGTCAAATCTCTAGCTAATGAAATCAGTCTATGCCTTTACTAAAGTCTTAATTCTGTAAACTGAACTCAATCTCACAACCATTATGAGATGGTCATTTTAATTCCATGGCAAATGACTTTGGCGCTTGATGTACACCATGAGCATATATAGAAGATGAGGAAATACAATAAATGCCCAGTACTAATACTTCTGTATTAAGTGCAAATGTAGTAATGACCCCAAATTGTTTTGATAATTTGTATTTATGCTGCTTTTTAAAGAGGCATTTAAGGGATTCTCACATAAAAGGGATTTTTACTAAAATATATAGAAAGATATAATGTAATTTTAAACCAGTTTTTAAATTTTCAAGTCAATCTTATTTATTAGAAGTACTTATTTAGGTTTCTTGTATTTATAAGCAGTGTTTTATTGTTTAGGAAGATTTTGTTGTTCTTGTGTGTATTTGAATCTGCCTCCTGGGTATTTGAAGTGCCAAAATTAGATATATCAAATTTGTGTTTTTAATTATATGTTTAAGAGAGATTGACTAAATTTTCTTTAAATATTTTCAAATATTTGGAGATTTTAATATATTAAATGCATAAACAAAGTGAGCATTAATTCAATAACCATGTAAAACTATTTTAATTTATTCATTAAATTGCTAGTTTTGAAAAATAGGATTTGCCAGATGTGACTTTCGATTTTAAATCTCATAACTTCCAAAACTATAAGGAAGAAATCTCTCTGCTTTATAAATTACCCTGTCTATGGGATTCTGTTATAGTGGCATTAATGAATTAAAACAATGAGATATTGAAGATTTTGGTGTGGTTTGTTATTATAACATAGCCTAGCTCTGAGACATACAAACAAGGTACAGCAAATGTTACAATAAACAACCACAAAATTTCAGTGGCTTATGAAATAATTTTATTTCTCTTTCAAGAGTTCAATAAAATAGTATTTGGCAGACACACACAAAAAGGTAAAATAGAACTTGTAAGTTTGCTTTAAAATCTTTTGAAACGTTAAGTTTTAAAATTAAAACTCTATTAAACAAAATATTAAATAACAATTATTGAACAGTATTATTTTCTGTATTAAAAAAAAGCCATCTCTCCCAAGACATCAAAGGGGCACCTTATTGGGTTAAATTTTTAAAAATCTATGGAAAATAATATGCTATACAATATAATTTTTACAAATTAAGAAACATAACATAAATAATTCTATACATCATATATCCATATATATGTATATACATATATATACATATATATATATATATATATGGATTGCCACAAAAATAGGAATATAAATATAAAAATGTGATGAGATGGGCAATAAAAGATTATCTGAAATTTTATCAAAAAACATAAATTATTATAACCAGAAGTATTTGTTAGTATCATGCACATTGGTGATTGTTATATTATTTATCATATTTTAAATTTTTATCAATTAATATATTTCTTTTGTAAAGATTTAAGTAAAAATAAATAAAGAACTTGTGGGACCAGTAGAAATAGTAAATTGGACATAGACTTGAGCAATTTAAATTAACTGTGAAGATGGTGGCTGAGTCATTACAATTATATAATAAACATTTTCATTCAAAGTAAAACAATGTAAAAATTAAGGAAATTTCTTCCAAGATGTCTCACTCATTATGAAAGATGAGCAAACAGAGTGAGGACTTGACATTTATTGTATTCTTTCAAGTGAAATGGACAAAATAATGTGAATTTGAGGAAAACAGTGCCTGGAGATGAAATATGTTGTTTCCAATAAATCTTGGAAATGAACCAGAAAGTCTGCAGTGAGAACTCCAACATGGAGAAAAATTTACTTGCCAAAATCTAAGTTAAGAGAATATTGATTTATTCCTGTAAAATCAATGATATTATTCACGGAGAATTCATATTATTGGATCACTTAGCCTAATTTATTGTGGAGGGGAACTTGTGATGCACCTTCAGACTGTGTAACGCAAAGCCAAGGGCTGGCTTGGCTGGCTGGCGCTGACTTTACCGTGATGCTGCTGTGACGGCTTTCTTCAAGGGGTTTTGAGTAATACTACATTTACCACTTCAATCATCCCGTTTGCACTGAACAAGGTTCCAAATGCTTTCAGGCTGCTTCTAAAAATGAAATTCATCCCTACCAGACAAAAACTATCTTTCCCACAACGAAGATACTCAAAGGGAATATACTGTGAGATTTGTAGGCCATTCCAGAACCTGATTCCCAAAGCATTTTCATTAATGGTAATGTTATTAGAAGAAATATGTACAGCAAAATTTACAGAAAATAATATTTGCCAGGCATTTTGGCACACATCTGTAATCCCAGTGGCTCTGGAGTCTCAGGCAGGAGGATCACAGATTTGAGGCTAGTCTCAGTAACTTAGCAAGGCTTTAACCAACTTAATGAGACCCTGTCTTAAAATAAAAAGTAAATAGGGCTGGGGATGTGGATCAGTGGTTAAGCCCCTTTGGGTTCAATATCCAGTACCACTCCCATCTCCCAAAAAAGAAAATAATATTTGACTTTAAACCTTGCTATTCTCTTTTGAGAAATTTGTTTATCATACTATCTTTGTTTTTTCTTTAGTGAAATTTTAAATACAGGTATTTCACGGGAGTTATATCATTTTTTTAAAATAAAGAACCAGAAGACTATATAATTTTCAAAGACTTTTTTCTTTCTTTCAATTTTGGGATTGTAGATGGACAGCATGCCTTTATTTGTTTCATTTTTATGTGGTGCTCAGGATCAAACCCAGGACCTCACACATGCTAGGCAAGTGCTCTGCCACTAAGCTACAGCCCCAGACCTGGGAGTTATATTTTTTTTAAAAAAATATTTCTATTAGTTATTGATCGACCTTTATTTATTTATTTGTTTATATGCAGTGCTGAGGATTGAACCCAGTGCCTCACACATGCTAGGCAAGTGCTCCACCACTGAGGCACAACCCCAGCCCTTGGGAGTTATATTTTAATGAAGCACATGGACTAGGAATTGATTTCTTTTTCTGCTGTTTGGTTACAAAACTTGACTTTTCTATAAAATGAGGATGAGGGGTTCACATTTCAGGGTGCCATCAAGAACAGGGATATATGGAGTACCTAGCAGTTCCTGGATTGTGGCTGTTGCTCAAAAGGTAGGTATTATGATACAAGTGTTATTATTAATATTATTATTAGTAATTTGACAAGAGACTAGTTGGTTCTTTTTATTTTTTATTAAGTCACCCCTATTAGATTTGAGAAAGAATAGTTTTGTTTTGTTTTCTTTGGCTTGGTTTTGGTTTTACTGTATATATACTTTATTTATTTATTTATTTTTGGTACTGGGGATTGAAGCCAGGGGCACTCAATGCTTAAGCGACATCCCCAGCCTTTCTTATTTTTTAATTTTTTGAGACAAGGTCTTACTTAGTTGCCCAGGCTGGCCTCAAACTTGCAATCCTCTTGCTTTAGCCTCCCAACTAGCTAATACAGGTGCTTTTAGTAATTTCGGTAACAGGAGTTGATTTAGTCAGCTTTTTTGCTGCTGTGACTAAAAGATTACAACAAAAACAATTTTAAAGAAGGAAAAGTTTATTTGGGAGTTCACAGTTTCAAAGGTCTCAGTTCAGAAATAGCGGGTTCCATTCCTCACCACTGGACATGAGGCTGAACAACATTGTGGAAGAGTGTGGTGGAGGGAAATGGCTCACAGGATGAGAAGGAGAGAGAGAGAGAGAGAGAGAGAGAGAGAGAGAGAGAGAGAGAGAGAGAGAGAGAGAGAGAGATTCCATTGCTATACATAAAACGTACCCCAAAGGCAAGCCCCCAAAGACCTACCTCCTCTGGCCACATCCTACCCACTTTCAGTTTGCACTCAGTTAATCCCGTCAGGGTTTCACTAATTGTGTTAAGGCTCTCATAACCCAATCATTGCTCCTCTAAACCTTCTTGCATTGTCTCACACATGAGCTTTTGAGGACATCTAATATATAAACCATAATAGAAGTAAAAATATATTTCCCTGGAAATTTCATTATGTGATTATTAACTCATTTGCAATAAATATTTGTGTTGATAGGACATCTAGGGCCAAGAACTTCATTCCTCCCCATTTCTACGACTTTACTGCCTTCTTTACTCTAAGCAATTCAGTGTGTACTTCTTTCCTCTAGGAAGATAAACAAATTCACTTTATAAAATTTTTCCTAAAGAAATAATATAGGAACTGCCTTATCTAACCAACTTGGTAAAATTAGTCATAATAAGTTTTCCAGAAAACTAAAACCATGATATTCCTTTATTTCCCCTCTCTGAATACAGCAAAGAAAAAAAAATTTATTAAAATATTTTCTCTTTCATACTGGGAGAGGCATTCTCTTTTGTGATGTAAACTATGTTTTTTAATGCTGAAGGGGTATAATAATTAATACATTAAATATAATGTCAATTAGATTTAGGTTTACTTATTTGTAATAAGGTGCTTTAATCCAAAGATACATTTTAAAGTACATGCATTACTGGGTTTAATGGTTTATACATTAATTTCTCAACTTTTATATCAACATACTTGTTGACACTAAAGTTTTGCAATAGTCATGTATGCACCTATATAGGGGAAGAATTTAAAAGTATAAACATGTACCTATTAAATTGCTATCTTAGAATGCTTCTGGTCTGAGGAAACATACTTGGCTCATATCAAGAAGAAAAAATGTTTTTTCTAGATTATTTTTAATGTACTAAAAACACTGTTCTGTTGAGATGCTCTGAAAATGTAATTAAATACTAAAATGGCTACTAACATGATTAAGAAGAAAGTACAGCTAGGCTTTTCTAAGCCAGTTAAAACCATGGTGCCGGCTGCTTTACTCAGTAATAAATCACATCTGATATCTGGAAGCAGAAATACCATGTAAGCAGTTCTGTTCTTTCCCTGTCCATAAAAGGTTGGAGGATTGTATTAGAGTAAGCTTTTTGATGAGGTCAAATTAAATCTCCCCAGACTGTACAGATACCTGCAGAACTGCTTTATTTACTGCGGTTTGAGGTTTTGTAAAATCAATGGTATATTTTTAAGAAGAGATATACCATGTTTGTAACAGGTGTAACATGATCATAAACTTTAATAATTATTCTTAAATTACCCCAGGTGTAGTGCGTACTTACAAATTCCAATAAAGTAATATAACTAAAACATTAAAACTTGAATATCACCTTCAATCAGTGCATTTTACTTAAGTTTTTGTAATGTTAATGCCAGACAGAATAGATAAAATAGAAAGATTATCTAAATATAAACTATTGAGAATAAAAACTAGGTGTCATTGATTAAAAATATACTGAAAGATATAATTAAGTTTTAGATAAAAATGAAGATTATTTCCATAAGTGTGTATGACATCTGAGGGATATCTAAGAAAAATTTGAGCATTCTCATTTCTGGAGACTTTCAGAGCAGGAAAGCCATACATTTCTTTCAGATCCTGTTTTATTAGAAGAGCTGTCTGCTTAAGTCTACAAGGAATAGACTCTTCAATACCTGCATGAGTGAATAATTTTACATACAATAATTAAATGTAAAATATGGATTCCAGTTACAAAAGTTTCTTTTCCCAGTTTTTATCATAGAACAAAAATTCTTAATAGTCCTCAGACATAGCAGTAATGGAGAGTATTTCATTAGGGCTGCTTGGAGTGTAACCTCCACATTTTTTGCACAAATTGGAAATGAAAACATTTCCTCAATGAAAAGCAGCAAAAGCAAAGGTCACAGCACAGAAAGCCTGGGTTCAAATGCCAGCTCTGTCAATACCTCATTGCGTGGCCTTGCTAGTTACTTAATGGTATGTGGCTACACGAGAGAGAAAGCAGTACTGCCTATCACAGCTTTTGAGATCAAGTGAAACAGTACATGTGAAGTTCTTGGACAAGTATCTGGCATGTAGAAATCATTCAAATTATGCAAGTATCAGCTATTATTATTACTACTGCAGAGTAGTTCCTAGCATTTTTTTTTCTTCTGAGACTCTCCAGACAGATAATAGCCATATGTATAGCATATGTGCCCTTTTGGTCTATTTTCTATGAGTTGCCCTCCTATCCTCTCATGACAAATATTCTGGGATCCGAATAAGCAAGAGTGATGTTATCACAGAGGTAACCCTCCATGTTTCAACTTAAAATAAGAAATGATTTAAAAATTTCAGAACTTAATTTTAGAAGCAGGTTAATAACACATTAGATCATGACTCAGACATGTGCCCAAAGCACTTCTTTTAGGAAGTAAAGGGAAGGGAGAGAGAGGTACACGGAGAAACAGAAGGTGTATGTTTAGATACCACTAGTTCTATTAAAATCAGTTCCTTTTCTAACCATTTGTCTACCTGTTCATTTATCTATCCATCCATCCATCTATTTGTTCATCCTTCTAGTCATTAAATATTTATTGAAGATCTATTTGGGGCTGCAAATAGTTACTGGGGCAGGTAAGTAGACTTTGGGGAATACTTTAATAAGAAGCTTGTGCCATTTCCTGGAAACCTAGATTTGTTTGTTTGGCAGTTGCCCTTTTTTTTTTTTTTCTCAGTCTTTTAGAGGAGCTTCCCATTCAGACCACAGGAAGAAAAGATTAAATTTTCTCTCACCACCCTCAGAATGAACATTCTTTTCTTCAATGGCCTGTTTGAGGGGGGAAAAAGTTGTGGGTGAATGCTGGGCCAGTCCCCAGATGCTGCTGGTGGAGAGAATCCTTGGACTCTTACTCAGTGGAGTGGGACAAAGGGAAGATGCAACTTCATTTATAGAATCATATTGCACTCTGTGGAACCTAGGGCAGTTTCTTTGATTTCACTCTGGCTTTTATTAGTCTGTATCTAATGAATTAACAAAGTGATTTTTAGTTTACATTTACATTAAATATTATTCTTTTTGGATTTATATGTCAAGCATAATTGTGAATATTTTTGTTTCATTTTTCTAGTTATTACTGCAAGGAAGTTATACCCAAGTAAAACAAAACTTCAGCTTGAGTGAGTAGCTATTTCTTTATCAATTGATTCTAACACACACTTATTTATTTAACAGATTCAATGATGAGGGAGTTGGCAGCCATATCATAACAGCATTTACAACATAAATATGTAAATGCATTGTAAAGAGAGGAAAATAGCAGGAAAAAACCAGCAGTTAGCAATCTCCTTCTATTTGTTTCCCAGAATAGGCTTGCAGATTCAGAATCAGAATATGTAATTTGGTCAAATGAAAAAATTAGAAGTCAAACTAAAGATATGATAAATATTTAAATAATCTCTTCCTCTAAATTAAAAAATAATGAATAAATCCCCTCTTTGCTGTAACTTACTGTCTATTAAATGTGGATGACAGTTCTTGTCTCTGAAATGTATGGTGATGACAGGAACATAGTGGGTAGAGAGTACTTAGGCTGGGGTATAGAGGTTGCTCATCCAGTGACTATGATAGTACTCAAAGTCAGTTCATTCCTGGCCCCGTGTGTGGAATCTCAGGGTTATCTACCTGAAGTGCTAGCTTTTCAAGATATCATCCTCAAATCATTAAAATGTAAAAGAAAAAATTAAGCAGCAGAGAAATAACCATCATAATTTTCTATTGAGTATTTAACTTTTAAAAGCCTATGCATTAAACATAAATTACAGTCATTATGATGATATAAGTAAGAAATCTTCACTGTTGGATTATTTGTACTTCATATAACTTTTTTCCCTGGGTATAAAATTTCTACCTGATTATATGTTAGATAAAAGGGCAAAGGAGTAATATAATTTTTTCAGAACAATAGAATTATAATAAATTGGTTTTAAAAATGATGATGGCTTTAAATATCTGGCATAAGAAATTTCTTGTATTTATTTATTTATTTTTTGCCTAGCTTGAATATCAACATCGAGATATTAAGAGAAAAAAAAATCATGCAAGTAGCAGGGCTATTCATCCTGATGTCATTTTAATCATAATAAAAGTCCAAGTATCTGACCACATAAGGTAATAATTTTACCATGATTCCAAATTTTAACATTTTTATAAGAAGTAGTCAAGTAGAATTACAGTCAAAATGCCAGTACTTCAGAAATAGTGGTACTCTAAAACATGTGCAGGTGAAATTCTGATAGAACCATTTTGATGGTGTGGACTTTTTAATGCAGCAGTTTTGGAAAGAGAACATTTTGATATGACCTAGAAAGAAAGTCATTGAATTCTTGACTTCTGAAAATATGGAGTTCTTTGCACAAAAGTCACCACATTGTCCCTCTGACCATCACCATAGCCCTGGCTTGTGGGCATCCAGAAATTGCTCTGCAACTTGTGTCCAGCCTTGACCTGGTGTTGGGCCTCACTCACATCATGGAGCACATCCTGAAGGATGGCACAAGGGTGATGCACATCTTTTGTGCTTATTACTTGAAAACACCACCCCCTTGAATTTTTTAAAAAATAATTTTACATCTTAAAGTGAATGTCAGAAAGGCTGTGTCAAAATGTTCTGTTTCTGTAAGGGCTAGGCTTATTAAAGGTGAACAAGGAGGCCTATGGAAGAAAAGGAACTCATGGGTTTGCCTGAAGTAGATGTAAAAATGGGGGGGAAACCCCATCCTTCAGTGCAGAAAAGTGCATGTATCCTTATAAAATCAGGATATTTTAGTGTTGGAGAACACCTGAAAAACCATTTGGTTACAATGTTGACCTAAATATTAGAAACTCCATGTTTCCCAGTCCCCTGCTCTCTCAAGGCTGCTCTCTTCAGGTAAAAGTCACCTGACCCTTACCAGCTCAAATGTCTGCACCAAGCTCAAATGCCCAGATGGTGAGGATGAAAGGAATTCTGGTTTGGAAAGATTGAAATCCTGCTCTCCAAGTAAGCACTAATCCTAACATGGTATTTCAGGAGTATCAGAGACTAAGTCCTGACTAGAATTGAGCTAGTGTCATTGTGTTTTATAGTTGATTTCTATCTTCATTCCTTTTTTAGGAAGTGGGGGTGCCTCCTTCCCCTCAGGACACTACCTTTGTATGGGGGTTCTGCTGCCTCCAGGCACTATTTTTCTGATGTGGGCTGCCAGAGCTTGTGGGTTCCTGTCTCTCCCCTGACTGTGCTCCACTTTCCTATTACCCTGACCTGGTCCTCCTTGATACCACCTGCAAAGTCACCTGTGGCTTGTCACAGCCTTCACTGAAGGCATTTTTGCACCATTCCAGTAAGGCCCACTTTCTCAACAGCTGCTGTCAGCGTCAGAATTGAAGCTCATCTCTGTCTCATGATTAGAATGAAATTTCTCTTAAGTGGTTATCCAATTTCTGGGTCACAGACATTCAAGAACCCACTGTTGTTTGAGGAAGCTCATTTTATCTTATAAAATTAATGGCCAGCTGGGCACGGTCATGCATGCCTGTAATCCCAGTATCTCAGGGGGCTGAGGTAGGAGGATACCTAGTTCAAAGCTTGCTCCAGACACATAGGCCCTAGGAAACTTAGAGAGAGACCCTGTCTCGAAATCGAAATATAAAAAGGGCTGGGGATGTGGCTCAGCGGATAAGTGCCCCTGAGTTCAATCCCCCTATATATATATATATATATATATATATATATATATATATATATAATTAATGGCCAACCCCAGAAAGGTTTTTATTCTATGAACTAAAACACTGGGGCCAACATAACACAGTACTTATGTACAAGTTAGAAAAAAATTTTCTTTAGATAGACCAATTTTAAAAAGGACCTCCATATCTCACAGCTGAATTCAGGCCACAGGGCTTGAATATAGTTTCACCCCACTTATCTCCTGGGCAATCTTGTGCAGGACACAGTCCATGTAATTCTTTTGGGGGTCCATGGATTGGTCCTGGTTTTGCTCTTCAGAGTCTCAGATAACAGGTCTAAATTGCTAGTCTATACAAGATTTCTCCAATTATTTGATAACAGTTACTGTATTCCTTCTGCAATTTCCCTTCTTTGGATTACATATATTGAGTTTCTTCATTTATTCTTCTTCATGAATTATTTTAAAATCTTCTATTGACTGTTTGGAACATACTTCCATTTATCTATATTGTTCTTCAAATATCTAAATGAAACACAGCACTAGTCCAGGCTGGTTTCACCAATGTGAAATTATAATTTCCATTGTTCTCCATCATTCTGTTTCTTTTAAAGCACTCTATGACTGCAGAGAATTTTAATAGGCTAGTAAGACATACTCTGGGCTTTAACTATCAAGAGTTCCAGGTTAAATAACTATCAGAACAAAGCCAAAGTTGTGTTTTCTTAAGATCACTTTTTAAGAAAGGATTATAAAGAAAGCTGTGAGGAACTCTGATAAAGCAAAAGCTAAGATGATTTTGTGAGATATATTTAAATCAATTGGGGTTTAGAAACTTCTTTATTTCCGTAAAGCAAATTCTGATTCACAGACATAATTTCAAACTATTTTTCTTCAAGTCTATGTACACACATGTATTTATCATTCAGTTATTAATTAATAAGCAATCAATGCCTGTATCAGCTATAGCAGTGTCAGAGCTTAATGGATTAGAATAATTTTGTAAAGGTTAGAGAGAAAAAATATAGTTTGGGACAAAATAATTTGAACTCATACAAAGAAAGAGGAGGTGGCAAAAATGGAAAAGCTTAAGTAGTTTTCATTTTAAGGAAGGATATTCTAAGTATATCTTGAGAAGTACTGAAGATGTCAATGATAAAGGTTATAAAGTTCTTTATCAGTATATAGTTACACCATAGCAGTGTCTGAATTCTGAAAGTTTTCATGCTTTTAAATTAATTGACTGACAATGTGGTTCCATGGCAAGAATTGACTGGAACTAAAGGGTATCACTAATGTGTGATTTGGAGACAAACATTACTAACTACTAACACACATCTGGATCATCTATCTTGGCTTCATTTTGTAGATGAGACTAAAATCCTCATACAGGAGGATCAAAAGGGAGATAACTCAAATAAACAAGGTAGAAAGAACTAAAATCAGCATGAGGGGAAACTCTGAGATGGCCTAATAAATTTGTAAACACAGAGCCTCCAGAATCAGATAGTTACGGTTTCAGTTTTGATTATCATTTTATATCATGTGACTTTTGGCTGTTTTCTAATTTATCTTAGTCTTAGTATTCATGTTTATAAAATGGGTTTAATAATAGTAGGTATTTTGAAGTATTGTTGCCATAATTAAGATCATATTATTTAAATCTCTCAGCTATTAGTATGTGTTGAAGGTGTTTATCATTATCTTTCTGTTTTACAGGAAAGTTGACACAGGCAATATGGCTCCAGGAAGTGGCTAAAGGAGTATATAGCTTGGTTTAAATCTTTAATTCATAGTTTTTTTGTTTGGTTTCAGCACTGTTATGAATACTAGCCATGCTTTATTTCACTTTTGCTGTGATGTGCTTTGTAAATTCCATTCATATAGGGAATATACCATTGTGTACAGTGGCGTTTTTCTACAGTAAAACAAAATTCTTCTTCCCATCACTCTACATTAATGATTCTAAGACCTTAAAGCATCCAATGAAGAGCAAAACGATTGCTACACACTTGGAATCTGCCAGGACCAGGAGTACATATGTGCGCAGGATGTTATTAGTAACTTCTAGTTGCCAGTTGAAAAGTATGTAGCCAGGAACTATGTAAGTAATATGCTCTAATTTCAACACACTGTTGGTTTTGGAACTGGGGCCAAGCTTTCATGACATCTCCAGCTGGCATCCCAGTAGCACTAATTTTCTGAATGGCAAAACATCCTGTCCAGGATCCCTTATGATCAAAAGAACTCCGTAAGGGGATTATCTTATCAAAGGGATAATGCACTGAATCTTACAGAGAGTAGGGTGGTGGCAGGACCATTGTATGACCCTGAGACAGGTTCAATATTGTGTACTGAATTTATTAATTCCACTTAGTACCTTTCATTATGCTGAATAAAGGAGATTATATCTATGAAGTACTTTGTATATTAATTTTCTATATATTGGCCAAGACTATTTTTCAATGTACATTTTCATGATGACTTCTAGATATACCCATGCTTGAATTATAATGGAGTCTATATGGAGAACATTGCAAAGGAGTGTGAGGACACAATAGTATGGAAAGAACTTGAGATTAAGATCTGGAAGATTTGGGATTCAGACCCAGATTTCCGTAGACAATTTTAAGCATAGTAAAGTTATTTCACTACTTTAGACTTAAAGTTTCTCATCTGCAAAGTGAGGGTTATAATATCCACTTCCAAAGATGCTATGAGGATCAAATGAAGAAATACGACTCATGAAATGTAGGCCCTCAAAGAAGAAATTTCTCAACCAGTGCTTAATAAATGACGGACAAAAATTATTTATCATGAGGATAGTTCCCAAAATAGCAGAACCTATTATTAGTGCTAATGAAAATCATGTTCAAATATCGACTCAGTTGTGAAAAGTTCTGTGTAATTCCTGGGACGCTAGTTTTCCCATTTCCCTGGAATATGTACCATGTCCTCTTATTGAAGGTAGCATAAGCCTGAAACAATAACAACAAAATCAAAACTATTTTATTATCAAGACTCACAAAAGTAAGTAAATAAAAGAAGTCCAAGTAATTAAAGACTACACTACACTAACACTCTTGGTGTGTGTGTGCATGCATGTGTGTATGTGTGTGTGAAATGAAACTATGCATTGATGTTATTACTGATCGCAAATAATTCTATGTGGCTTCACAAAATCAAATCCATTCAAATTTTGATAACTGTCAACATTTTAATATTTAATAAAAGTCACCTTATAAGACTGTTAGGTTATTTGGCAAATAACAAGGGGAAAGTGAAAAGAAAAGAAAAGATAAGGAGCCTAACTAAGATTGTGTGCTGACCCAAATTTTCTTAGTGAGCAAATGCTGATTCTGGGAAAAGAGTTTGGGATTTGGGGATTGGCATGAAGTTAGTAAGGCTGCTAGAATAGTACTTCATAATTGATTATATAAGTTCACTAGGGAACTTTGTGTCCTGAGTAATACTGATGACCCATTATTATTTTACTGATTACTAAAAGAAATGCAACTGGGGGTGGGGGACAGGTAGCATTGGAGTTAGCACTCCTAAGATATGGACAAGGCCAGTGTGAGTGAAATCAGGAGTACAAAGAAAAGGAGAGAAGAATAAAACCACTAAGTAAAATTAAAGCAACCAGTAAAATGATATATTGAGATACAGGATACAGCAGAATCCAGATATAGTCTTGATATTTGGGCATTGAGCTGCTTTGCAGAGGACACCTGCAATGCCAATCAAAAGGTGGAAAAAAATAAAAGATAAAGATACAGGGAGCCATTATACATCAAGCTACCACTTTCTCCTACTTGAAGCTACCACTTTCTCCTACTTCATGTATAATGGATCCCTGTATCTTTAATTTTTTGATCCACCAAATCCATACTTGTATGATTTACCTATAATATGCAATACTTTTGGATCCACCAAATCCATACTTGTATGATTTACCTATAATATGCAATACTTACTATTATTTGTGTAATAAGAAATTAAATATTTTCAGTTATAATTTTTTGTTATCCATTTCAATCATAGTTTTAAATCACTTATTTTTTTAAACAAATAAAACACTCTAACAAAAAAATTCTGAAGAAATACTTCTTTCCAAAAACTATATCTGAAGGATTCTAATGCCCTATTTTGTTGTACAGATAGAAGCTAACTTTGTTTGGATCTATGTACTCCCCCTTATCTACCATAAACTATTTTAAAAAATAGTTTTGATTATTTTTTAGACCAGTAATCTAGCTGGCTTTTTTAGCAAAAAAAAGAAAGCCCTCTGAGGTATTTTCAATAAAATTTTGTTTAATGAAAAAAAGTACTGCACAATCACATGCAAAATTAGGAATCTTAAAAAAGTAAATTCTAGGAATGTGTTTGTTATTATGTATGAGGTGTCTCCCAAGAGCTCATATGTTGAGATAACACAAAATGGTTCAGAGGTAAAATGATTAGATTATGAGAGTTGCAATCAGTAGACTCACAGGGGATTAACAGGATGGTAACTGTAGGCAGGTAGAGTGTGGTTGAAGGAGGTAGGTCATTGAGAGTATGCTTTTGGGGTTTATATTTTGTCCCTGGTAAGTGGAGCTCTCTGATTCCTAATTGCCATGTCCTGAGCTGCTTTTCTTTACCACACCCTTCCACCATCATGTGTAGCTTCACCTGGGGCTCAGAGCAGTGGAGTCTACTAGACATCTATGGACTAAGACATCTGAAACCATGAGCTCCAAATAAAAAACTGACTAAAACAACATGATTGAAAAAAAGGCAATTGGTCAAAGAAATTCTTCTTTGTAAAGTGTGATCTGTGGTGTTAGGATGACACATCTTGCCTTCGGAGACTTGTTTAACTTTGTTTGTATTCAGCTACCTGGTAGTTTGTTTGTAAGGATTAACATTTAAGAGTCTGAAAAGACTATAGTCTCTATGTGGCTATAAGTTTGGGCATACAAACAAGGAAATGAGAAAAAGGCCCATTTTTCTTAAAAGTCCGAGGGCATGCTTTCCTATAGACATCACACGTATTACTGCTTGCTAAGAAATGCATCTTTTATACCTTATAGAGTTGTTTATACACATAATATCAACCCAGTCAATTAGTCTGTCATAAGCTGCTTCCAGTTTTTAGCCTATGTTCTCCAGAAAAATAATATCATTTTCTCTTTTTTGTGTATGTTCCTATAAATAACAGTGCAAAAGTAGTCAGCTAAGAGAAAAACAAAAATATGTGCTATTTTTAGATATGTAAAAGACATTGTCTAGGTTTTTTTCCCTCTAGCACAATGGAGTCACTGGCAGGATGTCTTGAGTATAAGGATGGTGAAACATCAGAATGAGCTTATGAGTATTATCCAAAGAGATTTGAAAATTAGCTATATATAATATATATATATATATATATATATATATATATATATATATATATATATATATATATACACACACACACACACATACATACATACATACACACACACACATACATACAGCAGGAAATCCATGGCTTCTGAACACTCTGTGAATCATAATAAGAAGGCAAGTCTCTTGCCTTTGCTCCTCCCTGTTCAGTTATTAGTGTATCTTGAGTGAATTGAGACCACTGAGTCAACTTCCTTCTTAAGTACAGGAGACACCACATTCATTGCCTCCTGAGCAGTTCTCTTAGCCCATGACAGGACCCTCCCTCAATTAGCACAGCCTGTGCTGACTGACTTGAACTGGACCATCAGACCCCTCTGCAGGGAATTTAGAATGGGGAGAAGGAATCCGTTACTTGCCTGCAGGGGTTTGATTTGAAAGCTCAGATAGAGTCTGAGCCAGACATGATGTTGCACCACTGCCAGCCAGAACTACATGGAAGCCAAAGATTTAGTAGGGCCAGGAAGCTACTCGTAGGCTGAGAAAACTTTTTGCCAAATGCAGGAAAATGATCTACACCATTTTCTTATGGGGAGAGATCCCAAGAGAAAATAGTTACTAGAGTTCGTTTAAAGACATGTGTTTATATTTTTCACAACTGGGCCTGGATGAAAATTTTTGGGGGCCTGGACCATATGCACCTTGGGAGCCTTTATTCAGGAGGATTTGCAATTACAACAGAGAATTCTGTACAAAGAACCATGAATCTTTGGTGAGGGGCCCTTAAGCTTGGGTTCTATTACCTTACATTCACCTCTGTTTACCATCGAGTGGTTTCTGATAAAGGCATCCAAAAACACACCAAGAGGAACTTTTGCAGTAGGTTAGAAGGAATCTGGACTGATTTTTTAAAGAAAACCTTTTCTAGCCAATATGGAAAGCAGTATGGAGATTCCTTGGAAAACTGGGAATAGAACCACCATTTGACCCAGCTATCCCTCTCCTAGGACTATACCCAAAGGACTTAAAAATAGCATACTACAGGGACACAGCCACATCAATGTTTATAGCAGCACAATTCACCATAGCTAAACTGTGGAACCAAACTAGATGCCCCTCAGTAGATGAATGGATTAAAAAAATGTGGCATATGTACACAATGAAATTTTATTCAGCAATAAAAGAGAATAAAATCATGGCATTTGCAGGTAAATGGATGGTGTTGGAGAAGATAATGCTAAATGAAGTTAGCCAATCCCAATAAAACAAATGCCGAATGTTTTCTCTGATATAAGGTGACTGACCCATAATGGGGTAGGGAGGGGGAGCATGCGAGGAATAGTCAAACTCGAGATAGGGCAGCTGGGTGGGGGGGGGGAAGTGGGGGGCAGGGGGTTAGCAAGGATGGTGGAATGTGAATAGACATCTTTATCCAATGTACATGTATGAAGACATGAATTCGTGTGAACATTCTTTATATACAGAGATATGAAAAATTGTGCTCTATATGTGTAATAAGAATTGTAATGCATTCCACTGTCATATATTTAAAAAATAAAATCAATAAAAAAATTTAAAAAAAGAAAATTTGAATTAAGGCCATTCTGGTAAATTCATTCTTTTGGCCTATATACTCCTGAGATATTGGAGGCTCCTCTCACAATTCATTCTCTAATTCTCTACATATCTCATTCGTCCTCCTATTCTTCTAGTTTTGGTACTGGCCCACTAGGGAATTTATTTGTATTTTAAATTCTCCTTTAAAGGAATCTCTAATTGTTTTTTCTGTATTTGGAATATTGATGGTTGGTCTGCATCATTACAATCACCTATTTTCTTCCTGAGTCATTATTGAAAAAGAAGATTCACAAGGCACATGTTGTTTCCCTCTTTGGCTGGACTTCCCTATTCTGGTCCTGTTCTTGAAGGGTTTCATGTTGCCTGGTGGCCACTTCTCCAAATCTAGCAGCTTGGAAGTAATTAATTTAGGAGTCTAGATAGCAATACTTATGTTGCTATCTAAAACTGTGAGCTCTTAACCTCAATCTCCACAGGAAACTTCAGATATAGCTTCTAATATTGTGTACATCGATACTAGCCTCCATGAAATGAGCAAAAAGTACAGTTCAAGACCTTCCCAATTTATCTGTTCCCCCCCAACACACACACCCCATTGCAGAAGAGTGGTGAGCTGTAAATACATTAACAGCAAGACAAATAAAAAATAAGGATCACAGGAATTAAATTCATACCCCAAATGTGAAAACTATAATAATGTTTCTGAAGGAGGAACTATTTCAGGGGGGGGGAATAGAGTTTTATAAGGAAAATGGATATTAGGTGATTAAATTTATGATAGCAGAAAATGAATAAACTGATTATAAGACATTGACTCTGATGATCTATAAAGGAAAAAGATAACATACACTGTGCTGATTAATTGTTTAGTATTACATTAAGTGCTTTCCATGAATTATCTCACATATGCTTCAGAAGAGCTCTTCTGCTCTTATATCCCATTTATTTGTCTTTTCCCATTACTATTACCTCCATCATTTTACAGATGAGGAATCTGAAGCTTACAAAGGGCTAAGGAAGCCAAACTCTTCACACCTCTTTGGCTGGAGCCAGTGCAGTCAGGACTGATTCCAGAATACTATGGCCTTTAAAACTTTTTCTCCGTCAAAGACTTAGTACTTAGAAAGCTTCTGTTGAAATGATCAGATTTGGGATAAAGCTTAAGCAGGACTGAAGGGTCACCTTGGAGAAAAGACTTCAGAGGAAGATAAAATTAGAGTAAATCTGGGAACAGAGCTGGGAAAATGTCACCATACTTGTGACTTCAGGAGTAGCACCCTCATACTCTCATGTCCTTTGTATTTTATTTGAATATTTGAATCACTGTACCTGTGTCTTTTTTCTCTCCATTGGCTAGCTTTCTTTTTTTTTTCTTTTAGGAAAGCACATTTCCTTTGGTGTCCTAACCAGTGTCTTAGAGAAGAAAGTGATTGCTTTTTGAGGGCAGAGACAACAAACAGAGGAAAAACAATTAAAAAAAAATACTGCATAGTTTTAAAGAAACAGCAAAAGAAGACAAATGGGACATCGGAATAGGCAAGGATTTTTTGACAAGAACCAGTAAGCTCAGGAAACAAAAGAAAACAAAATAGATAGAGGGACTACATCAAACAAAAAAGTTTCTGCATAGCAAAGGAAACCATCAACAGAGTGAAGCGACAACCTACAAAACAGGAGAAGACAAAGTATATATCTAACAAGGAATTGATAGCCAAATATTTGAGGAATACCAAAAACTCAAGAGGAGAAAAGCAAATTACCTGATTAAAGAATGGACAATAGACCAAAACAGTTATTTCTCAAAAGAAGACATGCAAATGGTCAGCAAGCATGTAAAAAAATGTTCAACACCAGTAATGATCAGAACTGCGAATCAAAACTATAGTGAAATAATGGGTATTATCAAAAAGAAAAGATAACCAGTACTAGCGAGGATGTGGAGAAAAGAGAGATCTTGCCTACTCTTGGTGGAGATGTAAGTTAGTACAGCCATTATGGAAAATAGTATGGAAGTTCCTCAAAATATTGAAAATAGAACTATAGTATGAAAGGAAATTAAATCAGTGTGTAAAAGAGACACCTGCACTTCCGTATTCATTGTAGCACTATTGACAAAAGAAATGGAAACAATCTAAGTGTCTGTCAACTGATGAATGGATACAAAAATGTGTCACATATACAAAGTGGAGTCCTATTCAATGATTAAAAAGAACAAAATCCTGTTATTTGTGTCATCATGGACAGAGCTGCAGATCTTTACGCTAAGTGAATAATACAGATACAGAAAGACAAGTCTGTATCTCACTCATACGTGGAATCTAAAAAAGTTTATCTCTCCAGGCATGGTGGTATACTCCTATAATCCCAGTGGCTCTGGAGGCTGAGGCAGGAGGATCATGAGTTCAAAGCCAGCCTCAGCAGCTTGGAAAGACCCTGTCTTTAAATAAAATATAAGAAAGAGGGAAAAAGTTGATCTCGTGGAAGCTGAGACTAGAATACTGGTTTTCAGAGGCTGGCAGGAGTAGAAGGAAGGGAGGGATAGGCAAAAGTTGATCAATGGGTACTAACTTACAGTTAGATGAAATAAGAAGTTCCTGTGTGCTATGGTGTAGTGAGATGACTACAGACAATATCAGTAAAGTACTGTACATTTCAAAAATCTAGAAGAAAATGTTTTTGAAACTTTTTACCATAAAGAAGTGATAATCGAGTAGACAGATATGTTTAACCCCATTTAAACACTGTACAATATATAATATATACAGGTATCAAAATATCACATGGAAACTCAATAATATGTACAAATTTTATGTATCAGTTAAAATAAATTCAATTAAAACAAAATAAAAATCAGGAGTAAGAGAGTCAGGCACAAAGATAATAAAAATGAGTACAGAGTTTAAATTGAGAAAAATAGAAGAATATGGGAATTGGAAAAAGCAATGTATGACATAGACAAACAGAAAGAAAAACCAAAAAATGTGGGGAAAACAATTATAAATTGTTGTTAACCATTTCTAAATATTAAAGGAAGTTTAATTAATCTTTACTGTTAAAAAAGCAGTATTATTTCTATCTTTAGATATTTTAAATGTCTCAATGGGATTTTCCCCCCTCAGAACATTATGAAATAGGAGAGCATATGGAGTTAAAAGGAAAAGTTTTATTATTATCATAGGACTCTATTATAATAAAATTTTATTATCATAGGGAAAAGCTTGGAAATTTTAATGAGGAAGTTTATACAGTTATTATATAAATCTTTTATGTTTACACAGCATAAATAGGCTAATCTGCAGAGAGATGGGAATTAGGGAACACCTTCTAAGAAAACCTTTTCATTTTGAGCAATGTATAAACTTTATAAGTTGCAAAACTAGTATGAGGTCCTCTGTGCCCTTCATCCAGCTTCTCTCAGTGATAACATTTACATAGCTAGAGTATTTTATCAAAACCAGAAAATTGCCATCAGAACAATATAATTAACTAAACTACAGAACTTACTCAGATTTCATTTTTTGCAGCCTTTTGAATATGTGTGTAGAATTTTATAAAATTTTCTTATGTGTGTAGATTTGTGTAAGTACTGCCATAATTGAGAACTTTAGAAAGGAAAGGAACACAAAATAGAGAACTGGAGGGTACTCTGGAAGGGAGCACCCTGGAAGAAAATGTCAACATGAAGGATGAAGTCATGTCTCAAATGGAGACACATGGGTGATGTAATATGGATGATGGTTATAACCAGAATTTTTAAAAAGTCATGTATTTTCATAGTTGGTAAAAACGATATTATCGTTCAGCTAATAGAGATACACTATATAAGAAAGCTATTTTAAGAAAGGTAAGTATATGGAATATAAGACCAGGTGATTTAAAAGAAAAAAATGGAAACATTAACTATGAAGGAAAGAAATATGACATTGAAAACATAAAAATAAATGTTGGTAAGCAAAAAAACCTCCATATTTTGAAGGCTATAACTTTCAACAGACTTGAGAAAATATAAATATATTAGCATAATGAAAGAATGGTCCACCCTCAATGCCAAAATTTACATGTGCTAGAGAAATGGCTTTGTTGTTGTTGAAACAAGGGTATGCAATGACTGAAACATGGGAACATCTGATCTCACTGTGAAAATACAAAATAACTTGTATTTTTCTTACAAACTTGTATTCACTAATGGATTCATGTGGATGTAGAGATAAAGATATTGAGGAAGAATGCATTCATAAAGAATAAAGTCATTTGAATGGAAACAACTGGTAATACGGACCATAGTCTATGTCAATGGTGCAGTGAATATCCATTTTCCAGGCTTCTATTTTTCCAAACAGAACCCATCTCCTGTGACAGAAGTTGGGCTTGCTCTGTCAATCTTGTTTCCAGCAAGACATTGATATAAAATCCATCCTGGCAGATGGAACTTGAGAGAAAGCATGCTAGCAAGTCTTCCAGGAATTTTTTGCTAGATTGAAAAAGAAGAGCTGAAATCCCTCTCCCACTTCCTGTTATTGATATTCTGTGAAGAGATGGTTCTTGGATTTCTTGTAGCCATTCTACAAACATAAGGCAAGGACAAGAGGATTACAGAAAAGAAGAACAATATTTCTTGCCAGTGAATTAATTCTAGATATACTCTGTCTCTGGGCTTCCAGTTATGTGATAAAATAAAACCTTATTACTTTAGCCAGAGTACAAAAGCATCCTGATATTCAGTCAGCTAAGGATCACAAAGGAATGCAATAATCACTACTAAATGCCTACTATGTGTGAAGCTCTATACTATGGCCTTTACATTAATACCTTTTTCCAAAGAAATGTCTATGAATACATGGAATAGAAATGACCAGAATCCAAGAATGGCCAATGGAGGGAGGTCAATGGTTTCTTGGAGATGGAAAAAAAGATTTTTTTTTTAACACCAAGCAATTCATGGTTTGGGGGCTATTGGTGTTTAAGGTAGATATGAAAAGGGAACTGGAGTTATTACACAGAAAAATGTATATGGCATTAAGAGAGTGTTCCTTTGTAATATATTTGATGATTAAATATATTTCTCAACTTCAGAACTTGGAAATCTTAGAGATTAATCTCTAAAATTAGAGATTAGGTCTAATTTGGCAAGTGAAAGGCTATTTTGAAGATTTATGATTATGAATGATTCTATCTATATGCTTCATATACATAATATATATGTATATATGCTTCATAGAGATATAAATATTGAGGAAGAATGTATCTATAAAGAATAAAGTCATTCAAATGGAAACAACAGGTAATATGGATCATAGTCTATGTCAATGCTGCAGAGAGTAACCATTTTCCAAGGCTTCTTTTTCTCCAAGCAGAACCCATCTCCTGTGACAGAAATTGAGCTTGCTCTGTCAGTCTTGTTTGCAGCAAGACAATGATATATAAGTTTTATCTATCTAAAATGTGATTCTGTGGTGTTTTCCTTGAAAGGAGAAAATTTTGTAAATATAGGAATTAGAGGTTTCTCTAGGAATGCCATTCTCAGTTTTTACCAAAAATATACATTCATCTAGAGAATGAAGTTGTTTTGTCCATATTGAGAAATGATTATTTAAGAGCATCACTCTTGAACCATGCCTTTTGAAAGGGAAGAACTTGACCAATATAAATGATTTTGTTCAATAGTTGTCATGAATTTAATCAGCAAAGAAAACTTCATAATATCTACCTAACTAGAAATGCTGCCATATATACATATTTTAGTGCTATATATTTTAATCTAAATATAGAAACAATTTTAAAGCATAACTTTAAAGCATGCAGATTTTTCCTCTATATGTATGTATGAATTTTTCAAAGCAAAAGACTATTTTTAAAGTTAAATGCCATGGGAAAAATTTAGAATAATTTTATTCAAATGTATACTCCATTTATAGTTCTACTAGCTATGATTCAGCTTAAATTCCACCCTCTCCAAAGACTTCTCTAAGCCTTTGAAGCCTTTACTATTTGTTCTCCATTTTGATTCATACCATGTTTTCCTTCCTCTATCTTTCTTATCACTGAGGAATGCAAGTTCTATGAGATAGTATTTACATATATTAATATGTCATAGTGAATCTAACCACCATGTACATTCATAAAAATGGGGTCCTTATCAGAATAAGATATATCCCATGCTTACATAATTATATTAAGTTGAATTCTATTGTCATGTATATCTAAAAAGAAACAATAAAAATAGATTTTGAAATGCCCTTCAAAAGTTCATGTATGATAAAATTCAAGAAATTTAATAGTAAAATAATTGAAATATGGGAGCCTTAACCTAACCAGTACATGAATCCCTTGGTAGGGATTAACTGTGTTGTAAATGTAGGGAGTTAGCATGTGGTTGGAGGAGGTGGATCCCTGTCTATGTGCCTCTGGGGTTTATATTTGGTCCTTGGTTAGTGGAGCTCTCTCTCTCTCTGCTTCCTAATTGTCATGCCTGGAGTTGCTTCTATGAGGTAGAATTCTTTATGCATTTTGTTTTCTTATGTATCCCAGGAGTTTGCTGAATTCCTGGTAAATAGTAGGCATCAAGAATGTTTACTGAATAAATTAATGAGTATATTTTTTATTCTCCAGTTAAATTGTAAACTTTTGCAAGAGTGAGGTCTATGCCATATTTTTGTGTATCCTCTCCTGCAACATAGGGGTCTATTAGCAAAGTAACTGTTAATAATCAAGTTGGATGACACAGCACATACTGAGAAGTCCCATTATTTCAGGTCATGAGTGACTCTCTTGGGTGTTATTTTCTCTCCTTGACTTGTAAATATGCAATACATACAAATTATTTTCCTATACAGATGCTAATATATACTCTGAGGTCTTTTAGTTTGTGCTTAATTCCAAAGATAGAATATCAAGGTCAGAGTTGAGGCAATTGTAAAGGCTTTTGTGAACTTGTTCTGTATGTAAAGATGTCCTTCTTGTAGAAGATGCCAGTGTTAGAAGTGGGCAGGCAGTCTTTGCTTTGCATTAGTAGTGAGGCACTGTGAAAATGATTGAGATGGAAATCAAAGTGATCATAGTAATCAATGGGCAAAATTATGATTGATCCATAAAAACATTAAAATGCTATCATGGTTAGTTATGAATGTATAAAGAAATGAAACAATTAAAACTAACATTTGTTCAGTACACTGTAACTTAAAATATTAGAAACATTGAGAATAAAAGTTAAAAAAAATCTTAAGAATAGTATGATTCCACATATAAGTGAGATCATGCAGTATTTGTCTTTCTGTGCCTGGTTTATTCATTTAATATTATGTCCTGACTTGATCCTTGTAAAATGTACTTACAAATCTAAGTATCACATTGTATCTCATAAATATGTATAATTATGTGTCAATCAAAAATAAAAAAGAAAAAACAAAGAAAGTATTTTGAATAATGCTTGTTTTCTTCTGGCCATATAGTTACTACTAGGAAAGAGAGTCATGCACAGCTTGTTGCTACCTGCATTGCCACATAAGATTGGCTTTAGGCCCAGAACACTTCCTAATTGGAAGATTAAGAGCCCTCAAAGCCTGTGGTGGGTTTGCTGCCTTGTGAAGGAGTATCATTCCCTATTCTGGGCTTGATGTATACCACTTTGTTCTGTTTAGGCATGTGTGTCTATGGCCCTCAGGCATGCCATGAACTTCCTGTATTTCAGATTCCACAAGGAAGAGGTCAAAGTCTGGGGTCCTTTTATTGCAGCTCAAATAGGAATATGTAGTACTACATCACCCATATTGGCTGCCAAGTGAAGCCACTGGCCAAGGAACCACCATCACATTGGTGGGGGCTAGATCTTGTACATTGTCTTTTCTCTCTTTTATGTAAATGTGGTCCCAGTTGAGTGTGGTGTTATCCATTCTCAATAACCTTGAATGATTCACTGATCTCTTCCCTGGGAGGCATCTGACTGCCCTCTAAATTTAGCTACATGGTTTGGCCACCATCAATATTAACTTATATGGAACAAGCAACTTTTCTATGACTTGAAAAATTGTCATTCTTCTTTATAAGTCTGGATTGGCTTCAAACATTTTGTCCTTTGAATGTTTATGGCATGCAATACCTCTGAGAGTTCCTTTCATGTGGATTTTTTTTCTTCTAATGTCCCTTTCTCTGAGACACTGTCATCATTTTCATCATGACCTCCTTATGTGTGTTAATAGATTAGCCATCTCCAAATTCTTCTGGCTACATGTCTATTTCTTCCATAACTCCATTTATGTTTGATTTAAATTTCTTTTTTGGCATTATTACTTATTGTGTCCATGGTTCTCTTTGGATGAACCATTTGTGTAAGAAGTCTCCATGGTTTAAACATGGGGGACAAGCAGACAATAAAGCTATATACTTGGATGTATGTGTGTGGGCTGAATAACAGAATAGCAGTGATCAAACTGAAATTGGTCAGTGATGATGCAAATTTGTCCTTTACACACTTATCAGCGGACAGAAGAACTACCAGTGAAGGTTTTGTTTTATACAATTCCTCATAGCTCATATACTATGGTAACAGAAATCTGACTCTATATTATGGGGTCTGCTATTATTTGACTGGATTTTAATAATTGAAGTTTGTGAATATTAGAACTATGCAAAGTGAGACCTGTCTGAGACCTGGCTCATTAATTTTAAAAATTTCTATGACAAATCTTTGGAAAATCAGTTTATTTAAAAGAACGGGTGAACTAGAATCAAAAGAAAGTTCTTCTAAATTTTTGTTATTAATTTACATATGTCTGCAATAATGTGTCATTAGATGAGATTAAAAGGCTCATTTATGGACCATACTCAATACTATATGCAGTCATCCCTTAGTATCTTTGGAGAACCAGTTCCAGGACTCTCCTCTCCTGTGGATACCCAAATCTGCAGATGGTTAAGTCCTTCTTATAAAATGGAATGATATTTGCATATAACCTACATACATTATCCTATATGCTTTAAAACATCTCTAGGTTACGTATAATATGCAATACAAAAAATCATAATACAATGTAAAAGCAATGTAAAGGATTTTTATGATGCATTGTTTAGGGATTAATGACATAAAAATCTATATATGTTTGGTATAGGCATTTTATTTATTTATTTATTTTTTTAAATTTTTTATTGTGGGTTGTTCAAAACATTACAAATTTCTTGACATATCATATTCCACACTTTGATTCTAGTGGGTTATGAACTCCCACCTTCACCCCATACACAGATTGCAGATTCACATCAGTTACACATCCATTGATTTACAAATTGCCATACTAGTGTCTGTTGTGCTCCTCTGCCTTTCCCATCATCCACCATCCCCCCTCCCCACCTCTCCCCTCCCCTCCCCTCCTCTCTCTCTACCCCCTCCACTGTATAACCCTGAGGGTCTCCTTCCATTACCGTGCAATTTCCCTTCTCTCTCCCTTTCCCTCCCACCTCTCATCCCTGTTAAATGTTAATCTTCTTCTCCTGCTCTTCGTCCCTACTCTGTTCTTAGTTACTTTCCTTATATCAAAGAAGACATTTGGCATTTGTTTTTTAGGGATTGGCTAGCTTCACTTAGCATAATCTGCTCTAATGCCATCCATTTCCCTGCAAATTCTATGATTTTGTCATTTTTTAATGCAGAGTAATACTCCATTGTGTATAAATGCCACATTTTTTTTATCCATTCGTCTATTGAAGGGCATCTAGGTTGGTTCCACAGTCTTGCTATTGTGAACTGTGCTGCTATGAACATCGATGTAGCAGTGTCCCTGTAGCATGCTCTTTATAGGTCTTTAGGGAATAGACCAAGAAGGGGAATAGCTGGGTCAAATGGTGGTTCCATTCCCAGCTTTCCAAGAAATCTCCATACTGCTTTCCAAATTGGCTGCACCAATCTACAGTCCCACCAGCAATGTACAAGTGTACCCTTTTCCCCACATCCTCGCCAGCACTTGTTGTTGTTTGACTTCATAATGGCTGCCAATCTTACTGGAGTGAGATGGTATCTTAGGGTGGTTTTGATTTGCATTTCTCTGACAGCTAGAGATGTTGAGCATTTTTTCATGTACTTGTTGATTGACTGTATGTCCTCCTCTAAGAAGTGTCTATTCAGGTCCTTGGCCCATTTGTTGATTGGGTTGTTTGTTCTCTTATTGTCTAATTTTTTGAGTTCTTTGTATACTCTGGATATTTGGGCTCTATCTGAAGTGTGAGGAGTAAAGATTTGTTCCCAGGGTGTAGGCTCCCTATTTACCTCTCTTATTGTTTCTTTTGCTGAGAAAAAACTTTTTAGTTTGAGTAAGTCCCATTTGTTGATTCTAGTTATTAACTTTTGTGCTATGGGTGTCCTATTGAGGAATTTGGAGCCCGACCCCACCGACTGTAGATCGTAGCCAACTTTTTCTTCTATCAGACGGCGCGTCTCTGATTTGATATCAAGCTCCTTGATCCATTTTGAATTCACTTTTGTGCATGGCGAGAGAAAGGGATTCAGTTTCATTTTGTTGCATATGGATTTCCAGTTTTCCCAGCACCATTTGTTGAAGATGCTATCCTTCCTCCATTGCATGCTTTTAGCCCCTTTATCAAATATAAGATAGTTGTAGTTTTGTGGATTGGTTTCTGTGTCCTCTATTCTGTACCATTGGTCCACCCGCCTGTTTTGGTACCAGTACCATGCTGTTTTTGTTACTATTGCTCTGTAGTATAGTTTGAAGTCTGGTATCGCTATACCGCCTGATTCACACTTCTTGCTTAGCATTGTTTTTGCTATTCTGGGTCTTTTATTTTTCCATATGAATTTCATGATTGCTTTCTCTATTTCTACAAGAAATGCCGTTGGGATTTTGATTGGCATTGCATTAAACCTATAGAGAACTTTTGGTAATATCGCCATTTTGATGATGTTAGTTCTGCCTATCCATGAACAGGGTATATTTTTCCATCTTCTAAGATCTTCTTCTATTTCTCTCTTTAGGGTTCTGTAGTTTTCATTGTATAAGTCTTTCACCTCTTTTGTTAGGTTGATTCCCAAGTATTTTATTTTTTTTGAAGATATTTTGAATGGAGTGGTTGTCCTCATTTCCATTTCAGAGGATTTGTCGCTGATATACAGGAATGCCTTTGATTTATGCGTGTTGATTTTAAATCCTGCCACTTTGCTGAATTCATGTATTAGCTCTAATAGTTTCTTTGTAGAGCCTTTTGGGTCTGCTAGATATAGAATCATATCATCTGCAAATAGTGATAATTTAAGTTCTTCTTTTCCTATTTTTATGGCTTTAATTTCTTTCGTCTGTCTAATTGCTCTGGCCAGTGTTTCGAGAACTATGTTGAAGAGAAGTGGAGAGAGAGGGCATCCCTGTCTTGTTCCAGATTTTAGAGGGAATGCCTTCAGTTTTTCTCCATTCAGAATGATGCTAGCCTGAGGCTTAGCATAGATTGCTTTTACAATATTGAGGTATGTTCCTGTTATCCCTAGTTTTTCTAGAGTTTTGAACATAAAGGGATGCTGTACTTTGTCGAATGCTTTTTCCGCATCTATCGAGATGATCATATGGTTCGTATTTTTAAGTCTATTGATGTGGTGAATAACATTTATTGATTTCCGTATATTGAACCAGCCTTGCATCCCAGGGATGAATCCTACTTGATCATGGTGCACAATTTTTTTGATATGTTTTTGTATCCGATTCTCCAGAATTTTATTGAGGATTTTTGCATCTAGGTTCATTAGAGATATTGGTCTGTAGTTTTCTTTCTTTGAAGTGTCTTTGTCTGGTTTAGGTATCAGGGTGATGTTGGCCTCATAGAATGAATTTGGAAGTTCTCCCTCCTTTTCTATTTCCTGAAGTAGCTTGAAAAGTATTGGTATTAGTTCTTCTTTAAAGGTTTTGTAAAATTCTGCTGTATACCCATCCGGACCTGGGCTTTTCGTAGTTGGTAGTCTTTTTATGGTTTCTTCTATTTCCTCAATTGATATTGGTCTGTTTAGGTTTTCTATATCCTCCTGACTCAATCTGGGCAGATCATATGACTTAAGAAATTTATCTATGCCTTCACTATCTTCTAATTTATTGGAGTATAAGGATTCAAAATAGTTTTTGATTATCTTCTGTATTTCTGAAGTGTCTGTTGTGATATTGCCTTTTTCATCCCGTATGCTAGTAATTTGAGTTCTGTCTCTTCTTCTCTTCGCTAGCATCGCTAAGGGTCTGTCGATTTTGTTTATTTTTTCAAAGAACCAACTTTTAGTTTTGTCAATTTTTTCAATTGTTTCTTTTGTTTCGATTTCATTAATTTCAGCTCTGATTTTCATTATTTCTTGCCTTGTACTTCTTTTGCTGTTGTTTTGCTCTTCTTTTTCAAGGATTCTGAGATGAAGTATGAGATCATTTATTTGTTGGTTTTTTCTTTTTTTAAGGAATGAACTCCAAGCAATGAATTTTCCTCTTAGAACTGCTTTCAATGTGTCCCATAGATTCCGATATGTTGTGTCTGTGTTTTCATTTATCTCTAAGAATTTTTTAATTTCCTCCTTGATGTCTTCTATAACCCATTGATCATTCAGTAACCTATTGTTCATTCTCCAATTGATGTATGCTTTTTCCTTCCTTCTTTTATCGTTGGTTTTCAGTTTCATTCCATTATGATCAGATAAGATGCATGGTATTATCTCTACTCCTTTATATTGTCTACGAGTTGCCCTGTGACATAATATATGATCTATTTTTGACAAGGATCCATGTGCTGCTGAGAAAAAAGTGTAACTGCTTGATGTTGGGTGGTATACTCTATATATGTCAATTAGGTCTAGGTTATTAATAGTGTTATTCAGTTCTATAGTTTCCTTATTCAACTTTTGTTTGGAAGATCTGTCCAGTGGCGAGAGAGGTCTGTTGAAGTCTCCCATGATTATGGTGTGGTGGTCTATTAGACTCTTGAACTTGAGAAGAGTTTGTTTGACGAACATAGCTGCACCATTGTTTGGGGCATAAATATTTATGATTGTTATGTCTTCTTGGTGTATGGTTCCCTTAAGCAGTATGTAGTGTCCCTCTTTATCTCTTTTGATTAACTTTGGCTTGAAATCTATTTTATTTGATATGAGTATGGACACGCCTGCTTGTTTCCGAAGTCCATATGAGTGATATGATTTTTCCCAACCTTTCACCTTCAGCCTATGTATGTCTTTTCCTATCAAATGCGTCTCCTGTAGGCAGCATATTGTTGGGTCTTGTTTTGTGATCCATTCTACTAGCCTGTGTCTCTTAATTGGTGAGTTTAAGCCATTAACATTTAGGGTTATTATTGAGATATGGGTTGTTCTTCCAGCCATATTTGTTTATTTCTGTTACTAAACATTGTTTGTTTTCCTCTTTGATTATTTCCCCCCCCCTTTACTGTCCTACCTCCCACTGTTGGTTTTCATTGTTATTTTCCATTTCCTCTTCCTGTAATGCTTTGGCGAGGATGTTTTGAAGAGATGGTTTTCTAGCTGCAAATTCTTTTAACTTTTGTTTATCGTGGAAGGTTTTAATTTCATCCTCCATCCTGAAGCTTAATTTCGCTGGATACACAATTCTTGGTTGGAACCCATTTTCTTTCAGTGTTTGAAATATGTTATTCCAGGATCTTCTAGCTTTCAGAGTCTGTGTTGAAAGATCAGCTGTTAACCTGATTGGCTTTCCCCTAAATGTAATCTGCTTCCTTTCTCTTGTAGCTTTTAAAATTCTCTCCTTATTCTGTATGTTGGGCATCTTCATTATAATGTGTCTAGGTGTGGATCTCTTATGATTTTGCACATTCGGCGTCCTGTAGGCTTCTAGGATTTGGGATTCTGTCTCATTCTTCAAGTCTGGGAAGTTTTCTTGTATTATTTCATTGAATAGACTGCTCATTCCTTTGGTTTGGAGCTCTGTACCTTCCTGTATCCCAATGACTCTTAAGTTTGGTCTCTTAATGTTATCCCATATTTCTTGGATGTTCTGCTCATGGTTTCTTAACAGTCTTGCTGAGCTGTCTATGTTCTTTTCCAGTTGAAATACTTTGTCTTCATTGTCTGATGTTCTATCTTCTAAGTGTTCTACTCTGCTGGTAGTATTCTCCATTGAGTTTTTAAGTTGGTTTATTGCTTCCTGCATTTCTAGGATTTCTGATTGTTTGTTTTTTATAACCTCTATCTCCCTGTATAGTTGATCCTTTGCTTCCTGGATTTGTTTGCGTAATTCGTTGTCGAAGTGATCTTTCATTGTCTGATTTTGCTGTTTAATGTCTTCCTTGATACTCCAGATCATCTGAAGCATGTATATCCTGAATTCTTTATCTGACATTCCATCTGCTGCAGCTGTTACCTCTTCTAAAGTTGCGTTGACCTGCATTGCTTGTGGTCCTTTCTTTCCTTGTCTTTTCATACTGCTTGCGTATCTTTCCTGCAGGTGCGGGTGGCGGCTCTGCTCTCTCCTTATTCCAATTGGGGTGTTGTGGCTACCACGCCAGCAGGTCACTGGGCCTGTTCTGGGAGCTCGTGGCGGCTCTGTTCTGCCCCTAGTCCAATTGGGGTGACGAGTGTACCACGCCGGCAGGCCACCGGGCCTGATCCGCCGGTCGGTTGCAGGTTTGCCTACCCTGCAGGCGCGGGCGGCAGCTCTACTCTGCCCCTACTCCAAATGGGGTGACGTGTCTGTCGTACCGGCAGGCCACTGGGCCTGTCCCGCTGGTCGGTCGCAGATCTGCCCACCTTTCGGGCACGGGTGGAGGCTCTGCTCTGCCCCTACTCCAATTGGGGTGTCGTGACTACCCCGCCTGCAGGACGCTGGGCCTGTTCCTGGCAAGGGAGGCGACTCTGCTCTGTCACTACTCCAATTAGGGTGGTGTTTGTACCACGCCGGCAGGCTCCTGGGCCTGATCCGCCGGTCTGTTGTAGGTCTGCCTACCTTGAAGGCGCGGGCGGCGGATCTGCCCTGCCCCTCCTACCACGCCTGCGGACCCCTGGGCCTGATCTGCAGGTTGATCACTGGTCTGCTCACCCTGCGGGCATGGGTGGCGGTTCCGCTCCGCCCCCACTCCAATTGGGGTCACGTGACCACCACACCGGCAGGGCCTGATCCGGGCGTGGGAGAAGGATCTGCTCTGCCCCTACTCGAGTTGGGATGATGTGTGTACCACACTGGCAGGCCACTGGGCCTGACCCGCCAGGCTGTCACAGGTCTGTTTACCTTGCAAGCGCGAAGGGCGGCTCTGCCCTGCCCCTCCTACCACGCCCATGTACTACTGGGTCGTGGGTCTGCCCACCTGGCGGGTGTGGGTGGCGGCTCCGCTCCGCCCCCTCTCCAATTGGGGTCACGCGGTCACCACGCTGGCGAGCCGCTGGGCCTGCTCCGGGGGCTGGCGGCGGCCCGGCTCCTTCCCTCTGGCTCGAGGACAAATTGAGGAGACTCAGGTGACTGAGCCTCACCCCCCTTACCAGGAGACCAACTGCTTATGTCACCGCTGGTATTGATGAAGATCTCTCCTCCACCGCTTTCTGCTGACATCAGATCTCTGCCATGTTGGTATCCTATGCGAATGGCAGCATTTCGTTCCCCTTGCCGGGCAACCCAAGCAACGGATGAGTCCTGACCGGCCCTCAGCAGGACCCGGACCGAGACGCAGTTTCCGCGGGCTCCTAGCCCCGGTCCAGGGAAGTTCCGGGAGCCGGAACTCGGCTGCTCCGTGCTCGGTGTAAGCTCCAAGAAGCAGCCCCCGCGGGCTCAGTTCCGGGAGCCGGAATTCGGCTTCTTAGTGCTTGGTGTTTGCTCTGATAGTAGCAGGGTCCAAGAAGCAGCCTCCGCAGGCTCCGCAGCCCTGAGCCAGGGCGGTTCCGGGACGGTTCCGGGAGCCGGAACTCGGCCACTCCGTGCTCGGTGTAAGCTCCTATAAGTGTAAGCTCCAAGAAGCAGTCCCCACGGGCTCAGTTCCGGGAGCCGGAATTCGGCTTCTTAGTGCTTGGTGTTTGCTCTGATAGTAGCAGGGTCCAAGAAGCAGCCTCCGCAGGCTCCGCAGCCCTGAGCCAGGGCGGTTCCGGGACGGTTCCGGGAGCCGGAACTCGGCCGCCCCGCGCTCGGTGTTCACTCCGATAAGATCAGATTTTAAGAAGCACCCAGGCGCTGAACCCTAGCAATCTGTCTGCAAGCCGCAGGCGAATTGCAGCCTGAAATTACCTGTTCTATGGCTGAATGAGCTGCAGTCAGTCAAACACAGGTATGGTGACGTCAGTTTACCAACATGGTGGCTGCTGGCCTCCTCTGTGGTCTGGTATAGGCATTTTAAAAAATATTTTCCATCTGTAGTTAGTTTAATCCAAAGAAACAGAACTTATGAATATGGAGAGTCTGCCTGTACTGACAAATTTGATGCAACATTTTTAGTTAAGATTTTCAGAAAATGGACCTTTAGCTAAAATCTAATTTAAAATCTCATCTATACCAGAGGGTGAAATCTGCATGGTGGATTTTATATCTCAGCTGGTAGCACTCATTATTTCTACCACTTAATATGCTCCTGACTCATAAGCCACTTACTTCCAAGCCCTTGATTTTCATAATAGTTCTTTATACCCCTAGTCTAACATTAGCCAAAATTTCATCAGAGTGCCTTTCCAAACTATATTAAGCTATGTGAACATCATTTCCTTAGTGTCTTATCAGAATTACTGAAAATCATTTACCAAACTGAATGAAATGTTTGTGTTCTAGATTTGTCTACAAATACAATGGACTGTGGTGTATAAAATTAAGACCCAATTACTTTTACTTAAATCATTTCAGGGGTACGTATGGCATGCATGTGCATACTGACATGAAAGCACTGATTATCTTTTTAGATAGCATTGCAATGTATTTTAATAACTGCATGTTTTAACTCAGCATTTTAATAAAATAATGCATTTACTGTAGCTAAAACTCATTTTTTTTTAGTAGCTAGTTGATTTTAATCAGGGCTTTCATGTTCCTTAAAAATAAACATTCAAATTTAAAATAGTTTTAATTTATCCTGTTACAAATGCTAGAATTGATAAAAAAAAATTTTTTGGCCTATAATGACATAGGTTCTTATCTTCCTATTAAAAGTGTGAACTTAATTTGAAAGCTTAATAATGGTGAGACTTGGTGAGAACATAATAATTTACACTGGGTAAAGCTTGGTGCTGCTTCTTCTCTAATGTGCGATAATTGATGATAAAACAATGGCCATTGATGAGTGATGCTTGCACAGCACTGCTTGTTCCTCTTCATGAAGGAAAAGTATTATTATCTATGGTACAAAATGTCAGTGAAGAACCGTTTGCCTGTGAACTCATAAAGGACACTTCTCAACTGGCATGATAAATTAGTCCACTTGCTCTAATCACTCACATAATGTGGTGTGTGTGTGTGTTTGTGAGTGTGTGTGTGTGTGTGTGTATGCACACATATATAGAGAGGCAGAGAAAGAGAGAGAGAGGAAGGGAGGGAGGGAAGGAGGCTGTTATCAACTTCTTCGCAAGTCATTTAGTATTTGTGTTAATGTTTTGTCATTATAAAAGAGGTGAATAAAAAATACAGCATCTCAAAGGACTAAAGAATTAAATATAATAAAAGAATCCTTTAACCTATACTCACATTTATTCTCTTTTAAGAATTAATAATAGACATTATAAACTTTCTTTGGATTACTAAAAAAGCTATGACAGAATTTTAAAGCAATATTGAATGTTTTTTATACAAATGAATACATAATTAAGAGCAAAAGGAAAAATTTTCCTCAAATAAAGCTACCTAATTACCTAACAGTTTTGCCACCATACAAAATATTATGATAATTCCATATTTAGGGTTGCTTAAGTGAAGTGATTTTTAAGTATCATATATGTACCATTAAGTTGAAATTTTAATACAACCAGATTATAAAGAAATTCACTTCATGCACCTCCCTTTTCTAATCTTACCAGTTGAGATAAGCATGATTGGTTCTCTACAGTTATAAATATCTGTTCTGTACTTTAGAAGTCACTACATAATCTAAAAGAGCTGAAATTTCCAAACATAAAGGTTTGGAAATGATGAGGAGAGGGAAATGCTATTGACCCTGATTTGATTATTGCTAGCCATATATATGTGTATACAGGAGCTTATTAATATATGCAATTAATACATGTTAATAAAAACAAACCCACAAATATCAGGGAGTACAATAACAACAAAAACAATTTAAATCTTTTTTGGAAGGGGAAATTTTGCCTGGGTTTTGCTTTTATTTATTTATTTTAAATAAATTTTATTTTATTTATTTTGATACTAGGGATTGAACCCAGGGGCACTTTACTATTGAGTCACATCCCCAGTTCTTTTTATTTCTTATTTTTAAATTTTGAGAAAGGTCTCACTATGTTGCTTAGGGCCTAAGTTTCTGAGGCTGGCCTTGAACTTGCAATCCTCCTGACTTAGCTTCCCAAGCAGCTGGGATAACAGGTATGTACCACCACATCTGGCTTGGATATTGTTTTTTTTAATTTTAGGAGTTTTTACTGGTGCATTTTATTTATACATAATATTGGGATTCATTTTGACATAAACCATACATGCACAGAATATAATTTGCCCCACTTCAGCCCCAAGTATTTCCTCTTTCCTTCTCTTCCTCTCTCCCCCTTTCCCCTTCCTCCACTGTACAGGTCTTCCTTCTATTTATTTATAGTTTTTAAAATTGTTGCTTTATAGATATAAAGGTGTAATTTATAGTGGTACATTCATACATGTACATAGCATAACTTGGTAGATGTCATGTAATGCTGCATGCAGAGTTTTAAAAAACATTCTTATAGTTTTTCCCTTAAATATATCCTGGTAATCTCATTGCAGAGATACTTTATTAAAAGTATGTACTGGCACGGTCTGGTCTATTGTGGCCTTCTTGGAAGTGGTTTACACAAAAAGAGAAATTAATTGCATCCAGAAGGTGTGGAAGTCAATCATAAGTACAACTTGACTTTAAGGGTTTGGTGTATATATTCTTACTGCATGTTTCTCTAAATATATGAAACATGACAATATACTACAAAATAAAAATGAGTGGAAACTGAATTGGGAAGACTTGGGGGTATTGCTGGAAAGGGCACTAATGGTGAATTACTTTAGTGAGCTACATTTAGACCAAGAGTCTTTCCCAAACTTGCTCTCCTTCCTCATTTCAGTGGATGCCACCTGAGCTTTAGTCCTGATTTGAGACATAGGACAGGCTGTTCAACCCTGCAGCACATCAGGCAGGGCTGATGGAATAGAAGGGAACAAAAATCTGCCAACCTACTCTTGAGGTGAAATTTTCAATGTTGTCTAAGATTTCATCTGAAGTTTAGTAAGAGGACTTGAAATCACAAAATCTCAAAGCACTTTTTATAGAATATACTACAAATGCTCATTTCATTGCAATATAAAATATCGTCCTTTTCCCACTTTGGACTAAAATCTGTCAGAAGGAGAAGGATAAATCCCTATAAAGAATCAACAGAATTAAATATTTATCCAATCATTACATTAGAATAAGTAGGTGGTGTGCCAGTGAATGTTTCACAACTAATTCACCAAGGTTGGGGGGCAAGGTTGTTAGTATGTGTGTTGGGTGATTCTTCATATGTAGAATTTGTTGATTTCTGTGGTGTAAATACCTCCACTATGGCTGATTTCAAGCTTCCAACGAAGTGTCACTGAACTTGAGCTTGGAGCAAAACGCTCAGTAGCTCACGATTTAATTAAGATTTCTATTATGCAGATACAATTCATAATTTCAAGAACATAAACAAAATAGGGTGATGAATTTTGATTGTTTTGTTCTTAATATAATTTATTTAATTATAAACTTATACAATGAATAATTCAGTAATGTGTATGACTTACACCTGGATCACAAAATTCCTGAAAATTTTACATCCAGCTCTCATCAGCTGGTATGAGCTACTTTCAGCATACTCCTAAGATATGCAGACTTCTATGTTTCTATAAATATCATGAATATGTCCTACTTACTCATGCTTAAATTATTGTTTGTGTTCTATTTAATATTGTTAAAGAATTCATTTTAAATATTATTAGGAAGGCTGCAGAGAAACTTATTACTTAATAACTAGTTTTACTGGGGGAAAAAACCCATGAAATGGAAGAAGTAGTTCATTATCAACTAATACTATGTGTATGTGTATTTATGTATGTAGCGGAGTATCTTCATCTCTATCTGTATTTACATTATCTGTCTTTTCCTATCTATCTTAATATGGTGAAATTTATCTGTATTTACCTATATAAATATGAGTATGTTCTGGAAGAAGCATCCCAATTAATTTCAGGAGAAACAACTCTGCAAAACATAATTTTATAAAACTAATCATACATATTCTTAACTCCATTAGTAAGCATAGATAATTTTTGATGTATTTCTTTATTCCCACAGTCTTTAAAGAATAACTTATGTTTTATGTAAATGACTATTGAGAGTAGAGAGAGATAGGAGAGAGATAGGTGGAACACAAATAAATTCAATATAGGTAAATATATATATAATTAACCTGAAATCTACCTAAGGTAAGATTTTATATTTTGTTTTCAACATACTAATGTCTTCAGAAAGTGATCTTTTCAGTAAATTGCAAGCAATGATGATAATTTTGGTATTTAAAGAACGGAAATAAAGCTTACTCAGAAAACTGTGACATATTGTAAATTGAAGGACCAGTAGCCAGACTTGTTTAGATCATAGGCGTCTTTGTTGAGTTGGTCCCAGATTAACAGCTGGAAATGAGCTCAGTTCCTGACTGCTGAGTGCTAATGAATACTGATAACTGTTGACACACAATACAAGAGGCACAAAATTGTATTTTTCAGAAAGTGTCATTGAACTAATAATTTCCAATGTATGTTGACAAGTTTAAATAGCAGAGACTTTCAGCAAGATGTTCAGTGTGTCCACTAAAGTCTTCATATGATTTGTTTTCTAATGGACTACTTGAAAAGGTGGTAACAACATTGTCCTTAATCTGATAATATATTGTATTAATGCAACATCTTAAATTATTTTGGAACACAGTCGAACTTTAGAAATTATTCTCTTCAATTATTTATGAGCCAACTTCTAAGCAATCACTTAGTTTGGGGTTTTGAATGTCTTTGCAAAAATTTTCCTGAATACAAGGAATATTTTTTAGGCAAGGACCAAAGTTCTCTTTCTTTTTAATGTATAATGAGTCACAAAGATTTTTTTCATTTAAAAATAATGGAAGAGATTAGGAGACATTTAGTCCATATTTGAGGAAAATATAATTCGCTCTTTATATACTTGTCTCCCATGGGGCCATGAGTTGGAGATACTTACTAATATATGGCATAGCAGCTACCCCAAAACAGGTGAGCCTCCAGAAAGTAGCACTCACCCAGGAAAACCTGGTTTGCAGAGAGGCTCCAGGCCTTGGCTGGAAAGGCAACGATCTACAGTGTTTATATGACCTGTTCATCTGAGGATTTCACACACTTCATAAGCATTCACTTGTCAATTTTCACAGCATCACCAGGAACTAGATAAGTGTAAAAAATTATTATTCCCATAGGAGAGTTGGGGGCAAGAGTCATCCAGGAGATATGTTTGCCAGGTGTCACAATGAAGCTGAAGGAGTGCTTCTGCTGTGCCCTTAGTAGGCTCACAATGAATACCATTTTATGGATCTGAATCAGAGCCCGAGTACAGAGACCACGGATCCACCACTCTTTTTACACAGAAAGCAGACCTCAAGCAACTCTGAAATAAATGTCATTATAGGTCCTGCCAACTGTGCAAGCCACCTCAGATAAGTAAACTACTTTAGATGGGAACAAAAGTCCAGACATTGACTCATATTTCATTTGAATGGCAATTCTGGTCTCTCTGAAATTGACTCTTCTAGACAGATCCAGCCTTTCATCTCTCATCTGACAACAAACCTCTTTAGAAATCACAAGTACTTCTAAATAAATATTTTCTTATGTGGGTAACTAACCCTGATGTTATACAATTTCTTGCCATAAAAGAAATCATAAATTGATTAAGCTTACAAGAAGAAAACCAGCAAAAATTGACATGATCAAAACACAGACCCTGTAGACCAACACATTTGGATAAAGAATATGTTTGATTCAGAAATATGTTTTTAAACATCGGAGTGTTTAAGATTTAGTTCTGAGTGTTTATTATAAATTCAAAGGAGTTGGAGACTCTGGGCTATTTGTGAATTACTGGAAATAAATCTCCCACAGAGTGTGGAAGGGAAGGTTCTGTCGGAATGCACGACAGAACCGATGATTCCAAGACTCCCAGTGCCCACGAGACACTCAAAGAGGGCCTCTCCCTCTTCAAACATGAAAGGCTATGTAAAAAGAAGTTGCTGGAATCTTTCAGGCCTCTCTCCCTACTCTTTTCCTCTGAATATGCTTGGTGGGCTTTTAGTGTCTTGCCACACCATGGCTTTTCACATGCTAGCATGAAGCCTCATAGCTCTAGATCATGATTCATCTGTATCTTTCACACCTGCTTTAGAATAGTGTGCCTTTTGAGGAATCAGAAATATCTGCCTTCAGAGGCTGGAAGAGTAGTGTTCACTCAGTTGCAACCTGTGCTTTGCTTTGTCAGTTGCTGTACGGTATGCATCTCTAGTTACTTTATTATTGGTGAATTTTTTGTGTGTGTGTGTGGTAAGTCTTCCATTTTTGTGTGTGATAAATCTTCCATTTTTCATCAAAAATAAAATCACACTTAATAAAGAAAAAGAAATATCAGCCCTCATCTTCCTCCACACCTTAATAACACTGATCATTGTTTTTGTCCTCCTCTATTTACTTGAATATTTAATGATCACTTTGGGGTAATTTAAATTTAACAATTTCAAATTCAAATTCTGATGCATAGCTGGTTAGTTAAATTGGCACATCACTCCTTTGTAGTCATTGTTGGCTGTTTTACAGTGGAACAGATTTGGACAGTGTTATGGGTTATATATGAGGCATCTCCAAAAGCTCCTTTGTAGATGCAAGAATGCTCAGAGATGAAATAATTAGATTGTGAGAACTGTCACCTAATCAGTCCACCCTAGTTTGAATGGACTGACTGGGTGTACCGTAGGCAGGTGAGGCATGGGTAGAGGAGTAGGACCACTGGGGGCATGCCCTGGAATTGTGCATATTCCCTATGACCCTTTACACCACCCCCTTCTTTCTGCTACCATGAGCTGAGAAACTTTCTTCTGATGGGTCCTTCTACCATGATGCTCTGCCTCACCTGGGGGACAGAGAAGTGGAGATAGTCAACTATGGACTCAGATCTCTGAAACCAAGAACCAAAATAAACTTTTCTTCCTTACAGTCATTCTTGTCAGGTATTTTGGCCCCAGTGATAAAGCTGATTAACATAGAAGAGATGTTTAGCATGTCTATCAGGGATCTTAAGACTGGAATGGTGTTTGTATAAGCTTCCTTCTGGCCATATCTCTTTTAAGTTAGACTTTTGGGGAAGGTGAAGAAGAGTTATTTGAGTGACAAAGCCAGATCAAAATCTCCTTGTCTTCATTCCAAATTGCAAAGGAAAACTTTAATTTTAATGTTGTTAACTGTGAGTACTCTTGTTATTAATGAGCACTAGTCAATATTAATGTCTTTCAGCATAATATTTTTTATTGATGGTCAATTTTATCAGTATTAAAAAGTTTTCCTGAGAGTTTATTATGAAGATAATACACAAGGAGGCTACTGATAGTCTTTCAAGAGCCCAGCAAATACCCCAACTGTAGAACCCTTGCCTCTTCTGGGACATGGACTGAGCTAGTTTAAGATATTTCCTTGAACATTGGATGATTTTCTGCTGGAGTTGTCTTTTCTAGCAAGGTTCTCTTTAGATATTTACAACTTGTGATGTGTTATTCTGATTATATCAGCAAGTTTAATTTAAATCTTGAAGCTACTTAACTTTCCTCCTCTAAGGAAGGTCATTGATGACAGCCTTTCTAAGTTTCAGAGATGGTTTGGTTTAGAAGTCTCCATCGATTTATCTCTGGTAAAGAGAAAAGGGTGCAGAGGATGGAGGCTTTCCTCCCAGGCAGAGTTGGGCTGCTTTTCCTTTTCTGAAAGTTTCTTTGTAAAATGCAAATATAAATTGTTGGTTATAAATGTAATGTCAAGCTGGGGTGGAGGGTAAGCTCATTAGAAGAGGAAATAGAGGTGTAGGAAGAATCTAGTAAAGGTTAAAAAGCCAAAGTTTTTAATTTTAAGCTTTGCCTCAGGCCAACTTTCAATCAAGATCCTTTACTCTAACTCTTCTAATAAATTGCTGTTAACTAGCCTTCTATCATCATCAAAAGATTCTACTGGAGGACAAGGAATTTTTTTTTTTTGAAGACATCAATCTCACATGTTCTAGAGAAGGTCACTAGCTATCCTCCTTATGCTCTGTTCCACCTTATTCTCTAGCACAGGCGAAGGAACAAGGCAGAGATTTTCACACATAGATTTAAAGGCACAAGCTCCATTTTTAGGTCTTCTAAGGAGCCCATTTATCTAAATGAATAGGATTCTTATTAGTGCTTCCAATTCAGAAGACCGTACCTTTGTAATAATACCTTCATGACTCAACACATTTTTGGAGTTGATTAAAATAACCAAAACCTAAACACTTTGACAGTTGACACCTTTTTGCCCTTTGAGGGTAGATCTAATTCTTAACGGCCAAATGACATTCAGAGACAAGTTTTGGTGAAGAAGGTAACTACTCAGGCAGGGAAATCCCCCTTTTAAAAAAAAAAAAAGTTGTGGGGCTATAAAAATATCAAGCTGCATTGTAAAGGCTGTGACTTATTTTTTTCCACATTATGGTTTGGATTTTAAATTAATTTATGTATTTATCTATTTACTTATAGTACCAGGATTGAACCCATGAGTGCTCAGTCCTTTTTAGTTTTCATTTTGAGATAGAGTCTTGCTAAGTTGTCCACGCCGGCCTCAAACTTTATCCTTCTACCTTTGCTTTCTGAATTACTAGGATTTTACAGGTATCACCACAACACCCAGTTACTTTGGATCTTAAATGTCCCCCAAAGGCCATGTGTTGAAGGCTTGATCACCAAGCAACTTAGCCTCAGAAAATTAGCAAGGCCCTGTCTAAAAATCAAAAATAAAAGGGGGTGAGGATGGGGCACAGTGGTTTAATGCCACTGGGTTCAATCTTTATCTCTGGTCCAAAAAATAAAAAATTGCATGGATATAAAAATCTTAAAACATATTCATATGACCATAACATGACTTGCTGTGATAAGAGTAACTAGATGGCTCTTATTTTAAGTTGATATATGCTAGTGGCTCTGAACATCCTCATTAAAGCAACTGATGTTTTCATGCAAAAGCTCTTAGCATTTAAATTATAATAAAGTATATCATCTTTATTTGATACTATTGGAAGTGTGAGCTCTACAGAAATATTCTGCCCAGCATTAAGATACTATTCTTTTGAAAATGTGGCACATCCATGGAGATTTAATAGTTTTGGGATCAAGTTATAAGTGAGGCAATGTTCTAATAAGACCTCTTTGGGTTATTTCTAATAGCTGAATTCTATGGCAAGAATCCATGTCTCACCTGCAGGTACGTGTACATCTGAAGTTTTGCTTTAGAGTTCACTGGGACAAGATTTTAGAGGTTTGTTCTCTAGTCACAAGTGGCCAGGGTTTGCAATCACTCTTCACTCGTATGTGTTTACATACTTGCTGTATTTACTCCTGCATATAAACAGTGTGCCTGAATTTGTCATAAGGTGGGTAATATTAGAAATAGCCTTCTGTTTAAGAGGGTGTTGAAGAATAATAAGGCCCTTCCATAAGGTTTTCCAAACAGTAGTTGTAGTTTAAGATTGATCCTACCAAAGGTATGATTTCCCAGTTATTTTGGCAGTTGCAATTATAGTTTCTTGGACTTAAATGCTTAATTAAGAGCCTTTGGAAAGTTTCGTGTCAAGCTAAAAATATTTCTAATGTACACTTTTGCTTACTCAAAGCTGCATGGAGCTGTAATTTACAAAGGAAACTTGTTTCCTTAATTGTTGTGTCAGTCAGCAAAAGCACAGGGAGCAGGCACAAAATAATCTGTTTATATTTAGCTGTGCCAATGGCCACAAAATGTCACAACCTTCATGTGATTTAGGAAAAGGTTAGGCATGTCATTTCTATAGAACGGATTACTTTACAATTTGTTTTATTTTAAAATTTTTATGCTTAATGAGATTTTTAGCTCAATCAGTATAATTTTGTTTTTATGCAGTACTGGAAAGTAAAGACCTAAATCAGGTGTATTAGATGATTCCTATGTTTTTGCATTGTGGTTAATCCTTATAGAAAGTAAGATTGATAGAAAGCATAAGTTACCCTGTAGCATTGGAATTACAGGGGTTTATTCTATCATAATTCTACTATGTTATTCTATCTTCAGTTACCAAAGAATGCATTTCAATATAGAATAGATCTTGAAATGAATAAACTAAAGCAAAGTGCACATTTTCAGGATGACTCATGTATTTACCAAGTGTGATGAGACAGAATAAGGGGAAAACAAAGAAAAAGGAGCCAACAGGAAGGAACAATGCCTCGCTTCTCTGCAGCAGCATTCTCTTGCTTTCAAAGCTTTTCCACATCTATAACTTGTACCCTTGCAGAGAGCGTTCCCAGGGTGTGTTCTTATTAGATGAGCTCATCCTCTCTGAAAGGCATTGTCACACAGAGGTTACCAGCTCTACACTGAGAGTTAGATTGATGTGTGTCATAATCCAATCCCGTCATGTCCATCAGTGTGACCTTGGGTAAACTACGTAGTGTTTCTGAGCACCAGACTCCTCCTCGAAAAAATGAGTTATGATAACCCTGTTGCAGGTTGTCTGGCCTCATGAGTGAGCACACTGTATGCCTTTAATGAATCCTAGTTGTCAGTTCTTGTCATGGTGATTGAGATGCAGCCCTGTGGGCAGAGCAAATGCTTTCCAGCTATTGTATAGACAGGGGCCAAAGGAGAATGGACAGCAGAGACTTGACAATGGACTTATTAACAGAGAAAAGTGTTTCTCTCTCTGGAAGTCGTTTCAATAGATGATGTCAAGATACTGGCACTCCTTTCCACATCACTTCAATTTTCAAACATTTTTCTTACAGTGGGCCCTCCTACACCACAAAAGTTTTCAGCCTGGTTTCTCAGGAATCCTTGCTTCATGATGTGTGAAAATCTCCAGTTAATAAAATTTGCTAATCCAATGATATTTCTTATTTGTTCTATTCCTAAATTACTTTTGATTTAAATTATTTTTTATACTTTATGTGAATTAATCAAGAAGCAATATGCTAGCAATTAGGGGCATCTTGACAACCAGATTCACAAAAAGTCTTCTAAAAGTGATTTAATATCATCAAAATTTTAGTGTATGTGTCTTATGCTGTATTTTATTTGAATATCAACATCCCTTAAGTGTTTCATAATAATTGTGATAAATGTATAGAACCAATCTATTAGTTTGATGTAGGCATTTCAAATCTCTATTAATAAATAAGTACTGGAACTGTGTTAATATTACTATACATCTAAACAAGAGAAGGGACATTTTTACACATATATTATTTTTAAGGAATAATTAGGTATAGTGTTGGTACAGAAAAAAGACCTACGGATTTAAGGCGAATAAAACAGCATTGAAGAAATATAGCACTAAATTCATTGAAAATTACATTTATTTTAACTGATACATAAAAATAAAAATTGTATGTATTAATTCAGTAACATGATGTTTCAATACATGTATATGCTGTGTAATGTTTAAATCAAGATAAACATATATAGGTCTTCAAATATTCATCATATGTTTAAGATGAAAGCTTTCAAAATAGCATTTTAAAAAATTTTTAAAATGCATATACTACATTATTGTTATCTGAAGTCACCCTACTGTGCAATAGCATGCCAGAACTCTTTGTTTTTATCCAACTATAACTTAGTATCCATTTATCATGCTTTCCCCACCACTCCCTCCTTCTGCTTTCTCCAGTCTCTCTGGATCAATGTTTTTAGATTCTACACTGGAGTGAGATCATTCTGTACTTGTCTTTCAGTGCCTGGCTTGTGTCACTTAACAGAATAATCTCCAGACCTACCCAGATTGCTGCAAATGACAGGTTTTCATTTTTTTTTATGGCAGAATAGTATTCCATTGTGTGTATGTACCCCATTTTAAAATTCATTTATCATTTAGGTTGTTTCCATTTTTTTGGCTAATGTGAATAGTAGCACCATAACCTTTGATAATTATACTTTTGCAAGGAATAAATATTAGAAGGAATTCAGAAACCTAGAGGCATTCCCTTCAATAACCTAAGCACAGCAAAAATCTGGATGCAGCTGGGTGCAATGGCACATGCCTATAGTCTCAGTGCCGCAGATGGCTAAGACAGGAGGATCGTGAGTTCAAGGCCAACCTCAGCAACGTCAAGACACTAAGCCACTCAGTGAGACCCTGTCTCTAAATAAAATACAAGATAGAACTGGGGATATGGCTCAGTGGTTGAGTGTCCTTGAACTCAATACTCAGTATTCCCATCCCCGCCCCCTAAAAACAGTCTGGATGCAGAGTGATGTGGTATATCCATGACAGGCTCAATAGGGTATGGACATGAACGTGAGTATGCCCAAAATATACTAGTACAGGAAGTTGGGAGGATGAGGTGGATTCAGGCTGTCAAGGTCCTTTGAAGCTAGACAAAAGTTTTGACTCAATATGTTAAGTACTTTGCTGGTCTTCACCATCAAAGCTTTATGATCCAAAGAGTGCTTTTATAAAACTAATGGCATTTTTACAAAAAAATTATTGCAGAGCAATTTGCAGTGAGACTGAAAAGGGAGGATGTGAAGATGTGTAAGATTTAGTTTGTGAGTGGTGGCGGTGACTGGGGCAGTGGGTTGGATTTAAGTTAGATTCTCTTGGTTTTCTATATTAAGTATTGCCATGACTTACAATGCTACAGAAAAGCACTCTCTGCAGTTACTTTGAGCAAACTTATTTGCGGTGGTCTGGGTACTTTAAATCCATGTCTCAGTGGAGGTGAGGATGAGGGACGAATGTACAACATAGCCCTCCATTGCAGATGAATCAGAGGCTTCATGGTATGATGGTATCAAGTAGCCATGTATACGAGTGTCATCACATGCCCACATGATGAAGGCTGCTACACACAGAAGACCATGTCCTGTCTAAACCTAGAGTGAGCCACTTGAACCATGGACCATGTTAGTATATATGTTATTGCGAGGTATTTCTGGTAAATAATGGTAAAATGTTGATGAATATGCTATTGTTAATCATTCCATATTATAGACATATCAAAAGATCACACTGTATCCTGTAAATAAATACATTCACAATTTGTCAGTTAGAAATGTAAAAAAATAAACAAAAAATAAAAGCATTCTGAATGGTGACTTGAGTTTCCAACAATGGGAGGGAGGACAGTTTGCAGTTTGATTCCAACATGGGCAACTGCCCACAAAAGTAAAAAATGAAACACCCTTTAAAGTAAGGTAAGAGAATCTAGAGTCTCCACAACACATTCCTCACAGTGTCTGAGATAAATTCAAAATTATTTGACACAAATCCACGAAGACATGATCTATTTTCAAGGAAAAATAATCAACAGATACCAACCTCAAGATAACCCAAACACTGGAAACACAAAACAAATATTTTAAAGCAGCTATTATCATATGCTCAATGTGATCAAATAAGTGTATGCTTATGATAAATAAAAGACATAAATTGTCAGCAGAGAAAAAAGTAGATTAAGATAAGTTTTAAACTCAAATGTAAAAATTATCTGAAGCAAAGGGTATCATTTAATTTGCACAAAATACTATGTGGGGCTATTGGTCAAATACAATTTCTTGGAAAATACCTAGAACTAGTTGCTCTTGGAGGCCATACTATAGTTTAAATTAACCCAAGATAATTTCCTTGTAAGTACTTGAATTCAATCCTGTATAAAAAATAAACTAAAACATATTTGAAAACACTAGGTGAGAACCGAAATATGCAAATTTCCCACTCAGCTCCATTTTCTATCCAGCCTCCAGGAAGAAACAATATATAATAATCTTTATTAAGAGAATATCAGCTATATAAAGTTGTATGGAGGTAGACTTTTCTTACAAATTTCTGGTGTAACTCTTTGGTGTAATTATGTTGGTATTTCCATTAGGTTACAAAACAAAGTGTACATTTCATTCATGAAAATGAAAGTGATACAATTTGTAAGCAGTGTTTTAAGCTACTATCATTAAGTTTTTTTTTTCACCTGTGTTAGTTAGTCATAGTAAAGATGATAGGGAATATCTGTGAGTAATTACTAAACATTTATCTACTTCATTTATCTACTTCCTTTTACAAAGAACTACCCACTACCCAGGGGAATACAGAGATCTACTCTGTAAATTGCTTCCATGAGAACTTTGTAGCATACTTCAACAGAAGCAAAGGAATTAATCAATGATGGTATGGGTAGGAAAAGAGCTCGTGAAGTATTGGATGGTGACACCCTATTCAGAGAATTGGTGATAGAGACCCATATTTGAAGAAATAGTGGAAGGGCTATCAAAAAACTTATTATCCATAATATATGTTTTCAGGTTTCTATTTAGCCACATTCATTCAATCTGTAGTATATTCTTTAATCCATTTTGTCAGTAATAATAATATGGATGTTTTATACTTGTGAAAGGAAACCATACTGCATAGGAAACTCAACATTACTGAGAAGTAGGTCTTTTATATTTGGTGTGTGTGTGTATGTGTGTGTGTGTGTGTGTGTGTGTGTGAAATATATACTCAACTTTTTAATATAATAATTCCCATGTGCCTTTTTTACAATAGGGCTGAATATTCTTTAATATTCATGCCTACATGACATGTTTTTCTGACCTTTTACAGGACAACCAGCATAGCTGTTAAATATAGAGGAAAGGTACTAGGCAACTGGTTGCTCTTAATTAAGAAACAGTCATCTAGCTTCTGATCTGTACAAATAACTTGAACTTTCCAAACAATAGGTTCTTCATAATTTAAATGGGAATAACAATAAGAACTACCTCATGCAGTTTCTGTTTTTATAGGATAGAGTAACTAAAGTGTGTATATTAGAACTTGGAGCATAGTGCTTAATAAATAGTAGTTACTATACTTAATTGTTGCATTCCATCAAAGGTTTGTTGAATGAATGAATGACATAATTCTATCAACTTGAAAATTTTATCTCATACTAATCTCCAGGTGATGCTAAGTAGTTCATTTGAAGATTTATATTAAAGTGAATTAAAAGACATTATTTAAAAATCCTAGGTGAAAATAGACAATTCCTTTCAGTTCCCTATTCTAACATACTTTCAGGGAATACAATACACAATATTTATAAAGAGAATGCCAGTTATGAATCTTATGGCCACATGAATTCTATGGTTATTTATCAGTATCTCCAATTTATAATGCATTATCCAGAGAGAATATAAAAGATAGAAATTATGTAACTTAATTTCTAACAATGGTCAAGCTTAACAATTGGCTTGCAAAATGTCTTAAAATCCAACAGGTTGGTTCTTATAAGCCAGTAGAAGCTGACTCCAACAGAACACTGACCACAGAGGTAAGGGTAAAGGGCCTGGTACATGGATTTGAAGCTGGATTCTGCCACTTTCAGGTGTTACTGGTCAATTTACCTAATCTTTCTAAGTCTCAGTGATCTCATCTGTATAATTATACCTACCGAGTAAAGCCATTGCAAAGATAAAAAGAACTACATGTCTGACACTTAGCACAGTGTCCAAAACATTATAATAACATAATTCACAATAATAATTTACTCCATCCTAATTAATAATAATAGCTCAATCCATGTACGATTATAAATTGTTAGACGCAATATATTGTTGAAAAATTGCTCCTCCTGAAAAAAGTGAAATTTTATTGATGAAAAAACACAATTATTGTGTGATATAAGAATCACATAATTTTTCTTCCCAGACAGCTGAAGGTAATTAAAATGAAAATTAAAAGGTAAAAAGTGGTCTTAACCAAAATGATTAATGGGATATTTAATTAGCTTGGCTATGGGAGCAGAAAGGCATTCTATCTATACATTTTAGAATACATCTGCAGTAAGATTAAATAGGTTTCTTCTCATGTATTAAGTCTGATTAACAGATCATCATGTTGAGAAAGGTTCTGAGGCTGCTTTTAGGTTTGGCAGGGAAGCATGCTTTTAACATGTAAGGCATCATGACTATGGTTAGTGGTAGGGAGAAAGAAATCATTGTGTCTATTGACTGTCCTTGATCTGGGTCTATGCTTACAGTGTTTGAATAAAATTAATTTTGTATCTCAGCTGTAAAGAAAAAAAAAGAAAAAAGAAAAGAAAACACCTTATGAACACATTCCTGAGTTTGGGGATATCACACATTTGAAATGAAGGTTGACTAAGATATGATGATAACTTTGTAAAAAAAAATATGAAATATACAGTCACAAAGCCAGAAAACAAAACTGGCTCAATTCAATTCAGCTTTTGTTTGTTTGATGGGAGCAGATGGAAAAGGATATAAAGTAAATGGTACTTGGAAAACAAAGAGAAATCATTTTTGGTTCCTTTTCCATATTCTATCTGAGAGTCATATAATACAAATAGCAATGCTAGAATATTGTTTGGGATGTGCCTGAACGGAGGTTATATATGCAAGTTAAGAAAAGATTATAGGCCTTGCTTTGGTTTTCCAAGCAGTATAACAACTTAATTTCCACATATGAGAAGCAAGTCCAGAAGGATCTTGCAACAGAGGACCAATTCTAAAGTTCCTTAAGTAAACAGTGTAGGATTTAATTGTGCCTTGACCTTAACAACAGACATCTTCATGTTCTGCAAAACTAATTGTGTCACACCCTTGACATATGTCAGTCTACCTACAATCAGGTTTACTCAAATTAAAAAAAAAAAAAAAAAACATTTCCTAGATTCTGCTAACATTTTCTGAGGCATTCTTTTTAGAGTTTGCCTTCAAAAAGCCCAAATCACTATCCTATTTAGGTATACACTTCCACATCAAATGAACATCTATAATATTTGGTACTAAAGTTTTGACTAGAAATAAGAATTACTTTTGGGAAGTACAGGTCTTGGCAAATTATCCTAATTTCAGGGTTATATAAGCCCCATTTAATGAAACTCTCTCTCTCTCTCTCTCTCTCAAGTTTAAGAAGTACAGAAAAGTACAAAGAATAATATAACAAACACGTATTCAACCCACTAGTTCACAAATGTTCCTATTTTGTCATTTTGTTTCTTATATATTCATTTGACTTTATAAAAGAACTACAAAACTTTTGATAAAATTGAGTCACTGTCTTCTTCCCCAACCCATTGCCATACCTCCACTGCCTGATACATTTGTTATTTGTAATCCATTTATAGTATTATATAATGTTTCTTACTAATTTATAAAACTATGATAATTTTGCACATTATTTTGTAACTTGATTCTTTCATTCAACTTTGAGATCTATTGATGTGGACAAATACAGACACGCCATTTTTTTAAATAACTTACAGTTGATCCATCATATAAATATGTCACATGTATTTTCTGTTTTCCTATGGAAGGATTTTTTAAAGATTTATTTATTCTAATTAGGTATATATGACAGCAGAATGCATTTTGGTTCATCATACACAAACAGAGCACAACTTTTCATTTCTCTGGTTGGCCTTTGGTTTTTTGAGATTGGCTTACTTGACTTAGCGTGATATTCTTCAACTCCATCCTAGGGATGGATTTTAAGAATTTTTTCCTAAAACAAAAAGATACGCAGTATGTCATCTTTGAAATTTTATTGCTTTCCAAATCTGAATTTAAAATTACTTCCCATGCAATTTAGAAACAGACAACACAACAAACAAACAAAATCTTCAATTATTTAGAAACTTAAATGAAACTTAAAAATTATTTAGAAACTTAAATGAAAATTAACATTCTATCAATACTTTCAATATAGGGCTCCCTAAACACACACACATATTTGCAAAATGATATCCCAGTGAGCAAGCCTCTTTTTCAATGCTAAGAAATATTTAATGATTTGTATATGTGTGTGTGTTTCACAGAGATCTCTTTACATGTGTGGTGGCACATATTTGTTCAAAGCATAAAATATGATAAAAGATGAAAATTTTGGTTTGGTGACAGGCTCAGCAATGCTAAATAATGTCATTCTGATGGTTCCACTTCTTTTGGAATTTTGGTTAATAATTTATAAACTAGGGTCTGAGGAATATTTAAATTCTTGTAGTTTTCAGCTCTGATAACTTACAATCACATATTAAAATCATATGACTTTTAGACTTCTGAGGTTAGAAGAAAATTGATATAATACTTCTTGTTGTGCACCTGCTGTGTTTCAGGTGTTTTCTCCTTTAATTCTTACAACTAGCTTTTTAATCATAGTCATTCTGATTAATTGTGAATGCTAACAATGACTGTATGATCTCTAATATCCCAGGTGCTTGCTCCACTCAGGCCTCACAATAGCTCTGTGAGATGGGCATGTTCCCATCCTCACTTTACATATGAGGAAACTGAGGAGGAGATGTTTGGCGATTCACTTTAATAACAAGTGTGACTGACATGTAGATCTGGACAGGATGGAACACAAGTTCCTCCCGGCAGCAAGGTACTCAACTGCTCTCATGCAGAGAAGTTAAGTGGCTCAGGGATATTTTGACTCCTTCACATTTACCTATTGTTCCAATTTTATCCAGTGACTCAAGTATCTCTTAAGGAATGTTACAAAAATAAAATCTTTTTTTCAAGTGCAAAACCCTAGGAATCTGCATGATGGAGCACAGCCCCAACACAGCCTGTATAAATTGATGCCACCACTGGCAAGAGGCAGGAAGGCTCATGGGCAGGCTGTGTGGAGCTGTTCAAGCATACAGTTGTGCTGTTTATTGATCATGCATATTTCTGAATACCCTGAACTAATAACAAATGTAAGCTTATTCCAGTGGTTTTCCCATATACAGATGTGTTCAGTTGAAGTTATTTGCAAAGTGGATGAGTTTCTTGCTTGCTTTTGTGAAAATAATTTTTCCCTCACTCTCATTCTTATATGTTGAGTATATACGTTTTCATATATGGGGAGTGAGAGAGAAGAGTTTTTCATTTATGGAAAAAAGTGATGGAAGAGTTGGAGACCTTTTTAGGAGAGTTTATTTGGTTCTAAAAGGATTTCTATTTTTGATTCTTATAGGAGACAAGTGCATTTGGGAGTCAATGTTTGTTGGACTAAACAACATGCTGAAAGGATTTCTTTTTGCAAACACAGAGCAGAGGTTCTCAACCTTGGAACTACAGACATTTGGGAACAGATAATTCTATTCTGGGGAGGGCTGCCCTGGGCATTACAGGATGCTGAGTGGCATCCCTGGCCTCTACCCATTGGATGTCATTGGCAATTGCACTCTCCTTTTCCCACACTGGTAACAAAATCAGTCTCAGTCGACAGCTACTGATGTAGTCATCCAAAACAGGGTTAACAAGTAAAAGCTAGGGATGATCATTAAAGTTTAGGTAAAAACAAGATTCTGCTCTTTTATCCATCTTCCTCTCATCCTTTCTAGCATCTCATCCCTTGCCACATCTCATCAATTTTCCTCTCTCTAAAAGACTCCCAAATAGGTCCTTAAGCTCAGATTCTCTCCTGTGCCCAATCCTGTCTTTTGTACTTCCTGCGGGACATTTCCCCATGGACAGCTCGTCATCTGTAGAAAGCTGAGATGGTCCTATTTCTGATTTTCTGATTCCATTCAGGCTTCTAATAAGTCCTAGTAGACACTGTAGTGAACACCTCAGTCACCCTTGTTTCTTACTTCTTGGTTAGCCTCACCTTCACCCTCACCAATACCTGCCCATCACTTCTTGAAATCAGTCCCACATTACCTCACTAATGCAACAATCTTCTCGTGTATCAGTTTAACCCTACCGAAGGAGCTCTGGCATCAGGCTACTTCTATAGAGACATCCTGAATGGCCCTCCCTACCTCCTAATACATGAATCTAAAGACCCTCTGCCCATGTTTGGAATTGCCCATGATCTGTCCACCACAAATCTTCCTCTCTTCCCACTTTCCCATCACTTTCTTCTTTTTCTTTTTCTAATTTTTTTTAAAATTTCATTGATTTTTTAAAAATAAATGACAGTGGAATGCATTACAATTCTTATTACACATATATAGCACAATTTTTCACCTCTCTGGTTGTATATAAAGAATGTTGACACCAATTTGTGTTTTACTTTGGATAATGATGTCCATCACATTCCACCATCCTTGTTAACTCCCTGCCTCATCCCTTCCCCTCCAACTCCTCTGCCCTATCTAGAATTTGTCTATTCTTTCCATGCACCCCTCCCTGCCCAATTATGAATCATCCTCCTTATATCAGATAGAACATTCTGCATTTGTTTTTTAGGGGGATTGGCTAACTTCACTTAGCATTATCTTCTCTAATGCCATCCATTTACCTGAAAATGCCATGATTTTATTCTCTTTTACTGCTGACTAATATTACATTGTGTATATATGCCACAATTTTTAATCCATTTATCTATTGAAGGGCATCTAGGTTTGTTTCACAGTTTAACTATTGTGAATTGTGCTGCTATAAACATTAATGTACTACCTAAAGCACTATACAGATTTAATGCAATTCCAATCAAAATCTCAATGGTATTCCTCATAGAAATAGAATCATGAAATTCATCTGGAAAAATAAGAGACCCAGAATAGATAAAGCAATCCTTAGCAGGAAGAGTGAAGCAAGTGACATCACTATACCAGACCTTAAACTATACTACACAGCAATAGTAACAAAAACAGCATGAAAACAGACTGGTAGATTAATTGTACAAAATAGAGGACACAGAGACTAACCCACAAAATTACAATTATCTTATATGAGACAAAGGTGCCAAAAACATGCATTGGACAAAAGATAGCCTCTTCAACAAATTAAACCCCTATCTCTCACTATGTACAAAACTCAACTCAAAGTAGATCAAGGACCTAGCAATTAAATCAGAGACTCTGCACCAAATAGAAGAAAAAGTAGGCCCTAATCTTCATCATGAGGGATTAGGCCCCAACTTCCTTAATAAGACTCCTCTAGCACAAGAATTAAAACCAAGAATCAATAAATGGGATGAATTCAAACTAAAAAGTTTCTTCTCGGCAAAGGAAACAATCTGTAAGGTGAATAGAGAGCCTACAGCTTGGGAGCAAAGTTTTACCCTTCACACATCAGATAGAGCACTAATCTCTAGGTATATAAAGAACTCAAAAAGCTAAACACCAAAACAAACAAACAAACAAAAAAACCAAACAACAACAAATAACCCAATCAATAAATGGGCCAAGGAACTGAAGAGACACTTCTCAGAAGAGGATATACAATCAATCAAAAGGTATGATAAAATGTTCAACATCTCTAGTAATTAGAGAAATGCAAATCAAAACTACTCTAAGATTTCATCTCACTCTAGTCAGAATGGCAGCTATTATGAAGACAAACAACAAGTGCTGGCAAGGATGTGGGGAAAAGGGGACACTCATACACTGCTGGTGGGACTGCAAATTGGTGCAACCAATATGGAAAGCAGTATGGAGATTCCTTGGAAAACTGGGAATGGAACCACCATTTGATCCAGCTGTCCTGTTAGAGTCTGTAAACAAGTCAAAATAACACCTGGCATTTTGCCAGGGGAATGTTAGAGTCTGTAAACAAGTCTGGATGGTGCCTGGCAAAATGCCAGACGGAGTGGTTTGAGAAGTAACAAAAGCGAGCCATTAAGTGTGGAGATTCCTGATTGGTTGACTGCTGTATCTAGTTTATGCTAATTAGATAAGCTGTGTGGAATGTATAAATACTGCTCCTGTCCTGCAATAAACGGCTCCCACTCCTGCTGTATCAACGTACACAAGTTATTCGTCCCCCCCCAGTTATTTTGCCCAGCCAGCCAGGCTGTGGCACTGTCCCTCTCCCCAGGCTATACTCCCATCACTTTGTTAGAGAAACATTCTGTTTGAATAAACAAAAAATGTTCATTCAAAATTTGCCTGGTCTCAGTCATCTACTCATTTTCCTACAAATAGACTTTAAAAAAATTAACTCTGAGGTGCTTTAACACTGAGCTACATCCCAAGTCTTTTTTATTTTTATTTATTTATTTTTTTTGAGACAGATTCTCATTAAGTTGCTGAGGGTCTAAGTTGTCCAGTCTGGCTGTGAACTTGCAATCCTCCTCCCTCAGCCTCCTGAGTAGCTGAGACTATAGGTGTGCCCCACTATGGTTGTTTACAAATGTGCTTTTAATAATGCTTTCCCTTCACCTTCTCTCTGCTTACTAAACTTTCTTTTATTGATCTTATGGTCAGTTCAGATGCTACCTCCTCTCTGAATGCTCCTTGATGCTTTGGAACAGAAACTTACTTTTTTTTCTTGAACCCTATATTACCTGTAGAATAATCAAATTATTCATGTGGCATATTCATATTATAAAGTGTTGGGTATGTGTCTTATGGGTATAAAACCTCTCCAACAGTTCCTAGTACTGTGCCTTGCACATAGAGTATACTCAATAAAAATGTGTTGTATGAATAAATGAAGTGGGGGGGGGGAGAGAACTTGAACACTATTGTAAAGTCTATTATAAATGGGACCAAACAGGCTCCTTTACATGGTATGAGCTACAAAAAAAATGCCTTGGGCCAAAATGATCTCTAATCTACCTAATGACAGCAGAAAATTCCACTTTACAAATACATTTGCTGTCTTGTTTTTTCAGATATCATGCACATACTGTAGTAAGCAAAAGTTACTTGGTAAGAGCCTCTCAATAGGAGGTTCTGTGGAAGAAAGGGACACACACTGGGTCTCTGGAAGCAGAGTATGTGACAGCATTCCTGGATAGTCAGTCATAGGACTGTGGGATGCAACAAGTAGACATGGGTCACACCATAATTGACTTAATTTACATTAATATAATGCACACACATACACACACAAACACACACACATTCACAAATTATCCACAGCATAATGATGGTCAATGGTGGACTGCATATATAACAGTGGACTATAAGGCATATTGCTTAGTGATTTTGTAACCATCATAGTTTGTGTAAGTACACTCTATGATATCTGCAGAAAGACAAACTGCCTAATTACATAGTCTTTAGAATGCATCTCTGCTGTTGAGCAACATATAACTGTATATATATATACACATATACATATACATATACATACATACACACATATGTATATTGTGTGTATATATGTGTATAAATACACACTTACATACTCACATCAATTAATTTTGTTTATTTTATTACCAGCAGGAACACTTTCAAAATTTTTTATGATCATGGTAGGAATACTTAGGAGATAATATTGAACATAAACATGAGTATATTTAAGCAGATAGGCATATAGGAAGCTGAAATAAAATCCATTTTTTAATTAGAAGCATATCATATTTCTATTCATTATTTGTTATTATTTTCTTATAGCTTCTGAGTTGAAAAGACTGACAGACATGGACTTTCACTATTACTAATCCGCAAAAATGACTATTGTTTCTAAGTTTAGCCCATTATAATTATCTGATTTTCCCCAAGGCATTAACAAGGCTAATCAGGGGATCTGATGACTAATCTCACAGGAAGAATGACTAATGACTGAATTATTCTTCATGTCATCTATGTGTATAGGTATCTTTTGATGGACAGAACAGATTGAATTGGTATCTTTATCTCGGGAGTTCGTAGTTTTGCTCAATTCCCTCAGTTGGTATGTTCAGCATGCATTCTCTGGGGCTAAAGTTCTTTGCCATGGATCAATGAAGGCAAGTGGGAATCAGAGTAGCTTTTCAGCCAGGGAAGTAGGATTGCTTACTGGTATAACACCGAAGGCTGACCCCAGGAAGGTAGTTATGATTGGACAACTGGTTAGCCTACTAGATCCCAAATCTCCCACTTTATTTGCTGAGTTTTCTGAGGCTTTCACTGCACAATTATAATTAAAGCATTCAATGACACTGTTTTACTTTAATATAAAAACAACTCGTGTCATACCTTCAAAAAATATAATGCCTTCTTATGTGCCAGTGTAAGTAGACAAACAGAAACGACCCTGATACTTGCTTGCTGGTTGCCCAGGAATGGACTGAAGGACACCTTTTTCCTGAGCAAGTGGCCTGCTCCCAAATTCAGCTTACTGAGGGCCCTTAATGTTCTCCATGTGGCACAGTGGAGTCCTCTAAGCTCCTGAGAAGGGCTGATACTTAAGGCCAGACTATTACTCTAGGATGAGATGTCTCTATCTTGCTTTTAAGACTCTTCTCACCTTCACCTATGAATAAGAGAGAACTTTCCAAGTAGAGCACCAGCTGATGGATCTTGCACCTAGTTCAAGTTTGCACCCTGTGACTCAAGCTGGCATTTCTTCATGCCCTTTGCGAAGACTCTATTCTGGTGCTGGGGAGATATGTACAAAATAAATGAAAATCCTAACCCTCAAGGAACTTGCATTCTAGTTGGGGATGTGGATGACAGATACATGAAATATACAGCACATTTAAAAGCAATAATTAGCTGGGCATGGTGGCATATGCCTATAATCCCAGCAACTTAGAAAGCTGAGGCAGGAGGATCACAAGTTCCAGGAAAGCCTCAGCAACATAATGAGACCCTCAGCAACTTGGTGAGACCCTGTACCAAAAAAAAAAAAAAAAAAGGTCTGGGAGTATAGCTCAGTGGTAAAGCACCCTGGATTAAACACTCTGTACCCAAACAAACAACACAACACCCACAAAAACAACCCAGAAATAAGTGCTATGGAAAAAGAAAGAAGAAAACAGTAAGGGGGAACAGGTTGGAGATGGAGGGTAGGTGTCATTCACTTTGCAGAATAGTTTTTAGAAGGGTGATGAGAGAAAATAATCCAAAGGCATAGGACATTTGAAGGAGAGGGTAAACATTATACCTGAGGCAAAAGGTAAAAGAAGTCAGGATATGTCAAATGTGCACCAAGCAAACCCTAGTTTACTTTTAGAGCAAAGTTCACATAGGATTGGTGTGATATGATGACGTTACCCAAGGTCCTTGAAGAGCCGATAACTTGAAGAGGTTTTTCATGTCAAAAGGGGAATATTACTATATCTCTTGCCCGCCTCTTAGAACTGTTGTGAGGATCAAAGGAGAGAATGGCTACAAAGGCGCTTTAAAAATAATGAAAGTTCTAGATGCTGGCAAACTAGTACTATTACAGGATCATCTTGGAACAAGTGGGGGTGATTATTCTGTATCCCAACATCATTAACTATAGTATTAAGATGGGGGAGATGCTGAACACAGGTTTATCCTGTCCCTCCATTTTTGTGGTGCTGGGGATTGAACCCAGGGTCTTGAGCATTTGAGACAAGCCCTCTACCAACTGAGCTATATCCCAGCCCTATAATTGTATTTATGAAGCTGCTTGCAGTCTATATCTAGGTGAGGTGACACCCTTCCTTACCTGCCTGCAGAGCACTGCTGATAGATGAAATGGCTTTGGCCTTCTGAGATATGTTTGCTTCTTACCATCAGACTGCAAAGCACATGATTGATTCTAGGGTAAAAATATTGATTTTTATCTTCATAAATAAATATGTAAATTGAAAGGCAGGTTAATTTTGCAGACTCTTTGATTACTTAGGCAACAGAAGATATCAGTAATTATCTAGTAAGAAAGTTAAAACTGATGAGAAAAAATCAAGAACATATAATATAAATAAAACTTATTGAATATGCGCATTTGTGTGTATATATATGTGGGTGTGTGTGTAATTTTTTTTTTTAAGATGGGATTCTCACTGTATTGCGCAGACTGATCTCAAACTCCTGGCTCAAGTGATCCTCCTGGCTAAGCCTCATAAGTTCTGAGACTACAGCCAGGTACCACTGAATCAAATATTTTGATATGTGAAGTAAAACTAACAATTTTCCAATTTAGTTACAACTTTTGTTTTCTTTTTTTTAAAATTCACTTTTTCTTCATCATTTCACAGTCTCCCTTTCTTGATTTCATATAGGTCAAAAACTGATCAAATTTGAAGGCCATTTTTTTCTATTACTCGATTGTTTCCAAAAGAGTAGTTAAGGAACTTGCAATTAGTTTATGATTCATAATCTTCAAGTGTTAGTAATTATATAAAAAAGGAAACTAATTTTCCTAAACAACATGAAAGCCGAACTTCTAATGTTTAATGTCTTCTCACTGGAATACAGGGATCCTGGATAAAAGCAAAAATTTCAGAAGAGAACATTCAAAATGGTACTTATTAATGAAAGTAATTTGTAAATATCAAAGTGAATTTAATAAAAATGCATCAAAATATTTTGTATCTATGAACATTATGAATAAAATGTAGTGGATGAAGCATATCACACTACTTGATTTGAAACTGGTCAGACTTCTCCATATGAAATGTTTTTGAATGTAGTGTCTTTATAAATCCACATAATCTACACATGCATATTTTGGCTTATAAAGTTAGTAAAAAGTTTTTAGTTCAATGATTTTTATTTCTGAATCCCTCATTTAGCATACAGTTTGGAATATAAAGTGCAACCTCAGTGGTGTCACAGGAGCACAGTGCAAAGAAGTGTGCAACATCTGGTTGACTCTGAAAAGAACTGGGTCAGGGACTCCAGCAAGCCCAGCACCTGCCAACAACTGCAGGGCTCCCTTCTGCAGCTGTGATTGGTTCAGAGGTTGTTACAGGGCTAAATGTTTATGTCTAAATACTAGTGCTAGAAAAAAAGGATAGGGATAAGAAATGTCACTAGATAGAATTTTTCAGAAATGTGACAGATATATTCTTACAAGTGAAAATTCTAGGAATTTCTTATAAGTCCTTGTATTGAATGGCCTCTGGCAAAATTTAGGTCTTGCTAATTTTAATGCCATAGATTATTGTTATAACATAATTGACGAGAACAATAATTCCAACTTAAGGTACTATCAAGTTTGGTGTGATCTTAAAAAAAAATTCCTTTCCTCATTTTAGTATTAGTGTGTCTATTTTCAATTAAATGTATGAAACATATTATATGAAGGTTCAAGTTTATAATCATGTAGAGTGGGATAAGCAGGATAATGCCCCACCCCAATACATCCATGTTCTAATTTCTGGAACCTGTGAACACTTTGAAGATATGATTCAAAGTTAAGATCTTGAGATGGAGGGATTATCTTGAATCACCAGGATGGATGCAATGTGATCATTATAGTTCTTAAAAAAGGAAGTCAGGTGAATCAGTCAGGAAAAATTTCTGGAGTCAGAAGTCTGAGTGATGTAGGGTCATGAGCCAAAGAATACAGATGGTCTCTAGAATCTGGTAAAGAAAAGGGAGTAAATTATTCCCTAGATCCCTAAGAAGGAATGAAGTTCTGAATAAATGTTCAGTTTAGCTTTACATGACTATTTTAGACTTCAGATCCCCAAAGCTATAAAATAATATGTATTGTCTTGAGCAACTAATTTTGTGATAATTTGTTACAACAGTAATAGGAAATAATAAGAGTTTATATCTTGATTTGTTCTTGATTGGTTGTCCCATTCATAAGTGCTAGATGTTCAGTAATAATAGACAGAAGATAAAATTTATTTAAGGAAAAAAAACAAAGAAATTGAAACACCTGCAAATTCCCATGTGCACAGATTAAGAAAGTAAGCTTTCTTTAGAGAATCATCCTATGGACATCTTTCCTCTTAATGTACCTGGTGATTTTAATCCCTGGACACCATGGTAAAGACCATCCTTATGAAAAAGCTCAGAAGGCAACACATAAGGAAAGGTGTTTGGAAAAAAAGTTGTAAGGAAAACATGCACATTGTTCAATGATTATATATATATATATATATATGTATATACACACACACACATACATATATATATACATATATTCTATATATCAGTGAATCCTCAAGTGTTTATTACAAACATCTTTTGTATCTAGTGGAAGGTTTTCTGGAATGCATTCAGTCAAAAGACTATGCATATAAGAAGTCACTGACTGAAAAATATCAATGTTTCACAGGAGAAAATGCCAAATTGGTATTAGGGGATGGGACGGCTTGGGAGTTGCATTATTAGTCATTTTGGGGATTTGATAATGTCCTGTTCGTCAGGGAAGGATATATGTAGGGGCTAGATTTTCCTTAAGGGAAAAAGGAGGGTGATAAGCAGCATACTGTGCATCAAGGTCCTTGGGAAAAAGGCTGACCAGGAAATCAACTTTTCTGAGAGCAGCAGTAAGGAGGAGATAGGGCTATTTAAGGGCTGTGACGAGAGGATGAACACAGACTGAATCCTTGTTCCTGGTTTATTAGGCAATGAGAAGCATGGCAAAAGGGCCTGGAAAGAAACACTAGAAATCACTAAACAGTCCCTTTTGACAGTGATGTGGGGGCACCACAGTGAGAAGATACTTGGGACCCTGACCCAACAAATGAACAGAAGAGGAATACCATAGTTTAGGTCAAAAATCATTGTCTTTTCTAAAAACACAGATGCAAAGGAGATGGAGGGAAGACTGAAAAGGGACAGTAAGTTCAGAAATTACTAGATGTGGAGAAACCACTAATATATTTAAAAAAAAATCTTTTGAAAAATCATGAGTGACCACCTTGCAATAAACACTCTTCAGAAAAAGAGATAAATGACTGTGGCATTTCAGTTGAGATTGAATATTTAGCTCAAAATGCCTTCCACAGTGACAGAACATAATATGCAGAACTCAATGAAAGGCAATTTGGGAGGCAGACAAGTAAATTTGTCTCTCATTTATATGCATGCTGCAGTTGAGCTCAAGGAAAAAGATCATTGTCTGTAAGTGTTGAAATGTTAGAGAGAAGAGAATTAGAACCCAGGATGGATATCTGGTAATCTCTTCCTTGAAATGGCTCTTCAGGGGAGAGGAGGAATTTGTGGAATGGGAGTTTTAGTGGAAAGTAGCTTTTGTGCACAAATTTCAGATGGCTTAGGAGAACACTAATCTTTTGTAGCTAGGCTGAATATCCACTACCATTTACAAATTGTTCTAATGCCTGACCCATCTCTGGCATCTATCCCTCACAGTTGGTGGTTTTTATCAGTCTTTTTATCTCAGCATCTCACATATCATCCCTCTTCCAGCAGCCTCTGAGGTCACATGGGCACTGGTGATGCCTGCCACTTTCCTTTCTCTGCCCTTCCGCTTATGTCCCAACATGCACAGTCATTATCTGAACATCAACTTCTCTCCAGAAGCCCAATGAATGTCCAGCAAGACAATTTATAAATGTTCTCGTAAAATGTTCTTGTAAGCACAAGATGAACATACAAAATGCTATTTGGAAAATGACAATTTTTATAATGCATCTATAAAAGCTAAATTCATAAACACTACATGTGTTATGGCCCTAAGGCTCTACTGGTGAGCAGAGGCAGTGCCTCACTATAGAGAGAAATGATACATCTCACTGATATCTTGAGGGTTGCCTGTCTTTTCTTTGTGTCTCTTTCATTTGATGTAAGAGAGAGCCAAAAAAAAAAAAAAACTGCCATCTTCTCTGTACTTTCCCCCTAGGCCTACTCTGTCACTCTGTTTTAAATTTATTTTATTCTTCCTACTATAGCAAAATGCAAATACATTACTTATTAAAGACTATGCTAACATTTTGGAATTTATGTGCGAACTCACGAACTATTAAATCGACTTACCAAAAAGAAAAAGAAAAAGAAAGACCTGCTAGTAACATGTAAAGAGTGACTGGATTTGTTAGTAGACTTCTTCAGATTCCACACCAGAGCCTACCCTGGTAAGTCAAGGTTAGTGTTTCAAAGCCCAGACTTGTGCATTCTAAGTCTCTGAGTTTGAATTCCACCTCTTTCTTACAGCTGGGTGGGTTGTCCAAGGGTTTAAACTTCCTTGTGTCTCAGTTTCTCTAATGACAATAATATCTGGACCCTCACATGGGAACCACGAGGTCCTCTACTGGTCTACCTAAACTTCTCTACACTATAACCAGAGAAGTTAACAGGTATCCCTAGAGAAAAGTGATCTGAGACAGGTTTTTCATGGCACAGAGACAAAGCACCAGCCTCTACTGGGCCTGTGTTGGTACAATGGACTCAAGGCCCAGATGTGGAAAGTAAGAAAAATGGAGTAGTGCAATGCCCAGCTGGAAGAGATTTCATAAAGGGGAGCTGATAGTCAGAGGAAGGAATGGGAACAGAGGAGATAAGAGAGGAAGCACAGAAAAGATTTAGAGGCAGAAAGCAAGTGTGGATCTCTACTCTTAAGACAACAGGCTGCCCAGGAAATGGAAATCAGGTGCTGCTACAACAAGGCAGACAAACAGGAAGCTTAGGTCACCCTGAGAGAAGCTCTAGAGCCACTGGGCCAAAAGCTGAGATGACAAAACATGATAGGTAAGAAGTTACTCCAGGGAGTGAGATGTGCCAAAAAGGAGCGACAGCTTATTGCATCTTGTTAATCAAGGAGTCTCTGGGGCTGGGGCTAGAAGCTGGGAGGTGAGGGACAGTAATCCTACCCGAAGCAAGGGAATCCACTCTCAGGACTCAGTTTTACCATGGATTCACTTTAGATACTTCTTCCTTGGGTTATTTTGGGAATATTAGATCATTCTTAATTTTGGAAGAAATATTACAGTTTTGATTTTAGTAGCAATTGTATTTTAAAAAGCTTTAGATTATGAAAAATATAAATCGAGTCATAAAATGTTATTATTTCATTTTAAATTCCCATTATTTTTATTCATAGATATGCTGATTTTTAAGTAACTTTATTGCTAGATAAATATTAATTCCCTATATCTATTCCATATTTTATTAATTTCCTAGCTTTTCAAATTGTAAAGTAATGGGCATCAGAGTACTGATAGTATGAAGAACTTTCTACCCCCAAGGAACACATAACAGACATCAGCCCTTTTCAGAGCACATGTCATGTCTAAAAAGTATACAAATAGGTCCAACTGAAAAATCACTGAGAAACAGGAAATTATACTAATGTGAATTGTTATTTAAAATAATTCTTCTTTATTAAATAATTAAAATAAATATTATTTAAATATAAATACTTTAAAAGTTAAAGTATTTAAGAATATAAAATATATTTAAAATACCTTAATAATTATGTATTAAAGACTTATTAACTGATTCTGCTAGTAAAAATTCCAAAATATGTCTCTATAATCCAAATTACAACTCTCAAATAATTGTTAATTCATAAGGATTAAGAGATTCACCCATATTCATAATATTTATACTTCTATAAAATGTAAATGAAATGACATATATTTAAATTAATACATAGATTTTTAGTTAAATATTAATAGTAATGCTTATATAAATTTCAAATTAGCTTATCTTAGCTTTCACAAAACCAATAATTATATGAGTCACATTGTCATAAACACAACTAAAATGTATTACACTGAGAAAAATACCGTTCCTAAGCAGTTTTCTCCTTGAATATGCTTACTTTGTGTAACAAACAAATAGCAATTTCTTAAAATTATAAAAATATCTTTAATGCAGGCCATATTAATAAATGTTCGTAAAATTTATTGAATTGGATTTATGTTCTAATAAACAGAGAAAGCAAGTTTTTAACTATGCTGAAATTGATGTATAATTTCTCAATGAAACTTTCTTTTTATTAATCATGATTTCTTCATACCTAATACAAGTCTAAGCATATGAAAATATTTCTCTCTGATATTGTTAAAGAATTAATTATGTTGCCTATAAATTAAGTTTTATTTAAACTGAGCTTAGAATTTTAAAAAATTAATCAAGGATAAATAAATGTATCACAATTTAATGTGTCTTATTGTTTATTGAATAGATTTTGTTTGATTCATCTGCAGAAATTTATTTAATGCGGTACTAGAACACCATGGGCCTCAGTTTCCTTAATTATAAAACAATGAACTCATCAGAGAAAACTTCAAGATGCCCAGCTTCAGTTTTGGTTTCATGATTGCACAGAGTAATCCTAATCTTGTTCTCAATTTTAATACATTCTTCTGAAGAATTAGCCTGACTTTAAAACCAAATTTTCAGTTTCCTTTGTATTTGTGCCAACACATCATGTCCGTTTAATATTTTTAGAATCTAATTTTGAATAATATACAGTAAAATAAATATTGTGTTTAAGGCACTTAACAAATATACTGTGTTCAGTTTTCTCGTGTGAACTATACAATTGTTGAACCAGAATTGAGATTTACCTCTACCATTTCTCAGTTTGACATAGTAGCAAGTAGAAAGATATGTTTTCACTATTTCTATTAGGACTGATGATTATATTATTAATAGCAACCATATTACCATATTCATTTGTAGCATTTGAATGTGATTTTATTTTTGAGTTGGAGTCTGCAGCTGGGCAAGGTGGCTCAAGCCTGTAATCCCAGTGGCTCTGGAGGCTGAGTCAGGAGGATTGCAAATTTAAGCCAGCCTCAACTTAGTGAGACCCTGTTTCAAAATAAAAAAATTCAAAGAGCTGAGGATGTGGCTCAATGGTAAAGCACCCCTGGATTCAATCCTCAGTACCAAAAACAAAAACAAAGATGGAATCTGTATATATTCTTTTCTTCTTGTACAAGTAAGCAAATCTTTATATTGCCTAACTAACATTGGTATTAAATGCATCCTAGCAGAACCTGAACAATACCCTAAATATCCTCCTGTATTTCTTGGGCAGTGAAATATTTGTACCTGACTCCTGTCCTTCATGTACAAGGCAGGTTTTAAGACTGTTTCTTCCTACTCCTTGCTGAAGGAACTACTAAGAATCTTATATCCTTTTCAATTTGGAGGAACTCTCTTGTGGAGAAATTAGTCTATTCTCTGATATTACTAAGATAATGGTAACAGAAAAATCAGGTAATTCATCCTTGGGAAGATAGGCTACATTTATTCATGACCACATGGCTGGGTCATAAAATGGCTCATCCACCACTGGGATTGTCCTTCTGGCTAGTTCTGAGCAGTTTTGGAGACCATGCTCATGATGACAATAATCTAGATAAATAACATGAACTTTATAAAATTGGAACACAAGTTATGACCTTGATCCTATATTTACCACTTGCTTTGTGATTTCCCACCACACGTGTCTAGTTTTCACTTTTACTCTCTCCAGAGCATTGGAGTCCTTCTTTCAGTTTATAGGCTAGTTGAAATTTCTCTGTTCTTAGGAAGTGACTTCAATTTTACTAGTCCATTAATTTTCCAAATGAAGCTGTTGACGTTTAAGGAAATTGTAAAAGGAAGATAATTCGATTCAAGGAACTATGTAATGTTTTGAACAACCAATAATAAAAATTTTAAAAAAGGAAGATAATTCTAAGTTCTTTCTTCTTTTATTACCAAACATCCCCCAAACTAAGTCCTCTGCTCACTGCTTCTATCTTCTCAACACCTATTCTCTCCCCTAATCAATTATAGCACAGCTTTGGCCCTCACTATACTTGTGGTCTCATGAAAGGTCACCAGTTTCCTTTTAGTCACCAAATTTGGCATCTCTTCTCAGGTTCCACATTTATTTGCAACAATAAAATTCTTGTCTGGTCTTTCCTTTCCAACACTTCCTCTCCCTGTGACTTCTTTAGCATTCCAAGGTGTTCACCTCCTTTCTTGCCCTTACCTCTTTGTGTGCTTTTACTCTGTAAATGGGATGTTCCTTAGGGAAGTGTCCTTAATCCTCTGTTCCCAGGCGCTTTCTTTTTTGGTAATTCCAAGGCTTCAGTTTTCTCCTGTATGTGACTGCTCTCTCCACTGGAACTCTATCATGAGTTCCAGTGTTGAGTATCCTGCCAGCACTTTCGACTTAATATGCCCCAAGTTCAACTCATCATCTCCCCTGTAAATCCAGCTCTCTTTTTTTTTTTTCGGTTGCCTGGCTCTGCTAATGGCACCATCATCTGTCGTTTAGATGCTCAAAATGAGTCATATTAATTTTATCTCCTAAGTGCCTCTTGCACTGGCCTTCTAATTTATAAGTTCATTGCCAAATGATTCAACTCTCAACTCTCATTGGATTCATCACTTAAATTTGCTGATCCATTTTAATTTTTTGTCCCTCTTTGCTCCCTTTGCTCACAGCTTTTCTCCTACAAAGCCCTGAACATTAAGGAATAACCAGCTCAAGTGTTTGCCCTTCTATATCTTTCCCTTATCACTCCATTCTTTTCACCTCTTGAACTTTACAGCTCTCTTGGGATGTTTATAACATGTGTTTCTAACCTTTTTCTACATTTCCTTATTTTGTTGTGTACTGTGGAGGAAAAGCAAGCAATTCATCATTCCCAAGTATAAAGTGTGTCTGAGGTTCTGAAGACCCAATATACATGTCACATGCCACCCAAATGATTCTGTAGGCCTCTTGAAAGCAAAACTGTCTGATTCTTCTTTTCATCTTCTAGAACACCAAACACTGGGACTTCATGCATTTCCATGTATTTTAAAATGGCTGATAGAAAATTGAATACCACACTCCCTGACCATGGTCCACTTTTCCACCTTCTTTCCATATACTCTCCTGTCTGAGATGTACTCCTTGTTTTCTGAATTCAGTTGACAAGATTCTATGTGAAAACTGATGCAAAATTATGAATAGCACACTAAATTGTTTCCTACTTAAAATTCTAATTAAAGGCTCTATTCTGTCAAATTGTCTCCTAAGAACTGCTAAGTAAGGATATTCTGTTTCAAAGGAAAGACACACAAAAACAATCAAGAAAAAGTTGCTACTGTCACTGTGCCCTGGATTGGTAGTGTTCACATCTCCTTTGTCAACTAACAAGGTGAAAAAAAATAAAAAAAGAAAGACCAGAATTATACTTCTATGCTGAGATGTGCCGCATGAGTAAACCATTGAATTTAAATTTAAAAATTAATTTACTGAAAAGGATTCAACAAGAAAACAAAGACGGTGGCAAATGGAAGGAAGAGAGTCACACAGAAGTTAGAGTTTAATGGCATGTACTTGCAGTTGCAACAGATAGTATAATGTAAAAATGCTCAACAACTTCCTGTGTCAGGTATGGCTCTTAGAGGGGTGAGTTAGAGTATTTTATATTAGCAAGTAATCTCCATAGGCACCTATGATATTGGTAATGACTGTGTAACTCTTATTCTACCTATAAAGAAACAGGAGCCTAGAGATCTTGAGTATCTCCTTAAAGCAGCACAATTAGTAAAGAGTGGAAGCCAGGAAGTCAAACTGTAGGGAGTCAAATATGACATTAACACTGCAATGGACAGGTGCAGTGGCATGTAGCTAATTCATCCTATCTGACAGGGTCCAGGCATTTTCTCTCTGTGGTGGACCGGACCACCACCTTCAGGGATAACAGCTTTGCCTTTCTCACCCAGGGAACCCACCACTTTTTTGCTCTTTTAGCTGTTGTGTAACACCAAATCATGTTTTACCTTGTCTTCCACCCTCTGTACTTTGCTTCGGTTCTGCCCTTCACCCTGAAGTGTATCTGTGACCGTGGGCCTGGCTCTGTGCTAAACTTGCTCTTATTCTGGCAGCAACCCTGCCTGCCCTGTCTTTTGCTTTGACTCTTCCTGGCCCCACAGACTCTAGTTACAGTGGCACTAACAAGGGCTCCATATAGTTAGAAGCTAGAACAACCCATAGCAAGCCCAGTAACTGCTTCTGAATGCTTTAGTATAAGGTAATTCAAATTAACATTTTCACTTTAAAAAGTGGTACATGAGATAATGTCTACTAATTGTGGAAAGTAGAGGAAGAGACTCATTTGGGTACAAATAGTTATTCCTCTATTCCCAGATATATGTAGCATGCTACTAAACTGATAAAAAACCTTGTAAATTCATATCACTGTTACTAACCAATAAACTATACCTGATTAGGTTTTGAAAATAAATGTTTCCCTAGTAAGTCTAACATATTCTCAGGGTAAGATCTTCAGGCTGGGAGAATTCTCTCTCTCTCTCTCTCGCTCTCTCTCTCTCTCTTTCACCATGTTCACTTTGGTCATAGGTAACTGATAGAAACAAATACAATAAACTGAAAAATTAAGGGGATGAAATAGCATATTTCCTTACAGGTGAAAAAACAGCATATCTAATTAAGGAATAAAAAGAAAAAAATAAGGATTTGTGCTTATTTGACTAAGAAAGTAATCTCCCATGGAATATCCCCCAGTGTGTGCTACATTGTAACATCATCTTTCAAATAAAATTTCATTAGATTATTAATCACTCAGGGAAATGGGAATTTTAGTCTACATAAATAAAAAAATTAATGCTTCTAATTTAAAATGTCCCTCCTTTTGATTTGGTAATTGTCATGAAGAAATATACCAGGGTAAGCCTCAGCTTGCCACTTATTTTGTAATTTGCTCTCACTTGTTCCTAAAACCTTTGCAGTTGTTCCTTACAGCTAGAAATACAGCTTGAGTGTACTTAGTGTGCCACTTACATGGGTTTCTGAGTAGATCTAGCTTCTGAAGCAAGTCTAATTCACCTAGCTCCATTCCACATACAGTTAATAAGCCTCTCTGCCTCCATTTCTAGTCAGGAGTGATATTCGTCACACAATATGGCTTTTTAGCTCTTTTGCAATAATTTTTATCAACAAAGTTCAAATGTACTCTGTGTGCACAATTTTATCAAGACATCCGAGAGAGAGAGAGTACACAGTGGTTTTGCCATGAAATCAGTCCTGACAGTAAATACTTTTTAGTAAGTGTACATGATATTCCCTGTTCAATATGCTTTTATTCAATAAACATAAATGAACATAATATTGGCGCCTACTGTGGGTAAAATGATGGCCTATGCACATCCAAGAGACCAAGGATGAACAACACTTGGATCTTAGCACCCACAGGCTCCCAATCTAGTGGGGCAGAAAGAATCATCCTTAAATAACTCTAACACATGCCAACCGTGAGAAATGCTGTTACTGCCACAGAGATGTGGGAGTATGGAAGATTAATTCTCAGAAGAATCTCTTTAAAGAAAACTGCTCTTGGAATATGGCATTTTTTTGTTTTAGAAAAGAAATACTTGAAAATATCATTTATAGTATATTTATCTATAAATATATGGAAAATAAATTATGATCCTTTCCTACAAGGGGATGCAAAGAACTTGAGCAGCAGATGACATCAAATGAATCTTCATGATTTATCCTCTGGAATTCAGAATTTATTAAACGTCTTCTGATTCAAAAAGCATAAGCAAAGCATTCTGGGAGAGGAGGAAAGAATAAAATCTTCCTCCACGTTTCTTCCTTTCTACCAGAAACATCCTCTTCAGAACTAACCAACAGAATTTTCCTCTGCAGCAAACCCAGCACAGGAAATAATCAACTTTTAATGCCAACCGTGGCAGCTTATTTTGCACACAAGCTCTGACCCTGGCAAGTCCTAACTCCCCTTGCATTTTGGAGCTATCTAGAGAGATCTATGCTTGAGTGGCGCCACGTGCAATGATGCTTTGTGTGAGCTTAAGACAAGAACGTACTTTCCTGTCTTCATCATGAAAAACATCAATTTACACAAGTGGATATTTAGTACCAAGGAGAACCAGACACAGCATATGCTTAGCACCTCTAGGTTAGCAGCATAACTGTTCACTGTTTCAGAAAAGAGACAGATGAAAAGGTACTAACCCTTCAGAGTTGTAGCTGTGGAAAACAATGTTAACACTGTATGTCAGAATAAAAAACACATGTTTATGTTTCAGGTAATTCTTTTTTCCTGTTTTCTTTTTTTAACCCCAAAGTAGTGACTAAGCATGTCCAAAGAGGCACTTTATTTTTATAGCCATGCTTACGGAAAGCCAAAATGGCACCTGAATAACTTTTGCCTCTAATTGCTAGCAGTCATAATTTCTAGTACTAACATTATAGTAGCTGGGAGTGTTGTCAAAAGCGAGCACTTCCTTTTTCATTTCCAGACACAGTAGAAGAAACAGGAAGGTTCTTTGCAGAGCTGGCTGCAGGAGGGGTGGTGGCAATGAGAAATTTCGATACTCTCACCATTTTTACAAGGGAAAAGAAACTCGACTTCTCCAATCTCCAGAGGAAAACTAGTCCTAGTGACATATCAGAATAAAAAATCATATACCTGTATCATTCAGTTTCTTTTCATTCTCTGGAAAAGATTCCTTTTCTCAACACATCAGAGAAAATTATTGAAAAGAGGGATAATTGAGTGAGGGGCAAAGTCCATCAAACCGTTCAGAAAGCTCACTAAAATACCTCTCTAAGGAAGCATGCATAAATGATATGACATCACTATTAAGGGACATTTAGCTATAGGAAGCTAAAAGGAACAATCTGCTCTTTCAGACACAGGGATATGACAAACATGTTCAAGGGAGTAACAGCTATGCGCTAGGAACTGATTTAACTGCAACACAGTTTAATGACATGTTAGCTTGAGCCCGATGTGTAGTAAACATTTACAGCCCCATACTATGTAATGAAGCAGTGGGGTAATGCCTTTTATCAGAGGCTATTTCTTAATCATTCAGAGCCCATTAATAGTCACAACAGAGGCAAACAGAAACTGTGACATGTGCCTCTAAAAATACTGCTTATTGGCAACTGCTCTCTGGAAAAGGTATTTTGTGTTCGTTGGAACCATTAGTGTGTGAGTGAAATTTTCCAGAAGTTCACAAAAATACCCAGACCACATCAAGGGCACATCTGTGAACTTCAGAAAAAAGTGAAAGTGAGAGGAAGCATTAGAAAGCAGTGTGCCTCTGTTATCTAGGCAGACTGTCACTAAATGCTCCTTTGCCTTGACATCATTAGGATCAAATGGTAGAGAAGTGCTCAGTGTAGAGTTTCCATCAAACACGGTCAGTATCCAGCCCACTTGGAGGAGTGTATTTATATGCATCCTGTGTTCTAGGCTTCCCTAGTTAACATGGATATGACTCAAAAAATGTGTTGTCACTTTTACGGTCATTCCTCACTCACCACCTGGCATGGGAAAGGCTACTTGTAAGTGCCAGGGCACAAGACATAAAAATAACAATTAAGAAGGGCCTTTTATTTTTCTCGTTTTAAATCAGTTTATCTTAAATAGATACAGTGGATTGTCAGAATGAGTGACATAATAAATAGGAGAAAATTTATGACTAATTAAAAAGACAATAAGCTTTGATGACAGTTACCCCTCACATGGAGACATGGAGGTTAAGATGTTTTTAATTTGGCTGATGTAGCTATAGACGTATTAAACTGAATATTCCAGGCAAACAAAAAGAAATCAACCCAGTTTCTGCTTCTTTATATTGTATGCCTCTACTTTTCCCACTCCCAAAGTGGTTGTTCTTTTTATATTTCTTGTCTGGACCATATATTTAGTTGTTTGAGGTTGAATATTCAAAATTCTCCTCAGTTACTTCTTTGTCCTCATATATACCTAAGTGTCTGTCAGATCAGTCCTCCTCTCCATTTTCTCTGCTACTAGCCCAGATGGCTATTTGCTCTGTCCTTTGGTTTCTGTACCCCAGTCAGTCTGCTGTCACTAAAACATACATTTGATCACATTAAGATATTGCCAATTCTTCTGCGGCAATTTCATGCCCTCAGGATGAGATCCAAGTAATTTAACCTGCTTCCCTCCCTTCCTTCCTAGACAACAGCCACACTGTTCTTCTTCCAGTTACCCCCAAAGACCATGTCTCCTCTTCTACAGGCCTTTGCACTTAGAGTTTTCTCTGCTTGGAGCACTTTTCCACATCCTATCCCAGCCTCATACATGGAGCAATTTTTCACTATTCTTCAGGTCTTATCTTAGATGCCCCTTCTGCAAGGCTGATGTTGGCGAGGGCCCAATAACAGCAAGTGCCATGTTAGAAACTTAACACCACTAGCCCATACAAAAATGCTGGGCTATAATGATGTGCCTCGGTGGTCTGTGCATCTTGGCAAGCTTAACCATTGCTAAGCCCCACTCTTCAATGATGTGGGGTACAACCTGGGCATTTATTTAGCAACCTCCCTCAGGTGGCTGTGATGTGTCCACCTTTGAGAACCAGAGCTTCACCCCAAAGCAAATCAGGGTAGAAATTAATAAGTACAGAAATAATTTCCATGAAAAGATGTTGGTTGTAGATGATGATTCATTACTTATAGTCTAATCATCTTTAATTCCTTTGAGAGGAAAGATAACTTTTGCATAAGTCAATTATACCTTTGAAACACCTATCGTATTGATATACACATTGTAAATGTGAAGTCACCATGAACTTACTTAGTACTTACTATGAACCAAGCCATATGCTGTGAAGATTATATGTAATGGGAAGGCATAGCTAGGATTGAACTCAGATATCAAAATTTACACTATTTCAATACTATTCCCTCCCCTGATTAAATAATTCAACCCATAAAACTAGAACTATAGGATGCCCTGATATTAAAAAAATGTATAAATAAATAATTGGAAGAGAGATCCTTACCATGCAGATTGAGAGAGAATTCTCATTTTCAAATATCTTTGGGAAGTGAAACATATAATAAAAAGAGAGACAAAGGCTCTTTATATTCCTGAATGCTCATTATTCATAGAAAAGCAAATTATTACAAAATAATGTTGATTACTTATTTTCAAACAATACAGCTATTTGTAGATCTTATTCCCCTATAATGGAAAAATAGGACTGAAAATTAACATATGAAATTCAAAAGAAGAAAATGAATCCTTACAAAGTTTACATAAGGAGTTAGGGTCAGTTCAGCCAAAGCCTTAAAAACCAGAATTGTAGGGAAAAAAATAATAAGAAACAAAATAAGGCAATATGCAGAGAATAATGATGCTTGAAGTCCTCTCGGGTGGCCTCCATGAGAGGTAAAATTTGTCCAAACATATCAGGACTCTGAGATGTTTGGCCAATATACCTGTAACTAGAGGGTTAAATGTGTGTCCTACACTTTCCATAATTTTTATTTTACCTCTGACTTTAGTACTTGATTTACACTCCAATTTTCCCAAGTCAGTTCCTTCTTTGCTTCTTGCACTGTTAAACCTGGACTGGAGCTCACAGTCTTCCTCAAAGTTGAGAGCAGCATGTGAAAAATGATTAATGGCTATGGATGAACATTATGGAAGAAAAAAAGGCATATACTTTGTCCTTTTCTCTCAGATGCTTAGAAAAGCTGTACAACCATTACTATGAAACAGAAACAACAGTGACAAAAAGAGGATAAGAGAGAGCTATTTTTCACTAGTTGGTACTAAATTCTTTTAGCTTCAGAGTTCTATCCATGGATATAATAATGCAGTTCACTAATGATAATCAGTGGTATTCAGCCATTAATTAGTGCTTCTTTTAATATTAACATTTCCATATTTAATATTATGTCACACTGAAAGGGCACACCAGATAAGTTTCATCACCAAAGACTTTTAGGCAAATTCTTCTTTTTTAAAATCCACTCTTACGTTAGTACTTGAAAATCTCCTCCCAGTATCCTGTAAAGAGATTTTTTAATTAAGCCACCAGTAGAAAGGAAAGAATGGAGAAAGTGTAAACTATAAGTTTCTACAAATGTTTGGTCAAATTTATGATTTGTGGGGAAATAACCTTATGAACCAATAAGTCCTTTTCTGAAAGTCTATCCTAAGGAAATAACCTTAGGTTCTCTCTCTCTCTCTCTCTCTCTCTCTCTCTCTCTCTCTCTCTCTCTCTCTTTCTCACACACACACACACACACACACATGCACACACTCACACACACACTCATACAAAGAATAGTTTTAGCACAAAGTTCTTCACCACTATGCAATTTGTAATTGTAAAAAATGGGAAATCACCAAGTTGTTAATCATTAGAGAACTTCCACATGATGGATGATTACCAAGACATTAAGAATAATTTTTGTGAATAATTTTCAGCATTGCAGCTAGATGATAATGTTGCAAAATTAAGTGAATGTAGGCAGAACATGTATGACAAAAATGACAAGACATGTGCATTCTAAAAAGATCAGAAGAAAATAGTAACATATTAAGATCGGTGGTACTCAGTGGGATCACTAACAAACTTTGTTCTTTCTATTTTACCTAGTTGTTGAATTTTTTTAACCTTTTTTCCTTCCTATTTCTTGTGACAACTCTTTACCAACACTGTCTGGATTGATGCATCTATACTCTTTTAGGGTTTTAAATGTAGTTAAGAAATTAATATTCTATGCTGAGAACCCCAATTACTAGGGGTCAAAGAAAACTCTTGCAAACTTCAGTCTCTATATAGGCCCACTAAAATTTATTCAGTGTCATGAAAATTAATAAACTAAAACTGCAGCAGACCATGAAAGAAAGAGAGAAAGTCAAAATCCCAGGTATTTTTGCACTCCACTTCCTCTGTGTCTTTCTTCTAGTCTCTGTCAACAGTTGCAGATTTCAGGAACCAGGAAGAAGTAACCAGTAATATTCTTGAAAACCCAGAAGACAAAAGTCATATAAATTTGACCTAGAAATTCTTTTGCTTGTATTCAACACTCTGTTTTATAATTTTGCTGTGTTTTATTCCTTTCCTAAAATGTATCTATTTATATCTACTTAAGTTATTCATTGGAAGATTATTGGGCTTATATTACTCACAAACAAAATCATTATTTCTAAGAATAAAGAAAAACTTTTCTTAGAAGATCTCTGAAGAGCCACTTCAGGAAAATAAAAAAAGATGAGAAAAACTGTGACATTAAGCACATAGTCAAAAAAAAAATCGGCTAAGTAAAAGGTTTCTAGTGACAATGCAATAGGACCAAGGCTTTCCAGTGGTGGTAATCTGTGATTCATAATATTAGGAATATCTTTTATCTTTCTTAAAAATATATAAAATAGTTAAAGCATTTACACAACATAGCCAAAGCTCCAAATTTTTCAGGGGAAATGTGGTATGTGACTCACTTTATAGGATACATCCAGAGTCTGTAGGTGTGGACACACTAGGCAGAGCTCTCTGGTATAACCTCCTCTTTTGGAAACTGAAACCATTAAGCACAAAGTCTTGGAAAAGCCTAAGATGGTTAAAGTCCTTGGAAAAATGTACATACTTGGCAATCCCCATACCAGATTTTGGAAGGCACAGATCTAAGGACTTAGCAAGGAGATCATGTGGTGACTTTTTCCCCCACAAAGTATCTGTTTCTGGCACAGACTTTTCTTGAGTCTAATATTCAGATTTTTACACACAAAGATTAAAGTGTTGAGTAAGCCTGAATGCAATGGCATCCCATATTCCCTTTTACTCCTGAAATGAGATTTCTTTTAAAATAGGGAGAGTCAGTGGGAGTAATGACAATAGGAACAAAGACCGTGCCTAAGACAAATATTGATTGTGGCTGGACTGAGAATGGACTGTGTGTTTGTCTCAAGAATAAAGTCAGATACTGCAGTTAGAATCCAGAACAAATGTCCAGGTGCAATCCCTCAGCAAAGCTCCCTAATTATCTACAGAAATGTTGGCACTGGTGCAGCCTAGGGAAATAGGGTTCTTCACCGTCACACAGCAGTCATGCTGTAGTTCCTGAAGTTCAATGCAGAGATGCACATTTAAATGAGTAAAGAGTTCATAAGGAGAAATGGATTTTATAAGACAGGGCACTAATGAGACCAGATGTGGTATATTGACCAGGCTGCAGCTGGCATAGGAGGGTAGGGCAATTGAGTTCTGGTTTCAGCTTTGCTTTCTACTAGTGACAGGACATGTACTCGTGGACATGTAGATTATTGTATGGATGCTGAGGTTTTCTATGCCAAGTACCTTTCATTCAGGAATAGACAAAAATCTCATCTTCAGAAATGTCTTACATTGCTCTTTCTTACTAAAATGAAACCAAAATTATCAAAAAGAAAATTCTTTAGAAATTAAAATAATCATGGGGTTGAGTTTTGCTTTGCTAAAAAGCAGGCAGAGCTGAGTCAACAGTTAAATTCAACAGATTAAGTAAATACAGAATCGTCTATTTTGTTGTATAAAATGTTTGGGTGATAAAAAATTGCTACCACTGTTTTGCTTCAGTAAAGGATGAGAGAGGTAGAAAAAGACTTCATCAAGAAGTGTGCCTGCACTCCTTGAAACTCAAATGTAAATCAGAGAGCACGGTATGGTGTGAATAAAGGTAGGTTTTCTCTCATAATTATTTATTAATCTGGTTATTAAGAATACACGATTCAAAGTGCACAATGATAATGTGATAGTAGTCAAAGTAGATTGGATTTTTATTCCCTGTTTTAATTCTGATTATTCTGAATGGCTCCAAACATGCAGTAGTTGGAACATTTTGATACAGTAAGGATCTTCTGGAGATATCTAACTCTTTATTCCATTCTCTGGAAGTTTTATGAGGTTTCTATGTGAAGTGAACACATGAAAGGCTCTTGGGTCTGGCATGTGAAACATGCTTATTGAATGCTAATCATCAATATTATTCAGGAACAGGACTTTGGGGAAGTCTGAGAGTTAAAGACTGCTATCCATTAACTAGTTTCCAGCCTTTCCTCATATTCATTCCACATTCAACTTTGGAGTTTTCATGTTTGAGCTCAAAGAAATGTTACTTGACTAGGTGTAGAAAATACAGATTCTGTCTTCATCATGAGTCAAAGTAGAGTTAATACAGCTCAGTTAAGTTCACAATGATATCCTCTTATTGAAGCAATGCATATAGTTTAAACTTAATGAAGTTACATGTTGGGGCAGGGAAAATCTTAGGCAGATTAAGAAAGCAGAAGTCATGTACAATGACTAGTTTTATGTATTAACTTGGTTAACTACAGTACTTAGTTATCAATCAAATAGCAATCTAGGTTTTGCTGTGAAGGTAATTTATAGATGTGGTTGACACCTATAAGTTGTGCACTTTAAGTAAAGGAGACAACCTTGATAGCACAGATGGGCCTCCTCCTATTAGTTGAAAGTCCAAAGAAGCAAAACAGAGAAGTTCTGCCCTACACCTGCAGCATTCTCTCTTGCCTGAGATTTCCAGCCAGTTGGCTTGCCCTACAGACTTCAGACTTGCCAGTCCCCACAATCATGTAAGCTAGTTCCCTGAAACCAATCTCTCCATCGCTCCCTCTGTCTCTGTCTTGTCCATGTCTTTCTCCTATATCCCGACCCTCCCTGTCTATATAGAGTATCCTCCTAGGTCTGTTCCTGTGGAGACCCTTGGCTGATACACATTTTTTTTTTCTGTATAGGTAAATTTGTAAATTTAAAGCTATACCTACATTATAATGTTTGTGTGTGTGTGTATAAAATTTTAAGATATAGTAAAAAGTCCTACATTAAACATACACAAAGGGTATCTATATAGAGAAATAGCATTGAAAATAGAAGATAAAATAGACAAATAATTTTTTAAATTAAATATTGTATGAAAAGGAAGTTAATTTTCAGATTAATAACATCAGTGTTCCATGAACTGAGGGCTTGACCAATCTCTTTATCCCACCTGCAAATATTCAATTTAAAAATTATATGATGAATTACAATAGGCCTAGGTGAAACCTCATGCTTGAAATAGAAATACTGGCTTAAAAGATATTTCAAAGATGCAGAGCACTTACACCTAAGGAAATATGTGTAACCACAAAAATGGGAAATTACACTCTGTGTATGTATAATGTGTCAAAGTGCACTCTACTGACATGTATATCTAAAAAGAACAAATAAAAAAGAAGTATCTGGATATATGTGTGAACTTTCAGACACATTGCACTGATCTGAAGTATATTCATTTCTCAAGATCTAGCTCAGTTCTCATGATGATTTTGCTCTGGTTTTGAATTATTACAGCATTCATCTCTAAATCACATAGTGAGTATCACTAAATGCTTTATGTTTTTCCTTGCTATTTTAAGGATTTTATATCTTGTATCCATCCCTTTTAGACTATAAATTCTTTAAGAAGATCAATGATTCTTAAAAAATATAATTTCCATCTAATTTTTTTATTTTCTCCAGAGGAGAGTTTTTCTTCTGTCCAGATTCTTACATGAGCTTTGGTGGAGGTCAAGAGGTAGCATCCCATGGAGTAGGGTGACTGCCCTTCCTGGCTTTACAAAATTGGTTCTTGGCCACCTTGCTGTGAATGGCACATGTCACACAGTAATGCAGCTTCATACAGAGTTTGGGAAGACACTTGCTTCAGAAATGATTCTGACAGTGGAGGAACTTTGCATTGGGCAAAGGGGAGGGAGCAGAGGGAAGAGGGCGGGCATGGAGATAGGAAAGATGGTGGAATGAGATGGACATCATTACCTTAGGAACATGTTTGATTGCACAAATGGTGCACGTACAACCAGAGAAGTGAAAAATTATGTTCCATTTGTGTACAATGAATAAAAGAACATGCTGCTATTATGCATAACTGATTAGAACAAATAAAAAAGATCAGTAAAATTAAAAAAAGAGAAATTACTCTGATAGTTGTAGTCTCTACTAAGTTTCCAATGATGAACTTCTTTATGGCCTTGTCCTTGGGTGTGCACTCAGGGAAGTAGGTGCAAAAAATAGGCAAATAGGCTACATGTAGCCACAGCACTTTCACACAACTTTTTTTTTCTTTTTTGTACCTTGGAAGCACGAACCTAAGACCAAGATCAATGATTTTTATATTTGTTTCCCCACAGTGACTGGCTTAGCATCTTATATATGGTCATATTCATACTTCTGGCACTTGAAAATTGATTAGTTATCACTAACATTGAATATAGAAGGTCTAATTTTAATTAAGAATTGAGAAGTTAAAATTTCAAATGGAATTATAGTGATTTAATATTATCTATATATTATTTAATATGTAGGGTTTTTTTCCCAGCTAAAAATACTAGCTGTTAGCTTTCTATCATCACTATAACAAATATGTGTTAAATTAACACATAAAAAGAAAAATTTTATTTTGGCTCACAGTTGTAAAGGTTCCATCCATGACTGGGCAAATCCATTGCTTTCTGGACTGTGGTAGACTATGGGATGGCAATGGCAGGGAGTATGTGACATAGAAAACTGCTCATAAGAGCAGCATAAGAGAAAGAAGAGACCAGGATCCACAATCCTCTTGGAGGACACACTTCCAATGATTTAATGACCTCTAGCAAGGTATCTCCTTCCTAAAGATTCCACCCACTCCACCCATCCCAACTGCCATCCTGGAGACCAATCCTTTAACACATGGGCTTTAGCAAATACTCAATATCCGAAGTATAACACTTGCCAAAATTTAACCTTTACTTTATTATTACTTATTCATACTATAAGTCAATCTGATAGCTAATGGAGTAAGTTACTATACTATAAAAATCTAATTAAATTTCCTAATTTGATAGGTATCTTATTCATACATTTAAAACTTCAATTGAACTCAATAATGTCACTATAATAACCTATTAAAGACTGCATTAACTTAATTGGCTGAGCTCTGATAGCATATTAGGAGTACCTGTCAATGTAATTATAACAAAGAGAATTTATATTTAAAATTTAGATAAATTAAAGAATGATATAGGGGTTGGGATTGTGGCTCAACAGTAGAGCGCTTGCCTGGTGCATGCGGGGGCCCTGGGTTCGGTCCTCATCACCACATAAAAATAAACAAAGAAAATAAAAAAGGTATTGTGTCCAACTACAACTAAAAAAATAAATATTTTTAAAAAGGGTACAGTTCAAAATCTTATGAATTTTTATTTTATATGCTGTTGTAACTAACTGAAATAGTTAATAAGGTAGTTTTTATAGATATATTTAGGTTTAAACAAGAATTTAGTTACTTTCATGAAGTTTTGTTGAGATTATAGTATTTCTGTTTTCTAAAAAATAATTGGTATTAATAATACATATTAGCAAACTATAAAGGCAATGTGTTCATGGAAATTGCAATATAACATCTTTACTCTGTAGAGCTCATTTTCTTGTTTAAGGACACATCTGCCTGAGAATAATCTCATTATATTCAATGAACAGATTCACCATCAGCTCTTTCTACCCTTTAATCTTATTACCATATATATTTGTGTTTCGATTTTGACCTTTGGAATTCTTAAAATCAGTATTTCTTGCAAACTTTAATCTTACTGTCTTAAATATGACAAAGACATCTAATTATATTGAAACCTTAGATAAGCTTCCATGGGTCAGCAAAAATCCCCCTCATCCTGTATGTCTCCTTTTTAATGTGAATGCCTTTGGGATGAAGAGTCTGGCCACTAGCACAGGTCAGCAAACTGTGGAGTGCTCCTAGGTTTGAGGGATGTTTTGTGTTGCTCCACCCACATTCTTCAAGATTTTTTTCCCCTAATGAAAGAGATGGTGCTGTTGTCTGTGGCCTCAGATCCAGAGCGCTTAGGGCATTCTGAGAGAGGTCAAATCCCTGACCTTGGCCTCATTATCACTAGCTCTATTGAGCTGAGGTGACCAGATGCAGACATTACAAAGGTTCCTCTGGCCCCCTGTGGTCCTGGCTGGCTGTGAAACATGGCACCTGCTTCACATCATTGTCAGGGTTGGGCAGAGGGATTATAGACAGTCCACAAAATTTTCAAATGTGGAGTCAACACTGACAATGATAAAACCTTGAATAATGGGAGATTATGAGTTTGGGGTCAGTTGTCTTTTCCTCTGTACAGGGAACTCAGCAATAACTTCAAAATATATTTTTAAAACATAAACATATAAATATATAATATTTTAAAACTGCTTCCATAACTTAAATTTAATAATGGCTTGCTTATAATAGTAGATATAAATATTTATACACTCAGACACACTAATTGAATGATTATTTTCTGTAACAGGACATACCAACTGTGCTTGTCTGCAGTAAGTAGAACAGATATTGGTCAGAACAACCAAAAATATAAATGAAAAAAAATTAGAATGACTTTTCTTTTTTTTTTACCATTTATGCAGATTTGCTTAATTCAGATCTATTCCTGTTCAGTTTATCCATGAATCCTTACAGGTTTAGTTCAATCACAAGAAGCAAACTTTTCATTAAACATTTTAGACTGAGTAACAATTTACAATAATAATAGAAACTTTAGAAATGATAACATAGCTAGGAAGGGGAAAAGAAGGCTTTTTTCAAATTTAATATTTGTTAATAATTCCTATAGTTTACGTCAAATTGCAATTTCAAAATTTGTCTTTAGGATATATGCTGAATACTTTTAATAAAATTCTGATTCATATTTTATACTACCTCCACAAGTATTTTGCATAGATATAAGATAACCAGTTCTTACAATCAGCAAGACTCAATTTAAAGATGAACATACTCCCTCCAAATGCTTAAATTGATAATGTTCAACTAGATAATTTACAAGGTCTCTTTCAGTTCTAAAATTCTGTCATTCCCTAACTGTGCCTTCTTACATCTGAAGAAAAAGAGGAACAAATTTAGAATCTATATGACTGTAGTATATGTAAAACAAATTTTCTCAGTATCTTCCTCCTAGGTTAGGCCACCTGCAGCCATCAGTTGAAGGGTGTTGAAACTCACCTCCTTCAGTCTCAGTAGACTTGACTCAGGTTCTGGTGGAGCTGACATCACCACCGTTTCCCACTTAAAAGGCACTAAACCTTGACCTGACCACTCAGTATCCCCCAGCCCCCAGCACTTACTTCATGGGTGTTTTAGCCACCCATGTTTACCACACTGTGATCAAAATACCTTATAAGAACAACTTGGAGGAGGGAAAATCAATCTTGGGCTCATGACTTCAGTAGCCTCAGTCCATGGATGGTGGACTCCATGGCTCTAGACCCAAGGTGAGGCAACACCTTACCAGGAATCAGGGCACAGGGAGGGGCTACAGGGAAAGTATACCCTTCCAGGGCAGCCATGCTCTGCCTGCCTAGAGTTGCCACTCGGGCATTCAAACTAGGATGGACTGATTAGGTTATAGCTCTCACAGTCCAGTCACTTTACTTCTGAACATTCCTGCATTAACACATGAGCTTTTGGGGGGACACCTCACTTCCAAATCATAACATTGGACATGTTACCCAAATTGGTTGGATAAAACACATCCCAGTTTTTGTTTTAGTTTCATTCTGCTTGGATAAGGATAATTTAGACATGGTGTGTCTGTTGACCAACATATTGAGTCTATTCAGGGTGAAAAGTGAATTCAGAGAAAACAGGGAGGATCCAGAGATGGGGAGAGAGGGCAGGGGCGGTGAGAGAGAGGCAGACCTGATAACAAAATTTGAGTTATCTAGCTATGCCCAAAGCAAGCAATGTCCTCAGCCTTTTCAGTTAAGTGAGTTAACATATGTGTTCTCTCTCTCTCTCTCTCTCTCTCTCTCTCTCTCTCTCTCTGGCTCAAACCAGTTTATTCGGGTATCTGCAACTTGCAACCAACATAAACCTAAGAAAGAGAGTTTCAATTTTATTGTAGTGGGTGCAAAATGCCACCTGTTCAGCACAAGTATACTCTCTTCAAACTCAGGCCCACCTACTTTGCTTAATTCCTTCTCACAGTAATATTCTGGTCGGTAAAAAATTAGATGCGCAGACACACATTCCTCATTAAATACTAATCTCTAGCTTTTAAAACTGAAAGAAATCTGTCACTTATCCAAATTATAATATCCTTTAAATTAACAACTCTGAAATGTTATTAAAAATAAAAGTATCTTCAAGGATAAAGTCTAGAGGCAGTATCTATGTAGCAGAAAGGTCCCTGTGTCAGTCTTTAAGAACTACAATCAAGGAACAAAGGATAACTAATGAATTCTGATACATTTTATTTCTAATACAGTCCTGCTAAAAATAATTTTCTGTCAGATTTACTATTGCTGTATATGTCAGTTTGTATTTTTTTCTCCTTTCTCTTCTCTTTGGTTCATCTTAGAAATTTTGAATTTTTTGTTCTTTCCAAATGCCTGGGATTTGGCTCAGTGGAGATAACACTTTTTGAAACAACTCCATGGCTAAAAGTGGATATAAACATATGTGTAGTGTTTCAATGTTCATTTATCACTTGCGGATGTGTCCCGCAAGCTATAAATAGGAAGCACGAGGCACCAACGTGCACTGACATTCATATGCATATGAATTCCTGTGTGCATCTACTATGCTTTTTTTTCAAATTTCATGGTAATATTTCTTTGTGAAAATTTCATTAACTACCATAAATCAGGCTCTGAGACTGCCACTGATTTAACAGAACTTTTAAATAATTCTAACATTCCAGCAATGTTAAGAATATTCATCGGCTCATCTCCTTTTATTCTCTGCTTTCCAAATGTCAAAAATTCAGTTCTGAATGTGGCACTACAGGGCCATGAGATTCAAAGCACACACGGCATTTCTCAGCACCGTGCACAAAAAATGAGATCATGGATTAGAAGGGCTGGGCACAGGGCCTGACACACAATAGGGGCTGAAATCAAGGCCAATTCTCTTGTACCCTTTCCTTCCTGAAGTGCACACATGCACACATACATCATCCCCCTTCTGCTTGGAAGAATGATATATTTAAACAAAGTGTTCTTAACCTTGTGTCACTGAATGCTCCTAATGATGCCTCTCTGATATCCTGGAAAGAAGTTCCAACAAGAAAATAACTTGCCTAAGCACACAACCTCCACCCCCACAAATCTATATGTAATATCAAGGAAAATTATAAGGAAACTCATTCATAATAAAACATATTTCAGTAGGTAAATGTTTGGGCATGATATTCTTTCTTGATTAGAAAAATGATTAAATTGTTGGATTATGGCCCCTAAACACAGAATCCTCTTAACTACAAATGCTGCAAATGTATAATAATATAGGCATATTTTATTGGCAGCTCAAATACCACAAGCTGTGCTGCCATCCATGGTATGATTTTTTTTTTTGAAATGATGAACAACTCTTTGTAAAGTTCTGAACAAATCTATAGTTGTCTCTTTTTAAAAACATTTTTTATTTGTTCTTTTCAGTTATACATGACAGTAAAGTATATTTTGACATATTTAGAATCTTGGTTTGTACATCAGCTACATTCCTACAAGACTCAGCAGGTATAGAAATTGTGCAAAAAATACTTTGTGTTTATTTGCAAAATGGAGTTAGGGTTGAATTCAGATGATTGTAAGCAGACTTTCTACTTACATAAATGTCCAGTTGGATGTTCAAAGTGTATTGCAGACAGTAGGCTTTACACAAATTACTTGGGAACAAACATCTCACCCATTTAAAAAACTCTCTCTAATGAGGTTGATCCTATCCTCATTGAGATTTCTTAGAAATATACATTTAATGTTGAACCACATCTTTAGTTATAATAAAATATTGCAACCCATGCTAATGTATACCACATTCTTCCAAAATTCCTCTGGCATTACCCTTTACTGCAATGAAGACATCACAAGTGTTCCTATGCATTCCTAAATATGTATGGATAGTCTTTGGGCTTTTGAATGTGCCAAAATGGCCTTGAAATAGAGACATTAATTACATGCTTAGTCGGAGACAATGTAATAAGGTTTATTTGCCAGAGTAATTGGAACCCTGCAGCTATTCTCTCCTAGTTATTATACAGTAGCAACAAGTTTTAAGGCACATAAAATACCAGAGGCAGGATGAATTGTAACAGAATCTCAAAGTCAATTGGAAAAAATGCAAATTAACATAAAAACACATGACCCATTATAGAAATGCTCTAATTCACGACTTTGTGATTTCCAGAATATAGCCATTTTAAGGGCTACATTCATTTAAAGATCTTTTTCATTCAAGAGTTGATTTACCAGCTAGGTATGATGGCATATGTCTGTAACTCCAGCTAACTCTAGAGGCTGAGGCAAGACCATCACAAGTCTGAGGCCAGCCTTACCAGCTTAGGGAGACTCTGTGTCAAAATAAAAAATAAACAATGTTGGGATGTAGCTCTATGAAAGAGGGCCCCTGGGTTCACTCTCTAGTACCACAAACAAACAAACAAACAAACAAGAGTTGATTTACTTGTAGAACACTTAGAAAAACATTGATTCCAAAATACTCATACAAGACAATCCCTGTACCGTTTTATTATGCTTCAAAAGAACTGCATGGCAAGATTTCCCCTGCCAAATCAGAAACAACATCAATAATAAGAAGCTTAAATTTAAAAATATTTTTGAGAAGTTTTATGAACAGTGGTCCACTGAAATAAATGGATGTGATAAAACAAACAGACAAGAACATGAGATATTGAAAAAAGAAAAAGAAAAAAACACAAATTGAAAGATTTTTGGAATATAAAAATGTTTTGGAGGTTGTGGATGAGCTCAGTGGTACAGCACTTGCCTAGCATGTGTAAGGCCCTGGGTTCCATCCCCAGCACCACAAAAACAAACAAACAAAAACAAATAAATAATAATAAATCTTTCTCAATAATCAAAGAGTTGCAAACATATTCAATGACTTTATTTGCTGCCATGAGTAAGTAGTGAAGCTTAAAACAAACTTTTGTACTCAATGCTATCTAAAAGCTATTTATTGGGAGTTTCGATTTTAAACTCCTTCAAAATATAATGACCTTTTTTGTTGTTGTTACTGCATTCTAGTCCCCCTGAGACACTTTAAGTAGTTTTCAAATAGATGAATTTATAAAAACTACCCTTTGACCAAGCACAGGCAGGAGGCTTTTTCTTTCTTTCTTTTTTTTTTTTTTTTTAGGATAATTTCGCCATGTGTTTATTTTTTTTATTGTTGGTTGTTCAGAACATTACATAGTTCTTGGTATATCATCTTTCACACTTTGCTTCAAGTGGGTTATGAACTCCCATTTTTACCCCACATACAGATTGCAGAATCACATCAATTACACATCCATTGATTTACATATTGCCATACTACTGACTGTCGTGTTCTGCTGCCTTTCCTATCCTCTACTATCCCCCCTCCCCTCCCCTCCCCTCCCCTCTTCTCTCTCTGCCCCCTCTACTGACCTTCATTTCTCCCCCTTGTATTATTTTTCCCTTTCCCCTCATTTCCTCTTGTATGTTCTTTTGTATAACCCTGAGGGTCTTATGATATTCTGAACTAGAGATAAAGATGTGTCTCTCTGGAGGACAATGTTTTTAATTCTTCCCCAAGTTAGATGGGTATACTTTGGATGTTGAAAGGGAATGGGGATGAGAAAGAATAGAGTTAGAATATCTTAAAATATAACATCAAGGAAATTTAGCCATCCTGATTACTGGATATTAATATAGCTGTTGCACTTTATCTTCATTCACATCATTGTGTGTGTATGCATATGTGAGTATGTGTGTGCAGTGTGAATATTGCCTAAGTTCTCCTACAGCATGCAAATCTGCTCTCTAGGGCATGTACATATATACCACTCTCTCTGCTTACCATGGTCCTTCCCTAGTTTGTCCTGTGTCTTCCTCAGCCTCAGATCTCACCTCCAATGTCACCTCTTCTGAGAAGTCCTCCCTGACTCTATGGAAGGATCCATTCTCGCCCACCATTGGCTGTGTGTGGTCCTTCTCATTCTCTGTTATAGTTTAGATGTGTTGTCCCCCAAAACCTCATGTGCAAGACAATGCTAGAAGGTTTGGAGGAGAAATGATTGGGATACAGCCTTAATCTAATCAGTGAATTACTCTCTGATGGGGTTAACTTAGTGGTAACTGGAGACAGGTGGGATGTGACTGGAGCCATTCATTGGGGGCTTGGCTATGGAATATATAGTTTGTATCTGGAGAGGGGAGTCTGTCTCTCTCTGCTTTCTGACCACCATGAGAGCTGCCTCCCTCTGCCACACTCTTCCACCACAATGTTCTGCCTTACCTTTGAGCCCCAAGGAATAAAGCTGGTCTTCTATGGACTAAGACCTCTGAAAAACGTGAGCCCCCACAATAAACTTTTCCTCCTCTACAAATGTTCTGGTTGGGTACTTTAGTCACAGCAGCAAAAAGCTGACTAAAACACTCTCCAAGACCATACCCTGTTCATTTTCTTTAGAGCACTTAAAAAACTACTGTCATCTTGCTTATTGACTTACTGATTGTTTTTTGATGACTTCCCTCCACTAGAAAGCAAGGCACTTGAGGGCAACATCCTTGTCTGTCTTGTTTATCATTCTTAGGCCCCACCTAGAATAATTCCTGGCATATAAAAGATACTCAAGTTTTTTGTTGTTGTTGTTGAATAATCAACACTGAATATAATTCTTTGGATCTAAAAATTTTGTTCTTTAATAATGCTTGTAATTTATTCTTTTAATTTACTTAGCTTTCCATATGACTTTAGTTTTCCAAACAGAAAAAATAAATTTATACAAATTATTTTCTTATACTTAATCTGTAGCTCAAATTAATGTTTTAGCCACTAAATTCATCTCCATTGCCCTCTAGTTCTTGTGATGTTATCTGTGGCATCCTTGGGCTTCCCTAGCCTCTTTATTAGTATGGAGAAACTTTCACTACCATGGGAGCTTTTCTTGTGATTACTATCATTCTATAGAACACACAGAAAAACTAGATTTCAAGAAAGCATAAAGAAAAATTTGTTAGTGTAGAGTTTTAAGCACCAACTGTATTGCTTTGAGAAAGTGTTAATGTTTAAATCAACATTTTAATGAGTTCTGGACAAACATGCAAGTTATATCAAGTATTTATCTTGACAAGTCAAGTCAAGTTCTGATTCTGTTTGGCCACTGCAGGATCCCTTCATCTCAATACTATTCTTCTTCTATTCTCTTGTGTTGGGACCTATCCAAATTCATTATAAAATGCCCTTTGTGAAATGTGAGTACATTGTGCTCATCTTTCCTATCCAATGGGTCCTTTCCACTGCACCTCCAAAAAGCAAAGCAAAACAAAATACCTCCCTCTCTATTCTCCTTACTACATGTATCAGGGAATGGTCTACAGAATCCTACTGAGAAGTCTTAGATGAATTTTCACTATATGGTGCAGATCATGCCATTTACAAGTTCACCTCTTTATGTATCTTTCTCCAGCTTCTCCATTTATCTTTCAGTTTGACATTGAGATGATTAAGTTATTGACTCAAATAAATTGAGATATTAATGTCTTCAGGGAAAAAATCATAAAAGGTAAAGGACTACAAATTATATATTCTATTTTTAGGAAGGGGAAAGGAAGATGAGACTAAATGCGCTATGATTTAGGTTCATTTCTTGACCTTGACAGCCACTAGTAGTGTGACCTAACAAAAGTCTATTGGCTTTTTGTGCATTAATTTCCTCCTAGTGTCCCAGAGAAAAATTACAAGGAAGATATTCAAAGAATGAGGAATAAATGCTGGGAAGTTCTAACAAGAGAGATAGCCACTAGGAATATTTTTAATAATGAAATAGTATTCAATGATGTGTGATAACATATGAAGACATATTAAATGGGTCCAGTATTACTGGAAAAAGGGGAATTATATTTACCTCATGAAAGTGACCTAAAGATGAAAGTCACCCCACCTAACATACAAAATGTGCTGAAATGAACTTTAGAAATGAATTAAACACATATACTTTAATTATTCTATCACTGATATTTTCTATGTATTCACACATTTAAATTAATTTAAGTAATATTCCACATAGTGATGCTTTTATATGCATCAAGAAAACCACACAGCCTAAAATTCTTGGCTTAGGATGAGCCTGGAACACAGATCTGGATGGGGGACTGGGTTTCAGTTCCAGATCATCCAAGGAGCAGTGGGTCCTTCATGACCCTACAGCATCTTTTCTCCTCATATCTTAAATACAGCCGGTGGAATAAAGTAGTGGCCTCCAGCCTTGGCTGACCACTGGCATCATCTACAAGAGAACAGGTGATGCTCTGGCTCCACCCTCAGAGTCTGTGACCCAGGCAGGGCTGGGCCTCAGCATAAAAGCATCTCCTCCGGTGGTTCCAATGTGAAATTAAGGTCAGAAGATTTTGATCCTTCAGTATGCATGACTGTTTTAGAACCAACAAATAGAAAAAGACATTTTTTAGGTTGAACTATATTTGTCTAAGCATATATGAAATGGGTTCAAATGAAGTAAATTCCCATCTGAAAATTTTAAAAACCTTTTAAGAGAAAATAAAATGTAAAGTTTCACAAAAAGGAATAGGGCCTACAAAGTGAATAGGTTTATATGATATTTTTGTTATGGCAAAAATCAATTATTAAGTCATGGTTAATTATAAAATTTTATTATCTGGAATTATTTTTTTTACATTGTACTATAAAACTTATGTACAAATAATAAAATCTTTTTACCAAGCTATATTTAATAATATTGCTATCAACTGCATAATTTAATAAATGATTGCAAGCTATTTATAACTATAAACAATTAGGACATTTTAAGTGCAAAAGGATGTGGTAGCTCAGCAAAACAAGGAGGAGCAGGATGCTTTCCATTAAAAATGGGTCAGCCACTACACTGGGTGCTACTACATTTGGTAAGGCCTCTTCATACTATCCTGTCAAGGAAGTAGTATCCCAAAGCACTTAAAGCTTTGTTCTTAGGAAGGCAAGGGATCTTCCCAAGGGATTTTCTGGGGGAAAGTAACACAGATGACATTCAAGTCTGGGAATTCTAATTTTAAACTCACTCAACACACAATACGTAGTGTGCAAAATTCCTCCATATATTTTTTAAAACTTTTCTCCCCATTCATTCCTCGTTGAACCACCAATGAACCCATCACCAAACATTTCAGTAGCTTGGTGCATGTCAGACTCAAGACTCACAGGTACCCAAGCAAAGCAACAATGGAGGTAGAAGTTGTCTAAGGCACAGGCACTGAGGCAACCAGGAAATATTTGGAAAAGAAAATCAGATTGGTCTTGAACAAGTTACAAAGGTAGCTAATAGCTACTCATAAAAGATAAACACAATCATGTTGGAGAGAAACAATGGCCCCAGACTGGTAAGACTGGATTAATTGGTGAATGCACAGGAAGAATGTGTCAATCAGCAGAGAAGTTAGTTAAGCTGGAAGCGTAGGAACATCGAGGTCACAGAGGTGAGTACCAACAGGATGAGCACTGACTCAGAAGAATGTGCCTTGGCATGCTGGCTCAGGTGGCCCCACTGCTGACAGGTACAGACTGATGGTAAGGATAAATCCTCAAGCTACCTTCCTGACTCCTTGACCTGAGGCCATGCTTTCCATATAACCTGCTGGTCTTCAAAATAGATTGGTATTATAAGGTATTAGGAGTTTTCATTTCTTTTAAAGACTGATAGGTAGGCTCCACTTTCAGATACTTACTAAATCAGAATTACTTGAGGGTACTAGATGTTTGTACTTTTTAAAAACTCCTCAAGTGATTTACATACACAACATGGGATTGGCAAACATTTTCTGAAATGGGCCAGATAAGCAAATATTTCAAGCTTTGTGGGCCATATGGTCTCTGTTGAAACTATTCAACTTTGCTATTGTAGTACAAGAACAACTATGGATAATACTTAAATGAATGAGTGTGGCCATGTTCCAATAAAATGTTTTTATAGATGATAAAATTTGAATTCTGTGCATTTCTTAGCTATCACAAAATTTTATTCTTTTTTTTTTTTGCTTTCCTTTCAAAAATTTTAAAATGTAAAAAATCATTCTTAGTTTGCAGCTACACAAAAACAGATGGGAGAGGAGTTGGATTTATCTCACAAGCCAGGGCAGTCCAACCAGGGTCTATGGAGAAGACAAAAAAATGCAGAGATCTCCTGATATGTTTCATTGAAAATAGACTGAGATTCTCATTTTTACTCACCAATCTCAGAATTTGGTCACCAGGAGTAGGATTCTGAAATAAATCTAACCAGATAACTTTGAATAAGTCAAGTTTTTCTAAACCCATGTGGCTGAGACCTAGACTCTGGGCAGTGGTGTAATCACTAAGACAAATGCCTTCAATGGGGAACTGACAGGGAAGCAGCTGGATTTCTTCATACAGACATCTTCGTGCCTGACCTCATGCCATGAACTCTGTTAGGCATCACTTAGGCATAACTAACAAATTTTATAATGAGTCACTCTGATCTGTAAGATCTAGAGTAGTACCTTCCACTATGGCAGCCACTGGCCACATGCAGCTCTTGACTGTTGGAGATGTGGCTAGTCCAAATTGACTATATTAAAATATATAGCTCAGTTGGTAGAGTGCTTGCCCAGCACCACAAACAAACAAACAAACAAAACCACATACTGGATTGCATAGATGTACCATGAAAACAAGAATGTAAGATCAATCATTTGTAACTGTTATATGTAATAGTAATCATCATGTCAAAGTGATGACATTTGGGATATACTGGTTTAAGTCAACTATATTATTAAATTTAATTTTCCCTGTTTTTGTCTTTTTTAAAAATGTGAATAATAGAAAACTTAAAATTACCCCTAGGATTTACATTACATTTGTCTTAGGCAATGCTGCTTAAATTGCCAAATGGGTGCCCAGACCCTTGGTAGGGGTGGAGGACTGGAGGGAGGGTAAAATGGCTACCTATTCCATGAGGCAGGACCGGGGTGCAATGCTCCCCGTGTTGGAATGTTGATCTCCTCTTCCCATTTGGTGGGCCCTTGGGCACAGGGACACATTTCAGTTTCCTTTGAGCTACACAGCCTTTGTGTTGTGTTCTGTGGTCAAATCCACACAAGCCTTGTCATCCTGGCAAAGTCATCAGGCTCTCGTTAAAAAAGCTTTCCTCTCCACAGATAAGAAAAAGAAGCCTCCATCCAAAAGCAGCCAAGTCAACAAAGGAAAATTGAAAAGACGCCCAGACAACAGCACGGGGACATATGAACTCAGAAAAGGAAAATGTCTTTTTTCCCCTGGAGCTGTTTATTCAGAACTTTTGATGTAACTAGGTGACACTGGGTAATGCTGATACAGCTACAGCTTTCTACTTTTCTTTCAACACAACAATATCCTCTGCTTTCTTCCACAAATTTCACTTGGCAATAAATACCTAGGAGACGTTGGGTGAAATAAGCTTCTCTTATTTGCTATGTAAAGTGGTGTGGCCTTGAAGGCAGAGAGGACAGGCAAAGGCACATCCCATTGCCAGGTAACTCTACCTGAGGAGTTGCTTGAGTGTGTCTCATGTATTTTAGTTTGGCTAATTTGCCTCAAAGTACAAATTAGGTTCTTTTTTTTCCCACCATACTATTGCGCTGCACACCCATGCTATCTTATAATGTCGTTTTCCATTAGGCATTTATTTGTTAGCAAGAATACAGGATTTCATAATGTATGTTTTTATTGTAAACCTTCTGAAAATGGTGCCTACTTAGACTCATCAGAAAGACAACCCTGTGCACACACAAAGCCCCACAAGGGCTAAGGGATAAATTCATCAATTTCCTCTTTTGAGGGTGTTATTTACTTGTCACATGTTAGACAAGCTCTAGAATTGCTTAGCTTACACCCCTTCATCTCCCTGCATGACCAGGTGAAGGACACACTATTAGGACTTGCCCTTTCACCTCAACCCCCAACTCCAACTGGCAGCTACTTTGTGCTCTGAATGCCTTCATTCTTTGTCTCTGTAGACTCCAAAGTCAATCCCTTCTGCACAGGACCCAAAGTTTCTTCCCTAGGATCTCAACAGAGTCCCTGCTTCTACTTCTCTGCTACAGATCCTACTTATCATCTGTCACTTCTCCTTTCTTTGAATCCTTACTCCTTACCTAGGCTGCATTCATCCAGCAAACTTTTGATTAACAGCAGATATAGTTTTAGGTTTTTGTAGAAGGTGGATAAAGCAGATAAGAGTCAGCGAGTTTGCAAAAGACAGAATAAATTTAAAAATAACAAAACCAGGTAAGTGTTGTAGTAAGTTAAAATGGTTGGCAGAGGGACACGGGATCTTTCTGAAGAGGAGAAATTTTAAATGAAACCTGAATGTCAAGAACCTTCTTCTCACTGACCCTAAGATTTGCATCCTACATCCTTGTTAGTTCATCAAAACAGCCACAAGAACATTTCAGGAGTGAATTTTAAAAGGAAAGTGAATCATGCTTTGTGTCAGTGTATTTGTGTTCTGGAGGAGAGGATAATCACTTCCTTGTGCACATGTAACTTAACATACTCCTATTCATGGCGAAGCAGGGCGTGAACAGCATTGTATGGGGTCAGGACGGTAGATGCAGGGATGTTCTGAGCAGAGTTTCTCAGGTCACAGAGCCTCCCTTTTTACTCTCAGGATATATCCCTTAACCCTTGTGGGGCTTTGTGTGTGCACAGGGTTGTCTTTGTGACTTATGAGTCTGAATGGGCACCTAGAAAATCTCAGGCATATTTGTGTCCAGCTTTTCTTTGTGAAAAAATGAATGGCAAAGAGAAGCAAACCCAGAAGCATTTGTGAAGTAACTAATATTATGTGCCATATGAACAAGAAAGTGGTTGGCAAAAAAAAGACAGATGACATTGGGTTAAAGTCATCAATGCCACTATTTTGATAGAAATTAAAGTGATTTTAACTCCTATTAAGGACATGTCAATTTGATTTGGCTAGCTCTAAAATTCTATAGTTCTATATTTTGAAAACTCAGTGTTTCAAATAAGATGTGAAAAGACTCCCTTCCTGTTGTATTGCTTGTCTGGCTTATCGTGCACTTTGCAAACTGCTCCTGATATTTCCAGTCTTGAAAAAGTGCAGACTGTCAATTCCTGGGTCAGTGTGAAAGCCAACTCTAAAGCAGGCTTGAGCACTTTTGTCTTTTTTTTTCAAGCTCAAAGGTGGTTGTTCTGGATATCAAGTAAGTCTTAACTTCATGTTTCTGCCAAGCTAGGGTGAAAAGAAAATTCTGTTCTTGTAATCCAAAATACTAAAAGTGTAGGAAACAATATCAATGTACTGGTGAAAGCCAGGTTTGCCACCTGGAATCCAAGTGATATTTATCTATCAGGCAAAAGGCAGTGAACAGTAATAAAGATAAGGATGGTGGGCCCATCAGACCATCAATGGTGAGTGGGCTTTCTCTCAAAACCGTTTACTTGTTTTGTATGCAATTATAAATACATGGGAATATAACTCTAACTGGAAGTTTATGAATAAATGAGTTTCCTAGGGCTGCTGTAAAAAAAAAAATTGATGTGTTCAAACAGCAGGGATTTATTCTCTCACAGCCTAGAGGCTAAAAGTCTGAAATTAAGGTTCCCTCTGAAGACTCTAGGGGCAAAGTCTTCCAGCCTCTTCCTACTTTCAAGTGAGTCCTGGCATCCTTGATGCTCTCTGGCTTGTAGCTGCATCTTTCTAGTCTCTTTCTCCTTCTAGATATTCTTATCTGTGTGTATTTGCCTTTTCTTATAAGGTCATCAATCATTGGCTTTAGAGCCCACTCTCTTAACCTAATATGAACAACCAATTACATCCACAGAAACCCTGTTCCCAAATTAAAATATATTCTGGGGTTCTACACAGACATGAATTTGGGTGGGGCACTATCCACCCCACTACAGATGTCATAAGATCTATTTTTGTATCTAAACAAAACTATGAAAAATAAGAAAATAATGGAAAGAACACTGGCCTCAAGGATACAAAGCTGAGGCTGGTTCTTTCTTTACAAGCTCCACTGCTATTGCCTTCATTCCATCCTCAGCATCTGTAACCCGAGGTCATCCTAACAGCTCTCTAACCAAGATCCTGCCTTAGCCGGTTTGCTTGGGTTCCAGTTCTGCCTCAACCTCTTTTAGCTGTGAGTCCTTGGGCAAATCACTTACCCTGTCAGGGTCTTGGTTTTTTCACACCTGCAAACTAGAAATAATTGTACTTTGCTCATAGAGTTTTCTATGATTAAATCATGGAATCTATGAAAACCACTCACACAGTGCCAGATTCAGAGTGACAGCTAGTAATTATTATAATTATTAGTCCCCTTGTTCTGGAACCCATCCTGCCAGTTACTGCCAGGGTCCTGTTTCTAATAGTCAAATCCTATGTAATTCTCTTCTATAAAATCTTATACACCATCCAACTGATTATTAAAGTAAGTTCTCAGTAGACACAATGCCTCATATTATCTGATCTCATCTTTTCCAAGTCTCTTACTCCTCACCCGATGGTCACTCCATTCCCAGCTGCAAAAAGCAAAAACATGTGCCTTCTCATGCCTCCTTTCTGTCAAACACACAGTCCCCAGGTCTGGGATGCCCAGACTCCCTGTGCACTGGTGAATACTGACTCAGATCTATTCAGGATGGGGGTGTTGGGTCCCTGAAAAGGCTTCCCTGAAACCTAGTAAGAGTGGTAAACTTTTTTCTTTCTTTCTTTTTTTCTTTTTTTTTTCTTTTTGCTTTTTGAGCATTAATTCTCATCACATATGCTTGTGATTATCTATTAGTATATTTTCTTTTGTGCATTAGGAGTTCCCTGAGGTTAGACAAAATGTCTTATCAATTCTTTAAGCTCCAATTCCTTGGAAGGAATGTAACATATGGTTAACAGCATATGTTTTGGAGTTGGACAGACCTGTGCTCTGCCTTTTAACCAACTGTGCAACCTTGGAGATGTTACTTAACCTGTAAACTGGAGTAATAAATGTGCCTGCCTACTGGGATTGAAGCAATGTTTGTGATGCATAATGCCAAATATATAGTAAAGAATTCTTCAAAAATACCTTTTAAAAATTCTGGTAGCCGATCACAATTGAAAGAAAATCATACAAGCCCTCAGATTGCAGCCTCAAATTAAGAGTCTCCCACTCTTAATACCTTCAGTTTCATCTTCTTATTTTTGAACCTTGTCATTCCCTTGCCCACTCTTCTCATCTTCATCCAAATACTCACTGTTCTCCTAGGACTCTATTCAACCTCATTCTCAGCAGATTACCTTACTCCTTGCTAGAAAAAATGTACGTAACTAAGTGAATAACAATTATGTCTTCAAGCATGATCTCCTTCCTAGTACCCCAGTGCCCCGTTTGGGGGACTCACTTCCTCTCCTTTTCCCTCTTTCTCTCCCCTCAACAAACTTGTCCACATATCCATTTGTGCTGACTGTGTCCTTGTTTTCTGGGTTTGAAAAGGAAACACCCCTTCAAATGCTGGATGCCAGCTCTTCTTCTGCATGCCCTACCCTTGGTACTCCAGGACTCCTCTGCTCCTGCCCTGTCTCATCAACATCTGCTTTCCAGTGGATGGCTCTCCTTGTAGCCTACAAATGTACTAAGCATTCCAAATTAAACAGACAAGAGACTCCCTCGACTCTCCTGCTGGATACTGTTTTTTGCTTTTTTCCTGATTTCATACAAACCTTCACAGAATAGTAGAGAAAAGCAGTCTCTACTTCACCACCTGCATACACATCAATCCACCTCAGTGCATTAAGGACAGTTACTGCACTGAAATCATTCTCACTAAAGTCACCTACATCCTGTTCACTGCCAAGTTTAATAGACATTTTTTATAGGAACTGTTTTTAGAGGCTCCTCTTCGATATGCAATGTAAGTGAGCATTCTAAAATTATATAAACTTCTGTGTTTCCGGATAAGACTCTCCTAGTTTTTCTGGTACATTTATGACTATTTTGTTGAATTTTCTTTTTTCAAAAACATTTTATAGTTTTATTGAAGTACAATTGACAAATATAAATTATATGTACCTTCAATATGCAATGTGATGTCTTGATATATGTACACATTGTGAAATGTTTACTACAGTCAAGGAAATTAATATATCCAGTCTGTGTGTGTGTGGGGGGGTGAGATTTAAGATCGACATTTTATTTTTTATTTTTTTAGTTGTAGTTGGACACATGTCTGTATTTATTTTTATGTGGTGCTGAGGCTTGAACCCAGTGCGTCACACGTGTGAGGCGGGTGCTCTATCAATGAACTACAGCCCCAGCCCAAGATGGACATTTTTTGGGCAATTTTCATGTACAGATTATAGTAATCTTCCTGCACTGTGCATACATAATCAATAGGGATAGTTGAGACAATTCTTTGAAGAGCCAAGAGAAATTGCTCCCAATGATGTTTTCTTTTCTCGTAAGTTACAGAGAACCCACCCTAAATTTCTAATATACCCCATAAAGTGTGCCACCTTGGATTCCTACCTGAAACACCCTGTTTTAGTTTTGGTGACTGTGGATGATTGTGCTACCTATCAAAGAGGGAATATGGGAAGAGAATCAAGTTTTCTATACATTATTTTACCTCTTCTACCTTTGACTTATGAGATGAGCTGTGCTTAGAGTATCTATTCCTAATCTTCTCACCTGCCCAAATCCTGCCCAAATACCTAAGCTGTATCAAGAGATCTGCTCCCTCATTTTCCAGGCACCCTGTACCCATAACCTTTGGCTTGCTTCCACACGGTACTATATTCATCCATCAAATTCCCTGCCCTTCCATGCTCCCCACTTCCTCCTGCTGAAGGATAAAGTTTTACTCGTTTTAAAAAATCTCTAACATCTATCACAGTTCTTGAAACATAATAAATACTCAGTAAATTCTTGTTCGACTGAATAAGTGAATTCCAGCTTTCCCACCAATTTATTATGACCCTGGGCAAGTCCCAAATTCTCTGGTACTCAGTTACTTCATATAAAGTTAAGGAGCTGAACTAATCTCTTAAATGTCCCTTTCAGTTCCAACATTCTATGATGCTTCTATTATATTTGTTTAAAGAGTGTAATGGAGTGAAAATTAATTTTTAATAGTCAGTAATTACTAACAAAACATTCCCTATTTCATCACTCAGCTCTTCTGCATGAAGTTTGATATATAAAGAGTTTAATTTAAAATATCTGTAAGTAATAGCTCATAAAGCTCCCACCTTAATGTGTTGGAGTAAACAGAAGTAATTCTTATTCATAAAGTTTAATCACTAGAAATCCATTCAAACTTTCAGAGAAGGCAAAGGATAATTACTGCATTATAACTGGCTACAGGATTATAAAACTAGTCATTGTTTCCTGCACTTATATTTTATTATCATTAGCAACTTAATATTGTAGGTCACGTTTTCCAGTTTAAGTGTAACCAATACTTATTATGTCGGGTTGTTTTTATTTTAAATAAACTTCTAATTTTGGAAAAGTTGAAAAGATATTTCAGAGAGTTTAAAAAACTTTGTCCCAAGTTTCCCCTATTCTTAACATCTTACTTAAGTAGGAGCCATTATTGTAATTATTGAAACAATATTGAGAGATTATTATTAACATCCCAACATAATTCAAATTTCCTTCATGTTTATCTATCCTTTTCCTATCAGTTTATCATGTCCTTTTTCTGTTCCAGGATCTCAATCAGGGTACCACATTATATTTAGATGTCACATTTCTGTAGACTGTTCTTGTCTCTGACAGGTTCTCAGGTTTTCCTCATTTTTGATGGACTTCATGATTTTGAGAAGCACTGAGTCAACTATTTTGTGGAATCTCTCTCAGCTTGGGCTTGTCTGATATTCATTTGATTAGTCTGGGGTTGTGACTTGGGGAAGAAGACCAGTGTCACAAAGAGCCATCTTCATCACATCCTAATCAAGGTTGCATGTTGTCTGCTTTGATCACCTGGCTGAGGTAGTATTTGTAGGTTTCCCACTGTAATGTCAATCTTTTCCATTCTTTCCATACTGTACTCTTTGTAAGAAAGTCACCCCATGTGCAGCCTTCCTCTAAAGGGTAGGTATATGCTTCCCTCCTTGAGGGCAAAGTATTTATATGGGTTATTTGAAATTCTTTTGCATAGGAGATTTGTCTCTTCTCCCCCTGTATGGCTGTATCTAATCATTTTATTTATACCTGCATGGATCTATATATTGTGATTTTTTAAAAAATAACACATTAAATGAAATAAAAGGAGACAAAATTAACATGAAACAGGAATGGGGACAGGGAGCCAAGAACCATTATTTTCATCATCCTGTCGCTAATCTAATTCTCTTCAGCTGATTGAAGTCCCTGAACAGAAAACCACAGAAGAGTACAAAGTACACAGAAAATTGCACTAAAATATGCATTTTCAACTAATTTTTAGAAACAATAATTCTGCGAAAACAGTAACTAGTTTAGGAAATAAAACATTATTGGTCACCTGGGAACTCTCCTTTTGCTTGTACCCTTTTAGTTACTGTGTCCTCTCCACCTTCTGCACCATGAGCCTCAATTCCAGACACAGAGACAATTTTGCCTTGAACTTCATACAAACGTAATTCTATCACACGTATTTAATTGTGCCTGGCATCTTTCACTCCATATTTAACGAGGAATAGAGCTGAGGACAGATTCATCCATGTTGCTGCATGTCATTGTAGATTACTCTCATTGCTCTGTGGGGATATATCACAGTGTGTTTCATTCTCACTGCTGTATAACTGAAGGTCTTTTAGTGTGACTATACTACACATGAATGTATATCTAAATTACTCACAGTGTGAATATCCCACATGTATTTATGTTTTCTTTGTTGATGAGCATTGAAATAATAGGGATATTGCCACTATGGACATTTAAGCAAATGGCTTTTAGTGAAATACATATTATGTTGACTTTATATCAAAGAATGAAATTATCCTATGATCTAAGTAGATGATGAAGTTTTCCAATGGAGCTATACCAATTTGCACTCTGACCATGAGAGTTCTATTTGTTCTACATTCTTTCACAACCCTTGGAATAGCCCACCTTTTTCATTTGTGAATATGGTAGGATATCATTGAAGTTGTTTTTTAATTTTCCTGACAACTATTGAAACCAAGAACTTTTTCATATATTAAGTGCCACTTAGATATTATCTTTGTGGAGTTTCTTTTGTGAACTTTCATTCAGAATTTCTTATTCTTTTTTTCTACTGGAGGATTGTCTTTCTTATTAATCTGTAGTGTGTGTGTGTGCACACACACACACACTTATATATTATGGATATGAATTCTTTGTTGAATGTCTTGTTTAGAAATCTTCTTCCACTCTGTGGGTTTTGCCTTTCACAATCCTAAGAGCATCTTTTGATGAACAGTTTTTAAATTTTAATGTAATCTACTTTACCAAATTTTATTTTTGAAATCACCCTTTGTTTTCAGTTTAAGAAATTTTTGCTTATTCCTAGACGGATGTCCTAAGAATGGGGTTGGAAAATAATAGCCTTCAAGCCAAATCCAGTTGCCATCTGTTTTTGTAAATAAAGTTTTATTAGGGAACTGACAGGCTTACTCACTCACATATTGTTTGTGACTTGCTTTCATGATACTAGTGCAGAAAGTTGAGTAATTGCAACAGACATGCATGATCTGCAAAGTCTAAAATATTTACTACTTGCCCCTTAAGAATAAGTTTGCCTACACTTATTCTGGAAGGGTTTTTTTTTTTTTTTTAACTTTTGTACTTGGATTTGCCATTCCTCTAGAATTGACTTTTTGTGCATGTTTTGATAAAGATGAAAAGATTCATGATTCCCTCCTCAGGCTATCCAATTGAACTTTCAGCTCTTATTGGGAAAAAAAATCCTTTTCCAACTGTACCACTGTGTCAATTTTGTCATAAATAAAGTGACCTGAATGTGTGGATCTGTGTCTCTATTCTGTCCCACTGATTTATTGAGCTCTATTCTTGCACTGTACAGTCCCAAATGCTATACTTCTTTAATAGTCATTACATTGGGTATTATAAACCTGCCATAAGACTTTAGCTATTCTTGGTCCTTTACATTTTCATATGCATTTTGGAGAGTTAATATTGCTTTTGCAAAATATCTTGACTGTTAAGAAAGCGGAAAAAACCCACTTGAATCAAATTGTGAAATATGATATATCAAGAACTATGTAATGTTTTGAACAGCCAACAATAAAAAATTAAAAAAAAAAGAAAGCGGAAAAATAGGTTTCCATTTTTTAAATCCATATTTTCACATATGAAAAGAATACTTCAAACTTGAAATTTAAACATGTAGAGTAGCAAATAGTTTCTATAAAGTATCATTTTTGTTTATTATTTAATTCAATACCATGTTTCATAAGTGCAACATCGATAAGGTAAAATCAAGAGGATCCGTGACATTGACATAAGATATTCTTGGTAATGGAGTTCAATTTTAAAATACCTGTTGGAAATTCAGTAGGTCACTATCACAATTCAGGTGTAGTTGGTGTACATACATTATCCTTTCAATAGAGATAAAATTTTTAGTAACTGCTGAGTTCTTATGAAAAAGCTCTCCCTGCATCTTCCTTCCTTGGTGTTTTCAGGTCTCACTGTCATTTATTTATCTATCTGTCTATTTATTTTTCTGAAATAGGGATGCTGTACATTTCTTCCATAAATCTAGTGATATTTAGTCAAGTTTTAAATTGACATTGTATAACATGCTACCTGCACATTACCTTCCCTACCTTATCTCATTAGATAATTTGAACAACTCTGGAGGGAGGCAGGTGGGGAATGGCCAGTTTCCTGAGCATTCATGTTAATATTGTCAGAATACCAATGTCTTCACAAAAACAATTTTCATGTCTATGAAGCCGTTTATTTTATCAGAATAAGAAAGAATTTTTCTGCTTAGTGTCTAAAACCATGTGACATTTTATAATGAACTATGCACATGTTATGTACTGGTATCCATTTTCTAAAATCTGTTGATTTTTCCTTTCAACAATTAACTTTAAGACCTTTTTCATTGTACTTTGCCATCAGATAGGCTATTAAAGGCTTTTAAAATAGTTGATTATAAGTTCAAGCCTACATTGGAATTTTGTGTATAATCTTTTGCATCAATGTATTCTCTGCAATGAAGTCTCTATAAGATGTGTGCTATTTAGAAAATAAAAGTGTATCAGAGAAAATATATCTTAAGGTATATAATTTACTAACTTAGGGTCAAATTATATAGTGCAATAAATTTCAGAGACTCAGAATAAAAAAGATACTGAATGAGCAAAACCCCCACATCATAAAATATATAAAAATAAGTCTTAATTTAAGGCAAAATATTAACCGTTTGAAGCTATGAATCATTTTAGTATTTGTTGAAGACTATAGGCTATCTCCACAAATAAATAAAATTTTTTGCATATAATATTTAGGGATTCTCAAAGTCCTGTTTCCTACCATATATATTCCATCCATAGATCCTATTCTCTATTCCTCTATATCTCCCTCCCCTGCTTCTCAACTTGCAGGGACTATTAAATCTGTTATCAAAATTGTACATCTTGTTTTAATGAAGCCTGAAAAACAAGTTCCTATTTATAAATTGTTTATCACTGAAAGCAATTTTTGTTACATGCATTTAAGTTGTACAACATGATGTTTTAATATACATATACACTGTTAAATGGTTATTGTAGTCAAGTAATTTAACATGTCCAGCATCTCACATTGTTACTCTTTGTGCATATGTAGGGGGGCAAGAGCCCGTAAGTATAAAAAAGTGCTCATCATCACTAATCTCAGGGAAATGCCAATAAAAACCACAATGAAATAGCATCTCCTGTCTGCTAGGATGGTTATTAGCTAAAAGACAAGAAATAACAAGTGCTGACAAGAGTGTGAAGAAAAAGTAATTAATTTATTGGTGGGATTTTAGAAACCATTTTGAAGTTACTGTAAAATATTTTGGTTTTATAACAGGTTAAATATCCTCTCATTCTTCAAGTCCTTTATTCCAAAAAGTAAGTCTAAATTCAATGCAAGTCAAAATATATTGTTATCTTCCTGAGTTAAAATAATTTAATACCTTTTCATATGGTCTGAGGCTTGAAAATCTACTGACCTTTTGAGACCTGTTATTGTTAGTGTCCTCCCCTGCCTCCCACCTCACCATTCCCCTCCTCCTGGCCACACTTAGTACACTCAACAAAGCCTTTCTCATTCTTCCATTCTCACCTGTCCTCCTTTATCTACTCCTTCTAAAGATCTGTAAGAACTTCTTCCAGCACACTGGATTTATTGCCAGGTTTTGATTTTAAGCCCTTATCCCCATGCCCACTTCTAATCTGAGGGTCATTTGAGAGCTTGAGGGTATTTCATATTCACCCATGTACCTGAATGCCTGATATAGCAATTAGCATATTAGTGAGCAATGAAAGTTTGTGGATCAATAATTCAATGAAGGGATCTTTCCTGTGGCAATATACTTTGACAAAGCTCAGTTAGAGGTTAATATTACCAACTTTATAATCATATACAAAAACTAGCTCCTCAGTACCTATTTTTAGCTTGTCAGCTTATTATATGATATTCAGATGGAAGTACTAAATGAATCATAATTGTATACAAGAAATCACAACGTCCACATGCAATACAGCACCCAAAAATAATGAAAATGAAACTGACCCACATAGGTGGTTGTTTCCTACTTGAAACAATTATTGAGTTCATAATGAACACTGTCAATTGGTAAATAAGACATTATACATTTACTGCTTTTAAAATAAAATTATTCCCTACAACATAATATTTAGTGCATTATGTTTTATTCCTTTCAAAGATTACAATATTTAGTTTCTTTTATTCTTCCTATCAGATTCCTGAAGTAAATCTACCTGTTGGGCCATCACTGAAATTCTCACAATCATCCACTGAAGCATTAATCTACTTAACACAAAGGTAGAACAGTGAGAAGTTTCTCTGGTGTCTCCTGAGGCACGATGCCCGTCATGTGCAGAGTTACATCCACTTATCCTCTTCCTCTTTCCTCTCTTCTTATTTCCTCCATTTCTGAATTATTGTTAAAAAGACTTGACATGATATATATATATATATATATATAGATATATACACACATATATGCATATATGCATATATGCACATATATATACAACATATATATACACACATATATATTCTAGAATTTATTTCTCCCTAAGATAATTTTTAAGTCAGATGAACCATTAAAATCCATCTTAAGCCATATATCCCATTTAGTTTTTTTGAAATGTAGCTTGATATAATATTGAGAGGGTGTCCATGCTGTTGCCTCCACTTATAAATTTATAGGTTTCTGTTCCTTTTGTTGAAGGTGGTTTTAAATTTTGGATCTACTCTAGGCAAGCCCTCTCCAGGAGGGTGTGATGGAAGGTACAACACCTGTCAGCACAGTGCCTAAAAACAGATTGTAAATAATCTGGCTGACTTCCCACTTCAATCAAATTAACAGCTGTGGAGTCCTTTGCATCTCTGAAGCCTGCTGAATTTTTTATTCTACTTCCCCATCTTGAAACAAACCAATTAAAAAAAATCTATTGTTTTAACTTCTTGTCTTTTATACAAATTAATTTCAAACAAAGCTATGACATAAAAAGTTTCAAAAAGTGTAGGATTAATTGTAGTGTTGTTTTCCTTCCATGTGTCAACAGTAGGCACTTCACAGTGTCCAGAACACAAGGTCAGGCAATGGTGTTGGGCATTCTTCAAAAAGTCTCAATGAGGACTAAGGTTGTGGCTCAGTGCTAGAGCACTTGGCTAGCACACCTGAGTTACTGGGTTTGATTCTCAGCACCACATAAAATAGATAGATAGATAGATAGATAGATAGATAGATAGATAGATAGATAAAATAAAGGCATTGTGACCATCTACAACTAGAAGTATTATTTTTTTAAAGTCTCAATGATCTGTCCAGTGGTTTTCATCCTGGGCTGCACATGGAATCTGGAGAGGGATTTTTAAAAAAATTATGCTCAGGTGCCCTTCCAAATTTCTGATTTAATTCATCTTAAGTGAACCTTAGGTATTGCATTTTATCTAAAAATCTCCCAGGATGATAAAAAGAGTTGACAAACAGAAAGCTCTTCACATTTGGAAATGTATCTATGATTCTGTATTTGATCATACTTAAATTTACTCAAATAGGTTATAATTTTATCAAACAACTCAAAACAAAATATTTATCATAAAGGTATTTTCATTATGTACATAGTATTAAATGTTATATCATTCATATTACATTAAAAAACCCAAAATTGCTTTTGAAAATGTGAACAAATCTGCAAATATGTGCATTTGCTTCCCTATCATGTGTTAGCATGGCATAGTATATCTGTTTTGCCTTAAAATTATTTAGCTCTGTTCTGTACTTCTCCTGTGGCTTATCCTCTGAGTATTGCATGAGTGGAACTAGGAAAAGAAAAAAATATTTGGAGAAAGGAGAGTATTTGGGGAGTTCTGGGCTAGGGTAACTGGTTATTTAGAAAGGAATTCTTTTCCACATGATAAAATGCTTCTCCCTTTTGCACTACAAGAATTGTTGACTAAAGCCCAACAGATAGCTCCAACAATGAGGTGGACAGTGAAATATTTGTAAATGTAAGCCAAGCAGGATAGTCCCAGATTGGGACATGATTACAGAGAACCAAAAATTGGGTTTTACAACTAAAAGATACTTAAAGTACACACATGAGTGTGTGTGCACACACACACACACAGAAACAATGTTTTAAAAAACAAGACATCCATGAAGAAGTCCACTAACCTTCATGTATCGAACTGTGATAACTGTGATATGATAACTGGAGTCACTCATCTGTACTCATGACCTGCTTCCCTTCAATTGTGTTGGCTCAGTGGTCTCAGTTACTATCCAAGATTCATCCATCTTCCACCAGGATTGTGGATCTCATTCTCTCTGAGACTTTGCTTTGGCAATTATTTTTTATCTCCCTTTTGTAGCACTGGTTTCTCTTTCTTTATTAGAACAACCACATCAGAGAACAAACCTCTAAAACAAAAGAAATATAGCTCCTGTCCTATATCTTTTTCACTTTTGAAGCAAAATGTCTTGAAGAAGCTATCATCAGTTATCTTCCCTTCCTTGCCTCCTTTTTTTTTCCTCCTTCATTCGTTCAAGTTGGACTTTCTTCCTCTACTCCAGCAGAAAGGTTTTCCACAAATTGCTGCTATATTGATAAAGTTAGTAGACAATCCTCTGGTCCCTTCATATTCAACTTCCTTTATCACGTTTCACCCCATTCTAGAAGCTCACTGTCAGCAACTTTGATGATGCATTTCTTTAGTTCTACTCCCATCTGATTTGTTTCCCACTTTGTTGCTCTGTTTTTTTCTCACTTTTGGGGAGTTATGTTTTTATTGAGATATAATTAATATATCCATTAGTCCACCCATTTCAAGTGTATAATTAAATGTTATTTTTTTTCCATATATTCAGAGTTGTGCAAGCATCACCATAATCCATTTTCAAACATTTCATCAGGAATACAGGAGATCACTATTCTAACTGCTCCATGGCATGAAACCAAGAAAGGAGACAGGCAGGTTCTCAGCAAGGTGGGTGAACAAAAGCAAAAAGGGTGAGGGGACATTACTAGAATTTAAAACTGGACATTCAAAACATATCAGGGACTCAGCAAGTTGGATGTAATAAAATAAGGAAGAAATCCCCAGTGGCACAATTGCTGCCATGGTTGAGCCAGAAGCCCCAGCCAGAGCAGATCCTCTGCGAGCAAAGTGGAGGGATTTATCTGGGTATGGGACATTGCACAAATAAACTGAAAGGTGCACTGCACAAAATCCTTCTGTGGGAAAGAAGCTGCCATGTCTCCAGGTGGTGTGCAGAGGACAAAGAAGGAACATTTTGCAGCCACAGCATGGAGGCCAGCAGCTAAGAGAGCCAATTACTGGCTAATCACAGTTTGGCCTGAAATGCAGGCCCAGTAAACACACGTTGCATGGCATAGAGTGTGCTTAAGTAAACAGGAGAAATTCAAACATGGAGCGAGGTTCACACAGGGAACAACTGGATATGGAAATCCACCCAACTCTAACCCCCTCCCCCACTCCAATCCAGCTGCTTATGGAACTAGTTGGGAGAGACACATCTGGCCAGGAATTCAAAGAGGCAGAAGCAGGAACAATTAAGTTTGGAGACTGTACCAAAGACCAGGGGTCTGCAGGTGATGTCATGAACTAAGAATTGGCTCCTGCACCACATGAGTGGAACCCAGGGTGGATGCCTGGGGTACATACAGTCTTCCAGTGTGGACCAGCAATTGCTAGGCCCTGGAGGTACACTGATTTAAAATATCCAGAACAACTGGCATTCAGCAAAGAGCCTGGAGCCCACCTAAGCCTAAACCCTGCCTCCAGGAATTCCGCCTATGGGATTCCCTCCCTCATTCCAGCAATCCAGAGGGTAGATCATCACACTCCAGATGACACCTCCTAAAACTGTTGAGAAGAGAAGCTGAAAATCTTTTGAACTCCAAAGGAAAGAATTCTTTAACTTTTCATTGAGATTTTTTTTCTCTTCTCTTTCTTTTTTTTCTCTGTTTAATTGTGACCTTAATGATTCATGGACAATTATACATACTCATATTTGTTTTTTTTATCTTTTTTCATTTCTAGAATTTTTGAAGTCAGTTATTTTTCATGGATCAGTTTGTGGAGAACTAAGATGTTTGATTAGTATATTTCAGTTTTGTTTTGAATTATTTTATTTTTATTTTTAATTAATTTTTTTTACTATACAGATATAGAAATATATATGTTTTTCTCTCACCTGTTTCCTTTGATTCTCTTTCTCACAGCCAATCTCTATTGTTCCCTCTTTCACTATTCCTTTAACTTTTTACTTCTACCTTCTCTCCTCCTCCCCCATAACCTATGTCACTTCTGATCTCTCCATGTCTACCATTTGAAATTGTAAACTCTTTTACAAACTTGCTGTTTTTACTGTAGGCAATAACTGATTTATCATTTCTGTTTATTGTGATAACTGACATTGCAGACATCACAGTAGGAACTATTTGGTTTAGTGATGTGCATTGTTTCCATTGGTAGTTGTTATTATTTGTCTCCCTCTAAACAATGAGGTACTGGAAAACTTCAGGGACACTATAAATCCGCAGGGTAAAAACTCAACTGCCTCAGATCCATACTGTTAGATAGGTAGACACAAAAAACAGCATGAAAAATCAATGGAACAAATCACCCCAAAGAAACCAAGATACTTGAATAACAGAATCCATCGACACCACAGTGGAAGAAATGTCAGAAAAGGAATTAGAATGTATCTAGTTAAACAAAACTGTGAGGTAATTAGAGAGAAAATACAGAAAGGGAAAGATGACTTCAATAAAGAGATAGAGATTCTGCAAAAGAAAACCAAGCAGAAATCTTAAAATGAAGGAATCAATAAACCAAATTACAAATTCAAATTGAAATCATAACCAACAGAGTAGATCACTTGGAAGACAAAAGTTTCAGGCAATGAAGTCAAAATGTATAATCTTGAAAACAAAATTGATAGTGAAGAAAAGATGTTAAGAGACCATGAATAGAACTTCCAAGAAATATGGGATAAGCTGAAAAGATCAAATTTAAGATTTATTGGGATAGATGAAGGCTTGGAGATAAAAACCAATAGAATGCACAACTTTTTTCAATGAAATAATATCAGAAAATTTCCCAAACAAAAAGCATGAAATGGAAAATCAAATACAGGAGATTTATAGGATCCAAGATGTACAAAATTGCAAAAGACCCACACCAAGCCACATTATTATAAAAATGCTTAACATACAGAATAAGTATACAACTTTAAAGGCTGCCAGAGAAAAATGACAGGAAACACATAGAGGGAAATCAATCCAGAACTCAGTTGATCTCTCAAGCCAGATGCTCAAAAATAGGAGGTCTTACAACCATATATGCCAAGCTCTGAGAGAAAATGGATGCCAGCAAAGAATACTATCTATATCCAGGAAAATTAAGCTTCAGAATTAATGATGAAATAAAAGCCTTTCATGATAAACTAAAGTTAAAATAATTCACAAGAAAGCCTACACTACAAAACATACTCAATAGGATATTTCATGACAAATAAAAGTGAAAACCAGCAAAGGGAGGGATTACACTAAAAGAACAATGAATCACTGGAGAAACAAATTCAAATTAAAAACCAGAAATAAATCAAAATTACAGGGAAGAAAAATCATATCTCAATAATAACACTGAGTGTAAATGGCCTAAACTCACCAATCAAAAGATAAAGACTAGCAGATAGGATTAAAAACAAGACCCAACAATATGCTTCTCCAAGAGATTCACTTCATAGGCAAAGACATCCACAAACTGAAGGTAAAAAGATGGGAAAACACATATCATTCACATGGATATAATAAACAAGCAGGGGTTTACATCCTCATGTCAGACAAACTGGACTTCAAGCCAAAGTTAATCAGAAGGGACAAAGAAGGACATTTCATACTGCTTCAGGGAATTATACATCAATAAGACATAACAACTGTAAATATTTATGCCCCAAACAAGGGAGCATCTATGCACGTCAAACAAACCCTTCTCAAGTTCAAGAATTGAATAGACCACAACACAATAATACTGAGTGACTTTAACACAACTCTTACATCACTGGATAGATTCTACAAACAAAAACTAAATAAAGAAGCTATAAAACTAAAAAATAGAACAACTAACTTAGACTTAACAAACATATATAGAATATTTCATCCATCAATGACTGTATACACTTCCTTCTCAGCAGCACATGGATCCTTCTCTAAAACAGACCACATCTTAGGTCACAAAGCAACTCTAAGAAATTTAAAAAAAATAGAGATTAATACCTTGTATCATATCAGATTATAATAGAATAAAATTATAAATAAGCAATAAAATAAAAAATAGAAGCTAATTTAATACCTGGAGACCAAACAATATGCTATTAAATGACAAATGGATAGCAGAAGTAGTCAGGGATAAAATTAAAAACTTCTTAGAGGTAAATGAGAATGGCGATACAACATATCAAAATCTCTGGGAAACTATGAAGGCGGTACTAAGAGAAAAGTTTATTGCATTCATCTCATTCATTAAAAAAATAGAAACATAACATTTCAAAGCTCTAGAAAAAGAAGAACAAATCAATACCAAAAGCAACAGAAGCCAGGAAATAATTAAAATCAGAGGTGAAATCAATGAAATTGAAACAAAGAATCTAAAAATTCGACATAACAAAAAGTTAGTTCTTTGAAAAAAAAATCAATAAAATTCATACACCCTTAGCCAAGCTAATGAAGAGAAAGAGAAAATTCAAATTCATGATGAAAAAGGAGATATCACAATGGACACTAGTGAAACACAGGTGATAATCAGAAACTATTATGAAAATTTATACTCTAATAAAATAGAAAATCTTGACAACATTGTCAAATTTCTAGAGACATATGACCTACCCAAATTGAACCAGGAGGACATAGAAAATTTAAACAGATAAATTTCAGGAAATAAAATTAAAGACACTCTAAAAAGTCTACTAACAAAGAAAATCCCCAGAACAGATGTATTTTCAGGCAAGTTCTACTAGATCTTCAATGAGAAACTAATACCAATCCTTCTCAAATTATTCCATGAAATAGAAAAGGAGGGAACCCTTCCAAACTCATTCTATGAGAATAGTATCACCCTGATACCAAAACCAGTCAAAGTCACATCAAGGAAAGAAAACTTAAGACCAATATCCCTGATGAACATAGATGCAAACATTCTTAATCAAATACTGACAAATTGCATACAAAAATATATTTAAAAGATAGCACACCATTATCAAGTGGTTCCCACCCCAGGTAGGCAAGGTTGGTTCAACATATGAAAATCAATAAAAGTAATTCCTCATATCAATAGACTTAAAGATAAGAATCACATGATTGTCTCAATAGATGCAGAAAAAGCATTTGACAAAATACAGCATCCATTTATGTTTAAAACACTAGAAAAACAAGGGATAGTAGAAACACCTCAACATTGCAAAAGCTATCTATGCTAAGCTCAAGTCCAACATAATTCTAAATGGAGAAAAATTGAAAGCATTCCCTCTAGAAACTGGAACAAGTGAGAGATATACTCTTTCACCACTTCTATTCAATGTTGTCCTGTAAACTCTAGCCAGAGCAATTAGACAGAAGAAAGACACTAAAGGACTACAAATAGGAAAAAAACAGAACTCAAACAATCCCTGTTTGCTGATAACATGATTCTTTATTTAGAAGACCCAAAAAACTCTACCAGAAAACTTCTAGAACTCATAAATGAATTTAGCAAAGTAGCAGGATATAAAATTAACACCCATAAATCAATTGTGTTCATACACATAAGTGATGAATCAACTGAAAGAGGAAATTAGGAAAACTGTCCTATTCACAATAGCCTCAACAACAATAACAAAAATACTTAGGAATCAATCTAACAAAAGAGATGAAAGACCTCTACAATGAAAACTTCAGGACAGTTAAAATATAAATTGAAGAAGACCTTAGAAGATGGAAAGATCTTCCATGTGCTTGGATAGGCAGAATTAATATTGTCAAAATGGCTGTACTAGCAAAAGTGCTGTACAGATTTAATGAAATTCCCATTAAAATTCTAATGATATGCTTCACAGAAATAGAAAAAGCAGTCATCAAATTCATTTGGAGAAATAATAGGACCTGAATAGCAAAAGCAATCCTCAGCAGAAAATGTGAAGCAGGAGACATCACAATACAAGACCTTAAAATTATACTAGAGATGCAGTAACAAAAATGGCATGGTATTAGCACCAAAACAGACATGAAGACCAATGGTACAGAACAGAAGACACAGAGATGAACCCATATAAATACAGTTGACTCATATTAGACAAGAGCGTCAAAAGCATACGTTGGAGAAAAGATAGCCTTTTCATCAAATGGTTTTGGGGAAATGGGAAATTCACATGTAATAAAATGGAATTAGACCCCTATATCTCACCCTGCACAAAACTCAAAGTGGATCATATATGTATTATATGTCTACCTAAAAAGAACAAATTTTAAAAATCTTTTAAAAAAATCATCACCCCTCTACCTTTTCCTTTTAACTACGCCCTGCCCTCCACCACAGGTCTAGGCAACAACTTATCTATTTTCTGTCTCTACAGATATGCTTATTTTGGATATTTCACATAAACTCAATTATACTATATGAGGTCTTTTTTATTTATATTATTTCAAGGTTCATCTATGTTGCAACATATATTAGTATTTTATTACTATTTATTGCAAAATAATATTCCACTGTATGACTACAACACATTTTAGTTATCTACTCATCAGCTGATAGATATTTGTATTGTTTACACTTTCAGCTATCATGAATAATACTGTTGTGAATGTGTTCAAGTTCAAGTTTTTGTGTGGACATATGTTTTCATTTGCTTTGGTAGATATCTAGGATTATAAATGCAAGGTTGCATGGTAATACATTTAAGACTTTAAAGAGCTGCCAGAATAATTTTCAATACTACTACACAATTTTATTTTTCCCAGCAGTGTGCATGAGGGTTCCAGTTTCTCCTCATCCTCCCAATACCTGTCTTTATGAGAATTATTTTTGTTATAGCCATGCTAGTTGGGATGAAGTAGTATCTTACTATAGTTTGGGTTTGCATTTCCCTAATGGGTAATCAAATCAAACATAATTTTTATATGTGGCCAATAAGCACCTGAAAATATACATATTATATTTTCTTTGAAAAATGTTTACTTACCCTTTACTCACTTTTATTAAAAATACTTTTTTTACAATAGATTGACACAATACCTTTATTTTATTTTTATGTGGTGCTGAGGATTGAACCCAGTGCTTCACACATGCTCTACCAACTGAGCTACAACTCTAGCCCTCTTTACCCAGTTTTTAAGTTGGGATATCTTACATTATTTGAGTTGTGAGAGTTTTTTATACATTCTATATACTAAACCCTTATCAAGTAGATTATTTGCAAATATTTTCCCATTTTGTAGGTTGTCTTTTCGCTTTTTTGATGATACGTTTTGAAGTTAAAAAAAAAGTCTTAAATTTTGATCAATCCAATCAATCTGTCTTTTCTCTTGTTGCTTATACACATGGTATCATGTCTAAGAACTTTTTTTTTTTTGGCCAAATCTATAGTCATGCTTTTTAAACCCCTATGTTTTCTTCTAAGCCCTTTATAGTTTTAGATCTTACATTTAGGCCTTGGTTCATTTTGACTTAATTTTTGCATGTGTTATGAGGTAAGGATTCAACTTCATTCTTTTTCATGTGGTTATCGGTTGTCCTAATACCATTGTCTTATGTGACATATGGGTCACCCCTTCTGGGTTCTGAATACCTATTGCACATTAAACAAGTTCCTTTGCATGTTTAACAGACATCTCAAATTTAACACACTGAGAGAGAACTCTTGATTCTTTTCCTATAAAGTGATGACTACTCCTTCTCCAGGCTTTTCCAACTCAGTGATTGATACAATTATCCAATCAGTTTTTCAAGCCAACAATTTATCCTTAATTGTATTCTTTCTGTGATTCATCAGCAAATTATTTTGTCTCTATCTTCAAAACACATTGTAAATTAATTCTCTTCAACTCCTCTTTAATTCTTTTTCTTTTTTTCTTTTTATTTTCTGGTAGTTGTAGATGAACAGCCTTTATATCATTTGTTTGTTTTTATGCAGTGCTGAGGATCAAACCCAGTGTCTCACACATGCCAGGCAAGCGCTCTGCCACTGAGCCACAGCCCCCTCATCTACTCTTTCCTAACTTCACTTTTCCATGGCTTAAATTTTACCTGCATGTTTTGATAAGCCAATTAATTTCTCTAGTTCCATCTTCTACTCTAAACTCCAGTTTCATATATACAACTCTCTATTAGATAACTCCTCTTGACTATTTAATAGGTATCTCAAACTTAACATGTCCAAAAGCAAACATTTAATCAGTCTCCAAACAGGTCCCACTGCATCCTTTCTGTTACCCATCACATCAGCTGTCTTTCCTTCATACAGCAGCCACAGTAATTAGTTTAAAATATAGATCAGATCAAGTCATCCCACCATCCAAAACCCTTCAAGAACTTTTATGTGGTCTATGTAACCTTGAATGACCTGGTCCCTATTTGTCCTCCAGAACCTGACTTGGCACTTGCCTCCTATTCAATTGTGCTCCAAACATAGTCCCATCCTAGGGTCTCGATATCCTCCTGTCTGAGTCTTTTCTCCAGGCAGCTGTCATTCTTGCTCCCTTGTTTAGGTCTGCCCAGGGATCTTGCCCAACAGCCTGTCTAAAAGTAGCCTCAGCGCTCCTCATTCCCTTGATGTCTAAATGCCCCACTGTATTTAAGCCACAGGAGGGCAGGTCCTTTGCTTTTGATTTTTACTACAAGCTTAACACCTAGAATAGAATTTGGCATTAGCACACCACTAGTAAATATGTATCAAATGAAAGAATAAAGGAATAAATGTCTTTATTACCACCATCCTAGCCGAAGCCACTTTGGTCTCTCGCCTAACAATTCAACAGTCTCCTAATAGGCCTTCCCCTTTCCACACTTGCCCCCTACAATCTCATCTCCACAGAGCAGATAGCGTTGTGTTTTATATATACTAATCAGATCAAGGTATTCTTCTGCTTAAAACTCCCAAGTGGTAAGTTTCCATGCTTATAATGGAACCCAGTCTCTATACTTGTGTCATAGGAAGGTTGAGCTAGGTTCTCCCTAGCTCACGTTTTTTCTTTTAGGACCTTCCCGCTTCTTTTCTTTCTGTCTAGCTGGTCTCTCTTCATAGAATATTCTTATTGCAGTCTCTACAGAGCTAGTTTCTGGTGACTGAGACTTAAGCTTAAATATCACCTTATCAGAAGGGACTTTCCTGACCACAGTGTAAAGAAGACACCAGTCATTTTGACGCATCACTCTGTTTTGAGTCTCTGCATAGCCCTTATATTTATCTGATACTTTGCTTACTTGTTCATGACTGATTGTCTACCTTTTTTGTCTTTACCCCTGACTCATACATACTAGAATATAAACCCCAAGAGATCAGGCCTTTGTGTTTTCCTTATTAAAAATCGCACCCCTAGCACTTTCCATAGTAAGCACATGATAGGTGCTTTGCATTTATTTGTTGCATCAAATAGGTTATGTTCTTTCACCTTATCTGATATCAAACACCAATTTCCAGCTAAAGCATCAGAGGAATATATTCTGATAAAGTCTCACAAAGCTTTTTTTTTTTGGGGGGGGGTACCAGGGATTGAACTCAGGAGCGCTCGACCACTGAGCTACATCCCCAGCCCTGTTTTGTATTTTATTTAGAGAAAGGGTCTCACTGAGTTTCTAAGCGCCTTGCTTTTGGTGAGGCTGGCTTTGATCTCTGATCCTCCTGTCTCAGCCTCTTGAGCCGCTGGGATTACAGGTGTGCGTCATTGGGCTAGGCTCACAAAGCTTTTTGGTTTTCTTGTTTTTGTCATTCCAAATAAGTGCAGTTTCAATTGGGTCTAATTTTTCAGATAAACTAGCAGAGCGTTTCCTCATGATTATAAGTCACTAATGACAACATTTTCTGAGTATTACTTTGGAAAATACAACCTTCCCAGTGGCTAGGCTTACTGGAATTGTCTATCCTTGTATTTACCCGAAAGAACTAAAATCAGCACATCACAGTGATATAGCCACATCAATGTTTATAGCAGTGCAATTCACAATAGCCAAGTCATAGAACCAGCCCAGGTGCCCATCTGCAGATGAATGGATTAAAAAATGTGGAATATATACACCATGAAGTCTTACTCAGCCATAAATAAGAATGAAATATGGCCTTATCTGGTAAATGGATAGAAGTGTAAAACACCATCCTAAGTGAAATAAGCCTGATTCAGAAAGTCAACAGTTGAATGTTTTCTTTATATGCAGAAGCTAGAGCAAAATGAGGGGGAAAAAGATGGGGGATATCCCATAAAAGAAGAAGGGAGATCAGTGGAGTAGAGGAAGGGGATAGAGGGGGAGGGAGAAGGGACAGGAAAAGGGAGGAAGTGCAGAGTGAAACTGAATCAATTATGTTATGTACCTATATAAATACATCACAGTAATTTCTACTTTATGTATATCTATAAAGTCCCAATTTAAAAAAAACTGAAAATAAATAGAAGAAAGACCAATAGAGCAAGAGGAAAGGAAAGAATAGGAGAGAGGAGGGTAGAGAAAGAAGAAGTACTGAGAACTGAATTGAAGCATATTATATTTTATGCATAAATAATATGTAAATATGAACCCCAATATCATGTATAATTATAATAATTAATAAAAAACATTTTAAAATTATGAACATAAGACCTTATGCTTACACAATAACTAAGGGTTTATACTCACTTTATAAAACAGAGTTCTGGATCTTCTTTAAAAACAAACAAACTTGTTTTCATTGGTGTTGTATACTGAGTTGGAGACAGAATTTTAAAAGATTGAATAATTTTCCTAAGGATACAAGATAAGGAAAAAGTAGATCCAGAATTCAGTTCATTTTTTTCCTCTCTTTCAAATATCTTATACTTCCCACATAAAAAACTACTTAGAAATATGGAACACTGAAAATGTTCTTCCACGCATATTCCCCCTGTTAGGATTCCTCTCTCCTTACTTAGCACACCTGATCTAGAATATTGTAGAATTGAGAGAAATAACTAGCTGAGTCCTCCTTTAGGTTAAAAAATTTATGTTTTATGTATACTATTTTTTTTACTGTAAAGCCTATTTTAAAAAATAAAGCCTTTTTTTAATAATAAGGCCTCAGACTTGAAATGAATACCTTTCTATTGATAGCACAATTTGTTCTGGTAGTAAAGTACTAGATCATAGGAATTTGTATTTTTAAGCACTCAGATGTGAAGAATCTTGACACAAGACAATAAAGGGCATCACAATGACCTGTAGCTGATACTTTACGCATTTATTTAAAGGAAGAATTTATTGAAAAACACTAGAAATTTGCAAACTTTTGGGAAAGAATATGACAGAAGATGAGTATATGTGTGGGAGAAAGACGAAAAATAGGTTCTTGAACCTGTAATTTTAACTCCCACGCTGTTTCTTTCAAATGTCTACACAGATAGTGTTTATAATAACTCATCCCTTTAAGGCCAACACATCCTGCCTGTGGGGCTATTAAGCCTGTTTAAAAAAATAATCAATGTAAGGTTTGTTAATACTACTCTATGTGCTATAGACGTGACCTACCCAGGGCCTAGGGCACCAGTGCTTTTTCAGAAAAATAGTAAGAATAGATATATTGATAAATAAATTTTTATTATAATAAATAAGTAATATATTACATTGTTCACAGTTTATATGTAAACTAAAATCTACCATTTATGAAAAGATTTTTATTATTGTTTTGTATAAAAACATCTGATTCTGGGTAATAGTTCAACAACATAACTGTGTAAGATTGTGTCTGTGGTGTGGGGTGCATGGGTGTATGTGTGTGTGTGTGCATGTGTTTTTATTATAAGCACCATCAAAATGGTTCAGTGCTACTCAATTGATTTTATATCTTGAGATAAGACTAAATATTTAAATTAGATTCAAATGACAATGATAGGCCAATTTAGCAGAAAGCATAAAAAGGCAATTTGACTAAAATGGATGAATGTAATGTACTTAAATAATCTGTAATTCAAAGCAGTAAATTTGAGGTTATTTAAAGAGTTGCAAACAATGCATAGTATTACTTTCTCATTTAATCATGACATAATGTCATCCTCTTCTTATTTGGATAATAGTCTGTGTTGATTTTATTACCTAGGAAACACTGCCTGACTTTAGATGCTATTCCAAATTAACTTTATAGTAGATGACAACAATATCATACTTTGGGCCACCAGACACCACCTTTTGGTCTTGATGTTTTCAAAATCCTTCAGTGCCCAAGCCATGAATGACCATTGTGAATGCTGATGCCTGATTAAAATGATAAACAGTCAAATCTCATATCCTAAACTGTGTTGCCATCAATCAAAATGTGTGTAGGGTCTGAATTCCTCAAAAAAGAGGATCCTAGGGTCTCACAGCTAGTTGGTTGCAAAGCTATGTTTCAAACACAGCTCTGTGTAATTTGAAGACCTGCACTTTTTATCCCGTACCCTCTCTCCTTCACTCACTGTGCCTCGCTGACAAAAGTAAAACCATGTATGTTTTAGTCAACTTTTCACTCCTATGACTAAAAGATCTGACAAGAACAATTAGAGAAGGAAAAGTTTATTTGGGGATCACAGTTTCAGAGGTCTCAGTCCATAGAAGGCTGGCTCATTCCTCAGGGCTCAAGATGAGGCAGAACTTCATGGCAGAAGAGTGTGGCAGAAGGAAGTGACTCACATGATGATCAGAAAGCAGAAAGAGACACACAAAATATATACCCCGAAGCCATGTCCCCAGTGCCCACCTCCTCTAGCCACACCCTACCCACCTTCTGTTACCACTCAGCCCCCCAGATTAATTCCCTGACTGGGTTAAGGCCCTCATAATCCAATCATTTCTCCTCTAAATCTTCTTGCATTGTCTCATACATGCACTTTTGAGAGACACTTCACTCCAAACCATAACAATGTGACAATCATTTTAAATCTGTAAGTTGACAAACAAAGCATTATTTCCTGATTGTGATGTCCTACCCTTTATTTTCCCACAAACATGTAATGTGATTTTTAAAATTCTTCAGATGTGGAACACTCACAGGCATTTCAAACAGGTCAGATGCTCTACTTGTATTCCCTTGGGAAACAGTGAATATCTCCTGAGAATGGTGCTGAGAAGAAGGAAAATGATTCCCGGATGTGCCCCCCACCAAGCTCTAGTGATGAAGAGCGCTCTGTGTGGGACTCACAAGCTTCTCTGCATAAGCCTCTTGGCCAATGTGACAGGAGAGGAAAACCAGACCTTTTTAGCACCTGGCCCTGGAAATTTGCAGATGCAACCTGGGAACCTTGGTGACTTCCACCAATAAAGGCTTGTTTCTAGACACTACTGCTGATATTTGGGAATGAGAATAGCTAAAATAGAGCTCTAAGGTACATTTTGTGAGTTACGATATTTCAGGGTATTGCATCCCAATCCTTACTTGAAGATGTAAATACTAAGACAGAAAACATTCATATTGTAGTTACTGCAAAAATATCTTGTACATTTATAGGTTAAATGATGTTAACCATATGAGGAAATAAAAATGACATGTTAAGAATGGGTTACTTTATAAGCGTCAAATAATTAAAAAGTTCTAACTTTATAACCTTTTAAGTTTTACATTTATGATGATTAAATCTGTCTTATATGGAAGTGTTTTGTAGGTTAGTAAGGTTCATGTACATATAGTAATTATGATTTCTAATGTGGTTTATAAAACACATTGTTAGAAAGTAAAAGAAGAAAAGAAAAAATAAAATAATACAGATCTAATTTTTTAAAAAATGATTGTTAATTAGTCATTAATCATGATTTTTATATTGAAGCATACATGGAAAATACTTTTGTGATTTTATTATATTTTTGCTTTTGAAGTTTAAAAATATTTAAATTCTTCATGTTTTTGCATTTTTACAATGGTAGTTTTAACAGGTAATTATTGTGTTTAAATACTTTTTCCAAAGGTGTTAAAATACTTATAGGGAAGAAAAATAAATTGATCATTCTTGGCATGTAATATGTTTTGAAATTCTTAACCATGATCTGAAAATAAAGAAAATAATAAAGACTGCCTAAGGGCTACCTTTGCAAGGGATCACCTACATACCCCTCCTCACCACTAGAACTGGGTTAAGGGCACATCTGAGACCAGCTATCAGATAAAAAATATGAGCCCAATAATATAAAAATATAGTTCCAAACTAAAGCAACATGAAGCACATGCACAAAACATAAAGCAAGGTGGCATGTTTCTTTTTTCTACAAAGCTTTCCTTATGACAATTTTGAATTATTAGACACTGCTATACCCTCTCCTTTAGATAAGCAGACCAGATAAGCAGTTACATTTAGTGTTTGCTTCATAAGTTTCCACGTTATAGGACATGGATAAGAGTCATCTAACCAATAACTGGTGAAAAAATAATGCCCGCCCCTTCTAGCCCAGAGGGTTTCCATGGGAATCCTGTCTATATTAGCTTTGGCAGAGAGACTTGTGGCTATTTTTAGAGGATTTGAAAGCAACTAAGAATGCCTTTCACTTTTATTCCAAAGCTGAACTGTATCTATGTTTATCAACCCTCTCACCACACACACGTGCTCCACGCACACATATACACACTCCTCAAAAAACAATTGTATGCAGCTTTAACTTGGGTGCAGCTTAAAAATCAAAAGCCAAGTCATTGACTTTTTTTTCCACATTGTTCAGGTGCTGACAAGCCTGTCTTTTTAATTAGCTGTAATTGCTCTTAAAACCTTACCCAGGAGACCTTGCTACACAGTTAGACCTAAATCTGGAATACTAATGCTGCTCTTCCAACTAGATCCTTTCCTAGTACCACATGAATTGCTGGACTTGGTTTATTAATAAAAATTACCAAGTGTAGACAAAGTCCAACAGTCACACACACACTCATTGGGAAGAGAAATCCTGTCATCTGGAAAGGGGCTCCTTTCTCCTTCTTCTGAGACTGGTTGCTCAGAAGAGTCCTGTTTATCCTGGGGCAGAAGTGCTGAGTGTTTCAGTGGGTTCTGTTTAGTAAGAGCTGTGCTTCTTGTCCTTCTGCCCTGTTAGTAGGGGTTGTCTTATTTGCATATCTTATCTACTCTCTTCTCCCTTTTCTTATTATACTGTTAAGACTCATAGGTATTTCAATTTGGAAAAAAAGACTGCTGAATGGTGTATGGGCACATTTGTGAAGCTTTATCCTTTTCTTATATTGTGCCTCTTTAGTTCTTTAATGGACTATAAGGTATTTAAAGCTCACTTTTTAGTAATATTTAATATTATCTGTGGGTATGTTCAGATATGTAGTTTCCCTTCTGGAGAGAATCTGTCTCTAGAGGAGTGGCTCATTAACAGAGTGACAATTACATTTTCATCGAAAGCATGATATTTTGAAAACAAATGGGGTATAAACTGGTGCTGTATTATGTAAATTAGGAGGCATGGTTACATGCCCATAAGGACACTGTCTTCCACTTGTGTACAGGTAAGATCAGGGCAGTGCCTCTAATAGACACAGTTACTCCAAAATGTTCTGCTGCATAGTCATTATTCTATTGAGAGCTAAATAAAAACAGGAGGCAGACTGTTATAGCATGAAGATGAACTTACATACTGTCCTCCCTTAACCTGAGCCAAAATCAACATGAATTGATCATTCTTCTACCATAATAGTTTTTTGCTTATAATAGGAGTGGGAAAAGGACTGAAGAAAAGGAAATTTGTTTGTTAAGAGTTATGTCTTTTTACCTCAGAATTAAAGATCAAAAAATTTATGGATTAGCATCTTCACATTCCCAGGAGGTCATTTATCTCCCAAGGTTTTGGGTTCTATCCAACTCTTCTTTCAGTGGTTTTTCTGACTCAAGAACCAGGTTTACAAAGGCTGAATATTTTCTCTGATATGCGGAAGCTAATTTACAGTAAGGGGCAGGGAAGAACAGAGGTACTTTGGATTAGATAGAGGAGAGTGAAGGGGGATATGGGGGTAGGAAGGAGAGGAGAATGAATCAGACATTATCCTATGTGCATATATGATTACATGACTGGGCTAACTCTACATCATGTCCAACCAGAAGGATGAGAAGTTATACTCCAGTTATGTATGATGTGTCAAAATGTATTCTACTGTTACGTATAACTAATTAGAATAAATATAAAAATAGAAGAACCAGGTGTATCTGAAATAAGGAGCATCACATGGTGCCTGTGGTTTCCTATTGGCTTCAAGGTGTTTTCTCCAATAGAGTTCTTGAAGGCCAATGATCTTCTTCCCATTTCCTAAATCTTTAGTTTCTGTGGATTCTCTCTCATAATTATTCATGTTGAAATTTCTGAACACCTTGGGTGATGTTAATAATCACTGCTTTCTAATATATATTGATTCCTAAGATTCTGTCCTTTAGGCCAATCCAGTTAGAAAGAACTGTGGGCAAGACCGAGCCTGACGTGGCTACTTCTTACAAACACATAGTCTGTATTTTTATTTTTTATTTTCTTTAAAATAACAAACTAAAGTAAATATGAATAAATAAACAACAGAAAATATACACTCAAGTGAGCACATTCGAAGGTGATTAAAATCATTGAATAAACATACAATGAAAAAGAAGACCATAGGCCCATATCCCTGATGAACACAGATGTAAAAAAGTCCTCAACAAAGTACTAGCAAATTAAACTCAGTGACAATACATCAAAAGATCAAACAACTTGATCAGCTGGTCTCATTCCAGGGATGTAAAGATGATTAAACATACTAAAATCAATAAATGTGAATATACCACATAAATAAAATCAAGGATTAAAAAATCACATGATCACTTAATAGATGTATAAGAAGTTTCTGATATATCTCAACACTCCTTAGTGGTAAAAACCCTGAACAAATTAGGAACAGAAGGATCATAGCTCAACATAACAAAGGCTGTATATGACAAACCCATAGTCAGCATAATTCTGAATGAGAAAATAATGAAAGCATTTCCTCTAAGATCAGAATAAGACAAGGATGCCTTCTCATGGTTCTTATTCAATATGATATTTGAACTTTTAGCCAGAGAAATTGGCGAGAGAAAGAAATAAAAGGCATAAAAACAGAAGAGAAGGAAGTAAAATTGTCCCTGTTGGCAGATGATATGATTCTATATGTGGAAAATCATAAAGACACTAACAAATGACTATTAGAACTGATAAACGAATTCACTGGAGAATCAGAGTACAAAAATCAACATACAAAAAGCAGTAGCATCTTTGGAAAAGATACTAAAAGGTGGAAAGACCTCCCAAGTTCATGGATTGAAAGAATAAATATTATTCAAATGGACTACCCCAAACAATCTTTTGATTCAATTGGATCTCCATCAAAATACCCATGTCACTCTTCAGAAAACTAGAAAAAAAAACAGTCCTAAAATTCATATGGAAACATAAAAACCTTATACAGCCAAAGCAATCTTGAAAAAAGGGCAAAACTGAAGGCATTACAATGCTTCATCTCAAGACATACTATAGAACCATAGTAGCAAAACCAGCATAGTATTGGTATAAAAATAGATTCACAGACCAGTGGAAAAGAATAGAGAGCCCACAAATAAATGCACATATCTACATCCAACTGATTGTTGATAAAGGTGCTAAAAATATACACTGAAAAAGGACAGACTCTTGAAAAATGGTGCTGGGAAAATTGAATAGCCACAGGCAAAAGACTGAAGTATGACCCCTATCTCTCAACCAGTACAAAAATCAACTCAAAATGTGTCAAAGACTTTAATGTAAGACTGTAAACTCTGCCCCTACAAGAGGGTAACATAGGAGAAACACTTCAGGGTACTGGTACAGGCAATGACTTTTCTGGATGTGACTCTAAAAGCACAGTAAACAAAAGTAAAAACTGACAAATGGGATTTCATCAGACTAAAAAGCTTCTGTATAACAAAGGGAACAAGAGTGTGAAGACACAAATTACAGAATAGGAGAAAATATTTGCCACCTATTCATCTAACAGAAGATTATATCCAGGATACATAAAGACGTAAAAAAGAAACTTAACCCCAAACTAGTAATACAATAAAAAAATAAACAAGCAAATGATCTGAATAGACAAATTTCTAAAGAAGAAATACAAATGGCCAAGAAATAATATGAAAAAATGCTCAATATCATTAGCCATCAGGAATGTTCAAATCAAAACTACAATGAGATACTATCTCACCCCAGTAAGAATGGCTATTATAACAAACAAATGTTGGCAAAAGTGTACAGAAAAAGAAACTCTTATGTATACACTGTTGGTGGGAATGTAAATTAGTATAGCCACTATGGAGAACAGTATGGAGATTCCTCTAAAAACAGAACTATCCTATCCATTTATCCCATATCAGGGTATATAGCCAAACAAAATTCACACACACACACACACACACACACATACACGTATAGCTAAGACATGGAATCTGGCTAGATGCCCATCAACATATAAAGAATTATGGTATATATAGATATAGAACAGATAAAGAAATTATGTTATATACACAAAGGAACATTATTCAGCCATAAAGAAGAATGATATCCTGTCACTTGGCAGCCAAATAGATCAAACAAGAGGACATCGTCATAAGCAAAATGCCAGATGCAGAAAGACAAGTAACAAACATTTTCTTTCATGTGTGAAAACTAAAAAAAAAAATGTGGACTTGAAAGTAGAAGAGGACTTTATTGAAGACCAGGGAGGGTCTTGGGGGGAAAAAGGGGGAATCGGACAGCAGAAAAGTGGCCAAACATTATCAATGCATGTGTGATGTATGCATGTATGGAAATATCACTTTCCCTTTAATTTGAACAATTAATATGAATTAATAATCATTTAAGAATAAATTGAGTTAATAATAATAACTTTAAAAATAAATAAATACATTACAAAATTGCTGCAAATTACAGTTCTACTCACAAGTTTGTCATGTGCTTTTTTTCTCATTTTCCTGATGGCTGGCTTCTTTCTATATGCTAGCTCTTAATGCAGGCTTCACCTTTCTTCTATTTTGAATTAAGGTTCAACCTAAACTCTTTGTATATAGTTAGGAGAAAATTTGTATCTGATTCCTCAGTTCTAATCTGAACTCTCCCCTGGGTTATTTGTGGCTACATGTTTTAACAGTTATGCTTTATTCACATAAATTACTAAAATCTTCTAGTAAAAATGTCGTAAAAATCTTGAAAAACAATATATGACAAATATCTGAACAATAAAAATATTACTTATAAAATATTATTATTTTGAAATGCATCCACATGAACAGCAAAACAAAAACATACTGAGATGTGAGGGCTAAGGAGAGAACTGAGGGCTGAGAAGATATAAGTGAATTTCACAAGGAATTCCATGTTCTTAAAGATAAGAAGAAAATTTTTTGGCTCTGAAGCCAGAGTCTTATGAAGAATACTATAAGAAGAGAAGACGAGAACCTTTTTTATCTTCTTCGTCCAGTGATCCTCATCCTCAGTGTAGCCCTTGCCTGGCTGTAGGGCAGATCTCCGTGACAATGCTTCTACAGCCTGCCTTTTGCAGTACTTGAACTCATGGCTCTGCATGTCCCTTTCCCAGAATGAAAGCCACTTGGAAGCAGAGACCATGCTATTGTAGCCACTGACATACTTGACTGTACCTGGAAAATAAATATTTCTTGGATAGCTCTGATTCAAATATAAAACTCCTCCAACTGCAAGAAAATCTCATTGATAGGGCTTACAGCTTTATAATCAATTCCTTATTAATTTTCTTCTGTTATTAGAAATGGATTTAAATCAAGCATTATTTTTTTCTAACTTCACTAATTTTTTCATAATAAAAAATTATAAAAAAATAAAATAACAAAGGCCTATACATGAAAGATTCTATATTTTCTTTGAAAGATGCTTAAATGCACACTGATTAGACAGTGTTATATGAATAGCACTTTCCTCAGGTGCCTCACTTGGTAAACTGTGCATTTTCACTTATTGCTACTTATGATTATGTCTGATTCATATTTTTTCAAGGGCTAACATATGAACACACTACATTAAAAACTCAGTTTGAATGCTTTATTGCAGTTCATCTAGTTTCTTTTCATATTAGTCCATATATAATGTTAAATTTCTTCACAATATGTGATCCCTGCATAAATGAGGATGAAAGTATTTCATGGGCATCAATGATTCATTATATTTGAAATGTATATTCAATTCCACAAATTTGGAAGGCAGTTTTCAATATGGAAGCTTGCCTGAATTCTAAATGGCACAGAACAATTTTAAGGGAATTTTGAAATTTTAGTTTTTGTATGAGCCCAAATTCAAAGGAATTAAAAACAATGATTCTTTTAAATGGATTTACTTCAATCAAGTTTGTGTATTTCAATTACTTAAGCACATTTGAACATGGAATGATAAATATGTCCAACATAAATATTTGTAAAAATTAAAACAAGTAAAATGTAGTAAATAGGAATTTAGGCAATTCATAAGGTTCATCTCATCCTGCCATCAGTTCCACGTAACTCCCAGGCTTGAGCCATGGAACACACAACACTTTCACAGTTACCTGCTTTTAGAGAAATGATTTTAATGCTTATGTGGAAATTACTCTTTGAGCCATGATAAATAATAATAATACAGCTCTATAAGTTGTTAAAAGGTGGCATATAGCCACCTTTTAATTTACAATTAAGAACATAAGATAACATAGGGCTATTAAAGTTCCATTTTAAGATATGCAGAATGGAATTTTGAAATGTTTCCAATCATTTCAATCTAAAATTAACTAAAATATATTTATTTAAGAGGTGAAAAAAGGGAGCTCTATATCAATAGAGAATGTAGAAAGACACAAGAACTTTGCTTCCTCAAACAATAAACAGAAGCCAGAAGATATATAAAATCACAACTCTCCTTAAGGCTATTAGGGAGCTGAGGGTCAAGGCAACCAGCTAAATTCCAAAGAGTGACAAGCTCTCTGAAAATGATGTATAAACTACTTCACTTTTGCAAAGCAATGAGAGAAGGAGGGGGCCTCTACACTTGTGGGTAGGGAGAAATTAGCTAAACTCCAGACACGAAGTAATCCACACTTATAAGCTCTTTTCCATGGGCCTTCATCAGGTGCTCCTGAGAAATATGCAGAGCAGGAAATTAGAGAGAGGTCCTTGCTGTGGCAGAGGATTACACCTGTAATCCCAGCAGCTCAGGAGGCTGAGACAGGAGGATTGTGAGTTCAAAGCCAGCTTCAGCAATAGTGAGGTGCTAAACACCTCAGTGAGACTCTGTCTCTAAATAACATACAAAATAAGGCTGGGAATGTGGCTCAGGGGTTGAAAGTGCCCCTGAATTCAATCCTTGGTACAAAAAAAAAACGTAGTCATAAAAATATGACTTAATCTAAGACAAGAAAGAAGAAAGGAATAGAGACTACATGAGTCAATACACAATTAGCAATGTGGTAGATTATAATCTACATTGAAACTTACCATATAAATAAGCATATTAGATGTTAATGTTCTATATACATCATTTAAGAGACGGAAAATTTCAACAAGAGTTAAAGATTCCCAACTATGTGATGTACACAATCAGCATTCTGTAAATAGAGAGACATAGCTTAAAAATTAAAGGATTAAAAAATATGCCACATTAGCTCTACCAAAATAAAGCTTGAGAGCCTATACAATTAATAAAGAAAGTAGGCTTCAGCAGAAATTTTACTAGGAATAAGAGGGACATTACATTATAATAAAGAAGTCAATTATTTAAGAATACACATAAAGTTGAATGTATCTAGCAACACTGCTTCATAACACATGAAGCAAATACTAATCAACATGAAAGCAAGAGTGAAAATGCTCCATTATAGTTTCAATGTTCTTCTCTTAGTAATCTGTAGAGAAAACAGAAAACTCAGTAAAAATACAGAAGATTTGAATTCTACCAATCCACATGACCTAATTGACATTTATATAACATTCCTCCCAATTAAGAGAATGAACTTTCTTTTCATGTGTGTATTGAATATTCACCGAGACAGCAATATTCTGGGTCATAAAATAATAAATCTAAATAAATTTAAAAGATTTAAAATCCTAGAAAGAAGGATCTCTCCAAACTTGACCCTATTGACAATACTTTGTTGTGTGCAGCATTCCTGGGCAATTTAGGATATTTATCAGGACCTGGTCTCTACCTCTGGATGACTGTAGAAAGTCCTCTCCCTTTCCCAGATGTGACAACCAGATATGTCTCCAGATGTTGCCAAATATCTTCTGGAAAGCAAAGTTGTCCAGAGTCATGAACCATTAATATGAAGTATGTTCACAAACCACAACAAATTTTAGCAGTCAAAATTAAGTGAGAGAACACATTATGGCCAAGTGAGTTTATCCCAGAATTTCAAGGTTGGTTCAATATACAGCACATTTGACAAAATTCAACATCCTTTATGATACAAACTTGGAAAGGAAAAGAACTTGGCAAATCTGGAATAGAAAGGAACTTCCTCCATTTGAGAAAGGGCATCTAAAACAAACCTACTACTACTTCACACTTACTGGTAAAACAATGAATGCTTTTACCCAAGACCAGGAACATGGTAAGACTGTTCTCACTACTCCTATTCAGCATCATGATGGAGGTCCTAGCCAATGGAAAATGAAAAAATATCAAAGTATACACAAAAGAAAAAAGGAGAGGAAAGGAAGGAAGGAAGGAAGGAAGGAAGGAAGGGGGAGAAGGAGAAAGAAGGAAAGAAAGGGCAAGCAAGTAGGCCATCTATTTTTTAATTGTAGACCATATGAACGCATAAGCAGGAAATATCAAAGTCTACAGAATTTTGAATGACACTACTAAGAAAATTAAAAGGCATGTTACTCACTTTGATAACATATTTGCAAAACTCATATCTCATAAAACACCCTCCTTCTAGAGTTTATAAAGAACCATTACAATTCAACAATATAAAGCAAACAACTCAAAACATTTTTAAATGAGAACAGTATTTAAAATGTGTGTACTTAAGAAGAGTTTTTGGTAGATAATAACATGAAAAGATGTTATCATTAGATATTGGAGAAATGAAAAATCAAATTATAATTATATACCATTATATTTCAACAGGAGTGGCTAAAATTTTAACTTATAAAGTTAAACACATTTACCATCCCAAAGATTCCCTCTCCTGTGTATCTGTCCAAATCAAATATCCACAAAAGGACCACGTATATGGGGATGTTCATAGCAATTTTATTTATAATGACCAAAATTAAATATCTTCTAGTTGGTTAAAAAGTGAATTATTGTACATCCATGAAATAGTATACAATTTGAAAATATAAAGGAATAAAGAAATGAAATAACAAAATGAATAAATCTCAAAAATATTATGCCAGTAAAAAAGAAAAAAAATCAGTCACCAAAGTCCATATACTATACAGTTCCATCTATTTGATATTCTGGAAAAGGCAAAACTATGGGACCAAAAATCAGACCAGTGATTTCTAGCAATGAGGATTGGGAGAAGAGGAATAGAGGAATTTGGGGGATGATGGAAATATTCTATGGCTCAATTGTGGTGCTGGTTAGGCTTTAATTTTTTCTTTTAACAAATCTCAGCAAGTAAGAATTGCACTAAATTTTAATTATTAAAGTTATTAATAACATTTCAACATTGACAGGGACATGATTTTTCTCTGCTTCCTTAGGAAGCATTCTAGAATCTAGCAGAATCTAGAATGACTCTTCATTCATTTCCCATCCTTTGTTACTGTACATGTTCACCATGCTCTGTTTCTAATAAAATGAGGTATTAAATTTTGCAGTATCAATTTCCATAAAAAAAACCCAGAAACACAATATTATAGATTGTTAGGACAGAAACAGAGCTTTGGAAGAATTTAGTCCAATCTTTTATTTAAAATATGAACTGGCTGTTCCAGTTTGTCTGTATAAACTTTGCACAATTTAGGATTTAACAGGTCATCAGGGTGTGAGGATCCTATTTGTGCAATGGACTACAACAAAAAATATTTGGTATTGACTTTGAAGATGAATTTCCATATCAATATGTGTGGGGCATAGCCTGAGTGAAAGTATGTTTTTAAAGATCCTGGTTTTACTTCTAAGCTCAATGGAATTGAGATTTTGTTATTACTTAAGGAGCACCAAAATCTTCACTAGGCTATTTTCTTTGCCTAAAATCCTCTCCTCTCTATTACCAGTTAACTCCTACTCCTCTTAAGGTGTTAGTTTAAATGTTTAAGGTCATTCTTCCTGCCCTGGGGATCAAATTCCTCTGCTTATACACTCTGAACACAATTGTATATTCTCTCATTGCATATAGCACAATTTCAGTAAAAAATTAGCTTGTAATTAGTGTTTTGTATTTGTCTCAAATATGAGCTTATAAGCAAGAGGACAATATCTGTGTTGGTGGTCACTACAGTCACTTGCTCAACAAAAATTTGATTTTTCACTGGAAGACTTCTGGTCACACTGCAGAGGAGCTTACCCCTATGTGAAGCAATAGAGTGTAGTAAAAGCCAAAACCAAAACTTAAAGCCAAACCAAACAAACAATAAAGTTACTTAAAACCTAATACCATCATCCCCTAGCTAATGATTTGGTGAAATTTGTGTAAATATTCTGAGCTTCATTCTTCTACTAAAAAATTATTTACTGTTGATGATTTGGGGAAACTTACATAAGCATTCTGACCATCACTAATTCCTAAAATGAGTCGAATAATAAGGAAAGAATCAAGGTATTTAATGTGCCTTACAATGTGCTTAGAAATGGTAGGTAGTCAAAAAATTGGAGAATTGATCCATTGTTTTTTGTACTAAACTACAGTGATGACTCTGTTACATTTTAAAAATATCTTCTCATAAAACAAGTCAATGATAAAATATACATTTCTGATTCTAGGGTCAAGTATGAAGGTTAACCATACAAAACTGATGATATTTGACTCTTGTTAACTTTCAAAATGGCAATTTTAAGTAGTATAAACTATTTAATAATTTTATAAGCTGATTTTGAGACAAAAATTAAAGATGCTGCCCTGTTGGTAGTTGTAGTGAATTCCTAAACCTTCTTAAAAGATAATGCCAAGTGAAGTTAGCCAATCCCAAAAACCCAAATGCCGAATGCTTTCTTTGATATAAGGAAGCTGATTCATAGTGGGGTAGGGAGAGGAGCACAGGAGGAATAGACGAACTCTACATAGGGCAGAGGGGTGGGAGGGGAAGGAAGGGGGCAGGGGGTTATAAATGATGGTGGAATATGATAGCCATTATTATCCAAAGTACAGGTATGAAGACACGAATTGGTGTGAATACACTTTGTATACAACCACAGAGTTGCCCTGGGATACCATACCAGATTACCACAAATTGAGCAGCTTCAAACAACAGAAAAGTATTTGCTTACAGTTCTGGAGGCCAGAGTCTGGGGTCAAGGTGTGTCAGAAGGTCCTATTCCTTCCGAAGGCAAGAGGAAGGACTTCATCTTTGCCTTTTCCAAGGTTCTGGCAGTTCCCAAGAATCTTTAACATTTTTTTTTTTGCCTTGTAGTGCATCACTCCAGTCTCTGTCTCTGTCATCTCATGGCTGTTTTCCCTCCATGCCTGTGTCTGATTCTGGATATCTCACTCTCTTGTAAGGACATTACACAAGTGTAAGAAATGATAGGTTCCACTGATATCCAATGTGACCTTATCTTAATTATATCTGCAAAGACTCTATTTCCAAAAGTGATCACATTCACACAGATATCAGATGAGAACTTCAACGTATCTTTTTTAGGAGATACAGATCAACATGCAACAACAGTATTATTGATACTTCTCTAAGTCTCTGGCAACCCCTTGTAAGAATTCTGTGGAATAATTGCCCTCCCAGCTCCCAAATTCCACTGTCATCAGGATCATTTTGTTTGCTTCTGATCGCCACTTTATTTATAAATCTGCATATTTGTTTACTTGCCCTAAGACCTGGTTCCTTGAGAGCAGCTCTTCTTTTTCTATGATTTTCTTAGTACTTGTCAAACTTGGCCTTCTTTGAAAAAGTCTTGGTTGGCAGTTCAGATGCAGTGGAGGAGACATGCTAGTGATCAAGGGTGAGTCACTCTTTCCCTCCTCTGTCAGGGATTTGCTGACAGATACTAATGGCTGCTGTCATTGAACTAAATCTGAAGCAACGTGAAAGAAACCAAGGGTTGTAACATTTTTAACAAAGATAACTTAGAATTTTTCCTTCTTTCTCTTCAACAACTATATGGGATATATTTAGGTAAATGCTTTTTTTAAAAAAATCTAAGCCAAATCTCAGAGCACCATCTTTTCTTTCAAAGTAACATTAATATAATTTTGAGTAAAGGAAGTAATTTTGAGCAAGGAAGAGGTAAAAGTTAGAAAATTCCATTAAGGATAATGTATTAAAATCCAAAAGCACCAGATAATGAATTAAGAGTCAACAGCATCCTTTTATATTGTACTGCATTCCTGTGTTAAATTAAGACATACCATACATTGTGTATACTAATGTAGTAGTTACCAAACATCATAAAACTACATGATTCTATCTGGCAGAACTGCAAGCCTTTTATAATGGTAACAAAAGTTAATATGTTGTACTGTAAACCTTGCTTGGAAGGAAATAAGGGTATGAATTTTGAGATTTCTTAAAGATTATATTATATCATAATTCTAATATCTACTCTTCTTTAGGTTAGGTGTTCATAACTTAATGTCCAGAACTCAGACAAAAACAATTACACCTTTAGTTTTACTAACTCTGATATTTAAGCTACAAACCAAAGCTGCATTAGCACCTCTAGAAATCACAGATTAGTTTTAAATTACATTACAGGTATTGAACATCTCAAATGTAATATATACTCAACATTCCTTCAAAATTATATTAACTACTAGATAGAACTACTGCTAAATCTTGTTATTTAACATATTAGTAAATAATTATTTTAATATTTTGGTCATTTTCATTTAAATATTTCATTGTAATGTTTTATGCATGTTAAATGGTTATATAAAAATATTTCCCCAGGCTTCATAGGATTGCCAAAGTGGCCCATGACATAAAATTAGATAATAACTTTTTTGCTAGTTTTAGTACCTTGTATTTCATAATGACAGATTAAAATATTTAAATGTTGGCATTAAGTACTACAACTTTTATTTCTTTTTCAGTTAGCCAATTCATTAATCATCTGAACTTTTAAAAATAATCCTATGGTAACTAACAATGGACTAAATAACTAAAGATACAGGATTATAAAAACAAAGTATATTATAATTCTGTATTCAGTGACAGTGTGGTCTAGTAAATTGTACAGAACACCTTTTTTTACATCATATATTAAAATGATTTCTTATACTAGTATAATGCTTTTTTAAATGTTCTCAGAATACTGTCATACTTAAGATTTAAGAACTCAGTGGATACCATCAACAGGGTTGTTTAAGTTGGTAAAGAAAGACCATATCAGGTTAATAAATAAAAGTGACTTCTCTTTAAGCAGGGGACAGATGAAACAAGAAAATGGTCAGTTACTCCAAATTGTAGTTCAGTGGGACTTTTCATTTCACATCATTGTTTCCTTAGGAAAAAAAATTCTTTGTCAGAAAACTCTCCTGTCCTTTTCAGCATGTAAGTGTGTGATCTACACATTTACTAAACATGTAAGATGGCTTGTTAGGAATAAAGTGGGTTGGTTATATAAGATAGAGCTATCTCAGGAAGGGAAGTAAGTACTGACCATAAACTTTAATACAGTATATGTGTAATCATTGGCTGCTGTTGTCATTGTTTGTTCAATCTTAACCTATTCATAAATGCAAATACTGTTCTCACAAAAACTAGGAAAAGATATGGAATGAAATTGAGATAAACTCAAATTGGCTTTAATATCAGCTGCTTGGTTGTATCTTCCTGTCCAAGACCCATGTCCTAGGTTCTGTCAGAGACTTACTTGGAAGCCTGTTATGAGAATCTTGAGCTCACCTCAGACTTACTGAATCAGAATCTGCATTTTAACAATATCCTCAAGTGGTCCCATTACACTGTCAAGTTTGAGGAACACTGATGACTTTAACTGAGAAATGACTGTACATTTCTCATTACTTAATCTTGCATTGTTTAAGGAGTTTCCAGCTGCTGTTTCTACCCTCATGGAGAGATCTGAGGTTTATACTAATAAAAATGTATTTACTAATTACTTTCAATTAAAATCTCATTAAATCAGACCATTTGTTTCTAAAGATTTTAGGAAGAGATTTCATCATAGCACCAGGTATGAGAAAAACCAGCCCCTGTTGGAACCAGACGTCCCAGGAAAGTTCACTTTCGATCGAGCAAAAAGGCCCAAGTATATTGCACTTGGGCAAATCAGAAGTGCATAGTGTGCCAGGCAAAACTAATGTTTTTCCTGCACTGGCTCTGACATGTTCACACATGAATGTATTTCATTCAGAAAAAGTAAAGGCTCTAGAATGGCACAGTCGGGTTTTATGAGAAACAGATGTGTCATGGTTCACCCACTCCCTGACCACCTGTGGTTTGCCCATGACTCAACTTTCTTGAATAAAGGGAGGTAACTCTTGGATCCTGAACAAACTCTAAATTACATATTTATTTTCTTCCTCCTCATATTTCTCTTCACTGCTCATTGCTATGATAGAACCTTACAATTCAGAGAAGTTTGAATAAACCACAAAAATAATTCTTAACACTCCAAAGCATTTCATTTAAAGGCAAATCCTTGTTCTGGTATTTAGATTGAAATACTGTTCAAAGTTCAGACAGAGTATCAATTTATCCAGCCAACTAGAAAGGTGATTTTTATTTACATTTTAAAGTTCCCTAACCAGGGGTGTCTTATGTTAGTGTTTATTTTTTAATTGAAGGTAGGAATTATTCTCATTCATAAATATGCTTTTAGATACCATTGATTAATCACTTAATCTTCAGAAACATCTATCCATGGAATAGTGTGGACAAATTAAAACCATTAATATTCTTCAAGCTTCAGTTCAGGCAATATCTGCTATTAAATCTCACAATGAGCCACTGCCTCCAATTGCTCACAAGTAGCCAAAAGGAAGGATTTGAACTTCATTACATTTTATTTCTCTTGCCTTGCTCTGCTTTCTGTTCCATAGAAAATGGGCAGGGAAAAGGTCCAACCACAGGTAGGTGGATGGAAAAATACAAGGCACAAATAGCCCACATAGGGAATAATCCTGCCTTGACCAGCCACTGACAATATTTTTTAAAAATATTTTTATTTCCATTTATGCAATCAACTTAGGGTTGTTTTTGACATGCCATTGGGGTATTTGGTTTTTCTTTTCATAGAATCTTCTTTATTTATTTCTTTAGAAACATTATCTAATTAAAAACAAACATATAAATTAAAGTAGCCTGTCAAGAAGTACTGACCATTCATAGTCCAAATTATAATTACAATGACAATACTGTCCAAAAAAAAAAAAAAGAAGGTAAAGGCAAAAACTGTTTTAAAATAATAATTACTTCAGTGATTACAATTTTTAATTGAAATGGAATATAGAATGGAATTTAAATTTTATAAAACCTTGATCTGTATATGTTGGTGTCAAAATGCTATTCAAAATGGTACATGGCAAATTATATATAAATTTTATATACTTTTTAATATATGGAGACAAAGCAGCACATAACATGGCCACCATGAGTCATTGGCAAACCCTAGACGGGAACTCCCAAGCACATTGCCTAAAGAGTATTATGTAAGTTTAAATGCACTATTCTTATCCAGAGTGAAAACATGCCCTGAAATGGATAATCTGTGAAATCTGATAAGTAATAATTACTTAGAAATAAAAATTTTCTAGAAACTAACTTCTATGTCATTTTGAAATTCAGTTTTCAGATAATTTTAAAATCATTTATTTGGAAATGCAGGCTTCTTGAACATTACTCAGCTAAAATAACTCTCAATGAATTATCAATGTCCTTAGTGATTTATTAATCTTATCAACAATAAAATCAAATAACAGTATATTTTGATTATAGACTTAGCTGTAGAACAATGATTTCTTTAAAGGATAGTTAAGTTTTCAAAAGGTCATAACATAATGCCTTATAAGCCTATTCAGTTTTTAAAAAGTCACAATACTGATATTTCATAATACAAATTACACTATATGGCCAAATATGATTCTATTTCATACAGAATTTAGTTAGTGAACCCATCTGGTGAGATTTGGGCTCAGTATAGAAAATAAGTATTCAACATAGGTTGAAGTCAGATTTGAGAATCCTTGAATGGTGCTTTATGGAGTTTATGCTATTCAGGAGTATTTTTTAAATATTTAATTAATTAACTTAATTAATTAATATTAATTTTTAATAATTAATATTTGTGATCAACTCACACTCACACTAGTTATAAAAAAGATATGTAAAGTACACATACATATTTAGCAGCACATATAAATAAATAAAACAAAGGTCTATCAACAATTTAAAAAATATTTTTTTAAAAAAGCAGCTTTAATCTCAAAACAAAATATACACTGAATTTAAAGAGCACACAGCTAGGGGCTGGGGTTGTGGCTCAGTGGTAGAATGCTTTCCTAGCATGTGTGAGATACTAGGTTCAAGTCTCAGCACCACATATAAATAAACAAATAAATACAATAAAGGTTCATCGACAATTAAAAATTTATTAAAAAACAAAAAAGAGAGAGCACACAATTGCATTATTCTTTCCATAAATACAGGTTAAACTTTGGGGGAAAAAAAAGAGTAAAAGCTGCAAATTCACTAACCCATCCTAGCCTTGATTGATGCTGTTGTTGAATGACAATCTTGAACCTTCAGGGGTGGCTCCTAGAAACTGCAAGAAGTGTGACAGTTACACTCACTTGATTTAGACATTTAATCATTATTGATTTGATATTATAAGAGGAGCTGAATCTAGAAAGCCCAATTCAAGCAATTAATTGACTAGAGGCGACAAAAGAAGTACCAAGGAGCCAATAATATCCTAATTGATCTTTTTATTTTTAAGGACCAATGTGTGCATAGAAAGAGACATAGTTTCCAAAATTTCTTTCATGGCTTTTAAATGGCAAAGTAATAAGACAAAGTGCAACAGAAACAGAAACAGAAACATAGAAAAGCTGAGTCATTAGATTAAAAGGTCCTGATATTTTAACAAAAAATAACATAAATGTGTTAATTAAGAATGGACCAGAAATCAGAATTTAAGTGTGAATTCTGCTTCTCTGTATTATAGTTTTTCATATCCTCTCTGAAAATCAATATCCCTCTGGTTCTTCAATATTGTCTTTATCTCACGTTTCCCAGTAACCCTTCCCCACTATAGTTATAGGATTCCGCTGCAAGTCAGGTGTCCCTCTGTCTTTCTTACCACTTTTCTAGTTCATTTGTGTATCTCTCTCTCATCTTATGTTTCTCATACTAGTAATATAATAGTGCATATGCCTGATCTTTATTTCATATCAGAACATCTTCCCTTCTCAGATATTGGCTGCCCATATCTATAATTGATAGCAGAAAATTATATAACAGTCCTATCATTGCAAGGCAAAAATCATTTCTTCACTAAATTCATCTCAGGATAAACAGATTACCATTCCACATTTATACACCATGATAATGATTGGAGTTCATCAGAAATGTGCCCAACTCTCTCATAAGACACAGGGTAGAACCGCACTTCCTCACTTGCTCTGAAATTAGGTGTGGCTGTGTTATTTGCTTTGGCCAATGACATGTGAGCTCAATTAGGAGTGTCATTTCTGCAAGAACATTTTAATTGACAGGGTGTGATTTGTCAGCATCTTTCCCCTGACCTGATGATCGTGAAAGCACATGCTAACATGGAACTTTCACTGGCCTGCTTCTCAGGGATCACAATGAGCCAAGTGCCTGCAGATATGAAGCATGAAAAATAAACTACATAGGGACTAGGCTTATGGGCACTGAGATTTGGGCCTTGTTTTCCCGTTTGTTAATACAGAAAGACCTAGTCTATCATGAAAGATACAGTAACAAAAAGCTTAGATCACATCCAATACTTTATTTTCACCTCAGTTAACAATGCTCTGCATACACAAGGCGCAGATTAGATACACCAGTTCACCAAAGAGAAAGTTAAGGCTCATTGTGAACAGAGCTGGTAAAAGACATATCAGAAGTTGAATCTGGAGCCACAGTGTTGCCTTAATTAGGTTACCTGTAATAGATATAAAGTTATATAAGCATAGTCCTAACATAAGGGAGGGAGATAGATTTTAAAGAGCTTATGTTTATTGCAGTAAATCTTGGTATGGTCACTACCAGAGACATTAATAAATTGAATCTGACAAATTACCTTTTTATTCTACTTTCATCCACTATAATTATGCAATGAAAAATTAAAATAAAACTGGTTTTTATTTACTATAAATTCAGTTTAAAATTCAAATTATGAAGCTGAATGGTAATATCTTAAACCCATTAAAATTCTATTAACATAATTAAATTACAGTTCAATGACTAATGTTATGAAAAATACTTAATAAAATGCATTAGTTATATTATGAAATATTTCATTAGGTAGGTTTAATAATATTTAAACTCACTTATTTATCAATGTTTATATTGATATAGTTAGATTTGTACTTCTATTCCACACTTTGATCTTTACATCTTGGAATTACCTAAAGTCAAGGGTACATTTTAGATCAAGATACATCTAAAATGTTTAAAATGATCAAAGAGTTTTGAAAAATTCTATGTAGAAGCTAGACTGAGTTGCCTTTAACATGGGCAATTTTAAGCTAAAAAATATATTGGTTGATTTCACCCCTAAACAGGGAGTTCTATATTACACCTTTTTATCTCAAAGAAGCAAGAATATTTTGTGTTTCTTTTTGTTACAGTGTAAGGGGCATAAAAATAAACAGGTGCCTACACTTGGTAGGTATGAAAGATATCATAAAAAACAGAGCAAATCAGAAAGCTGCACCCTATTGAGTACATCATGTTCATTTCTGAATTTGGATGTCATTCTTAGGGAAAAGTTCAATTCAAGGGTACGGCATCAAAGACTACCACTGTTTCTTATTTCTGAATGTCACTGCAGTGTACAAACTCCATTTACCTGTTCATTAATAGTGACATTTTTTATAAAAACATCATTGAGGTCAGGTGCAACTTTTATTGCATTTTACATGAAAAAGTATTAATTTATATTAGTCACAGAAACCAAATGATGAATATAAATAACAATATATCAGTCCATCAGCTACCTGGAAATCTTGAGTAGATCATACTTAGAGAATTGTGGTTATTTATATCAGATACTGAGAAGAAAGCTGATCTCCTGTAGAACAGCTGATATAAATAGCAGTAGAAAGAGGAGCAGGGAAGAAACATTTGTGCATGTGAGCAGATCCAGTAGAACTTTTGCAACCACTGTAAACTTTGAAAACTATTTCCAAGCTTGCATTACAAAACAAAACTACCTTCTAACCAGCCCTCCACCATCATTCCATCCCTAGAGGTATTAATCCCTTTGTCCCCAAAAAACAATCACTGTAGAATACTTGAGAGCCAAGTCTAGAATTCATCCCCAAGCCAACCTGCAGTTGCTCCCCTATTGTATGAAAGCAATCAAGAGCCAGTAGTAGGCACAGGTCACTGGCAGGGCATAAGGAGGGAAGGATGGGAGTAAGCTGTGGTGTGGGGTTTGGGAGGCAGCACTGAGTGACCCTAAAACAGAAGACCATACCCTTCAGAGTTAAGGGATAACACCTATAAGTCTGTGCTTCTCTAGTAACTACCTCATTTCTTGTTCTTTCATGACACATCCTTTAGTGAAGACAAAAACTGGTTTTACAAATGTATTTGCTTTTTGAATTTTCATTTCTTGTAGATCTTTAAATATTCCTGAAGAGTTCTATAATTCCTACTTCAGCTGCATCAGTTGTTTCCTCTACTCTTGTGGCTCTGAGACATCATCTAAGGTAGATCTTCCCTATTCTAATGCTCAGCATCTGCATAATTTGAAAACTTAAGAAGTACACATTCTCCACATTCTCACCCCCTCTCCCTCTCTAACCTATTGCATCAGAACTTGCATTTTAATAAACCTCCAGGTGATTTATATGCTCATATAAATTTGAGAAACATGGTTCTAGGAGGCATTCACATCTTTACTTCTTTAAGTAAGAAAGAGTCTCATTTACTTTTGGGACCCTCTTATAGGCTAACTTCTAAAAGTGGGTTGAAAGTCAGGGAACATCATCTCTTTAACTGAACTGCAAAGCCTTCATGGGTACTCATGATATTTAGACAAGTCACAGAAAAGGAAACACTGTGTGATCTGACGCGATGCTTGAGATGTTAACCACAAGCTCCCCTTGAGAATCCATTTTCTGGGCAATCTGACGTCAGGCTCAAGTCAACTGAGGTTCAACTCATTGCCTCTGCAGCTTCCTCTCCCACACTCAGGGAAAGGACAAGACATCAATGCCTCAACATGAACTCCCACTGGGCACACTCCTCCCTCATTTGTAGGTGGCCAACGTTATCCCCACCCCTTTGAGCCCTCCCCGAAAAGAGAGCCTGTTAGAGCCCCTTAGCACCAAAATTCATTATACTGCAAGCACTGAAATGTGATCTCCATAATCACCCAAATCAAAATAATCTCTAGGTTTTCCTCCTCAACCATACCGAACTGAAGCATCCATAAAGTCATAATCAGAGGCACTGTTAAAGGACTGGAGAAAGAAACAAGAGCCGACAGGACTTAGCAAGTGAAGTCCTTAGGGTTCTATCTCAGACTCAAAGCATAAAATGGCACAAAAGCTTCACATAGCATTCAACCCAATTTCCTAGAATCTTTCTATCTGCGTAATTATGCTTGGAAAAGTCATCAACACTTTAATCAGAATTTGATCTCCCTTATAAAAGATCTCCCTATAAACATCTCCCTATAAAATAAGGCTGTATCTCCTCAGCATTTCCTTTGCCTGAGATCTCCCCTTAACATCTTCTACAGTATCACAAAATTGCTGCTTAGATTTGATCTTTCATTGAGAATCTTGTTTTAGCTTTGCCCAAACAAGTGGCCTTTGTCAACTCAGATGACCTCTGCAGACTGCTTTATAAGTCGCTGAATACAACAGCTATCCATAGCAAATCTATCATCTTCAGAGAAATTTCCAGTTACTCACTAGTAGGGAAGTTTCTCTCAAGACAAATTAATCCTGGCAGTAACTCTGAGTTCCCTTCTTCCTCTCAAAATAATTCCAGCTTGGTCTCCTTAACATCTTTCCCCAGTCTGCTTCACTAGTAGATCATACATTCCCTGAGGTCACGGCTTTGTACTCAATCTTATTTCCAAAGACTTGAACTTGAAAACAAGAGGTACTCAATAAATATTCTGGAACTGAAGGTAGCTGGAAAAACTACAGTGGCTTTCTTCAGACATCACTATCCAGGGAAGACACTAAAACTTACTGAGAAGGCTATGGGATTACTGTAATAAAAATTTTAGAAAAACAATTTCTCTTGTAAGGAGCTTGGTTTCAACTGAAGGTCATGGAACAGAAAATCCAAATAAGCCTTGCCTTGATACCTGACTAAAGAAACTGTGAGGTAATACATTTATGTTGTGGAAAGCCACTGTTTACAGTAATTTGTTACCCAGTAATAGAAGAGCCTAAACATGTAGTGCTATAAATATTCCTAAAATATAAGAATCAACTTTATTTTTCATTTTATAGATTTATACTATGTGAAGCAGACTTTGAATGACATTGGTTCCTGGGACCATAAAATAGTTAGTGGAAGAGCTGCTGTGAAAATTAATAGCTTCTCGGTCCTAAATTCTCAGCTCACTGAACATACCATCTGTAGCTCTGTTGCCTTCTCTGATAGAGAAACAAATTATTTAGGGAACCATGACTTTCTTTAAATGTGTTTGTAAAAGTGGTGTATGTATTATCATTTCTAAAAAAGAATGGGTTTTAAAATGAAATTTAGTGAAGTGGCAAAAGCTCAGAGTTTTATTTATGAAATGAAAGAAGTTTATAAGCAATAGAGATGAAGCAGAATAAAACCAAAATGAGTACTTCTTACAAAGGCAATTGACAGACTAGTAAATTTTTAGATTTTTTTTCCCCTTGTGTCTTATTTGTCAGCCCTACACACCGTATCACAAATGGCAGCTTCGGTGGTTGCAAAGTAGCACTGCCATTAGACTTTCAGCAGTTACTCTGTAACTAATAAAGAACTGAGTTCTAGAATGCCCAAAGTTTATCCTTTTCATAATTCATAAGCAGTTCATCTTTATAAGATAATCTTCATAATAAATTAATCTTTAATTTCTTTTAAAAGTTTGAAAAAAATAAATCATATTTTCTAGATGGATTTTAGTTTTTTTGTAAAACTAATCAGAAAGTGAACAGAGACCACATATCCCCTGTTCACAGTATTCCCCACTGTGATGATTTCCCCATCAAAGTGGAATGTTTACTGCAACTGATGAACTTACAATGACACATCATCATCACCCAAAGGCCACAGCTTACATTAGGGTTCACTCTTAGTATGGTCTATTTTATGGGTGTGGACAAATATGTAAGGCATGCATTCACCATTATACTACCAGAAAAGTTTCTGTGCTCTGAGGATCCTCTGTGCTCTGCTTAGTCAGACCTCCCTCCCTCCTGGACCCTAAAAACCACTAGTCTTTCTGTCCAGATAGTTCTTTCTTTTCTAAAATATTATATAGTTGGATTCATGCAGTATGTTGCCCTTTCATATTGGCCTCTTGACCTTAATATTCATTTAAGGCTCCTCTGTGTCTTTTTATGACTTGATAGCTTGTTTATTACTGACTAATATTCCATTGTCTGGACATACCACAGTTTATTGATTCACCTCCTTACTGGAAACTGTTATACTAATTCCTTTAAATTTTTTTTTCTATGCTACCATGCAAATTCTTATAATTGACCATGGAAGTAATGTAATAAGTCAATACAACAATAGAAAAGGCAATTATAAAAAAGAAAAAAAAACAATGTATTTCAAGCAACATGTGAACTGAAAGTCTTACCACTTTATTTGCACATTATATTAGATATATTTAAAAATATTAATGGGTAGGGTTGATAATCTAAAGCCTAACAAAATATTTTGCTATACTCATAGTCACTTAAAGAATAAAACTGTCTTATATACTAGAACATCTGAAATCTATAAGGAAGTCTCTGAGAATTGAAAGCTACCTCAGAGCTCCTCCAGGTGAGTGAGGCTACTGGGGCCTGAGACTGTTGAATCCTAGGGACTTGCAAAGTCAGCTTCTTCAGCCCTCTCCTGTCAACAGATGATTTTTTCCCCTCTAAGATGATATTTTTCCAAATTTTTTACCAGATAATGAGTAGTACAATTTTTATTCTTTCTCCTTCTGTCCATCCACCCTCTCCCTTTCTGGCTCCTCTACTTTCCCTTAAAAATAAAACAAAGACAAGTTTCATGAAATAAGACTCACCTATCAGGATTATAAAACTAGAACAGAGTCCATATGGAAGGTGATATTGTTAGCATTTAATTGAACTTTTAAGAGAAAAACTTCCTAAAATAAATGATACTACTACAAATAAACAAAAGTAAACATGTAGTTCTCTATGCACTAAATTAATCTCAAGCCTTACTAATGGCTCAGGATGAATAGGATGAAAATCACTCCCCAATGTTCCCTCCTGCCTTCTCTTGGGCATCCCCAAGAAGCTGATGGTGGCTCTCAAAGAGAAAAATGTCAGCTGTATTTTCTGGAAGTGAAAATACACATCTTCCTACTTCTGTACCTTATTGTCCTGTTAGAGGCAGTGCAAGCCTTGTGAGTCTATTGTAGCCATCCATTTTTCCCCTTTATTTATTATAAATATTTCATTAATAATAAATAACATGTGGTGAAAGTTGACCACTACTTAATAGTGTTATAATCTATTAAAGTGAAATTAGTAATCTACTAAGATAAAACTCCTCTTATTTACCACTCAGCTTAACATACTTTAAAAGCTCTATACCACACATACACTTATCATTGCAAAAATTTAAAATATTTAAAAAATAAAATGATAAGAATTTCACCTTTACATATTGCCTACTTAATTTTTTCCCCTAAAATTTTTATCTACATATAAATGTCCACACTTGTAATCCCAGAAACTTGGAGGCCAAGTCAGGAGGATCACAAATTCAAGTCCAGCCTGGGTCCATTAGCAAGACCCTGTCTCAAAATAAAAATTAAAAAATGCTGGGAGTGTAACTCAGTATTAGAGTGTCCCTGAATTCAATCCCTAGTATTGCTCCCCGCCAAAAAAAAGCTAATCTATTATGTTTTTCTATGTTTTCTCATTTAATATTGTTTCATAAGAAGATATGCATATTCCTTCTTACTAAATTTATTACTATCTTTTTGCCAATATAATAATCAACACTACTACTATACCATAATTTACTTAGTTATGTTCCCATTGTTGGACATTTAGATTGTTTTTTTAATTTTTAACATTATAAATAACACTGCTAAAATTCTTTATACACAAACTTTTTCTCCTTTTGCAATATTTCCTTGGAGAACATTCCTGGGAATATAATTTACGGGTCAAAGATATTAGATATTTTATGGACTTGGATATGTTCTACCAAAACCTCCAGGGTCACAAACTTTGTATTAAAAATTTGAATTGGAAAATCTGTGTATGTGTATTAATTTCATGTTTTTTAAATTACTAACAATAGAAAGAAAAAATTCAGAAATATTTTTCGAATTTCCTACATTGAGTATATACATACCACCATAAAGATTTTTCGTTTCTTACAGTTACTTAGCTTAAATAGATACAAAAATAATAATCTTCAACTAAATACTCTTTCAAAATGATATAAAACATGGCAAAAAACCAACATAGATTGGAGAAAAGATACCTTCTTAAACAAATGGTGCTGGGAGAACTGGGAGGAGAAGGGTGTAAAAAAAGATGGTGGAATGAGTTGGACATCATTTCCCTAAGTAGATGTATGAGGACACGAATAGTGTGAATATACTTTGTATATAAACAGAGATATGAAAAAATGTGCTCTATATGAGTAATATAAATTGTTATGCATTCTGCTGTCATATATATCAAATTAGAACAAAAAATAAAATTTAAAAAAACATGGCAAAATGAGTTAAATTTCTACTTGATACATCATAACAAAAGATATAGAAACTTCTTTATTTTTCAAAGTATCCAAAAAGACTGTATTCATAAATTCCTTAAAAATAAAAATAATTTAGTTTTATTAAAAGAAGAGGACTCTAACTAAAAGTCATCAACAAAAAACTGAACTCTAAACCTAAAGGATCAACAAGCTGAACAGTGCTTGAAATTCACAAACTCAAAAGTTTGAGTTTTAACAAGAAATGAAAAAATAGTTATGTCAGTCACTTTTTATAAAAAGGTAAGTTTAAAGACACTTTGGTATGTATTAAGAAATTAAATATATGAGCAGCAACCATTCAACATTAAGAGGAATAATTATTTTAAGAGAAACACTGGGAAGTCAAATATTATAACAAAGCTTTTGACCCAGTAACCCAGTCCTGGAAATACAAAATTTTATTCAAATGATCTAATGGTGTCTAAAGTTATTGTAATCTATGATGTGTAAATTGTAATTCCAACCACCAATTTTGCTGGTCTCTATATGCCTATGAATGGAATGACTGATACTGGATATCAAAAAGGGAGATTCTAAACCAGAGCACAGCTAAAAGTTTCAAACATCAAATGGAATCAGCTATAATTATTAGACTTGATTAAAGTTTTGTTTTAAGCCATTTAGAAAGTGCTTTAAATATGAATATCTTATGATAATATTTGATTATTCATATTTGAAGTGAACTAATTTATAGAGCAAGCTATGACAATTTAATATTCACTTAAATATCACTTTTCAGTCTTGAACTTGAGAAAGACATCAAAGTATTGCAAAACCCCTTTGCAATCAAACTTCCAGTCTCCTCTCCTCATTTTGACTATCATTATTATTATTATCTTTTAACCCAGAGGTGCTTAACCACTGAGCAACATTCTCAGCTCTTTTTTTTTTAATTTTTTATTTTGAGACAGGGTCCCTCTAAGTTTCTGAGGCTGGCATGGAACTTGCAATCCTCCTGCCTCAGCCTCCTGAGCACAGCTGGGATTACAGGCATGCACCACCACACCCAACCATTAATTTTTAAAATATCAACAAAATCTAATCTTATGTGTGACTGAGTTCTCCTCAATTGATCTCTTTTTGTCTTCATTCCCTTTCCAATCTAACCATCTTATTGCCTAAATCAACAAGTCTTTGTCCTTTCTTCAGACACATTTGGAAGAATTTCAACCACAGGAAAATCAGATTACCCACTCATCTATCCTGTACCTGAATTATGGAGCACTAATTATGGAGCACTAATTATGGAGCACTAATGCAGGAAATGACACAAATACATAGAATAGAGGAACTACAAATTTGAAGTCTCCAACCTCACAATCTGTTTCTACTTAGTTGTCACCTTAATTAACATTAGAAACTGTTGGGAATCACAGTGGCTGTCCTTGCTGCTCCCTCTGTACCAAAGCCTCTTAGTCATGCCTATCTAGGTTTCCTTCCCACCCCTGACACTGCACTTATTTTTGGTTCCTTCTCTGTCTCCTTTATTCATTCACCCTCTTCATGCTGAGTGCGTGTTCTTCAGAGTTCTGTCCTCTTTTTATTCTGTACACTCACCCTGGCTTAGTCATGGCATGGCAGAAACTACCCTTAATTCCTTTATCCAGTCCAGATATTTCCCCAAGTTCAAACTCTCATTAGTCCCATGTGGATATCTAAGTAGCACCTTAAACTCATCTTTCATAAACTGAACAAACCTTATCTACCATATAAAAATCTACCTCACTTCCTGTTTTTCAGATCTCTGTGAATAATCATGCATCTCACATAGGTATATAGAACAGAAACTAGGGCATCTCCCTCTTTATTTTTTCCATTTTCTTCCCTACTGATTCGGTCAGCTCCAAGTCTATAGATTCCTCCCTCCTAAGGACTTGTCACTGCCCACTCTGCATTGTTCAAATCCTTAATATTTCTTGCCTACACCAAATGTGCCTCTTTACCACCCTTTCGTTGGATATTGCTGATCTACAACTGATTCTCACCAATGTCTTTGTGAGGATCTGAGCACATCACTTCCTACATCCACTCCTCCAAGTCCTTCCCTAAAGAATAATATAAAAGTTAATTAGTGGCACAAGTAGCTTCCTATCCACTCTTATCTCTTCAGTCACTCTCAGTTGGGAATGTATATAGAGCCGGAAAAGCTCATAAATGAAAGAGTTCTCTTTCATTTCTAAGACTTCACTTGTGCTGTGTTCTTTTGGGGCAGGCTTTCTATAATACCCAGTGAATTCTATCCTCCTACCATCTCTTTCCCTCCACACATATGCATCCAATCCATACTGTATCCTGCAACAAGTCCTATGGGACTCAGCTCAGTTTTCACCTCCTGATATAACTCTCCTACCCACTTTTAGTCAGGTGCCTCTTGTATGTATCTCCTCTCACCTTGTGCTCACCTCTGTCAAATCACTCATCACCTTGCCCTAGAAGTACTTCTTTATCTATCTCCCATACTAGATTGTACATCACTCAAGGAAAGAACTATGTCTTAATCTACTTTGTTAACCCTGTAAAAGTATGCTTTTGTGGGATTGAATTTGAACACCTTACTGAGGTTCTTCAGTTCTGAGGAAGAAAAGAACATGTGATTTATTACTCTTGAAAACATTTTTACATTGAGAAACTACAAAATCAAAGCAGTGATTTCTTTTTTTCCCCCATTTTTAATTGGTGCATTTATAGTTGGATATACTGACAAAATTTGTTGTTACATATTTGTACATGCACACAATATACAATATATTATTTGACCAAAATCACTCCCCAGCACTTCCCTGATCCTTCTCCACTTCCTACCTTTTGGTTGCTTTCTTCTACTGATTTCTCTTTGATTGTCATGAGATCTATCCCCATCTTTCTTTTCTTCCTCTTTAGCTTCTACATTTGTGAGAAAATTTAGGACCCTTAACCTTTTGAGTTGGACTTATTTCACTCAGTATAAAGGTCTCTAATTCCATCCATTTTCCTGCAAATGACATAATTTCATTTTTATTTATGCCTGAATAAAATCCCCTTGTGTATATATACTACATTTTCTTTATGCATTTGTTTGTTGATGAACAAACACCTAAACTGGTTTCATAGTTTGGTTATTGTGGATTGTGCTGCTATAAACATGAATATGCATATATCACTGTAGTAGGATGACTTTAAGTCTTTAGGACAGATACTGAGAAGTGGCACAGCTGGGTCATATGTTGGTTCCATTCCTAGTCATTTGAAAAACCTCCATAGCAAAGTGGTGATTTACAACTAAAGTTTTTCTGAGCAACAGAAGGTCTTAAAAGATCCAAAGACATGAAAAATAATTGAACTGTACTCTTTATTTATTTTCCCCTTGTTATCCTTATTTCTTGTCAACACACTTGAGAAGAAAATGAAAGAAAAAAAAATGTTTACTCCTTATGTCAAGGACTATAAGTTGCCTTCCTGAAGTTCATTCTCACCTTCTTTCTTACTATCAGAATCTCTATACCACTATGAGCAGCACCTAGAATAATTTAAGAAGGAGGAGTAAAAAGGAGGGAGAGCTCTGAAAAACCATTAGAAGAGGGTTGGCTTAGCTTGTTTGTTTATGCTATTAATTTGTTTCAGCTTCTTATACATTTTGTATATTAACCCCTGATGAGCTGTATGGTTTACAAATATTTTCTCACAATCTGTTGGGTTGTCTCTTCATTCTATTAGTTGTTTCCTTTGCTGTGCAGAATCATCAGGAAAATACAAATCAAAACCACAATGAGACATTACCTGTTAAAATAGTCATTATTGAAATTGGAAATGATAAGGGTTGGTAAGGGCATAAAAAAAAGAGAAACCTCATATAATTTGGTAGGAACGTAAAATGTTACAACCATGTTGTAAAATAATATGGAGTTTCCTCAAACACTGAAAATAGAATTCCTATATGATCTAGCAAAGTCAATACTGAGTATGTATCCAAAAGAATTATTGAGGAAATATAAGCACTCCCTTGTTCAATTCAACACTATTCACAAAACCAAGATATGGAAGCAACCTAAATGACAACGGAACACTAAACAGTTGTGAATAAGAGGAGGAAATTCCCTCATCTGCAGCAATATGGATGGAACTGAAAGACATTATGCTAAGTGAAAAAAGCCAGTCACAGAAAGACAAATACTCTGTTATCTCACTTACATGTACAATGTAAAAAAAAAAATTAATCTCGTAGAAGTAGAGAGGTGGTTACCAAAAGTTGGGAGAGGGGAAGGGACAAAATGAGGACAGGGAAGATGTTGATCAAAGAGCACAAGTTTCAGTTAGAAGAAAAATGTTTTAGTGATGTATTGCACTGCATGGTGACCACCATATATAGATCAAAACATTACATTATGCCCTATATATGCATAAATATTGTCAATTAGAAACAAATAAGTTAACTTTTAAAACGTTTTTTTTTTTTTTACCATGTTTGACTTTATGCATCTACTCTGCTTTTTGCTGTGTGAGGATGTCTCATGTAGCTCCTGATTCAAAGAGGACTGAAGGAGGTGCACAGGAACTACATGCAATTTTCAACTTAAAGCCAATCCCCACTGAGTGCAACCTAAATCGCTAGCCAACCCCAAATAACCTGTGAGGAAGAAAAAACTGCTTCCTGAATGGCCCTCAGGTTTATGTAAATCTGTTAAGCATTATTATTGGGACAACAGCTAACTAACATACCAATCCAGGAATCTGAAGAATTATTGAGGAATAGCAGTTGTTAGATATTGACTCCAACTTATTTTGGAGGCATTTTTTGGAAACCATTTCTATTCAACTAATGTGTCTACAAAAGTTCAAAAAGATCTAGAAAAAATATGAACTAAAGGGACTACCCACGGAGAATCATGGGAGCATTCTCTGAGAGGGAGGTATGTTGAATACATATATACAACCATAATTGGATTTTATATGAAAACATTTTATTTAGTATTAAGAGTAATGTTTAGGGGGCTGGGGTGGTGGCTCAGTGGTAGAGTGCTCACCTAGAATGCATGAGCAATGGGTTCGATCCTCGGCACCACATAAAAACAAACTAATGTATCCACCTAAAACTAAAGATACATGAATAAATAAATATTAAAAAAGAGTAATGTTTAGATATTATGAAATGAAAATTTTACATAAACTGGAAGCCATTACCTCAGAGATGGGCTCAACATTTTCTGCAATTTTTATTTCCCCATAAATTTTGATCAAGATGAAAAGGAGAAATCTCTATTCTATGAGCTAAAAGTAATTCTATGCGAGATATTATTGCTCAGAACAAAGCACACTGCTCATCCATCCTGCATCCATGGCAGGTCACACCAGGACCCTGCTGTGCCACCTAGGAAATATGGTTCACCACAATTAAGTATTAATGGTTACATTGGCTCCATATCAAGAAAACATTTCAGTTTAAATATTCAATTATTACACTGTAGTAGTTAATCAACTGACTTCTTTTTTTAAAAAAATCACTTTCCTGAAGGTCACAACTAAGTGTAATCTGGAGTTTATTTTTTTTTTTATAAACATGCTTCAGAACCTAAGGTCTCCCTTCATGTCTCCTCCTGCTTTTCGCATGCTCCCTCTGTTTTATTCTTCAGTGTTCCTTCATTCTACAAAAGAGCAGTACAGGTTAAAATGGAGAAATTATGTTATATGCATTCATTAATATGTCTAAACAACCCCACTATTATGCAAAATGACAATGCACTAATACAAATGTTAAAAAGAGAGCACTGAATTTTCTTTGTATTTGTTCAATAACATTTCATAATCTATTGTACATTCATATATTTTTCTAATCATCCAATGATCTGCCTATGTTTGTCATTTGAGTCACCTTTGACAAGAATTTAAAAGGCGTTTTGTTTATATTTAACATTAAACTTTATGAAAGGAAGTGATTTATTGTTCAGTGGTGTTCAGTGGATTAGATAAAGGGAAATGTGAGAATGTGGCAACATTAAAAATAAAAGTTTATCCATAGTTAGTCATACCTGTTATTCTGATACACTTATAGTATCACTTATTCCTGTCAGTTAATTTATTTTTTTACCAAAGTTCAAGTCTTTTTCTTACATTATGTGAGATGAGAATTTTTATAATAGAATGGATTTTTTTGAGAGTCAGGAATTTTGGGAAACTATGCTAAGAAAGCTATGGCTATAATGCATCCCTTTGGGTTATATAGTAAACTTTGTGATAAAGGCATGGTTGGTTTCACAGATTATTTTCACTATAAAATTCAAATATACTCTTCCAAAATGGAGCTTTGTAATAAGAAAAAAATAGATGGTATTGTCTTTGGTGATTAAAATAATTCACTTTTATTTTTAATTGACAAATAATTGTATATATTTGTGGGATATAATGTGATGTTTTGAGACATGTTTACATTGTGGGGATGGGAAAATCAGCAAGTTAAAAAACCTGTCACTCCACATACATAATGATTTTTTGTGATGAAAATCTTTAAAACTTCTCCTTTAGCATATATTCTACTCTTTAGAATATACAATGAATTGTTACAGCAATAAATCACTAAATTTTATTCTCTTCTTGAATAAGCAAAACTTTGCACCCACCTGATCAACACCTGCCCATTCCCCTGTTACCTCCCCAACCCAGCCTCTGGTAATCACCATTGGGTTTACTCTCTACTTCTATGATTCTTTTAAAATTCAATTTGTTATATATGACAAAAGAATGCATTATAATTCATATTACATATATAGAGCACAATTTTTCATATCTCTGTACACAAAGTAGAGTCACATCCTTCATGTCTTCATATATATACTTAGGGTAATAATAACCATTGCAGTCCACCATCTTTCCTACCCCTGTACCCCTTCCTTTCCCCTTTGCGCTATCTAGAGTTTATTTAATCCTCCCATCCCTCCCACTCTCCGCAGCATATTGTGAATCAGCATTCTTCAGAGAAATCATTCGTCATTTGGTTTTTGGGGATTGGCTAATTGCACTTAGCATTATATTCTCCAGGTCCATCCATTTACCTGCAAATACCATGATTTTTTCTCTTTTAATGATGAATAATATTCTATTGTGTATATATATACCACATTTAAAAATAATTCTTTAAGGACATTTTTTCTTTCCATACTTATTAGAGAAAAGTCATGTCATACGACATATGCTATTTTTATATTAATTATTGAAAAATTTCAAAATAGCAATTAATATGATCAACAAGTTTTTGAGAAAATTATTGTTGTTTCAATGTCATTAAAGGTATCAAAAATTTATAGATTTAATACATACATATATTCTAAAATTCTCTCTAAATGTATATGAGAAAGATAAAATATAGTATAATTTAATGTCATTTTGTCACCAGATTTTAATTTGTTAATGCATTAAAATGTCTATTTGAATTATGGAATTTCCAAAAATTAATTATGTTTGCATGAAAAATAAGGAAAATTATAAGAAAAAATACATCCTGTGGGAGGGAAAGAATAGATGTTCAGTGGTGTTCAGTGGATTAGATAAAGGGAAATGAAGGGAAGGGATGGGGAATAGGAATAGGAAAAATAATGGAATGAATCTTACATTACTTTCCTATGTACATATATCTCAATATACCACAATGAATCTCCATATCATGTACATATACAAGACTGGGATCCTAATTAGAGTAAGATATACTCCATTTTTGTATAAATATGTCAAAATTGACTCTACTGTCATGTATAACTAATTTAAAAATACATCCTTACTTTAGCATATAATAAATCAATTTTTAGTATATTCTTTAAGATTGATTGTTAATTTCAATGTAGATTGTCAATGCATTAGCATCACATTGAGTTGTTTATATTGTTTTCCATCTCTAATGCAATCAGGTTATAAGGTAAAATATAACTTGTATTTCTGCACTGAAGTTTACAAATAAGCTAAACAATATATTTTCTATTTGATTTCAAATGTCTGATTTTAGTTGAGAGAGACCCACAGTGAGAGAGCACATTTTGCACAAACATGAGCTATTGCTTATTCATGAGTAAAATCACATGTCACCAAGTCTATAAAGTAGCATGAGCTTCAATGTACACTGACTCTTACTTCTCTGTCATGCATGGCATTCATGCACGATGGCCATGGAGGAACAAAGGGCATAAATCTCTCAACAGAGCAAATGAGTTCTCCATTTCTAATACTAAAGACATTTATGATGTACATCTGAGTCTAAGTCAGAACGTCTCCTCAGAGAACAATGACAATTTTCAAATGCATTGAGCTACTAGGCAGTTTCTAGCCTACAACCACTGTGATGGCCTTTTTTTGTATTCTAGAAAGAATACCAAAAGAATATTCTATCGCAACAGGTCACAGGGGAAATTCTCAGTTACCTTTCAGGTAAATTTAGTTCTCTACATTACTGATAAAATTATTTCTTTGAATAAAAGAAGCCAAAGAAAAAAGAAGAGAAGGTAATCTTTCTTTGCTTTAAGTGTAATAATAAAGGGTAAATTCTAAGGCATCAATTTATTATATGCAAGTACTTGTTTTCTTTTTCTCATAGGTATTATATTGATTTTTGCCTTCCTCTTTTCTAATGATAAAAGTAGTAATTACTGCCAGTTTTTCCTAGCATTCTTGTATCATGTGACCATGATCGCATGTAGCTATTTTATATGGCTTAAAAATGAATGATTAAAAGTCTCTAAAATAATTAGAGCATCAACCACAGGGAAAACATCTATATAAAATATAGAAACATCTTTAGAGATAAAAGACTTACAAATAAGCCCAAGTTTCTAAATAAGAAAGCATGTCAGAAGTAACTCAATTATTTAAAAATCATATTACAACGTTAGCAGACAAAGGAAGTGCAGAAGATATAACAGACCTTAATTTTCGCATAGGAGCTCATGAAATCTCATTTGAAAAATGAATTCAAATTAGCTGTGATAGGAGAGCTCTCATCTGCACCAAAATAGCATGAAGGGTTGTAAGAGAAGGTAATGATTAATGGCAATGTATTGAATCACGGATTTTTTTTTGCAAAAATTCTTCCAAAATCCAATATTTCAAAAGTACTTTAAATACCCAACTTTTCATACAACCACCTGAGATGAAAGAGAGGACAGAAGGGAGGGAGGAGGAAAGGAGGGAAAAGAGAGACAACCAGGCAGCCTTTATGTACATAGTTTCCTACACAGTTTTTTTTTAACAGAGAGAGAGAGAGAGAGAGAGAGAGAGAGAGAGAGAGAGAGAGAGAATGAGAATTTTTTAATATTTATTTTTAAGTTTTCGGTGGACACAACATCTTTATTTTATTTTTATGTGGTGCTGAGGATCGAACCCAGCGCCCCGTGCATACCAGGCGAGCGTACTACCGCTTGAGCCACATCCCCAGCCCCACCACACAGTTTTGTACTGTGAGTACTACTCCAACAGCAAACCCTAAAAGCCTAAGAGATTCATACCCTACAACAAATGTAATGTCCTTACCAATCATACCAAGAATTCAAGGACACAATAACCTGGTACAGATGAAAGACATGGAGTAAGCAAAAGTTTTTGGAAACAGATTCAGAAACATAAATGGATGCACTAATTCACGTAGGAGTCCTTCCCTGGAAGGTTTGTCATCTCTTATTTTATGTACAGTCTGCAAATGCCATGTAAAATATGATGATCCATTCCATGGCAGATTAAAAGCAGCAAATGTACCAGAAGGTTAAGAGAAGTGTGCACTATAAAGGCAATGCAGGAGGTAGAAAATCTATTAAAAGCTAACACAATGTCCCAACAGCAAAATGTGTGAAGTTTCCCACTAAAGGACAAAGGGTAGGATGATAAGGAGCGCTGCCTTCTGTGTGGACAGGCAAAGATAATATTTCTAATGCTGACTCAACATTTACTGATTTACCACCAGAGTTTGGCTACATATCAGGTATGGGAAGGATCAGGATGAACAGAAGAAATTCTCACCAAATCCTTCAGGAGTCTGGGATACTGGAGATAGACTCTGGATGTATGGCATCAAGCCAGGATGTTCTGAGTCTGGAGCGTCAGTCCTTGAGTAAGTGCCTTAAGAGATCCAGAAAACTGCTGCTGACATTAGGGTATTCTGTAGATATTGCCAATAGGGGAACAAAGTGATGTCCAATTCCTGAGGAGTTATTTGAGGGAGACAAGAGAGGAACCTAAGAGAGGAACTTGAGAGCCACCCACAAAGGGCCTATTGGGCTACCATTGCCCAAAACAGATGGCACCTTCACAGAGAAGGATCTCTAAGTAGGAGGCACCAAAGTTATAACTTTAAAAGTGGATGGCCCTGGAGTCCCACAGAGGTGGCTTTGAATCCTAGTTTAGCTTGAACATTCAATACCCAGGTTTTTCACTAGTAAAATCTCTTCATCATCTCATCATCATTGAATGAGATGTTACTCACATGTAGCTGAACAGTGGCTAATTGAAAATCATTTGTTTTATTATTACTTATGATATCTGAGATGCAATCAGAGGAACCCATGAGAGGGTCTTCTGAGTGGAGGAAGCAGCAGGTAAAATGGAACCACAGGGATGCCTAATGTCTTGACAGGTCTCTGCCTCTACTGACCCCTTCAATGCACACTGTGTTCATCTTTCAAACTACTCCTCAATGTGAAAACAGAATAACACTTTTCCATCAGAACACTTGGCATAGTAGGGGTCTAAGCATCCAAGTAGGAGTTCGGATTCCTGCCGATTCAGGGCAAGATTACAATTTTTTACATCTAGATTGCATGTTCTAAGGAAATAGAGTTCTGTCTTATTCATCATTTTGCGTCCCACATATCCTAACAAATAGGAGATGCTCAGTCAATAGTTATTCAACCAGAGAATAAATAAATGCCCAACAAACACCCTTCTCTGATCCCCATAGCATTTTTTCCAATGAAAGCATTTTAATTCAACCATGTTTGAACTATTTCTTAGGAGTTATTTTTAGAAAACAAAGCTAGAATTTTTCACATTTCAATTCAAAAAGAGCAACGGATAAAATGTGAGCACATACAAAACCAGGACTAAAATGGGACTTTTATTGGGGAGAGAGGAGAAATTGTCATTCTGTTTAGTCCTTTTTCTCAGCTTCACAAATATGCAAAAGGATTTCAGATAAGACCATAAGAAGGAGCAGGAGGGAAGAGTCTCAAGACCTGGCTTACCTCCCAAATCTGCAAGTAGAAAGCAAGATAAAGAGAAGGCAGCTGCCGCTTAATGCCACCAACTGCTGATGGAAAACATGCAGGCAGAGCACTCGCCCCGCAAAGGACCAGGCACACATTCAGAACGTGATTAACTATTCGTACCCTCGTAGAGATCAATTTGGAAGAAATCTCTTACAAGAACATGGCTCTCTAAAGGAATTTAGAAAAAGTGTGTTTCTCAGAAGAGCCACTCATGGCAAATTTTTAAGAACATAAGGCAAAGAGGAAAGGGCTCTTCACAGCTTCTCTCCAAACTCAATTCATAAAGATGCAAGGGTGCTTCACATATGAGGTATTGTATATGCTTTGGGGTGGTCACAGAGCATGAAAGGGAGGCACATATAAAGTACAATCCTTGTTGTCATAGAGATACACAACTAGTAATGAGCAGTGTGACTTTGACTGGGAGGAGTCATGTGAGGTCATGCTGGGGAAGACTCCAAGGCAGGATTCCCACTACTGTTGGTGCTACTGTATTCTAAAACCTGAGTGAATACTAAAGAAATGGCTTTTTAAAAAATAAATGAAAGGACTTGAGCTTCCACCTGTAGCCTCCCTACTCTAGTCTCTGAGATAGAAACCAGGTGCCTGTACAGTTGTTGTTTTGTGTTGATAGATACACCCCCCCAAAAGTTTGTGGGAAAAATTTTTTTGAGTTATTGCAGCTAAGGGTGGGGGAGTTGGAAACCGGGTACCTGGATCAGCCGCAAAACCCGTGCTGGTAGTCACGCCCACCGGTTGATGAGTTTTAAGGGTTGATGGGATTTTCTAAGAGGTGGGAGGGAAAAAGAGGGAGAAGGGGAATTGCACGGAAGATGGAAGGAGACCCTCATCGTTATACAGAAGACATGTATGATGTTGTGAGGAGAATAAAAAAAGTGTGTCACATTAGATTGGGTAGAGAGAAGTGATGGGAGGGGAGGGAAGGGGAAGGGGGGATAGGAAGGGCAGCAGAATAAAATAGGCATTATTATCTCTGTATGTATATATGTGACTGTATGACCAATGTGATTCTGCAACCTGTACAATCAGAAAAATGAGAAATTATACCCCATTTGATTCAAATGTATGAATTGTCAAGATCATTGTACTGTCATGTGTAGCTAATAAAAAAAGATATTAGATACATTTGCTCACATTAGGAATATGATGAGAATGAAATAAAATAAATGACATAAAAATGAAATTTTCAAATATCTCTTTAGTGTTATGAGTCTTTTTCATGCTTTTGTGAAAACTCATTCAAGAGTACAAACAAAAGTATTTACTAAATTTTTATTTCTGTGGGTTAGACGAATGGTAAAAAAATCTTTAGGCAGCCTCAGAGGAATTTTTAAGCAATGACTTAATTGATGTTGTGCCTATTACCCTTTGAATATGTGGTTAATGCTAAAACCAACAGCTCCCAAGCCCACTGCCTTTATTAAAGATGAACCCCTAAATAGGTACTGATACTTCACAGAAATTATATTCTTAAAGCACATATCATCCCAAAGAAATTCTCCTATGTTATTTGATAACTCCTGAGAAATCTAGGAGTTTCTAGGGTGGTCAACTATTCCTCTTAACAGTCCATTTACAATATCAGTAAAAGAATATTAGGTATTAGGCATCCAACTTGTCTAGATTTGCTCAAATCTGGATAGCCAGTACTTCCTGCTATGACATAGTTACCAAAGCTCATCAAATTATGCCAGTGAGACTCCATCACACAGAGACCATTACTCACATTTGGTCAATAATCAGAAACACTGCTCACAATTATTCATAGTATCTTTGAGAATCATTGTCATTCTCCCCTACAGAATGCAAAGCCCACAGGAGTTCTGTTTTGTGTAGTGTTATTTTCCCAGTCCCTAGAACACTCTTTTACATGTAGTATGTGCCTACTAATCATTGCAATAATCAAATGCACAAAGGGATTTAAGTTGCTGCTTTGAGATGGCACTGGGATAACAGTGGTTGAAGTGGAAAGAGGTCTGTGTGTCACTTATGAATAACCCTACAATCTATTCTCTGAAGGTCGCTTTTGTTAAAATGCAATTTTCTCTCCTCTCAACAAAGTTGAACACTTCTCTCAAATTTCAGGAAATCTAAACAGGATTGGGTGAGTGTCTGACATCTAATATCCACTCAACAGTCAGTAATTAAACACCTACTATATACAGCCAGTGAAGCAAACAGATGTGGACTTATTCATGACATCAAGATATGAAAATAAAGTTAATCCTGTGGCTTAGATGTAGTCTTTACAAACATGACACCCCAGATCAACTGGTTAAAAAGAAAGCAAGCTTCTGATGAAATTAGCAATTAAAGATCAAAGAGAAGCCCCTAAAACAGGGATTTAGCCACTGCTTTCATGACTGCAAAAGCCAAACGAATACTCCACCAAATTACCTTAAAACAAAATAGAAAATTTTCAAATGTCTCCTTGATGCTAAGAATAGTTTTTCATATTACCATAGTAGTTCATTCAAAATCAATGGGTACAACCAATAACATTACACATACCATAGCCTACACGTGTCATGAAACAGTTACTTTGTGAGATTATACATTTATTCTCATAAAAAGTCATTTAAATGTTTCAAAATCACATTTTAATTTCCTTCAGAACTGTATTCTGTTCTTCTGAATAAATTTAAAGGATGGATTTCATTTCTGGGGTGCTGTAACATTCATTTGGAGTCCCTTATGATAAATAATATAAATAATCAAGATGGACATCAACATTTGAGCTAAGAATAAGACACAGCTATAACATCTTAGAGTTTTTATGTGGTTCATAATTTGATCGGGAAGGACAAATCCAAAACAAGAGTTTGCTGTGCTAGAGATGGACCTCAGAATCTTGCATATGTTAGGCAAGTGCTCCATCACTAAGATACACTTTCGGTTTAGAATATCTTTGAATAATACCAATACCATTTGAACAACTGGAAATTTTATTAGGTTGGTCATTATCAGAATAAATCCCCATTGTCTAATTTAAATGTATTAGGATCTCAGTATTTTGTACTTACCATTTAAAGATACATTTCTAAAAAATAATCTTATTTCATCCACTTATTATTATATTATTTTTATCTCCTAAATAAATCACATGTAAGATGTTGCCAAAAAACTCTACATTTTGAAAAGAAACATAATTTTAATGATAGTACTAAAATACACTACAAGCAGATACCATATGCCAAAATGTAAAACACAATGGAAACTATATCTTCTAGATGGTCTAGCAGGAGGGAGGATTTGACCCATTTGATCTCATCTGTGTCTTTAAATTTAATGTAGTAATATTTGGGCCACAGCTAAGTCTTTATATCATTTTCTTTAAGCTGGAAGTCTTTTCTTCCAAATAGGCATATATAGTTTGTTATGTAATTTGTTTATATCAAATCTCAGATAGCACATCTCCTTGATGTTTTAATATCATTTGAATGTTCCTTAGAAAAGAAATTTCTTTTTTAGGTGACATTTATAGAATTATAGTAATCAATTATTAAAAATATGATAACATTGTCTTCAAATAGGTGCTTATCTGTTACAAAGGATTTGTATTAAATAGAAGGTCAGAAAGGATATGGTAAGTTCAGGAGCACAAAAGTTTTGAGCAACTGTGTGTGAGAACATTAAAATGAGCTTATCACCTATCCATGGTGCAAACCAGTTCCCATAAAACTAAAAATGTTAAGATCTCAAATATATGTTCGAAATTTTACACATGACTAAAAAAGTAATTATATCCTAAAAATCAATCACAAACATTTTAAGTTTTGATATATATGCTGGAAAAAGTCATTTAGACTTGAGATTTCTTAACACAGATAAAAAATAAGATGATGTTAAAATATTGAGATATTGTGAAATAATTATTCTTTTCAAGAACATAGTTAGCATATAGAATATCACTAGAACTTTATGCTGTTAGATTATTAGCCTACCATCACTAAAATACAACAGTATTTTATAAACCAAATGTTATTTAAAGATACTTTATAAATGTAATCTTATGACTTTTAAAAATTTAAATGCTTTTACTATATTTCAAAGCAAATTACATATCTGTCCTTTTTAAGTTTTAAAGAGGAAACAAAGATGTTCAATGTTATATGAAGGCAGGAGCTGACTTCAACCAAGTTTAGAATTGGCTCCTTCTGCTCATGTCTCGGTTTTCAACCTACATATCATGATCTTTTCTGAATCTCTGTACCAAGAAAGTCTTTGTAATAATCAAAAGGCAAAAAATTTTATTAAGAATATACACACAGTGTACAAGGCTCTGTAACTGTGCTTAAGAGCCAAAGTTTGTCAGGCCCAGAGATTTGGGAAGTGTGTTGCACCATGAACATACTCCGGCACATGGCCACACTGTGCACCACAATCACCAAGCGAGCTCTTCAGTGATCTCATTGCAGGTTTAGGGATTGGAGTTAATCCTCCACACCCACCTTGTAATGACCTGCCTGAAACTAGCTCCTCTAGAGATGAATCACACTTACCTTAGTCCAGTTAAAGAAATAATCACTAGCAAATAATCTTGCAAGTGCTACTTTGTAATAAAACACATTTAAATATTAAATTTGGCCCCAATAGAAAGACAACTATTTAAAGATAGGGACAAATATTTAGTCAGATTGCATAATTTTTAAATCCTTGCCTACATTTAAAAAGTTCCATCCAGTTTACAAAAGAAAAAAATTAAACCACTAATCTGGTCACTGAGACTGCATTTTTCCTCATTGTTTGCCCATTTCCTTGTTATCTCCTGTTAGAAAACTATTTCTAGCATTAATTTGTTTATTCTAAATCTGATGGCAAAGAAATCTATCAGAATTATTGCCTAGACTCCCTGGTGCCCATGAATATGATTCTCAGGATATTAAGGAGAAATAGAGTTTTTGCTATTTTTGAACTGACTTGACATTAGCAGTTATCATTTAGAAACTGATGGAAATTAGCCAGTATAAGAAGGAATTCTGAAATATAGCAGTTGACAATTAAACTCTGAGTCTGATGGTCATTAGTGAAAGCACAGTAGCTATCAAACAATACCCAAGGCAACCATTATCCATAAATATCCATAAAAAGATATTTTCATGTCCTTTTGTAACCCACACTATATTAAGCATGGAATACACAAGTGACTGCTCCTGAGCTATATCAGAGAGGAAAGGAAAGCAAAGCATTTAATGATATTACATGACTGTGCTACGAAGTGTTTTTTTTTTTTTTTCAGTTTAGTGGAGGATTCATTTCCATTTTGAACTCCAAGGAGGGTGTGAACCTTCCTACCAAATGTGCTGCAGAAAACTCCTTCGTTGTTATAGATCAGAGACAGAGAACTTCAGAGAGAAAAACAGCAAAACAACTATATAGCACTGCATAACCATGGCTTGCACTTCATAGAACATACTGAAGGGAATCTGGAAACTCCTTAGAAATGCAGTCATGGGTATGACCTGGATACCTCAAACAGGTAATTAGGTAGAGGTTAAGATTTAGTAATAAGAGGCCTTAAAGACAACAACAACAAAAATTCACTCAGAGCATCTCTCTAAGGCACTTAAAATCTATTCCACAGAAGTAAATGCTCTCACAGAGGAATATATGGAGTCAATAAGCAAACAGAAAGGCTTAATTCTGCCTAGGGTAGCAGGGTGAGGGCTCATAGGTAAGCTGACACTTGAGCTGGGCTTCCAAGAATAAAAGTGATTTTTTTAAATGTGTGTACAGAAAAGGGGAAGTTCCTTCCAGTTAGGGGGATGAGAAGAAAACAGGAACAACCCAGGATGAAGTGCATATCTCTTTGGAAAGGACACAGTAGGTGTGTAGAACATTTGTGTTTAGATTTTGAGAATGGTCTGAGATGAAGATGGTAAAGAAAGTGGATTCACACATAATGGTCTGGGAATACCAGGGTTAAGTTTTCTTCTGCTGGAGACAAAAAGTCTTTGAACAACTTTGAGAAGGGCACTGACATAAGCCTATCGAATCTCTGCACTACTGTGTAAGACAAGAAGCCCTATGTGGACTTGAAGTATTTATTGCTTAGGCCTAGAATAGACACATAAAAGGGACTTGCTTATTGATCAGTGAGCATCACATTGACTAATTATCATATCATTGTAACAAATCCTGGCTGACAATATGGAATACTGACTGGACGAAAGACAGGTTGAAGGCATCAGAAAGGGAAGTCACCTTGTGAACCAAGACAAGTAGCTTGTAAGGTAGATAGAACCACATTGTAAAAGTAGAACTAACAGAATTTGGCAACCGTCTGGACACGTGATGGAGAGGAGAGAAAAGAATTTTGTAACTCAAATGAGCAGGTGAAAGTGACATGTCCCTCAAAGAGAAGGATAAGCCTCGAGGAGGAACTGATGTCAAGGTTTGAGGTGAAATAAAGGAAAAATTAAAGAACTGCATTTGAAATACTTTGAGTTTGAAGTACCTGTTTGACTTTCATGTGGAAACATCCAATCTGAGGCTGGAGCAAGTCAGCTAGAGATTAGCAAGCAAAGATGTTTGTTTGGCTTTGACTTGTTATCAGGAGCTGCATCTCCAACTAAATTGCAAACCCGATCAACATTTTTATATTTACCTCTTGCCATCAGACTTTAAGCATGTATTCATTTATTTGTTCTATAAATATTACTGAGCACCTACAATATGTCAAGCATCGTTTTGGGTTCGGGGAGATAGCAAATGAGAAGAGACAGTATTCCAGTCCTCATGCAGATTATCTTGCAAGGGAAGATTTACCAAAGCCAAGTAAGTAATAAACATGTAATAAAATATCAAGTAGAATAACTGCGTTGAAGAAAAATATGGAAAAGAGGGAGAGGAAGTAGTATTCTTTAAACTAAATATTTATGGTACAGTTGAGGTTTAAACCAAGGGCTAATTAATGGTTTTTCTCCTAGTGTCTCCACTGCAGATAATAGTATCTAAAAGCCCAAGTGGATTATCTGTCTCAAGGAAGAGGCCATTCAGATGAGAGGGACTGGCAGGACTTTTTAGTAAACACCCTTAATCTCTAGGTTGAGAGCTGTGACCCCAATTTATTTATAAGATAAGCATGCTCATGAGTGTGCAGAACAGTCTCCAGAAGGACCCACAGCTGTGCTGCAAGGCAGAGAACCATATGAGAACAACCAGGGTTAGACAATTTACATTCGCAACCTTGAGAATTAATTACAGTCCTTACCAGAAAATCATTTTTTCTTTTAATCAGTTCATCTGTTTTTTTAAAGAAAAACAGTTACAAGGGTGGCAAAATAAGATGTTTTTTTGCTTTTCAGCAAGATCTTAATTATGATTTATCGTGTAGTTATACATAAAGTTAATTCAGGTGCCAAGGCACAGGGAAGCACAGAGTAAAGTGAAAGGACAGGAGAGGAAAATAAAACGTTGCCTTTTTGTCCAGAGAGAATACTCCAAGTGAACTTGCCAAGAAAAACGATCGGTATTCTATTAGTTGAGCACATTTTTTCCAACTGTCACTGAAACCATAATTTAATACAAAGAATGATGATGTAATTATGTATGCACCCATGCTGGGAATGTGTCAGAGATGTGTTTTCAAAGGTAGTTCCAAATGGCTATTATGTGAATAAATCTTACACACAAGAAATCACATCTTCCTAGACTCAAAGATTGACAACTCTGATAAACAGGTTCAAGTGTTTTAAAGCCCATCTAGCTGTTAGGATTCAGAAGTGTTCATTCATGTGCTAGGCTTGCTGCTGTAGGTCACTCACTCCAAAGGACAAATTCTCCTTTCTCAAAACATTCTTTCTCTGGCTTTCCAAATATCAGGCTGTAATGCTTTCTTCCTCTAACTGTTCCTTTGCTGTTTCTCTGTAAGCTCATTCCCTTCTACCCAGCCTATAAAGGTTGACATTCCCCCAGTTCATTCTAAGTCTGCTTCTTTCTTCATATCAAGCCCTCTTTAGGTAGTTGTTTCATTAGTTTGTTCATTCATTCATTCAACAAATAGGTATAGAATGAATGCCTTCTGTATGTCAGCACTGTTCCATGCATTTGAGATACATCTGTGAACAAAACATTAAATTCCTGTCTATGAAGAATTTATACCGTAGCAGGCTTTGATGACTAAAATATACTTTTAGCCCCCAAGTTTGTATCGTTAGTCTCAACCTATTCTCAGAGTTCCAGATTCTCCACTTGGAGGTTTTGGATGCACCTCAAATTCACCATGTTCCAAATGGAACTGATCAGGTGGCAGGTAAAATTATAAGTAGTATTCTTCACCTCAAAAATGACATCGACTTCCTTCTATTTGAAAAAAAAAACAGATGTGGGAGAAATCCCTCTTCTGCCAGCTTCATTCATAGTTACCAATCCATTCCGCTCCAAATCCACCACCATCATCTCTATCTAGACTGCTTCAGCTCTCTGAACCCACTTCTTTTCTACTCCAATTCTTCACAGCCAGAAGATGTTTTTAAAATGCAAATATGATCCTGTCAACCCCTTTAGGCTAATGAACAAAACCCTTCACAGAGCCCATCAAGCCTGACATGACTTGGCTTCCTTCACCTCTTTCATCTTTCCACATGCTGCTCTCACGATTACTCTTCAGTTTTAGACAAAAGTTTTTCTTTCAAATTCTCAAATATGCTGAATACTTTCCAAATATAGACTCCTATACACATGCAGACTCTTCCCTTAAACTTTTTTACATGTGATTAGCTCTCATTTAACCTTTAGTTTTCAGCCAAAAGGTCACCTCCTCAGAGATATTACACTTGTCTGCTATTGGTGTCACAACAACAATAACAAAAAACAAATAAAAATCAGTCTGGGTGCCCCCAAACGGCACACATTTATTTTCTCACAGTTCTGGAGGCTGGGAGTCCAAGATCAAGGTGCAGATAGGATTAATCTCTCTTGAGGCCTCTTTCTTTGATTTGTAGATGACCCTCCTGTCACTGTGTCCTCATGTAGCTTCTTCTATATATAAACACATCCTCCACACCTCTTCTCTTTAGAAGCAGGGACCAGTCCTATTGGATTAGGGTGCTACCATTACAACCTCATAACTTCATTTAACGTCCTATATCCAAATATACTCACATTGGGAATTAAATGAATTTTTAATTTTTTTTGGGGGGGAGACACACTTCATTCCATAAGAGAACCTTCCCCTAGCTCCCCAGGTGAAAGTATAATCCCTGTTATGTTTTCTCTTGACATCCAGAGTTTGTTACAAACTCTCCTGAGTTTGTAATAATCAACAGTATTTACCATGAACAAGATCTGGACCCTTCCTACCTCTATGATCTAATCTCCTTCCATTCTTACCCTCACTCACTTCATTTCTCTTGCTAATATGCCAACATGTCAGGTATTTCCTGCCTCTTCTCTGAGCAGGACAAAAGCTTTTCAATCAGGTCTCTGTTCAAATATCACCCCCTGGTGAGGCCTTCCCCAACCACTGTGTCTTCAAACATATTATCCTAAATACTAAAACTTTCTATATGTCCTTGCACGGTTTTATTTTTCTTTATAGTATCCCATGCCATGATGATTTCTATTGTTTTTATATTTGCATATCACCTTATCTGCTACCAGAATAAAAGCCCATCTCAATGGGTTTAGGCAGTGTGTCTTACAAGTCTAGACCAGATCCAGAACTCAGGGAGCACTCAATACATATTTTTTTGAATGAATTAACAAATGTGTTTATTTGTATGATTAGCTGGTTCCTATTTGTTTGCTTCACAGATTCTAATCTTCATAGCACAAGAAGAATGTCTGGTTTGCTCACCAGTACCAGGCACATAAGACCCAGTGTCAAATACATAGTATGGTTTCAGTGAATAGTTGCTGAATGAATTTTTTAAAAAAGCAAAAATAATGAAAGTTTATAGAAAACATCTTGAAATAATTTGCAGAACATGAAGAGAAGTTGTAGCATTTCTAGCTATTTCACAATTCATTTTGGTTTAGCAGGGGTACGCCCTCAGTTTAAGCATATTTTTTCTGGGCCAAATCTCTGTTAGGGACCATAAAACTGCCATCAAAGTGCTATGAAAATTATAGGAGAGACAGAATAACAGTATTTTTATTTCTAGAAATATTTCCCCTTCAAGGACCAAGTATAATCCCAGATTGTTATTTATATGGATGACACTGAAGTTCACCAATGAATGGTATACCAGGACCAAATTATTTGAATGTTTTGTGTAGATTGAAATAAATGTGTTAAAAACAAAGCAATAAAAGCACAAATTTGGAAAGCTTCCTACCCTAAACTAAATATTACTAAGAAAGTAGATGTTTGTATGCCTATTATTATTATTAAAAAATCTTAAAAATAAGGAAAACTAATCAATATTATAACAAATTTATTATTTGGTATTGGTCAAAAAGAGATGCAATTCAATTAAAACTGTATATGTTGCATTTGCATTCTTACAGAATTGTGTTTGTTCTCTTCCAAAGACCTTCACAGGAATCTGAGTACTTGTTGAAAAGTGCATGAACCAAAAGGTAAAAATATCTATTGCCTTTTCATTTATTTCTCAACCTAGAGAAAAGGGGAAAAAGTATTTGCTTTATTAAACAAATTAGCTCAAATATAACTTTTTTTCTTTTTGCCAAAGGGTAAATTTCCAAATTAGTTCTTATCTTTAAGAACATATAAAAGAAGTTTCAATTTTTTTCCAAAATTTTTCTCTATTTCTTTCCATTTCACATCTTAATACATACAAAATATGTCTTAATATGAACAACTATTTGGGAAAAAAATAAAATACATAAATGTTTTGTCATTTAATTGTAATTAGAATCTAAGTAAATACATTGGTAACAAAACAAAACCACAACCTTAGAGCAGGCAGTTGTATGAATAAGAAAGAGTAAAGACTGATGAACAACCCAGATTATAGAGTAAATTTAGCAAGAACAGGATAGCTGCTTATCACAGGATTAAGATGGTCCCTCTGTGTTTTGATAAATACAGTATAGAGTTAGTTTGAATTTTTTCTGTTGGAAGCCAAATGAAGGTTTAAAGAACTAAGTTTTCAAATCACATCTAGATATCTCTGGAACATTTTTCTGATCTTCTTTAAGAAGAAAGACAGAAGAAGGAGGAGAAGAACCAGGAAGATTAGAGGGGGAAGGGGAGGGGAGGGGAAAGGAAAGGGTTGGGGAGAGAATGAGGAAGAGAAAGAGGAGAAGGAGAAAATATATAAGATCTTCCATTGCTTACACTCAAATTCAACATCCATTTAAGCAGGATTTCTTAACCTTGGAACTCTTGACATTTTGGAGGTTGGGGATAACTGTCTGTTGTGAGGCTGCCCTGTGCACTGGCAGATGGTTACCTTTAGTAGCATCGATGGTTTCTGTTCACTAGATGCCAGTAGAAACTCATTTGCAGTTCTGATAATCAAAGATGTCTTCAGACATTGCCAAATGTGCCCTGGGGGAGTCAAAATCATTCTTAACTGAGAACCACTGACATATAATTTTCATAATGATCTTTGTAATCTACTAATTTAATGTGCATTACTGAGCACCTGTGTCTCTTTGTGTTCTATGTGGGCAGCAACAGAAGACAAAGTCATGGATTCTTCTCTTAAAAAGAAGGGTCCAAAAATTTAAAAATAAAAAAGGAGTCCATGGTAAGTAACAATATTATCAGACTACAATGGAAGACCTTATCAATGAATCTAAATGTCCCCTATTGATAATAGATATTTCAATGATTCAGAGACTGTCCATAGTAGTGAGGAGCCCTTAGCAGTTGGACCACAGATGATGGGAATAATTAAGAATTAAGGATGGGAATTATATTTTTAGAACTGATGAAAGAGAAATGGAGGGGAAGATATGAATCTTTTTAATTTTTTTCTATTTTAATTTATTTTTTTAGTATTTGATTACAGATATGCATAATATTGGGGTTCATTTTGATGTAATTATTCAAACACAGAATAGGATTTGCTCCAGTTCAATCCCCAATACCTCCCTTTCCTTTCCCTTCCTCTTTCCCTATTCCCCTTCCTCTACTCTTACTAGTCTTCCTTCTATTTATTCATCATTATTTAATTAGTGCCCTGTAGATATACATAAGAGTGAAATTCACTATGCTATATTCACATATGTACATAGAAAAGTTTGGTCAGATTCATGCCACTGTTCTTCACTTTTCCTGTCCCATCTCCCTCCCCCTCAATCCCCTGTCTCTAATTCACTGATCTCTCTGATATATTCATGGGATTTCTTTCCCTTAGGTTTTTTTTTTTCTTTTTCCTCCCACCATCCTTATTTTGGTCTAACTTCCACATATGAGAGAAAATATTCAACTCTTGATTTTATTTAACTTAGTGTGATGTTCTCCAGTTTCCATTGATTAACCAGAAAATGCCGTAATTTCATTCTTTATGGTTGGATCTGACCTGGAAGTTCTGAATCTTAAAGACAGAAGAACTACAACTTGGGAGCTGAGTTTGGGTAAAAGGCCAGGTTAGGACCAGATTCTTGAATATGCTAGCTGATTACACAAAGCCAGCATAGTCGAATGCCGACTGTGGACCCTGAAGACGTGTCCACCTGCTCTAGTGGAAACAAAATCTTTTTCATTCAGATTTATTAAGATGTTCTGTGTCTGCTTAATGATTAAACATTCACATATAAAATTATAATTAATATCTAGCTAAAATTCTATCCTAAATTAGTTATTATCAGACAAATGTATAATTTAAATTCTAGGAGATTCAAGGATCATGGAATGAATTGAACACTTAAGCATTTTATCTTAGCTATAATTTTTCTCAAGAGCTATTTTTGGATGATTTTCAATATTTTTAATTTCACTTAATAAACATAAACTTCATATCATATCCTACTGAATCAAGGTATAAAGTATGTCACTTTAAAATAATTCCTAGATAGATATAGATAAACATAGATATATCCCCTAACTGGATAAAACCTGAAGATAGAGATTAACAGTCACATACAGAACACTTCTATTTCCAAGATAAATTGATACTGATCTTTCTTAATTTAATTAAGACCTCCTGCCTTTACATTTAAAGGAATATTCATCAACACAGTTCTCTAGTGGGACAGGGCACATTTATGAGATGCAAAAATTTGCATTCAGTAATGGAAATGGTTAATACACTTAAAAAGCCAGTGGCTTTGGTAATATGCATGAAAATCTTAAAAGTTTTTATGAAGTAGCTAATTGTCATTCCCACTGGAGACCTTATATGACTATGTTAACTAGACGTCTCTGTCCTTGGCATGGAAGTCAAGAAACAATTAAGTTAACAAATTTTCCCTAAAAGTATCCTAAGTATAATACAGGTAGAGGGATTATGTTGGTGTAGGTGTCTTCATATTATGAATATGAATGAACATAGAAAATTTTTGCATGTGGCTCTAAGAGTTGTTCTTTTTGACAAGGGAACAGATAAATATGTACTTTATAATTAATGGTGGTGTGGATTACTGTAGAAAGCTATTCTGTATTTTTCTTTTTACAAGCATTTGCAGTAGTCATATTTCCCTTGGTGAATTATGCTTTGGCTTAATGCATCAAGAGGAAGGCACCTTGATGCTTTCAAGGCTATCATGACAACATTTAGGTTGCCACATGAGGAATTAACTAAAATAGAGAATCTATTGCTTAAAGGAGTTAATAATGCTTTCTCATTAACTTAATCTAATATCAAAAAGTAATTTAGGCATAGAAAAAATAAGAAAAAATGGTTATATACTGATATTCATAAACTGATTAAAACTTGTTTATATATATACTCACATATGTATTCAGATATGTACTCATATTTTTTAACTACAAGTATATGCATTCATATGACTATAACATACACACATACATACATATGTAAAGTAAATTAAACAAGCTTCTCACACAGTAAACATTTGTCAAATATGTATTTCAAATTAATTTAGGCAAACATAATAGTTAATTTTAATAGTTTTCTATTCTTTTGTTCAACTTTTCACACCAACTTTTTTTTGTAAGACAATACCTAAAAAAAATTAAAAAAATCTTGAACTAGACTCTGTATATATGTATGTATGTATATAAATATTTTAGAATCCACCAGAAGTTCATGGGCGAAGTAAGGCTGATCTCTATGTGCTTTTGCTATATTCCTTATACACATCTACATGTTAAATACTTCTATTGCATTTATTCACTTATAGCTCTCTTTACTCTCTCTGTACTGTGAATCTCTGAGGATTGATAGCTATAATTCATCTCTTCATTATGAGTGTCTACCACAGTTTCTGGGAAAGAGGAAACACAAAGAAATCTCTAACAGATGAATGATAACATAATTTTTATCTTACTTTAAAAAAGACATTTTAAATTTCAATTGCAATAAGATATTTGATAATATATGAAATTTACCAGATTCCTGAAACTTATGCAGGAAATACCCTTTCCATTTCACAGTTTTTACTTGGTATATTTATGTTTCTGCTTTAATAAGATCATAATAGCTATATTTACAATGACCAATAAGGTGTTTCTGTTTTGAACCATTCAACAATTCATATACAAAGAGAAAATGCAACTACATTATGAGTGGCATTTTAACTAAACTTAATTTTTATAATGTTTAATATTTCTGATTTCTGCTGTCACATTTAACCTAAATTTCAAAGTAAATTAAACAAGCTTCTCACACAGTAAACATTTGTCAAATATGTATTTCAAATTAATTTAGGCAAATATAATAGTTAATTTTAATAGTTTTCTATTCTTTTGTTCAACTTTTCACACCAACTTTTTTTTTTGTAAGACAACAATACCTAAAAAAATTTTAAAAAATCTTGAACTAGACTCTGCATTTTGATAATATGTTTCAGTGAATTTGAGCCTGTCAACACTAAACAATATAACAAATTACCTCCCAGATTGAAGCAATTTAGGTATAAAACCTGACAGGTAGTTTATGTCAATTATCAAGGAGTTAATAATATCAAGGTGTTAATATCAAACTACATTTGATAATTGCTTTGAAAATTCTCCCCCACCTTATTTTTTTAAAAAGGAACACAAAATCTTATAGGAAAAAAAAATTAGATTTTACAAATTTTCATTTTTTATTGTCTATATTTTATTAAAAAATCCTTTGACAGTAAAACCTTTAGGCTTATTTTTAAGAATTGTTACACAAAAATGCAACAATACTTCAGTTTGAACCTAAACTTTCCTCTTTTTAAGAACCTAAACTTTCCTCTTTTTAAGAAAGTAGTCTCCACAAGGAAGTAACTAGTGTTTCTTTTACTCTGTAGAGGCAATTCTACCATTTATACCTTGGCAAATGCAGTCTGTCCTATTCATACTTGTTAAACATCCAGAAAAGTAGTAAACTGACTGTATACAAGCATATTTATATTCTAGCTTTAGCATCCGCTGTTTAGCCTAATTGATGACAGACCCACAAGGAATTCTGATGAAGCAGAATATCTGCGGTCACAATTTGTCCTATAGATTAAGGTGAATAAGTAATCAGTACACCTCCAAAAGCATGTCTCAAGAATACCACGTACTCCCTATAAGGCTGAGAGATGGGATTGGACAAAAACCAAGGGAAGAATATCAGGTGAGAGAAAAAAATCAAGCAAATACAGTAAGGAACAGAAATCCCTGGAGAAATACTGACTAGTTCAGTTTATTTGGAACAAAGACACCATGAAAAAGTCAATCCAGAAATAACATGAAAGGCAGGCTAAGCTATTATGAAGGCAGTGGGTTGCTTCTAAGTTTTGGAACTGAGGGGTACATGATAAAACTACTGTAATACGTTTTCTGTAAGTCATTTATAGACTTAATGCAATAGCATTATAATCATTTTAAAATCAAAAAGAAAAAGGAAAAGAAATAGCATGTTCTATGTATTATTACTTAATCCAGAGATGTACAATGAGATAAAGATACAGAAAGATCAAATAATACCATTTCATGTTTTAAAAGAGTTCTAGTTACAGAATGGATAACTCAATCAATAACGGGGCAAAGAAACCAGAAGACAATTCTCAAAAGAAGAAATATGCACAGTCAACAAGTATGTGAAAAAATGTTCAACATATCTAGCAATTAGAGAAATGCAAATTAAAACTATACTGGGATTTCACTCCAACAAGAATGGAAATTATCAAGAACACATGTAATAGTAAATGTTAGGGAGGATGTGGGGAAAAGAGAAAACTCATACATTGTTGGAGAATGCAAATTAGTGCAACTCTGAGAAGCAGTATGGAGATTCCTCAAAAAATCAGGAATGAAACCACCATTTTACCCAGTTATCCCACTCCTCAGTATATACCCAAAAGACTTAAAAATCAGCACACTACACAAGCACATCAATGTTTAAAATAGCACAACTCATAATAGCTAAGGTATGAAATTAACCTAGAAGACAATCAACAGATGAATGGATAAAGAAAATGTGGTATACATACATAATGAAATATTACTCAGCCATAAAGAAGAATGACTCTGTGACATTTGCCAGTAAATAGATGGATCTGCAGACTCTCATACTAAGTAAGCCAATCCCCCCAAATCAAAGGACGAATGTTCTCTCTTATGTGGATGCTAAACCACAAGAAGGGGTGGGGGTAGAAGTTCAGTGGATTAGACAAAAGCAAATAAAGGGAAAGGAGTGGGGATAGGAATAGGAAAGACAGTGAATGAATCTGACATAACTTTCCTTTGTACATATATGAATACACCACAGTGAATCTTACTATCCTGTACATCCACAAGACTGGGATCCTAATTAGAATAAGATTTATTAAATGCTTATATAAATATATCAAAATAGATTCTACTGGCATGTATAAATTTTAAAAAGTGAAAGTTATGAAAAGAAACTCTGCAAAAATACTTTCTTATGCCCAAAAGAAAGAATTTTACGTTTTATATGAAAAGAAATAAAATTGCATCATTTACGATAATTTTTCAGAAAAGCTAAGATGATATTTCTAAAAAGCAAAAACAAGGTGTATGGACAATTTAAGCTCATATTATTTTTCTTTTAATTAAGAAGGCACTCTCAAATTATAAAATTGTCATCAGATTTCATTTTACATGTGATTTTATTTTTTGCAAAATTCTTAATATATTATACTAAGTGAAGAAAGTCATTCTTACATTTGCCTAAAAGAATTTATTAAGCATATCTTGCATGAATTCCTGCAGGGTTCTCACTGGGAAATTAGGGGGAAAAAAGAAGTTTATAAAGGCATAAAAAGAACATGAATGTTGTGAATGTATTATGTAAGAGCTTAAATAATGAACTTGAAAATAATTCAGTTTTGTCTTTATGAGTTTTAGAAACCATTTTTAAAAATTAAATTTCACATGATTCCACTATCACTCCATAAACATCAAGAAATAATTTTCTAACATTTGTGATTATATATGTACAAATAAGTAAACAGGAAATAATCTTCTTTTAAAACCTAATTAAAACATATCTGAAACTATTGAATAAAAATTTAAAAATTTAAAACAACACCTCATGTGCAATTATCAGAATTCAGAGAAGTAAGTTACGATTCACTTTTATTTTCATAGAAAAATATGTTTGGGGCCTATTTTAAGACATGCAAAAATGTAGCATAAATATTAACATTTAAAAACAGGCACAAAATCATTTATTGAATTTTCCTTTTTTAAACCTTATTTTGAGAGGAAGTCTCCTAGAATGAGCAGTTTTAAAAGTTTCATAGGAACAGTAAATATATCAAATGTCCTCATCCTAGATAACGACTTCCTTTTCAGACCCTTGTACAATCTTAAAATTTAGCTGAAAATTAAAGCACATATTACAAACAGAATTGGATAAATGGAAAACATGTTTTTTTAAAAAAATCAGACCAAATGAGAAAATATCTAAAAATGCTGACATGCAATACATCTAAACCACCTGAATTTATTGCTTTATAGACTGAGCTGATTTGTCTGCAAATGCTTCTTTGTAAGAATTTTAAGTTTGGGTACCTTAGCTCTGGCCAAATAAAATATTTTTAAAGTAATGGTTTAACTAGCTATTTTCAGTCCTTTTGGTTTTGTTGGATTGGTACCGCATAATTCTTATCCCTCAAAAATTAACAATCTCCTGGGGAAACAGACATTTAACAAATAATTACAAAACAAGGCATAAGTGCAATCATCAAGACATCAAGAGATGCCCAGGGCAGAGGCAAGTGCTACCTAAGCAATATCTTCAGGAGGTGATATGGAGCTGGGATTAAAAGGAGAAGTTAGAGTAAATAGAAAGAGAGATTTAAGGGCAGCATGGGCAAAGGCAGATGGCTGGGAAGAGCAAGACAACACAACAAGTTCAAAGGTAGCTAGAATGGAGTTTAGAGTCTGAGGTAGAGTGCATGGAGAAATGAGGGCTGCTCCTGTCCACAAGGGGTGTAGTCTGACCTGATTAGAGCTTTTCCTCTGGCCTGCTGGTTGCAGGGGGCCAATGCAGGTCTCCAGCAGGGGGGTGACATCTACAGATCTGCATCCTAAGTAGACCACCCTGTGGTTGTGCAGAGGACAGAATGGAGCGGAACAATCCAGTAGGAGACTGGGAGAGAGTTGAATAGGGCCTAAGGCAGGTCAGAGATGGCAATGATGGAGAAGACGAGAAAGATTAGTAAAATATTTTTTAGAAAAATCAACACTGAACCCAAGAAAGGGAAGAGACTGGACACTTGAAATGATAATAAATATGAATGATTCCACCTGGATCTGCCAAAAGTGTTGCTTCATGGAGTGAAATCATTCTGTAAAGTCACATTTTTTTTTTCATTTGCAGTAAATTCTGGGGAATTGTACACAACCTGATAATCGGAACCTATGTTTGTGTTGAAAGTTCTATGTGAACAGGTCACACGTAGAGGACAGGGGAGAACAACATCACCGCTTATCTGATGCTGTGCAGTCCTCAGGCTGAGTTTTAAAGTATTTCCACAGAGAGTAGAACCAAACAAAGGGAGTTTTGTTCTTTGAAATTTGAAAACACATCTTTCTATACTTGAACCATAGCTATTTATTGCAACATTCCAAGAATTTAATACTTTTTTATCAATTGCAAAAAAAAGTACCTGTTTCCTAAACCCTTTCATATGCTCCTGAAGAAAAAAAAAAAAAGAAAAAGGAACCTGTATTTCCTTAAGCTTAGCCAATAACTCAAAAATGCCCATGTTATTTCCCTTGAGCCACATGAATTGGTGATTGTATTTGGCTTCTACCTTTTATCCCAGCAGCCCTTCACACTGCTAAACAGATTTTCAAATTTTATCTTTGCTCAATTTCACCCTCATAATGTATCTTTATTGAAAAGTCATTTGTTTTGTGCATGTTAACTCTCCTCTGAAAGGGTATTCTAGGACATGTACAAACTAAGACAAATGACAAAAAAATAATTTGTATTTCCTTTGAATTACTGTATTCTATAATATTAATGTGCTGTGGGAAAAATTTTAACAATTTGTTGAACATTCTCTGAATTCGTGTAATGTAACACAGAATTTATTGGCTTCATCAAAAACCAGCCCACAAGACTTTTTATTTTCTTGATATGCAGGAAGCACAAAATTATTCCTAGCTAAAAAATGTATACTACTATTTATAAAACTACCAATTTTTTTTTTACTAATTTTGAGTATATTTGTAAATGTGATATTATTATATTTGGAACTTAACTTTTCAAAAGTTAAAAAAAAGTGTCTGAAGCTGGAGTATAAAGCCTTAAACATTATGTACTCTTCATTCAGCCTTTGCTCAACTACATTAAAAAAAAAAAAAGCAAAAACCCTGACCAATTGCTTTGTTAAATTTTCACAATACAAAAGCTTTAATTGAAGTTTTTTTTTTGTTGTTGTTGTTGTTTTTTTTTACTTTGATCTGGTATTTAACAAATAGACTACTCTACAAAGTGCACTAAAAATAGTTTATTAAACTTTCAGAGGGTCATTTTAGTAATTGAGGCTACTAAAATTTCCCTTCATATTTTTGACATCAGAGTATAACCTCGAAATTCCGTTGCTGATGTGCTTGCTGCTGTTGTTCTCTCTGAAATGAGTGAAACCATGAATGAATTTAGGAAATAGTAAGGTAGTCATATGATAGAAGAGTAAAAACAATGTTTTTTTTTCTCCTGAATTTACAGAATATAATTCTTGATATTACTTAGTTCTTACCTGAAAACCTCCACAGAGGTTTAGCTGAGGGGTGGTACGTCAGTCTTTCAACCTGGCAGTCATGATGGATGACATGCAAAACCCTCTCTTGGACATGTGCAGACTATTGGGCTGTGCTTTGTGTAAGGTTTCCAGAGAACTGGTTGCAACTCCACTCTTGCTTTCCTTCTCAAGGAAGCACATACGAAAGTAAGAGTGAATAGAAGTTTGTTTAGGAATAATCTTGGATCTGCTAGAATTTATATTTAAAAGGCCATTTTTAAAGTTTAGCTCTTGACATATATAGAGTATACTACCCAACATCAAGCAGTTACACTTTTTTCTCAGCAGCACATGGATCCTTCTCAAAAATAGATCACATATTATGTCACAGGGCAACTCTTAGACAATATAAAGGAGTAGAGATAATACCATGCATCTTATCTGATCATAATGGAATGAAACTGAAAATTAATGATAAAAGAAGGAAGGAAAAAGCATACATCACTTGGAGAATGAACAATAGGTTACTGAATGATCAATGTCTTATAGAAGACATCAAGGAGGAAATTAAAAAATTCTTAGAGATAAATGAAAACACAGACACAACATATCGGAATCTATGGGACACATTGAAAGCAGTTCTAAGAGGAAAATTCATTGCTTGGAGTTCATTCCTTAAAAAAGAAAAAACCAACAAATAAATGATCTCATACTTCATCTCAAAATCCTAGAAAAAGAAGAGCAAAACAACAGCAAAAGAAGTAGAAGGCAAGAAATAATGAAAATCAGAGCTGAAATTAATGAAATCGAAACAAAAGAAAAAATTGAAAAAATTGACAAAACTAAAAGTTGGTTCTTTGAAAAAATAAACGAAATCGACAGACCCTTAGCCATCCTAGCAAAGAGAAGAAGAGAGAGAACTCAAATTACTAACATACGGGATGAAAAAGGCAATATCACAACAGACACTTCAGAAATACAGAAGATAATCAAAAATTATTTTGAATCCTTATACTCCAATACATTAGAAGATAGTGAAGGCATAGATAAATTTCTTAAGTCATATGATCTGCCCAGATTGAGTCAGGAGGATATAGACAACCTAAACAGACCAATATCAATTGAGGAAATAGAAGAAACCATCAAAAGACTACCAACTAAGAAAAGCCCAGGACCAGATGGGTATACAGCAGAGTTTTACAAAACCTTTAAAGAGGAACTAATACCAATACTTTTCAAGCTACTTCAGGAAATAGAAAAAGAGGGAGAACTTCCAAATTCATTCTACGAGGCCAACATCACCCTGATACCTAAACCAGACAAAGACACTTCAAAGAAAGAAAACTACAGACCAATATCTCTAATGAACCTAGATGCAAAAATCCTCAATAAAATTCTGGAGAATCGGATACAAAAACATATCAAAAAAATTGTGCACCATGATCAAGTAGGATTCATCCCTGGGATGCAAGGCTGGTTCAATATACGGAAATCAATAAATGTTATTCACCACATCAATAGACTTAAAAATAAGAACCATATGATCATCTCGATAGATGCGGAAAAAGCATTCGACAAAGTACAGCATCCCTTTATGTTCAAAACTCTAGAAAAACTAGGGATAACAGGAACATACCTCAATATTGTAAAAGCAATCTATGCTAAGCCTCAGGCTAGCATCATTCTGAATGGAGAAAAATTGAAGGCATTCCCTCTAAAATCTGGAACAAGACAGGGATGCCCTCTATCACCACTTCTGTTCAACATAGTTCTCGAAACACTGGCCAGAGCAATTAGACAGACGAAAGAAATTAAAGGCATAAAAATAGGAAAAGAAGAAATTAAATTATCACTATTTGCAGGTGACATGATTCTATACCTAGCAGACCCAAAAGGCTCTACAAAGAAACTATGAGAGCTAATAAATGAATTCAGCAAAGTGGCAGGATATAAAATCAACACGCATAAATCAAAGGCATTCCTGTATATCAGTGACAAATCCTCTGAAATGGAAATGAGGACAACCACTCCATTCACAATATCTTCAAAAAAAAATAAAATACTTGGGAATCAACCTAACAAAAGAGGTGAAAGACTTATACAATGAAAACTACAGAACCCTAAAGAGAGAAATAGAAGAAGATCTTAGAAGATGGAAAAATACACCCTGTTCATGGATAGGCAGAACTAACATCATCAAAATGGCGATATTACCAAAAGTTCTCTATAGGTTTAATGCAATGCCAATCAAAATCCCAACGGCATTTCTTGTACAAATAGAGAAAGCAATCATGAAATTCATATGGAAAAATAAAAGACCCAGAATAGCAAAAACAATGCTAAGCAGGAAGTGTGAATCAGGCGGTATAGCGATACCAGACTTCAAACTATACTACAGAGCAATAGTAACAAAAACAGCATGGTACTGGTACCAAAACAGGCGGGTGGACCAATGGTACAGAATAGAGGACACAGAAACCAATCCACAAAACTACAACTATCTTATATTTGATAAAGGGGCTAAAAGCATGCAATGGAGGAAGGATAGCATCTTCAACAAATGGTGCTGGGAAAACTGGAAATCCATATGCAACAAAACGAAACTGAATCCCTTTCTCTCGCCATGCACAAAAGTGAATTCAAAATGGATCAAGGAGCTTGATATCAAATCAGAGACACGCCCTAATATCCAGAGTATACAAAGAACTCAAAAAATTAGACAATAAGAGAACAAACAACCCAATCAACAAATGGGCCAAGGACCTGAACAGACACTTCTCAGAGGAGGACATACAATCAATCAACAAGTACATGAAAAAATGCTCACCATCTCTAGCAGTCAGAGAAATGCAAATCAAAACCACCCTAAGATACCATCTCACTCCAGTTAGATTGGCAGCCATTATGAAGTCAAACAACAACAAGTGCTGGCGAGGATGTGGGGAAAAGGGTACACTTGTACATTGCTGGTGGGACTGCAAATTGGTGTAGCCAATTTGGAAAGCAGTATGGAGATTTCTTGGAAAGCTGGGAATGGAGCCACCATTTGACCCAGCTATTCCCCTTCTCGGTCTATTCCCTAAAGACCTAAAAAGAGCATGCCACAGGGACACTGCTACATCGATGTTCATAGCAGCACAATTCACAATAGCAAGACTGTGGAACCAACCTAGATGCCCTTCAATAGATGAATGGATAAAAAAATGTGGCATTTATACACAATGGAGTATGACTCTGCATTAAAAAATGACAAAATCATAGAATTTACAGGGAAATGGATGGCATTAGAGCAGATTATGCTAAGTGAAGCTAGACAATCCCTAAAAAACAAATGCCAAATGTCTTCTTTGATATAAGGAGAGTAACTAAGAACAGAGTAGGGTCGAAGAGCATGAGAAGAAGATTAACATTTAACAGGGATGAGAGGTGGGAGGGAAAGGGAGAGAGAAGGGAAATTGCATGGAAATGGAAGGAGACCCTCAGAGTTATACAAAAGTACATACAAGAGGAAGTGAGGGGAAAGGGAAAAATAATACAAGGGGGACAAATGAATGACAGTAGAGGGGGCAGAGAGAGAAGAGGGGAGGGGAGGGGAGGGGGATAGTAGAGGATAGGAAAGGCAGCAGAACACAACAGACACTAGTATGGCAATATGTAAATCAATGGATGTGTAACTGATGTGATTCTGCAATCTGTATATGGGGTAAAAATGGGAGCTCATAACCCACTTGAATCAAAGTGTGAAATATGATATATCAAGAACTATGTAATGTTTTTGAACAACCAACAATAAAAAATTAAAAAAAAATAAAAATAAAAAAAATAAAGTTTAGCTCTTTGTTGTACTATTTTACTGTTATGAGTAAAATTAATTAAGAGACACCTAGCATTTGGTACTGGTTGAAAACCACATAATCAGACATTGTAAAAGCAGGCACTGCTTAAACCTGATAAATCTTAAAAGAACAAAACAAACAAAAAACCTCAGTGGGAGAGAGTTAAATGGGCCTGAGCAAGAACTATGATCATAGGAATGAGGTTAATCATGGCAGAAACTGTTTGAAAAATTTGGAATATGTTAAACTGAAGCAAAATTGTTACAACTATTTAGCTTTTGGAGTGCAGATAAGGAACTGGACCCCGAAACCAAACAGAAATCAATTTGCACCTCAGATCTGCCAATTACCGCCAGTTAGCTGCCTGAGGTAACTGTACTTTTAAGAATTAGGATAACAATAGTAATGTCTAAACATAATAACAATATGACAAAATGTAACTGCCCTGATTACCAAAATAGCTGGTATTAATATCTTACATTTACTGAGTGTTTATGCTGTTTCAAGAGTTTTATATAAATGAACTCATTTAGTCCACAAGCCTTTGAGATGGATCTGGCTCTTATGCCCTTTTTACAGAAGAAGAATTAAGAAATAACTAATTATGCATTAAAATTAAAGTGGGTTGCATGGAAAGCATAATGCCTAAAACACAGATTTAATAAATGTTAACTATTTTGCTCACAGAAATTTAAACCAATGGTGTAGTAATGAATAGTACTCCAAAATAAGAATACTTAAGCCTGATCAAAATTATGCTAAGTTTTCAAATTAATCAAAGTTCAAATTAGTCATTTCATCTCAACATAAACCAAAGTAAGTGGTAAGAATGAAAATTACGTGGTTTAAAGATTCTTAAATTAAATAAAACTTCAACTCATCAAATTATAAATTCTTGAGATTAACAGAGCCATCATCTGTTCTTCAGTTGGGGTGTTTATATAATTCACAACAAAATGGGAGGTTTGGCAATCTTTTAATTAATTGACTTGATATAAGTAGCTAAGGAGGATAATATAACTCCCATAGCAAAAACAAAATTTTTGACCTAAATCATAAATTTGGGGGATCAAGAAAAAAAGAAAGTTCTTACTCAGCTGACATGAATAAAAGAATTATTATACTCTCTTTGCTCACTGGAGCATTTTGTAAATTTCTAAATGATAGTTTGTCAGCATTTAATCACTGATCGAATGTTTTAATCATTGTTAATTTAAATGCAAGTTCATATTATCTGATAAATACTACCTCATATGAAAAAGAAGTCTAGAGCAACTTTTCTTTGTTTTCCCATCTTATTCCTTAAAAGTAGATCTGAATCTAAAATTTCAGAGATTCTACCTGATTTCTGTCTTAATACCTGATCTAGATTTTGCCCATTATTGCATACTCTTAACTCTAGTTTTTCCAAAGAGCCATCCTTACGTACAAGTTTTAGCCAAAACAGTGTTTAAATGGGTGCCTTCTGCCACTTCCAATAAGAAATTAATATGCTCTTTAATTATGATATTGTGTTATCATTAATTTTATTTGGCCTTTTTAATTATAATAAAAACTAAGAACAAATAAACAAAAAACAACCACAATTCTATTCCCTGAATATCATGGAACCTTTGTTCTTTCATTTATATAAACACCTGTCAACATGTTCAGATAGTGCTTTGAGAATCCCCTAATTGCAACATAAACAAAAACAAAAAAATATGTAAATGTGTTCATTTTTAGCGATGCTTTACACATTAGGGTTTTAAAACAAAGACTAACTTTTTCCTAAAAATATTGACTTCAGTAATTTTTGAGCAGAAATTGATCTACAGATATCTATGAACACACTTTTAAAAAGAATTTTGCTTTATCAACATTTATACATATTTAGTGGTACATCTTCATATTTTGATATGTGTACACACTGCAAATTAATCACCATAAAAAACCAATTAATATGCTCATTTGTCAACTATTCCTCAATAAAACTGAAAAGAAACCCTTTAATAAAACAGATAAAAGGTGACCGCTGTGACTAATAAAATGGTTCAAAATGCAAACATCAATGTAAAACTGAAGTAACTGTATCCATGTCTTAAAACTTTATTTTGTGTTGATAATTTTAGCAGTCAGCATCAAATATTTCTTAATCACCTCCTGCTTTATTTTTCACACAAGTCTAAGAAATCTTATTTTGTTATAAGTTTCATGACTCTTAAATTCATCTTGGATTAGTTTATTTTATCACCCTCCCTTGGCTTTCTTTGCCTATGGTTTAGAGAAAAGTGCTTTTTTGAAAAAAAAAAATCTAGAATTTCTATTTCAAATTTCAGCAGAAGAAATCACTGAAATAAACCAAGCTGTGGCCCACCATGAGTTAATAGATTGTATAAGTATCTAACATGGTTGTCCCCCCGACCCCTGCATCCCACTTGTTCCCTCCACAATTCAAATAGTGCCTAAAAATGCATAATTGGTAAGATCTTTGGTGAAAATAAATGACCTGTTAAAACAAGCATCCTATTAGAGCTATGGAATCAATGCTCTCTGAAATACTAGTTCACAGGGAAAATGTGAGTCAGTGATTCTGAGTTAAATGGAATCAAAAAACTAAACACCAGCCAGTTAGGGTGGTGCATATGTGTGGAGGCTGAGAGAATGCTTAAGCTCATTCCCTGGACAACATAGTGAGACCCTGTCTCAAGCAAGCAAGTGACAAGAAAAAAACCTAAATACTGTTTGACTTTAATGATTACCTGATTTAACAGTTTCAAAAAATAAGTTAAAACAATATTACCTCAGCTTCACAGTGATGATCTTGGCAAAATATGGAACTAAATCACGACTACAAATAGGTATCAAGCTCTGGAAGACTGAATGGTAACCTGATTATCCTCAGCATCCTCAGCTTCAGTACATCTTATCATAAAGTTATCAATTATTATCTGGTACTGAAGTGTCAATCACTATTCAGTGCTAATTTTATTACCTTTTGACCTACAGATATGCCTTTCCTCTTTATGCAGTAGATGTACTTTTAAAGAATGAGAAAAAAATAAATTTGCCATACTGAATCATATTTAAGGTGCTATGGGTTTTCCTAAGTAACGGTATTTCCCAAAGTAAATCCAAATATACTCCTATTTTAGAAAAATCCTAAAAATATGCTTTGTATTGTTAAGTACATGTTTTAACACACCAGATTTTTCTAAAGCAGAGAACGCCCTGGATAACACAAATTTATTTATCTATTAATTTTTCAACCATCAGATTGTATTTAATATAGTAATGGAGAATAGTTTATAACATGCTATATAATGTTACTATCTGACATCTTAGAGCACCAATTTTATTTTGCAGTAAGAATTAAGAAATGATTAATACTGTTGCTGCTCCACTGCACGTCGCTGACCCTTCAGAATTCAAACAGCCCCCAAACAGTCTCTCACCCTGACTGGAGCTCAGCAAGAGCAGGGACCACATTCTCCAAAATAGAACCAGCACTCTTGAGGGTTTCTGGCTCTGATAAGATCTCTCAATAGTTACTCATTGAGCAAATGAATGAATGAAGACTGGCATGCAGATAAAGTTATTGAAATAGTTGTTAGGTGGAATCTAGAATGGCAGACCATCTATAAGAGATTTATTTATTTATAACGGATTTAATGCAATTCCTATTAAAATTCCAATGACATTCTTCTTAAAAATAAGAGAAAACAATCATGAAATTCATTTTGAAAAATAAGAGGCCCAGAATAGCCAAAGCAATCCCTAGTGAGAAAAGTGAAGCAGGAGGCAGCACCATACCAGACCATCCATAATATTACAGACTCATAGTAACAAAAATGGCTTGGTTTTGTCACTAAAACAGACATGTAGACCAATGGAACAGAATAGAAGACACAGAGAAAAACTCACATATAAACAGTTATTTCATAGTAGACAAAGTCACCACAAACATACATCAGAGAAAAGATAGCTTCTTCCACAAATTGGGCTGGGGTAAACATTAATTCAAAGGATATTGATTGTGATCCACTAAGAGATAATACAAAGTTACCACCTAGCATTGCATAAAAGTAGTAGATCTTGCCTATTTATTAATGTGAGTCACTTTTGAAGATGTCTTCTTTTTTATTGTAATTATCTCATACAAGCCCAATACATTGATTTAAAACACAAATAATAAATCTATTTCTGTTTAAATTATGATGAATGGGGTATAAAAGAAAATAACTTGATTTATAAAGTGTCTAACATTTAAATTTTTCACACTTAGATTTTATCAAGCATTTTAATAGATCTATATGTCATTAATAGTTTTGCTAATTTTTCTAAAATTATCATAATTTGCTTTATAACAATGTTATTTTAGCTGCTGCACAGTATTCTGCTATTTGTCCACTTCACTAATGAAGGACCCATGGATTATTTCCACACTTTACTCTTACAGCTATTGCTATGAACAATTTTTTAGACATCTTTGTACAAATACATGACAATTTTTCAAGATTACACAGAAAAGTGGAATTGCTGGGTCATAGGATACACATTCCTTCAAATTTGTCCTATATTTGCAAATTACTCTATAAGTTGACTCTCTGTGTTATCCAGCTTTTCATCACTGTGACCAAAATACTAGACACAAAAAACTTCAAGGAGAAAGGTTTAGTTTTGGCTCAAAGTTTCAAAAGTTTTAGTCTATGGTTGCAGCTTCATTGTTCTGGGCTTGAAGTGAGGCAGAACAGCATAATGGAAAAGCTTCTCAGCTCATGGCAGCCAGGAACAAGAGAGAGAGAGTGGGACAGAGGGGAGGAAGGGCCAAGGACAAGATATAATCCCAAGGGAAAACTCCCAGTGACCTACTTCCTCCAACCCATACCCCATCTGCCTACAGTGCCTACCACCTCCCAATAGTCCATTCAACTATGAATAGATTAATCCACTAATGAGATCTGAGCCATCATGTTCCAATAAATTTCCAAAAGACCTCTGGACACTTGTTGCATTGGGCAACAAATCTTCAATACATGAGCTTTGGGGGGAAAGTCCAGATCCAACCGTAATACCCATCTAGTGGCAACTTGAAAACCTGCATTCTCTTTTCAAGTTAAAATAAACTGAAACTATATGTATCAATGTATATAAATCTTTCAAAACATTATTTTTGAATGAAACAAAAATAAATACAATTTTAAATCCCCCCAAACAAGTGTATGTGTACACAGGTGGATATGCATGTTATATTTATTATATAGTTTATAGAAAAACTCACATGTAGTGACAATACAAAAACATGCATGTGTGGAACAGACATCCATTTAAAGAAAATGGCATTACAGAGGGGGAAATGGGAATAGAATGGGGATATGGGACCCCCAACACCATCTATAAATTTCAGTTCTTTGTAAGAAAATCTGGAGAAAATGTGGTAAATGTTAATTCATTTTATATAAGAGAAAAGTAGAAAAATAATTATTATTTTCTGTAATTGAGCTTAAAAAATTAGTGGAAAGTGAGAAATGAAAACATTGAACTTATATAGAAATTAATGTCCTTCTGAAATGGTATTGAAGTCATGAAATGCAAACTCATGTTTTAAAACAATGATCACTGATGTGTACAACGATCTCAATAACACTTGTCCTAGAACAGAGAACAGTGTAGATCTAATGTCCAGGTGTTCCCTCCTTGGGTCCTCACGGCCATTCTGAGATAGACTGGCATGAATCCATCATATAAGTGAAGAAATTAAACTCATCAAGCTTCACTGATGTGCCCATAAGCAACTACAGAGTTAATCTGGGTCCAAGTCAGTGTCAGAACGAAGGAATACTTCCTAGGTCTAGGCTCTCTCACCTAACTCTGCCACACAAACTCTGTATCTCTCAATCCATGATATGAAAGGACAGACACATAAGGAGGATGTATGAGGTTCTTACCATGTCAAGCCCTCAGAACAAAATAATAGAAATTTTAAGGTATACAGCTAGTGCATCTGCAGACAGACTCCTCCTGTCCATGCAGAGGACACCATTGGTGCTGGCCTTTTTGAGGGTCACAGTGGAGATGCTCCATCTAAGGCGGACAAATGCTGCATACTTTTGGGGTTCTATTTTTTTCATGGAAATGATACACTGCAAAATATGGAAAAGGGTAATCACCAGAAAAATTACCCATATTTTACACAATCAAAATGTATAATTTCTCACTACTTCCTTAGTAACCCTGCAGCTTAAAACAAGGTAGTCTGGAATGGGGCTGTCCTAGTTTTTGCTTGGCAGAAGGCAGCTGGCATTTATGTGCAATGGCCCAAAGGAAGAAATTAAATCTTGAAAATTTAAGTTAATCAATGTTCTACAAAAATCAGTGAAGAGGATAAATACAAGAAAACATGAATTTCTGACATCTTCAGAAACTAAAACTTCTGAAGTTATATTTCTTTCTTTACTTCAATTCTACTTTCAAATCTGAGAGCCAATTATAAAATATCTATGGTATGAGGAGGGCAGAAAGAAAAGTCTTAAAAACAGTTAATATATATGTTTCTCCCAAAATGAAATCAGTGGGGTGCTAGTTGTAATACCTCTTCTTATGACTTCATAATTACAATTCAATATAAGCAATGAAAATAGCCACCTCTCTAGAGTAGTTTAGGCACAGTCTTGGCCTGTGATGGCACAATTTAAGCAACCAGTCATAACCAGTTTTACAATTCTATGATTAGGGCTTTTTTTTTTAACTGATATATGATTAGTTTCATTTTTCTGTAATCTTTTCTTTTTCTACCTCCAAAGAAAATCTTTTACTCAATTAATTTCCCACACACTCGGACTCTCAAGGAATCCTTTACCCTGACAGTAACAGTGTTTTTTTCTTCTAGCAAATGTCTCCCCAAAATGTCATGAAGTAAACCAAACAGCACAAGGGTTCAAACAACCTACCTTTCCAATCCATTGTACTTTCTCAATTCTCATTCTGCTTAACCCTTGGCAGCATTTAATGTTCCTTGTAAATTCCTTAATCTTAACATGCTCTCCTCATTTCACTCCTAAAACATCTTCTAATTCTCTAAATATGCCTTCAGTCTCCTTTGCTTGTTCTTTCTCTTTTTTTTTCATCAATCACATAAACTTCTGAGAATTACTCCCTTCTTCCTAATTTTCTTTATTCTACATGTTCTTCTTGGGTACTCTCATTCATTCCCATAATTTTAATTATGACCTATAAGTTACTAGCCCATAAATGTATATCTCTAAATTCAGTCTCTGTCTCAAAAATCCAAACCAATTCTTCACATTGCTACTAGAATTATTCACTTAAAAAAAATCTGCCTCTTGTTGAAAATATCATGGCTCCTCTGACCTGGATGATAAAGACCAAATTTCTTAGTGTTACATATATATCCATCTAATGTATGTCCCTATATGGTTTTCTAATCTCATAACCCTGCAGCATATCACGGCAGTACCTCTTCAACCCTTCTTCACTCATCTGTTTCTTGCTATAGTGCCCATATTTCCAGGATCAAGTGCATTAAGACCTCATCAGTCTGATAAGCAGATTTTTTTTAAAACCAGGGTAAAAGGTCTCATTGAGTCAAAACTGTCTTGACAAGTCTGGAACGTAGAGTTTTTGCTTTCCTGCAGAAGCCATTCCAAACTGCCTACAGAGTCCATTCTCTGTCATCTTAGAAAATGTCAAAAAAAAAAATCATGTAGAATGCATTTACAAAGCCTTGTGTAGATGAACCCACGTTCTAGGATCCTCACTTCAGGAGGAAGACTCTTCTTCAAGTTGAATTTTACTTTCTTTAACCAACAAATTAGTTTCAGACCTGGAGAGGGAGGAAAGAGACGTGCAATAGAACAGACCAATCGCATGAACCCTGGTCATCAAGGAAGCAACTCTGCTTCAGGCAATTGGTTCTCATATATCCAGCTCATTATGCAAGCTAAATTTGACTTATTCCATGAATATTTCTTCCTCTATGTGTGTATAAAATCTAGTCTATGGCCTGACTGTAACTCATAGCATATTTATATGTAATTACTTGATTTTCTGTCCATCTTCCCAGTCTGTGAGCTTCTTGTAGATAAGCAGAACACCTGGCATACAGAAGATGCCAATAAAGAAATAATGAACTCACCCTTCAAGAACAGCAATGCCTAGGATACAATGAAGAAAAGGCTGATTTTTAAAAGAATTCTTGTAATCATAGAGATGACTATATTAAAAATAGCACTATTTGGTCACAGAAATTATGAATGCTGATATAACATTCGATATGAAGTCTCTCTTATTAAAATGACATGTTCATAAAATGCAATTAGAGGTAACTGACCCTATCCACTACAAGTTCTCAGACACCATAAAGCAGTTGTAATGACACAAATAATTTTGCTTGAAAATCCAAGCTAAAAAAGTTGGCAAATATTTCCCTATTCAATCTCATAGCAATCTTGTTTCCATTTTTCAAAATCCCCTAAGAACTAAGGACATAAATTCTTGTTACAAAAAGAAAGACTTGTCCCAGTGAACAATGCTAATTTCATAGGTATGACAGGTGGAAATACAGAGTGCCCTAGAGATTAGGAATCTATCCAAACTGCCTAGCAGTTACAAAAATGTGCCAATAATAATTCTTTTTCTTATTTCCACATCTCTAATATTCTTGTTTCTATTCCTTCCCTGATATTTCACATTAATATAACTTTCTTCTCTATAATTTAGTTTACAAAGTAGGCATTATACTAAGAAGGTAGAGTATTCATCTTTTGGCATCAGTACTAGTTGCTCTTAGCAACCACAACTTGAATGGAAACTTTATTTTCATCTGGTTACTCAAAATAGGACTGAAGGGTCAACTGCAGAGCAATTGTAAAAGGCAGGTATTAAACTGGAAAATTGCTCAATATAAGACCCTCTTTCATTTGTACTATACCAATGACATTAGGAGTTTTATTCACAATATTTCATAAATCATGGGGTTTATAAATCGAGGTTCCTAAGTGACATTTGCAAAAATAGGATTTAAGCATTCCAACTTTAAATATCCTTATTATTTACGCTATGGTGATGAACTACTTAATTGGCACAAATAGAGAAATAGGTGAAGGAAATAGTAATTTTTTCAAATGTTATGCCAAGTACTTTGAAACTGTAGCTCTTTTTCAATTCACTGATTTTTAATTTGAGTTCAAGTTTCTAAGAACTGATTCTAAGAGGCAGAGAAAATTTGCTATCTATTCTTAAAGTAGTAAACGAAATGATTAAAAAGCTAATGACTATGAATATTTTTGAGTTATTATATGAAAATAACAATTGCTAAGGAAAATTATTGAGAAAAAAAGGATAAATATAACTTCCTTTATGTTCTTTAAAACCCATTTTTAGAGGCTGGGGTTGTGGCTCAGTGGTGGACACTTGCCTTGCACATGTGAGGCACTAGGCTCTATTCTTGGCACTAGATATAAATAAATAGTTATTGTGTCCATCTACAACTAAAAAAACCCCATTTTTAAATAATTTATGTATAGTACTCTAACATTTCATATGTACCATAAACATTAATATCCTTCCTATGAAGAATGAAAATACTACAGAAAAATACCTACAGTTCCACTAATGTTGTACCTTAAGAAATCTAAGATATTGGACTGTTAGGCTTCTTTGACAACAGATTGCAGATGTCACAGGCTGACCAGTATCAGAGCCCTGTGTGTGCGTGAGAAATGAATGCTGACATTAGGATTATTAACAGCGTCTCTTACATTGATATTTCACAAGATTTACCTCTTTCATTATAACTCTTTTGTAGGAAGATGCCAAGTAATTGGTAACACTAATGTTTTACATTTTTAAGTCAATTCAGTTAAACAATGAAATTTTATTAGTGCTCTATCCAAACTCTAAATAGGATATAAACCTTTTGTTCATAGAACACACAATTTAGTCAGGGAGATTATTTTATGTATCTCTATCCAATGTTATTTATCTTATAGAAGACTGGGAACCAAAGCACAGAGAATCAAAAACAGGTCAAAAATATATGGAAAGTAACTTGTAAACATGAGGATGATCTTTAAATTATATTAATAGACCTGGGACAGCAACTATATATGATTGTATGAGAAAAAGATTCTGCAGAAATAGCCTATTTTCATGCTTCTATAAGCTATTCCAATTGAGTTTTGAAATTCACATTATAAATTTAATCTTGTATCTCTTTACTCTTAATGAAGTCTTCAAAAAGAAGATCAGTTACTGAACCAGAATACTGACAACTTACTATGTGATTTTGTTTTGTTTTTCTTTATCATCTTCCTGCCACAGTGGGGTTCTATCAGAACCTGTTGTATTTAACTAGAAAAACTAAACACAATTAAAACCAATTTAAAACTGCATGCAATGTCATTGAGTTGCAGTGTATTTCATGAATGTAAATTTTACTGCTTCACAAAAATACTTAATGCAATGAAAACAGACTAACATTTGCTTAATACTTGACATGTAAGCAAGCGTATATTTAATGTTCAGTTTTATTTAAACACAAATTCTCAGTTCTGAGAAAGTCTATCACCTCTGAAAAGTGTTTTCTGAGGGGACTGGAATCTGGTGTGGGTCTGCCACAAATGCATTTTACTCTTAACAAGGATACTGCTCTGGACCTCCATCCACCGGATGCTCCTTGACCTCCTGGGTTGATGCTCTCTCACCCAGTTCTCTCTGGATGAATGGTCATGTTTGTGAGAGGACTGGATGAGTTGGGGATGTTGCCTGAAATTGTGGAATGTCTCTTTTTGTTGGAGATTTTTTTTGTTTTGTTTTTCCTGTGTGAAGGCCATCTTTTTCCATGGGGGAATTAGAATCGTGACTGAAGGTCCATTCCATTAGTCACTTCCCCCGTCACTGCCCTCACTCACTCTGTTCCTGTTTCTGACGTTAGAGTTCCACACATTTGGAGAGACATGGAGTTGTTGCATGGTTTGTATTCTAACCAGAGGACTCCAGAGAGCTGTCTATGAAGTTCCTTCTAAACTACAAAATTAGTTGCATAAGTAAATTCAGTTCTCAATTGCAAGAACTTTAAATGAGCAAAGAATGCTTAATGACAATGTGACATTTCTATTGGTCAAAACTCTTTATTTCTACAAAATTTCTCTCTATCTAAATGTGTATGTGTGTGTGTGTGTGTGTGTGTGTGTTTGTCAGGGAGGGAGGGGTTCTTGGGATCAAACCCAGGGCCCTGTGAATGCTAGACAAGCACTCTACCACTGAGCTACACCTCCAGATCCTCCCACCCTGTAAGTTTCATTTTGAGACATGTCTTGCTAAGTTGCCCAGCCTGGCCTCAAACTTGTGGTCCTCCCACCTCAGCCTTACAAATTGCTGAGATTACAAGCATATGCCACTTCATCCAACTGAAATTTTTACTTTTATATGTGCACCATTTTGTCATGAAGTATTTTGGGAGGTCACTAATCTTATAATTTGGGGCAACTTGAATACAATAAAAAACAATGCACCACAAACTGACACTTTAAAATAAACTAACATTTTTTAAAATTATAGACATTTTATAGTATTAAATAACATTTAAAAAGTTGGATAACTATGATAAATATTGTCTATCAAGAAATATGCAATCTTAATCAGGGTATGAAGAATGTCTCTGGAAACATTTTATATTTTATTTTTTATGTATGACCATACCCCATCTAAACCCAGAAAAGTTATCCAGAAAATTCAACTATATAAGCATTGTTAAAAAATAAATAACTTAAACAGATTTGATGACAATTAAAACTGGCTGCACATGTTCTGTCACAAAAGCTCATTTTGTTATTTGTAAGAGGAAATTCCACACTACCATAGAGATTCTATAAATTCTTTTTTTTTAGGTATAATTCTGACCCGTTGCTTCATCTGTTTTCTCCAAACAATATGCAATAAAAAGCAGCAAATAAGAAAAGATAGATGTGAAGAAATGCTGTAAGTGAACATACATGGCTCATGAAAAGACAAAAAGACCAATAAAATAAAACAAAAATATTGCTTCTTATCTCAGAATGCATAGCATAATAATCCCACATGTACTAAAGACTTAAAAGTGAAAATAAAGTTATAAATATTCTAAAAGTAAAGATGGGAGCAGTAATATGTAATCTCATCCTAGATATATTCAATACAAGAAAATATTTTTTTGGATTCAGCATAAAAAAATCCCACCATTATCAAAAATCAAAATATACAAAAAACTTGAAAAGTTTGTATCAGTGACAAAAGACACATTTTTAGTAAATACATGTTTCCTAGAAAATAAGGAAAAGATCACTAACACAATGGAAACATGAGCAAAGACTGACTGGTTCTCAGAAAAGAAAGTACTGATAGTTACTAAACATAAAAATTGTTTTTCAACCTCAGATATTAACAAGAAAATATACATTAAAACTATACTGACCTACCATTTTGACCTGTAAGCTCAAGGAACACCCAAAAACTGATAAGACACTTTTGTTGGAAAGGTTAAAAGCTTACTTACTCTTACATTGGAAAAGGGTAGGACCCAATGTGGAACAATGGAAAAAAATCTAACATTTTACACTGTTTGATCCAGTTGTATTATGGATTCAATGCTGGCATCCCCTCAAAATCCATATGTTGATCCCCTCAACAAGACAATATTAAGAAGTGGGACCTTTAGAGGAATTAGGTTTAGATGAGGTCATGAGGGTGGAGTCATTGTAGTGGGATTTGGAAGAGATATCATGGCTCTCTCTGAGTGCACAGAAAGGAGAGGACATGTGAGCATACATGTTATCACATGGCCATCTACAAGCTGGGAAGAAGGCTCATACACAATAGTGTCTTGATCTTGGACCTTTCTGTCTGTAGAACTATGAGCCATAAATGTCCTGTTATTTAAACCTTCCAGCCTATAGCATTTGGTTATCGTATTCTAAGACACCTTTGTTTTGTTCTAAGACACTTATATGCAGCTCTCCTCTCAACACACTACCACACAAGTGACATAACATTCATCTAAGTATTTTCTGAGAAATAGGATATGCAATATTGAAAATACTGAAACCTGGTTAAATAAATTAGTATATATATGCTTGATGAAATTTTGTGTAGTATAAAAATAAATTAAGCAGTGTTATATGTACTGCTAAGGCAAAAGAACAGTATATATGATATTGTGATATGCTAACATTTATGATAAGAAGTAGAATTTATATCTCTAATGATAATACAGATAACCTACGTTTGGGGGGGTTTGTTTGTTGGTTGTTTGGTTGGTGCTGGGGATCAAACCTAGGGGCACCCTGGCAATGAGCTACATCTGCAGTCCTTTTTTATTTTTTGAGACAGTGTCTCACTAATTTGCTTAGGGAATCCTCGCTAACTTGCTGAGGCTGGCCTGGAATTTGCAATCCTCTTTTCTCAGCCTTCTGAGTCTCTGGGTTATAGGTATGCACCACCACACCTGGCTTTCATGTAGCATGTCTGAAGGACACCAAAAATGCCAAGACAGTAGTACTAATGGGAAGTAAACCAGTTGACAGGAGAGACAAGAATGAGTAGATGATTTCCCAATATTAACCAATGGGTTCCTTTTAATTGCATGTTATGTGTGTGTGTGTCTGTGTGTATATATACACAAAGTCAAAGCAAAAGAGCAGTATATATGATGGAATGTATATCATTTGGCTAATGAAAAACTTTAACTTAAAACAGTATATTTTACTTAATTGAGGGATTTATTCTAAGAAAACTATTTATTGATTAGTCAGAAACTTTGTGTATCTCAGAAATTACTAGATTCATTTCAACTCTTTAGGCCCAGATTTTTTTCAAGTACAGGTTACTAAAGTAGATAAAATAGGGGGCTGGGATATAGCTCAGTTGGTAGAATCTTGCCTTGCATACACAAGGCCCTTGGTTCAATCCAGCACCACTACTTAAAAAAAAAAAAAAAAATATATATATATATATATATATATATATATATATATATATATATTCCTAAAGTAGATAAAATAGATTTTTTAAGCCAAATTAGAATTTGTCTGAATTCAGTTATTCTGCATAATGTTCACCTTATACTCCCTACCTCATCTCATATTCATCATCTTTTATCTTTTTTTTTTTTTTGTTCTGTGTGTTTGCTGTGCTTGCTTGTTTGGAGCCCTGTGTAAAAACAATCTTCAGAGGGAAGGATCATGTTCTAGGTCAAGAAATACAGCCCAGTGGAAATGCTTTTAAAGAATTATGTAGAGGAAGATTAGAACAATATCTAGAATCCTTATATTAACATGTATGGGAAAGGCAGATCTGTCCAAAAGACACTGTTAGAAGTTTTTGTACACTTTTACTGTCACACTGGGTGAAATTTTCCAGACAAATGTCAAGTAA